>NW_027507903.1:211981408-212608908 GCF_037356315.1 Lithobates pipiens
CAAAAAGGCAGGCTTCCGTGGGCCTAATGTTTGAGCGTAAAAAAATGATGACGCCGGATAACCCTCTTGCCCAACGGTTGGCGGCTGGCTTGTCAGAACTCATAGCCCGCCAACTACTGCCATATAAACTGGTGGACTCGGAGGCCTTTCGCAAATTTGTGGCCATTGGAACACCACAATGGAAGGTCCCAGGAAGGAAGTATTTCTCAGAGAAGGGCATCCCAGAGCTATATGGCCATGTTCAGCGGCAAGTGAATGTATCTCTGGCACACAGTGTCGGTGCCAAGATACATCTGACCACAGACACGTGGTCTAGCAAACACGGGCAGGGAAGGTATATCAGTTTTACTGCCCACTGGGTGAACCTTCTGACGGCCGTCAAGCATGTAACCCGTGGCACCCGTGTAGATTTGGTTTTACCGCCACGGATTGCATGCAGGCCTGACTCTTCTTCTCCTCCTCCTACTCCATCCTCCTCCCTCTCCTCCTCAGCTGCCTCCTCCTTTTCCGCTGCTAGCGTCTCTTCCACTGCACCGCCCAAGCTCCCCAGAACCTATTCCACATGCCAGGTGAGACGTTGCCATGCCGTGCTGCGTCTGTTGTGCCTGGAAGCAAAGAGCCACACTGGCCCGGCACTCCTTTCAGCTTTGCGTTCACAGGCAGATGAGTGGCTAACACCGCTCAATTTGACAGTTGGTAAAGTGGTGTGTGACAACGGTGCCAATCTGCTTAGCGCATTGAAACAGGGCAAAATCACGCACGTGCCGTGCATGGCACACGTCTTAAACTTGGTCGTGCAGCGATTCCTTGTCAAATACCCTGGGGTCCAGGACATCTTGCGGCAGGCAAGGAAAATCTCGGCCCATTTCAGAAGATCTTACACGGCCATGGCTCGCCTTGCTGACATTCAGCGGCGACACCATCTGCCGGTCAGACGTCTTATTTGCGATTGCCCGACGCGATGGAACTCAACCTTCTATATGCTTGATAGGCTGCTCCAGCAGAAACGTGCAGTTAACGTCTACCTGTATGAACTCTGCGAAAGAAACGGTTCTGGGGAGCTGGGTTTTTTTTCACCGCGCCAGTGGCTGCTCATGCGCGACACATGCAGACTTCTGCGGCCATTTGAGGAGATCACCAAACTGGTCAGTCGCAGCCATGGCGCCATCAGTGACATGGTACCTTATGCCTTCTTTCTGGAGCGTGCATTGCGTCGTGTCATTGATCAGGCTGTGGAGGAGCAGGAGCGGGAAGATGAGGAAGTCGCAATGCTGGATGAATTCCCAGGGGGGGCTACTCTATCTGAGACAAGTCAACAACAGGAGTCTGATGAGGAGTCAGAGGAGGATGGTGCCGGGGCGGATGAGCAGGAGCAAGAAGAGCATGCTTTAAACCTTTCTGGGATCCCTGTTGTGCGAGGATGGGGAGAGGAGAATGAAGAGGACGACATTATCCTGGATGATGAGCAGGAGCCAGGCCACCACACCGCTTCCACTTTAGTGCAAATGGGGGCCTTCATGCTCCAGTGTTTTAATAGGGACCCCCGTATAAAAAGCATGAGGGTCAAGGACCAGTACTGGGTGGCAACGTACTTAGACCCCCGGTACAAACACAAAATGGCGGAAATGTTACCGCCGTCGCAGAGGGCTGTCAGAATGCAGCACTTCCAGGCCTTGCTTCGAGAAATGCTGCATTCTGCTTTTGCGTGCGCTGGCAGAGGAGCAATTCCCACTCCCAGAGAAGGATTTGCGGGTACCAATCCAACAGCGCCTGCAAGAAGAGGCCGGTTTGAAGATGTGTTGGTGACTTCGGATATGAGGTCATTCTTTCAGCCGACCCATCGACAGGTGTCATCCGGATCCAGCATCAGGGAACGCCTAGACCGTCAGGTGTCCGACTACATTGGGTTAACGGCCGATGTGGACGCTCTGAGGAGTGATGAACCCCTAGACTACTGGGTGGGCAGGCTTGACCTCTGGCCAGAGCTTGCCCAATTTGCAATCGAACTGTTGGCTTGCCCCTCATCCAGTGTCCTGTCCGAAAGGACGTTCAGCGCAGCAGGGGGGATTGTGACCGATAAGCGTACTCGCCTAGCTCACCACAGTGTTAACTACCTCACATTTCTAAAAATGAATGAGGCATGGATCTCGGAGGAATTCAACACATGTGACCAGTAGACCATGTATATGTCTATAAACTATTTTTTTAATCAAGCACACAGACCTTCTTAATTCATTTGGCTCACTTCCTTGACCCAAAAAAGCACACCGTACTATATGCCCCTACCCTCCTCTTTGAAGAGGTTGAGCGGTGTCATATTTCTACTGGGGCTGCTTATGATATCCCTGTGCTGTGCTGACTTCCTCCTGGGGGTTCTTATTATGAAGGGATCACACTATCCCTGTGCTGTGCTGACTTCCTCCTGGGGGTTCTTATTATGAGGGGATCACACCATCCCTGTGCTGTGCTGACTTCCTCCTGGGGCTGCTTACGGTGCTGCTGTCAGCGCTGTATGTCACGGTGCTGCTGTCAGCGCTGTATGTCACGGTGCTGCTGTCAGCGCTGTATGTCACGGTGCTGCTGTCAGCGCTGTATGTCACGGTGCTGCTGTCAGCGCTGTATGTCACGGTGCTGCTGTCAGCGCTGTATGTCACGGTGCTGCTGTCAGCGCTGTATGTCACGGTGCTGCTGTCAGTGCTCTGTATTACGGTGCTGCTGTCAGATGCCTCTATCACGGTGCATGTGTCATTCCGGTATGTCACGCTGCTGGTGATCATCTCCTGCACCCTCTTCTTTGCCTACCCTGGTCCCTGACCTTCCCTCTCCTCCATTGCCTTCATTAGCTCCATAGTCCTGAATTGTTAGAACAATTTCCCAAATAAAATAAAAATGCTTGTAGTTATCGATCCCAAATTCACCTCATACATGTATTATGTCATTGTCCAGATGGTGGGACTACGTTTTACCCCCTAATAATTACCACGTGGCCGCAAATTCGACATGAAGGTTTGCAAAGTTCGCCTCCCATTGAAGTCAATGGGGCCCGCGGCGAACGTTCGGTTTCGCGAACGTTTGGGTCCGTTCGCATTTCGCGTTCGCGAAACGTCCCGTCGGAAGTTCGTCCATCACTATTCAAGTGTCAATGATTAAATTCTTTGCCTTGGAACATACGTGATGTAGAAAAAATTCTTCTCCAGCAGAAGAAAAAATGCATACCCTGTCAGCCACTCTGCATCATATTATGTGCATCATATTATTATTTTTTTTAAATGATACTAGAAACCGGAGAGGTCAAATGGGATCAGGTGACCACACGGACGCCCAGTACATCATCATATTTTGGTCTTTGACTCCAAGGGCTGGCGCCATTTGGCAGTGCGTTTTGCCTATGGACCCACTAGTGACGACCGTTGCTTGGATGAAACACCTGTTCCTCTATGGCGTGTTCCTTTTGGCCCCACCCTTCTAAGTGCATTGTTTCCAATATGACACCGGACTCATGGTCCAGCCCGAGACGTCCTAGGTTGTTGACGATACACGTCACTTCCAGATGCGACCTACATGTACAAATTTATATCAACGGCCAATATATCTATAATGTTTATTTTTCCTTGGTCTATTTAGGCCTCTTGTATTGGGTGGATGTGAATTTTTAGAAGCCATTTTGGAAACTTTTGGTGGAATTCCTACTCCACCCTTGGTTGCTTTAAAGGGAGATCTCCAAATGGATAATAAATCCCTGTAGCCCTACAAGATTTTACTGCCACTTTCCATCTACAGGTAAGCAGCTATCTAAGTAATTTTGGTCATAAACTATAGGTTTTTGATCTGTTGTTCATTAGCATCAACTACATTTTCCCTTTTAGATGGACCTATAGGAGGCGATTTTTGCCTCCTCTGTGGTTCCACCAAATGATCCATTCTTTGCCAGGTCATCAAATTTACAGGTAACTTGGAACTGAGGTTTGGTCCTCTCCTCTTTCTGCTAATCCAGAACAATTAAATTTGAGATTGTGATATGTTTTTGCTTGGATTTATGTATTGAGTATTCTTTGAGTCTAATAATGATGTTATTCTTTATAGTGATCATATATACAGTTGACTGGTACTGAGTTTTATATATATACATATAGTATATATACTGCAGTTCAGAGTATATAGTGCAGTCAGTGTGGTTACAGTATCTCACCCCCCCATGTGGATGGGTATCGGGTACATTGTTCCCCTACCAATTCACCAAAAAAGTGTAAAAAAAGTAAAAACGATAGGAGACAGTTTTTGACAATTCCTTTATTTAACCACTTCCATACCAGGCTATTGTCAAATGACGTCCGCTGGAACACTTTGTCCCTCCGGGCTGGTGTCATATGACATCTTTGGCTTCCTGTCGTCATAGGGGCGTGCATGCCGTTGCATCACCAAGGAGCCGATGCAGCTGCAATGTCCGCCGGGCACGCGCAATCGCTCATGACAGAGCAGGAAAGTGGATCTGTGTGTGTAAAAACACAGATCAACGTCCTGTCAGGGGAAAGGAGACAGATTGTGTGTTCCTAGTATATAGGAACACCGATCGGTCTCCTCCCCTATTCAGTCCCGTCTCCCTACAGTTAGAACACAAGGTCAGGGAACACATTTAACCCCTTGATGGCCCCCTAGTGTAAACTCCTTCCCTGCCAGTGACATTTACACAGTAATCAGTGGCTATTTATAGCACTGGTCGCTGTATAAATGTCAATGGTTTCAAAAAAGTGTCAAAAGTGTCCAATTTGTCCACCGCAATGTTGCAGTCACAATAAAAATCACTGCCATTATTAGTAAAAAAAAAAAAAAAATTCCATAAATCAATAACCTATTTTGTAGACACTCTAACTTTTGCACAAACCAATCAATATACGCTTTTGCATTTTTTTTTACCAAAAATATGTAGAATACATATCAACCTAAACTGAGGAAAAAATTAGTTTTTTAAAAAATGATTATATTTATTATAGCAAAAAGCAAAAAATATTGTGTTTTTTTGCAAAACTGTCGCTATTTGTTTATAGCGCAAAAAAATAAAATCTGCAGAGGCGATCAAATACCACCAAAAGAAAGCTCTATTTGTGTGGAAAAAAATTATCAAAATTTCATTTAGAGTGCTGCATGACCGCGCAATTGTCATTCAAAATGTTACAGTGCTGAAAGCTAAAAGCTGAAAGCTGAAAATTGGCCTAGGCATTAACCCCCCTGGTGGTATTCCCGAGTCTGGCTCGGGGTGGAAGTTTTACACCAAAAGTGGTAACCCCGAGCCAGACTCGGGACCGTATCACTGAATCCAGGAGGAGGTTTACTTACCTTCTTCCCTTGGATCCAGCGATGTCCCCGCGCTGTACGAGCGGCTCATCCTCCGCTCGATTCATCACAGAGCTGTAAGATTACATTGCTGTATGTAATTATTTCACATTCCCTTTGTCCTTAGTGGTCTGCCCAGTGTCCTGCATGCAGTTTTATAATATAAAAACTGTTCTTTATGCCTGAAAACTGGAGATTGTCCATAGCAACCAAAACTGTCCCTTTACATCAAAAATGATTTTAGACCAGCTAGAAAACAGCGATAATAAATTAGAATCACTCGCAGAATTGAGTGATAGCGATTTGTGGGGAGATCCGTCATCAAATATTTAAAAGTAATGACAGTGACAATTCTGCAACTGAGCAAATTTCAGTGTTTTTGATTTGATTACATTATTGAATAATTTTTATTATTGTTATATTATTATTTGGTATAATTATTTATAGTTATTTATTATATTATAATGTATAATTTAATTTTTCAAACTTTATCATACCCAGGATGTCTGCTAGACTCTGGTTTGGACAGATATAAGTGAGTTATTCCTAAGAATTATAGGACTACAATATAAAACACCAAATTTTCATGCAAAATAATTGTACCGCTTTTAGCACCTAAAATCCGAAATAATCATACCGCCGGGGAGGTTAAGGGGGTAAAAGTGCCCTGTATTGAAGTGGTTAAAAAAGTGTCCTGTAATGTCCATCCATCTTCAATCACAGTGCCGATGAACCTGAAAAAAAAAAAAAAGCTGTGGCAGCTGTTATATAAGCAAGGGTCAGGCCATCTGGTGACATGATTGAAGATGGTTGAACTTCGCGGGACACTTTTTTTGTAAATGTCAAATTGTCAAAAACTGTCTCCTGTCATTTTTACTTTTTGACACATTTTTGGTGAATGGGTAGGGGTATAATTTACCCCATACCCATTCACATGGGGGTGCAGGGATCTGGGGGATCCCATGGTTAAAGGGGGCCTTCAGATTCGGATAAGCCCCCCACCCACAGACCCAAAAATTTCTCATTGAGAGGTGGAGCGACCGATCTGAGAAGATGGCTGCGTGAAGCCTGAGCTTCGCACAAGCCCCGGGGATCAGGCATCTACAGCATGCCACAAATGTTTTGTTGTGTTCTGGTCAGTTCCTTGAAGGTAAATGTGCACTGAATGGTGGCATCATCACACAGTTTTTTATTATTTTTATTTTAACGTTAAGAAAAAAGGGGGTAGGTGCGCTATGGACCCTAAATGTGAAAATAAAGTTGAATTACTATACCAAATGTGAACAACCTAAAAAAACTAAATTGGGACCCTAGTGGTAAGAAAAAGGGCTGCCACTACCATATAAATTCACCCAGAAGGTGAAAAGACGTGAATATGTGCCAGAGGTGGTAGTAACAGCGCTCACCTACTATTAATTACAGCCTGCAGTAGGTGTAATTAATAGTAGGTGAGCGCCGTTACTACCACCTCTGGCACATATTTATTTTAACGTTACCTGCTTGTCAAAAAAAAAACATAAATATTAACACATTCGATTTTTCACTCAAGCAGTATATAATGAGTTTGGAAATTGTAGAGAAATGCTTAAATAATGCATTAATGCATTACAATTTAACTACACCCATTATATTTTAGACAACTAAAGGAAAATTGAAACTCAAATGCAATATACTTTCATATAACAGAACAGAACCTAAGTAATCTAGGACATTTTATATGTCAATGATAGGGATGAGTCGAACACCCCCCGGTTCGGTTCGCACCAGAACTTTCGAACAGACCCCAAATTCGTACGAACGTTAGAACCCCATTGAAGTCTATGGGACTCGAACGTTCGAAATTAAAAGTGCTAATTTTAACGGCTAGATACTGTCCTAAAAAGAATGCAAGATACTGTCCTAAAAAGGGTTTGGGGACCTGGCTCCTGCCCCAGGGGACATGGGTCAATGCAAAAAAAAGTTTTAAAAATGTCAGTTTTGGCGGGAGCACTGATTTTTATGACGATTAAAGTGGAAAAAAAAAGTGAAATATTCCTTTAAATATCATGCCTGGGGGGTGTCTGTAGTATGCCTATGAAGTGTCACGTGTTTCCCGTGTTTAGAACAGTCCCTGCACAAAATGACATTTAACAGAAATAACGTCATTTAAAACTGCTTGCGGTTTTAATGTTATATCTGGTTCCTGCAATATGGACCCTTTGGGTCTTGTACGCATATTAAGGGGAACCCCGTACCCATATTAAAAAAAGGAAATATGTGTGGCCCCCAGGCCCTATATACTCAGAACAGCCGTATACAGGCGGTGCAAACAAGACAGGGACTGTGTAGGTTTGTTGTGTTAAGTAGAATCTGTTTGTAATTCAGAGCACGCAGACAGCACGCACAAACTCCTACCGCTGACTGCAAGCTCTATTTAAAACGAGCAAGATAGTTAGCTATATAGGTGGAATAGCGGTGTATACTGGGTTCAGAGCACGCAGACAGCACGCACAATCTCCTACCGCTGACTGCAAGCTCTATTTAAAACAAGAAAGATAGTTAGCTATATAGGTGGATATAGCGGTGTATACTGCGTTCAGAGCACGCAGACAGCACGCACAATCTCCTAACACTGACTGAAAGCTCTATTTAAAACGAGCAAGATAGTTAGCTATATAGGTGGATATATCAGTGTATACTGCGTTCAGAGCACGCAGACAGCACGCACAATCTCCTAACACTGACTGAAAGCTCGATTATAAAAGATAGATATATCGCTAGCTATATAGGTGAATATAGCGGTGTATACTGCGGTTAGGGCACGCAGACAACAACAATATAGTGTGGGGCGTGTACTACACAGCCTGAGCTATGATTGGCCACAGGCATCCTGCCTGTGGCCAATCATGGCTCTCCTCGCTGCCAGCGCTGTGATTGGCCAAGCATGCGGGGTCACAGTGCATGCTTGGCCAATCATGAGCCAGAAATGCACTGCGCCATCACAGTGCATTGTGGGCCGTGAGCACCACACGAATTTGGCACGAACGGCCCATAACGTTTGAAATTCGCCGAACGGGCGAACAGCCGATGTTCGAGTCGAACGTATGTTCGACTCGAACACGAAGCTCATCCCTAGTCAATGAATATAAATAACATTGGAGCAGATGAACAGTGATTTTTGCTGCATTTTGTTTGCATTCTGTTACCAAATGCTTTATTAAATGTCTTAGATAACTATCATACATGAGAAGCAGTGTGGTTAAGAGTTTAGCTATCTTGCCTAGAAATGTGCCTCTATAACAAAATATTTACAGCCACCAGCAGCACAGTTAGTTTTAGTGCTTCTAGGCCGTGTCTTTGATATATGGACAAGGAACAAGTGTTTCCCACTCTGGCCACTATTTTTTATGAACCAGCAAGTCAGACCCACCTCCTTATCCACATCTGTCTTGTAATGCAGCCCATGACTGTCTACAGCCTTGTCTTTTTTTTATTTTTGATACAAGAATGTGGTGGCCACATCATTTGATCAGTGGAACAAAGCAAAAATGATAGTGTCCCGTTTGTTAGTATAGTTTAAGAATTAAATGGTGGTACTGTATTTAACCACTTCTGGACCTTCCGCACGCCAATATACGTCCTAACTTTGAAGAGGGATATATTTGTTATGGCAGCTAGCTGCCATAACCCTGGTATCCTCTTCTTCGGCGGGTGGTCCAGTTTCCGATAATAGTTATCTCTGCAGGGGATTCGCCATGAGATCACTTTTATCGGGGGCAGGAGATGGCCCCCCTCCCACCACACTCCAGTGCCCTCCACCGCTTACCAGAGCCGTTGATAGTGGTGGAGGTGATTAGATCCTTGTCCTTCCTGGATATGGAGACAAGTGAGAGGAAGATGGCCCCCACCTGTCTCCATACCACTGCAGGGCAGAAGCGACGTCAAAACGTCCCTTCTGCCCATGGCTTTCAAATGACAAAGGGCAGTATTGCAAATAATAGCGTGCATTTTAGCCAAGGCGAATTGTGCACATGAATATGAGCGCTATTAACCATGAACAAGCATTAGTAAATTTGAAAATCTGCGCTAATTAGCGCCTCCACGTATACGCTAATTCATTTTTTTTTTCAAGCTATTATATAGCACTGCACTGTAACCATGATCCATGTATGTGAAAGAAACATTTTTATGTGAGATGTGCTCTACTTTGTGTGCATCTGTAGATGTATATTGCAATTAGTATTCCTAGATTTTTTCCTTCTTTTGTTAACAAATGCAGTTATGAATGATTATTACATAGTAATGCCTGCTTTTCTGTAAAGTTACATGTATTAAACATTTAGATTAGCTATTTGTTGTATGTTGTATTTCATTTTTGATTTTTTGATTTAGGTGACTATAAAACTGTAATTATTTATGATCATTCTTTAATCATACTATACTATCATTTGGGTCTTGTACTTAGCACAATGGCTTAGTGGTCTACTCAGATATCCCCACAGCACTCCTGGTACAAGTTCAAATACCAGCCAACCTACCATCCACCAGCTGTGTTTATTTTTTCAGTGCACAAGCAAATTAAAATAAACAAACAAAGATATGTAATCTGCCCATTAACTAGTATGTGGTGTTTGGAATTTCACAACATAATAGTATTGAATACTTACATATCATTGCATGCATTTGAAAAGTTAATATAATACAATCAGCCAAATTAAAGTGCATTGGCTAATTGGCATTCACCTATTTTCAACATATGCTGCTTTGGCTAATAGTCATTTGCCTTTTTTTCACCAATTCAATCTTTTAGCATCTCTCTTTGGGATTTGAACCCATGAGTCCTTCAAAGTCTGAGTTGTTCAAGTTAGAAGTGCTGACCACTAGCCTATTGGACATAGCACAATCATATGTAGAAATTACATTTACTAGTGTTTGATGTTTTTTCTCCCCAAGCTGTCTCCCCTGCCACCGCCATCTTCTCCCACTGATGTTTTCTTCCGCGCAGCCAGTTACCAACTAATAAAAAAAAGCTGCTCTTCTTCTCTGGCGGTCTTCTGTGGCCATCCAATAATGTCACCTGGAAAGTCCGCTCCATGGCTGTGTATGAGATGCCACACAGCGGGTGACAACACAGTGGAGGAAGACCGCCGCAGAAGAAGAGCAGCTTTTTTTTATTAGCGGGTAACCGGCTGTGCGGAAGAACACAGCAGATGGAGAAGATGGCGGTGGCAGGAGAGACGGCTCTGGGACAATACAGCTCGGGGAGAAGATGGAGGAGGGAGAGACAGTGTCTGGAGCTATTTTACAATAAAGGACTTGTCAAAAACCGTCTATAGATTTTTTTACATTTCACTGTTTTTATTGGTGAATGGGTAGGGATACGCTGTACCCCAAACCTATTCACATAGGGGGGCAGAATCTGCGAGCCCCCTTGCTAAATTCTGATAAACCTCCTGCCCGCAGACCGACAACCACCGACCAGGGTTGTCAGGAAGAGGCCCGTGTCTCTATCAACATGGGGACAAGGTGCTTTGGGGCATGTGGCCAGGTACGGTACATTTTTTCCTTGAATTTTGGAATTCCATAACATAATATTATTGAATAAGTACATACCATTGCATGCATTTGAAGAGTTCAAATATAGAATAAGCCAAACTGATGTGCATTGGCTAACTATGCTGCTGAGTACAACGTACACTTTCAGGAGGTGATGCTGTCAGTGGGATTTGAACTCATGAATTGAGCCTTTGAGGCCAGCAGGGCATACTGCTATGAGCTGAGCACATACCAACAGAGAAAATATATTTACTAATGTTTGATTCTATACAATAATGTTTTGCATTTTAGGCATTAATATTATAGTAACAACCATGCTCATGCTGATGGGGCATTGGGCCAATAGGCCTCTTTTCAGCATATGCTGCGGAGTCTAATGCAAGCTTTCAGTAGGTATGATACCATCTGTGTGATTTTCAGCCATTTGAGCACAATTATACTGAGAACATACATTTACTAGTGTTTGATGGTGGGACTACTTTATATTCTAGGTATAATAGTACTCAGCACAGAGACTTAGGCCCCTCTCACACTTGTGCAACCTGAAAGTTGGGAGATTTTGATGCGACTTTAAGCAATGCCTTTGTAATCTTGAAGTCTATGGACGCAACTTTCGCGTGATTTTGCATCAGCAATTTTGTCACGATTCCAGGGAGTGCCTGTGTAAACTTGAGGTCTATGGACCTCAACTCACATCAAACTCTGACAAAAGTAGTACAGGGACTGCGTTGAATTCGGTGTGACTTCAAGTCGCACAGATTTGAATGGTACACATTGAAAATAATGGGGTATAACTTGTCATGCGACTCTGATGTCCATAAAGTCACACAAGTGTGACTCACCCCCTGAAGTCACCCAAAGTAGTGCAGGAACTACTTTTGGGAATTGTTGTGGCATCGCACCAATTCGGACAGTTCCATTGCCGTCAATAGGAAGTGATTTGGCCTGCAGATATTAGAGCTGCACAATTCTGGCCAAAATGAGAATGACAATTTTTTTGCTTACAATAAAAAGATCACGATTCTTGCAACGTAAAATCTTTTGAATTTTCCCCCAAAAATTGGGCTAACCTTACTGGTTAGTTTTTTTTTTTTAATTCATTAAAGTAATTTTTTCCCAAAAAATTGCATTTGAAAGACCACTGCGCAAGTACAGCATGACATATAATATTGCAACAACCACATTTTATTCTCTAGGGTCTCTACTAAAAAATATATATATAATGTTTGGGGGTTCTAAGTAATTTTCTAGCAAAAAAATGATTTTAACTTGAAACCAACAAATGTCAGAAAAAGGTTTAGTGTTTAAGTGGTTAAACTTTCCTCACTTACATAGAAGTGTAAGTGTAACAATTTCATTGACAAATTGTAAGCCCTTGTACACACGGTCGGAGATTGCGACAACCAAATCCGTCGGATTTTGTCCGAAACTGTTGTATACACACAGTCGGACAAAGTTGTCGTAAAATCCAACGTGATGACGTTATTTCGTTACGACGGGACTATGTTCACGCTAGTAGCCAATAGTTTTTGTGTAAGAATTTGATCTGAGCATGCGTGGCACTTTGTCCGATCGGAATTCTCTACACATGATCGGAGTATGTCTGATCGGAGCATTTCGTCAGAAAATATTTCCGGCAAGTTGGAAAATGGATATTCCGACGGAAACAGTCAGATGCAGACCACACACAGTCGGAATATCCGACAAAACGCTCCGATCGGACACATTCCGACGGAATCTCCGACCGTGTGTACAAGGGCTTACATGTTCTAGTTAAGTTCACTGATAAAGAATGTTCTAATTCTTGGCAGACTGACCGGTTTTTCTCTTCCTTTCTTTTGACAACTGTGGCTTCAGAAGAGCAGAGAGAATTCTTTGCATAACAAGAATCATGAAACGCTTTTTTCAAGATCGCAAAGGGGAAAAAAAATTACGATAACGATTCTTGATGATTAATCGTGCAGCTCTAATAAATATGAATGGAAATCATGGGGGACAACTTTTCATGCGACTCTGAGTTCCAAAGCTGCACGAAAAGTCACCCAAGTGTGAAAGTAACCTTATGAAATTAATGGAGAACACCTTTGAACGAGGCCCCATTTGCACTTGTGCGACCTTAAAATCGCACAGCTTTGCCATGACTTGAAGCAATGTCTGTGTAATCTTGTGGTGTATGGACCTCAAATCGTAGCAGAATCAAACCAAGGTAGTGCAGGGATGAATTTTCCACACTTTCAGGATGCACTAGTGACAGAAGAGCCAAATTCAAAGGTATTATCCTTGAATCTCATTTAGACTGCTGCCACCTGAAAGTCACACTATTTTGCTGCAACTTTGCCCCAACTTCTGGGAATGCCTGTGTAATATTGTGCCTGATGTACCTCAAGTCACACCAAAGTAGCACAGGGACTACTTTGAAGTTGATGCGACTTATGAATGGTTATCATTGAGAATCATGGGGTACAACTTTTCATGCAACTCAGAGGTCCAAATTTGCTGGAAAATTCACCCAACTGTGAAACAAGTCATATTTTAATTAAAGGTGCTCTCATTTATATTTGCATTGTCCTTACTGATTTACATCAGAACAAATGCAAATGATGTGTGCACATGGGACAGAAGCAAATGTGTGGTGATGCCAAACAAATCAACGAACCCCACCCCCCCAAATCTAACTACCACATTGAGTAAGCACACACCCTATACTTACCTGGAAAAGGAGCAGCACCTCCTCTTTGCTAAAGAGACACCTTGCCATGTCTACCTAGATGGAGACCAGCACAGGAACTTCCGGGCGCATACAATGACTCATTTCCAGGTCAGAAGGTGAAACCACACTCTTGATTGCAGCTGCGAATATTTGATCGCAACCAAGGATTAGTATTTTTTATTTTCGTTTATTTGCAGATATGCAAATCTGCATTTCTACATATGATATGTGACGGTAAACTTAAGGTAGTTTGATAAGAAATGGTGTCCCTGGGATAGCAGCAGGTGAATTACAAAGGCCCAGTTTGAGCTCTGATTCACACTGACAGCGGGAGGAAATCGTTCAGCTGAACTCACAATTTCAATCCCGCCTGTCAGTCCCGACTGTGGGGGGGGGGGGATATCAGAGACATCTGTGCAGGTTTCTGCATTGATATCAATATAAATCGCACCCCAAAGTCACTCATATTAGAACAGTGCAGTTGCCACCGATTTGAAATGTCAAATCGCACCAATGTGAACCAGAGAGGACACATTCAAACACCAGCTGAATTCAGTACCTGCAATTCTCCACAGCTGTTATTAAGATTCCACCTTTCTCACTTACTTGCTGGTGTGCTGAAGCCTTGGTGTACATTGGAACGATTCGTCATGCAATTTGAGACATCAAATTGCATGACAAGTCACAGCCTATTAGCGGCAATGATACTGTTCCAATCGATGCGATGCCAATCTTGCTGCGCTACACCCATTTGCTAAAGTAGTTCCTGCACTACTTTTGCTGATTTCAGGTGTGACTTTAATAGAAATCTGTATGAAGCCACTCAGATGTCTATCAAGTAGCACCTGAAATCACACTGACCTTGCTACTGTGATATTGGGCTATATCAAGTGAAGTAGCTCAATATCAAAGTAGCATTAATGTGAACCAGGGCGAAGAGACTAGTTTTTTGGTGCACAAATACATATAGAAATAAGATAAAGATATTGCACTTCCCCAAAACCACCCCAAAAACTAAAAGAAAAAAAAGAAACCACCACCAACAAGCTCAATAACGTATCTTTATTTTGCCAGCAGAAACAAAATGATGTACATTTACGAGCTTCAAAAAAAAAAAAAAAAAAAAAAAAAAAAATTTGTACAGGATATATGGGGCTACATATAGCAATTGGATTTTAAGGGCCCTGCTCATAGGAGCTCACAATCTAAAATGTATCTAAACCTTAGAGTGGACACAGCTTTGCTTTCAGTGGCAATATATCACATTTTTATCTGCAAGATTATAGAAATATACTTAACAGTCATTCTTACAAAGCATTCCAACAGAATATTAAAAAAAGCCACTTATTCAAAATATAACACTCACCACCACCCCACAATCCATACACTGGTGACCATGTTCTGCTGGAAGCTGCTTTTCTGTGTACATGATTAGCAATGAGATCAAAGAGTAGAAGGTCAGCACATGCTCCCAAACTACGTTTGCATAGTCAGACAGGAACAATACACACAACATTGACAGCATGGCCACAAAAAGCCACTTTTGATGGAAAAAAACGCACAAGAATGTCAGCAAACAAATAGCCCTAGCTGCACAATACCTTTCCCACACCACCCATCACAGAGAAGCAACCCCACACACAAAAAAAACCTGACCTTCTCAGGCCAAACAAACCCCCTACTGCAGCCCTTTATATAAGAGAGGTTTTATTGTTAGCACATTGACACACGCCCAATAGAAGTACATGCCCACCAGTATCTTTCAATCTGTCTCTTCATGTATGTCTAAAGTGATTGCTGATGGGCAGGAACACATAATACTATTTGCACCTGTGTTAGCCCTTGGCTATGTGCCTCAAATCTCCAACTACAGGCCAAAGATTGAAGTGTATTTGCATCCACAAAGCAACAGTTTTCTAAGCATATGTACCTGTGCAGTGTAAACCTTACAATTTTAAATGTCCAAGTCCCTGGGCATGATTAGTGCTAACAAACATTGAGGGTTATTTACGAAAGGCAAATCCACTTTGCACTACAAGTGCAAAGTGCACTTGGAAATGCAGTCGCTGTAGATCCGAGGGGAACATGCAAGGAAAATAAAAAAACAGCATTTCATCTTGCACATGATTGGATGATAAAATCAGCAGAGTTTCCCCTCATCTCAGATCTTCCCCTCAGATCTACAGTGACTGCACTTCCAAGTGCACTTTGTAGTGCAAAGTGGATTTGCCTTTCGTAAATAACCCCCATTAACATCAGTCCCTGTCTGCAATGAGCTTCCAATCTAAAGTCCAAAATTATCTTTCTTATATTAGAGACTATTTCGACAGGAGCCAAATAAAATGCTGGCCTGTCTTTGGATAGTAGTGAGAAACCCACACAGGGAGAACATATAAACTTCAACACAGGCATTAGGATGTTGGGGAATTGAACCAAAAACCCCAGTGCTGCTAGACTGAATTGCTCAGTGTCACAAGCAATATACAATATATTGGCCTAAGTATTGGGACACCTGCCTTTAATTGCACATGAACTGTAATGGCATCCCAGTCTTACTCTGTACGGTTCAAAATGCATTTGGCCCACCCTTTGCAGCTACAACAGCTTCAACTCTTCTGGGAAGGCCGTCCACAAGGTTCAGGCTCCATGCACACTGAAGCTCAAAAAAGCTTTTTCTGGATGCCAGATTGCTGGCAGAAAATGCTGGTTGAAAAACTTGCTTTTAACAGCGTTTTGTACTAGCGTTTATGAGCGTTTATTAGCGTTAGCGTTTATGGGCGTTTTCAATAAAAATACACAGAGGACACTCCAAAAATCCCACAGTACATTCCAAACTCCCACAACGCATTGAAAAAATAGAATGCCGAACACTAATTAATGCGCGTTTATAAGCGTTTGTCGTTTTTTGGCGGTGAAAAACGGCACTTTAAACGCAAATTTCTGGCGTTCAGAAAAAAGCCCATAAACTCTACTGCTCATTAAAGCTGAAAAACATCCATGTGTGCATAGACACATAGGCTAACATAGAGTGGAGTTTATGGGCTTTTAAAAAAAACGCCCAAACTCCAATAAACTGCAGTTTATGAGCTCCAGTGTGCATGGAGCCTCAAGAGTGTGTCTATGGCAATGTTTGACTATTCTTCCAAGTGCATTTGTGAGGTCAGGCACTGATGTTGGACGAGAAGGCCTGGCTTACGGTCTCCACTCTTATTCCTCCCCAAGGTGTTCTGTTGTATTGAGGTCAGGACTCTGTCCAGGCCAGTCAAGTTCCTCCACCCCAAACTCGCTCATCCATGTCTTTATGGACCTTGCTTTGTGTACTGGTCCAAATCAGTTGGTGGAGGAGGGATTATGGCGTGGGTTTGTTTTTCAGGGGTATGGGGTTGACCCCTTAGTTCCAGTGAAGGGAACTCTTAAGGCATCATCATGCCAAGACATTTTGGACAGTTTCATGCTCCCAACTTTGTGGGGACAGTTTGGGAATGGCCCCTTCCTGTTCCAACATGACTGCTCACCAGTGCACAAAACAAGGTCCATAAAGACATGGATGAGCAATTTTGGGGTGGAGAAATTTGACTGGCCTGCACAGAGTACTGACCTCAACCCGATAGAACACCCTTTGGCTGAATTAGAGCAGAGACTGCGAGCCAGGCCTTCTCATCCAACATCAATGCCTGACCTCAAAAATGGGCTTCTGGAAGAATGATCAAACATTCCCATAGACACACTAAACCTTGTGAACAGCCTTCCCAGAAGCTGTTCTAGTTGCAAAGGGTGGTCCAAATCAAATTTTAACCCTACGGACTAAGACCGGGCTGCCATTAAATTTCATGTGTGTGTAAAGGCAGGTGTCCCAATACTTTTGGCTAAATAGTGTATCTGGCAAGGGTTACACTGGTGGTGGAACCCCCCTACACATAAATACCTCCAACTGTTGCAAAACTACAAGTCCCATGAGGCATAGCAAGACTCTGACAGCCACTTGTGACACCCTGAGACAGAGGCGTGATGGGACTTGTAGTTTTGCAACAGCTGGAGGTCCGCTAATTGCATATCCCTGATGTAGGGGATTTGAACTCGGACACGCAGGGATGCTAAGCAGAAGTTCTAACCTCTAAGCCATGGAGCTGCCACATGTGGTAACCTCCTACACATAAATACATATAAAAACACATAAATACTCATAAATACTCATAAAAACACATAAATACTGCATTTCTTTGGACAGGTGATGGAATTACATTACTCAGGAGTTATTCTTGATTTATTCTGTGGTATTTGGGGTTTTTTTGTGAGTGAGAGTAGAATATTACCCTCACATTTTTGGGAATTACATTTTGATTTTTGATGCTGGTTCACATATCACATTTTTGGGCTCAAATTATGAATATTTTGAAATAATAAAAAGCACAAAAAAGTGATTCATTTTAAATTTGTATCAGCAATGGTATTGTTTGTGGGTTGTAAAGACACCTGTGTGAGTTTTGGGTAAAGATTGTTGTGAGATGGAGAGTAACAAGTGAAAGTGACAGAGGAAAATATATTTTTACCAAAACATCAAAACATTCCAAATTCTAGTATTCTTAAAAACTAAATATTTTATGTAGTAGCAACAATGTTGCAAAGGACATTTTATTTCAGAGAAAGATACATTTCATCTCAAGATTAAAAGTTTTTTTTATTGTGAAAGTTCCAATTGTCCCATTAGAATCAATGGCTAAAACTTACATTGGACTATAATAGAGCAGATTTTCACTTCCAAAAAATGCTCTCTAATTAGCTCTCATTTCAATATTTACTATAGTACCCGGTAAAAAAGACACTGGAGTTAAAATGAGAGATATTTGCAGGTCTGAGCATGCTCAGTTGTGTTGGCACCTAGTTGTCCAAAAGGGGGGGATTTTTCACTTCTCAGACTTTTAAAGATATTTAAGTGTAGAAATCACTTTTTCACACAATTTAAAAGCAGGTTATCTTTAAATAATATACCACATATTTCAGTACCATTTAGGCAATTATATCATGCTCTAAACATTATTTCCATGTGCAATTCTCCAGGTTTTAGCAGAGTAAGAGTTTGGGCGCTATTTGGTTTTAGGGAACTATAGTAAATTCGATTTTTGGAGTATTTTCTCACCAGTGCTATAGTGAATACCGTTTTAGCGCGAATTAGCGCTATAGTAAATGACCCTCAAATTGCATTTTAGTGTAAATATGAGATCTGAGGTCTTTTTGACCACAGATATCATATTTAAGAGGTCCTGTCAAGCTTTTTTTTTCTATTAGGGATGTTTACATTCCTTGTAATAGGAATACAAGTGACACCATTTTTGTTTTAAATAACAGTGTAAAAATAAAATGTAAAATAAATAAGATTTTTTTTTAAACACGCCCTGTCCCACCAAGCTTGTTTGGGGGCTATAAGTAATTTTCTAGCAAAGAAAACTAAACAACAAATTTCAGAAAGAGGCTCAGTCCTTATGTAGTTAAGAATGAACATTAAAAAGCACTTGGGTGGATGGTGGTCAATCAGATAACTGACAGGTAGAGGAAAAGGGAGGCTTCAGTTATTAGAATAAAAAAATTTAACTTGGCTCCGAAGCCATGTTGGAGGGTGACAATACGCGTGGAGGCAGAGCCAGGCAACACGTGACTACCTACTGGATCACATGAAATAATCCTGGAATGTATTATTTTATTGATATGCCTGTTTTTATATTCTCCTTCTTTTTTCCTGAGCAATTTGTAGAGATATTCTCAATGGAGATGGTATGCCATTAAGGAGTATTTAAGACGAGGACCATTATCTGGTGATGCAAGTGTTTCCTAGATGCTGCGTTGGCCCATATGTGGGTTTTGTATTAGGGTGAGCGTCCATTTCACCTGGTAGCTGAGCACTATTGCATGTTTTTCTGGAGCACAAAGTGGATCCAGGAAATTCTAAAGCACTGTTTTTTTTCTGTAAAGAAGCTATACTGGAATATTTTCTTTTGAATTTTTTGGACTTTTCTTTTTTCATTAAATTTTTTTCTTTCTTGCCTTTGATTTGGACTTTACAAGGCTTTTTCACTAACATTACATTTATTTACCTGGCATATTTGATGTTAATTGTGCCTTATTGATTGAAGATTGACAATAGTCATTGTTATTTGGGCAGCACAATAACATACTTTTTATTTGTACTCATTATAGTTCATTTGTTTTCGATACAATTGGTTGATTTTGTCTGCTACACAAGATACAATGTCTGATACATAATCAGTTCAAACATTGAAAAAGTCTCACATATGTGGTATCCCCATACTCAGGAGGAGTAGCAGAATGTGCTTTGGGTGAAATTCTAAGCCCACGTACACACGGTCTGAGATTTCCACAACCAAATCCGTCGGATTTTGTCCGTCAGATTTAGTCTGGCGGATTGTGTCCGAAACTGTTGCATACACACGGTCGGACTAAGTTGTTGAAAAATCCGATCTTTCAGAACGTGATGACGTAATTTCGTTACGATGGGACTAGATTCAGGCTAGTAGCCAATAGCTTTGATGTAGGGATTTGATCTGAGCATGCGTGGCACTTGGCTCGACAAATTTCTCTACACATGATCGGATTACGTCCGACCGGCCCAGTTGGTCGGGAAATATTTCCAACATGTTGGAAAATTGGGTCTGACGGAGATTCGGACGGCATCAGTCCGATGCATACCACACACAGTCGGATTATCTGACGACACAGTCCGATAAGACGCATTCCGAAGGATTCTCCGACCGTGTGTACGCGGCATAAGTATGCTCAAGCTGTGTGTCAAAAATATCTTATTAAATTGACATCTATGTAAAAAAATACATTTTCATTTCTTTCTGCATTTTCCAAAAACTAGTGGCATAAAATTAAGTCTTCAAAATATTCATCATGCTTCTTAAAAAAATACTTTGGTGTGTTTTACTCTCCGAAATCTGGTCATTTTGTAGGTATTTCTGGGGCTCCAGGACCTAGAAATCCTGAAAGTGCTTCTTTGATTTTGGGCCTCCCTATGTGGCTAAGCTGTGAAAAAGTCTCACACATGTGGTATCACTAAACTCAAGAGGAGTCACAGAATGTGTTTTGAGATGTAATTCTTTGTACTCCTATGCTGCATGTCAGAAATATAATATTTCATTTTCTTTCTGCATTTTCTTGCTCTTGCTTTCCAAAATGTGGTCATTTTGTTGGAGTTCCTCCTGTCCTAACTTTTCAGAGGCTCAAGAAATATGATAGGTAGTCAGGAAATTAGATGCATAATTTATGCTTTATGTAGGCCCAAAGGTGCTCCTTGGAGTTGGGTCCCTCTAGGTGTCTAGGCTGTGAAGTAAAAAAACTTACAATGCCTCTTACTTCCCTTGAACTGCATACTATTTATACATATAAAAAATAGTAATTTTGGGGTTTTTAGCACTGTCCTGGCATGTTCAGGCCTCAAATAATGATATGAGAGGTCATTACATAAGGATTGATCAATTGTCATATATAATGGTTGGTTCACACAAACTAAATAATGCACACATATTTATTTATTTTTTTTTCATAACAGAAATGTAGCAAAATGCATTTTGGCCTTACATTTTTGAAGAAAGATTATTTATTTGCAAAGTTTTATAACAGAATCTAAAAATATCTACTTTTTTTCAAAATGTTCTGTCTTTTTCTTTTCTTTTTTTGTTTACAAATTTTTTTTATTGAGGTTAAATTGTGGTACAATAATAGGTTTCAATTACAGTAAAATTAACATATAAAGGTTATTCAGTTATATAATTATTGAAAAATTGACAATAAGAAAATATATTGATACAATCTATCAAGGGTGCTGTGCAAATAAATGTCTGTACAATAGAGTAAAGAATATATAGATGATGACAAAATTTATGAAATGTTTTAGAAATATAAATTTGAACTAACTTCTCTATTCAATTGTTTGCATTTCTGAGCAATACATCTCCATGAGAGAACCAAGAGTCCCATTTATTTTAAATTGTATAGAGTTGTATAATAAGCAAAATATTATTTCCATCTGGTTAATGGAACTAATTCTTGTTTTAAATTGATTTATTGGAATTGAGGGATATTTCCAGTGATAGGCTATGAGCCAATGAAAAAAAAAAACTGAAAAAAAAAAACAGCAGTGTATTAATATCTCTAAAATAAAACTCTATGCCCTTGTACACACGGTCGGAGAATCTGTCGGAATGAGACTTATCAGACCGTGTCGTCAGATAATCCGACTGTGTGTGGTATGCATCGGACTGATTCCGTCCGAATCTCCGTCCGACCCAATTTTCCAACACGTTGGAAATATTTCCCGACCAACTGGGCCGGACGGACCTAATCCGATCACGTGTAGAGCATTTTCATCGGACCAAGTGCCACGCATGCTCAGATCAAATTCCTACATCAAAGCTATTGGCTACTAGCCTGAATGTAGTCCCATCGTAACGAAATGATGCCATCATGTTCTGAAAGATCCGATTTTTCGCCAACTTGGCCCGACCGTGTGTATGCAACAGTTTCGGACACAATCCATCGGACTAAATCCGATGGGCAAAATCCGACGGATTTGGTTGGCAAAATCTCTGACCGTGTGTACGTGGGCTATCTGTCTCGAAAAATTATATATGTTATGTAATTCATGTGGGTACAGTGTTGCATGACTGAGTAATTGTCATTTGACAGTATTGGAAATTAAAAAATGGACTGGACCTGGGCAGAAGGGGAGTGAAACTGTCCTATCTTCAAGTAGTTAATGTCTGTTTTATATAACTCTATAAAATTCCTTTATACTGTTAATGTAGCCAGTCCATCAAGGTCTCTCTCTTTTTTATTTTAATCTCAGAATTGACTTAAGACTTCTTTCTTTATACTTCATATACACTCCGGTATGTAAACATAGACAGTCAAGTTATAGAACAAATCAATTTTTCACAGATTTTTTTTTCTAGTTGATACTATCATACCTTTTACAATAGCAAATTTGCATGTTTACTTTCTGCAAAATAACATCAACTGTGAAAATATTCTGTTTTAAAAGAAATAGAATCTATGTAGTAAATTTATTGTATGTTCAGCTCACTCTATGCTTTTCAATAAATTAGATGCCTTTGTGCTGTATCAGGAAATGACTGTAAAAGTATGTTATTCTGAAGAAAAAAAACAGGCAAAACATCTTAGCACATTCATTATGACTTTTTGGAAGTCATATGCAATAGCGTGATTCCATTAGATTTCAAGAACAGCTATAATTTTGGGTCTTGTACAAAACTCGGAAATTAACATAAAAGACTTAGTTGGAAAATGTATCAATTATTTTAAACACTGTGAAGCAATAAATAAAAAAAGCTTCTTAAGTAGGTCATCATGATGTCGTGTGGCATGTCAAATGTCATTTTCCCCTATTAGAATGAAGAATTCTTAAAGTTACAATACAGGTACATTTATATTGCATTTAAAAGCTGCAATTAAGACTATGCTTTGTTCAACTCTTCATAAGAAAGACTTTTCTAATGCATTGTAAATTACTATTAATGTAATCCATGATTAACACTTAGGGCAGCCCAAATGTGTTCGCTCATTGTGTCCCTGTAAATTAAAGCAAATTATGTGTGATTTCTTTTTGTTGTTATTTTTTGTATGGGGTCTTGATGTCCAGGTTCAACAACTCTGACAACGCACCTGCAGGCTCACGACCCCATATCAAAATGGTCTAAAACCAGAGAAGAGTAGCCTTTTGTGCAGTCTGCCATTTGCCAAAACACATCACTTCACAAATAAATGTATAGTACTTTCTTTCACATTATTAAATTGTATCTGTCATTTGCTTTCTTAGACAGCTACAGTCATACATTCCTGCTTTTAACTCCCTTAATCTTAGTGAAAGATCTGTGGGTTTTGTGTTTTCTAAAAAGTACTGAAAAAATTCAGAAGGTTCCCGTTAACTTCAGTCAGCATTTTATTCATCAAAAAGACTTTCTCCAGTGTGGCTCCAAAGAATTTCTTCTGTTGGAAAGGATAAAAAGGATGAGTACATTACTACAATACATTTGAAAACTGTGAAATAAGCAAATAAATTACTACTTATCTGCATCTAATGCATCTCCCACATATGTTGTGCTTTAAACTCAAATTATTTATTTTACCAGTTGCTCTGATGCATACATTTAACATATGGGTGTGTGTGTATGTATGTGTGTATATATATATATATATATATATATATATATATATATATATATATATATATATAAAAGCATTCTTAACTACTTTACTTTACTGTATAGGGAAAAACTGCCTAAACACAAAGCTCCAGCTCAATAATGTTGTTAAATTTGCATAAGTACAGAACACAAATGAAAATTCTGTACTGTACTGTACAATACAATGATGTACAGCACATCGTTTAGGTGGGGAGAGCTGGTCATAAGTCCGAGCAGGCATTAAACAGGTAATTCATTAAACGAGAAGTATCTGTATGTTTAAATCACATTTGAAAAAACTGTTTTAAATGTTTTCTTCAAGGTTGCACTGGAAAATGTAGACATGTTAGTCGGTGAGTTATATAATATACTAAATATAATTATTAGTCGTTGGAACAGAACCTGGTCGTTAAGTGAGGAGTACCTATATTTAGATTGTTTATGTAATTTCCATTGTTCTAAATGTATCTATCAGCTATTACTTTTTTACCATAAACTAATTACATATCCAAATTTTGTACTTACATATACAACTTTTGTACTGATCAGTTATGAGAAGCCATATGTGGATTTTGTTTATTTTTCAGATGGAATCCTTAGTTCAGCAGTTAACTCACTTTCTCCTTTCATCACTCAAGGCTGGATTTACCATTAAGCATGATAGACATATGCCTATAAGCAGCAGAGCCAGCTTTGCTCTGTATAATTATTGACCACACATTACTTTTCCATCATCAGAATGGAAAATCATCCCATAAATATATATTTACCCATTCACACAATATTCCAAACTAAATTAAAACTGGAAAAATAAATTACTTGTTTTAAAGTGGTAATCTTAACAAAATGTTTTACCTAGGGTACCAAAAGTTGCCAGTTCCAATGATGAAATTCAGCCCTGATGGCAAAAAATTGAGACCTTAAAAAGGCTTCTGAGTTTATTCTCAGAGGGTGAATTATTTAGTAATTCTAGATAATTTTGTATGTAACAGGAAAGAACCCATATGTTTCCTGTTCTATTCAGGAAACAAATAGTACAATAATTTAGATTATGGATTGGATAACAACTGGAAGCTCTCTCCATAATGTATTAGTAAAATTTACACTTGCACAATATAACAGAATTACTGTATCTCCTCAGACTTCTCTCATTCTGGTCTCTTCGTTTTTCAGGTATTTCTTTAGGACCATCTTTTTCATTTGGTTCTTAGGCAGCAACCGATAATGCACTCTGGAGTTACACCACCTGGCTCTATTCACTTCGTCTTACAGATGTCAAGAGTGTATACTGCACTTTACATACATGACAGTAAGTGTAAAAAGAATGCAAAAATAAAAAAAGAATGCAATTGCCAAAATAAATAGAAAACTTCCATAACCCTAACTCAGAAATAAAAGCTTCTTAAATAGGCCATCCTTATGTTGTGGAGTATGTCAAATGTAATTTTTACCTATTAGCATGAAAAATGCTTAAAGTTACAATACAGATACAGTTTATTGCATTTAAAACCTGCATCTGAGACTATGCATTTGTTGAGCAATTCATAAGAAATACTTTCCTAATGCATCATAAATTACAATTGAGAGCAGTCCAAATGTACTCATTGTATCCATGAAAATTAAAGCAAGTTATGTGTGAATTATGTTTGTTGTTATTTTTTGTATGAGTTTTTGATGTCCAGGTTAAACAACTTTGACAACGCACCTGCAGGCTCAGGACCCCATATCAAAATGGTCTAAAACCATAAAAGAGTAGCCTTTTGTGCAGTTTACCATTTGCCACGACACATCACTTCACACATAAATGTATGGTACTTTCTTTCACATTATTAAAATGTATCTGCCATTCACTTTCTAAGATAGCCACAGGAATACATTCCCACGTTTAACTCCCCTAATCTAAGAGAAAGATCTGTAGGTTTTGTGTTTCCTAAAAAGGAACTTCAAAAATTCAGAAGGATCCTATTAACTTCAGTCAGCATTTTATCCATCAAAAAGACTTTCTCCAGTGTGGCTCCAAAGAGATTCTTCTGTTGGAAAGCCTGAAATGGATGAGTACATTGCTACAATGTATGTGGAAAATATGAAATAAGCAAATAAATATTTTGCATTACTACTAATCTGCATCAAAGACAATACATTTATTTTATTCATATGCTCCAAAGCATACATTTAACAGATGGGTGGAATATTGGCAGGAGACGACATCTTAATCTGCTGGAAATAATTATGACATTTGAAATGTAAGGTGTGTGTTTGTGAATATATTGGAATCAAATTTGTTTAAAAAATTGTAATCCAAAAACTGTTATATCATTACACTGATCAGCTGAATTTCTACCATGTTAATTGGTAATTATATTTAGTATATTAACTTGCCAACAAACCTTCGTGCATTTTCCTTTGAACAGGATATTCAAGGTACTTTCATGATGGCAGGTGCATGGATTTTTGTGCACAATTTACTGATTTTAAATGTTTTTAAATACTCTATGTGAAATCAAGCGTCTAAAAAGCCCCATACGTTCCTTCTTTTTTTTTTTTCCATGGGTGAATTGGTTTTGGGATGTGATGCTTATGATACTTATCTGCATCAATTTACACCTCATCCTCACCTCTCACCAATCAGGGCCAGATTTACTATTAGGCACACTAGACATTTTTATGTTATTAAAGCATTTGTGGACCCATTTTTATAAGTCTATGCCAGACCCTCTATTAGAGGCTGGCATAGCACACTCTGTATGTCATTTTAAAAAACGAGCAGTGTAAATACAGATTTTCAGCTGCCATCAGGCCAGTCACATGACCCGCAGCCTCTTTCCCACTCCGATGGATTGCTTTTGCATGAGGGGACGTGATCTCCCTCTGACATCAACCGGGGCAAGTGGCCACTCGGCTTCACCCGCAGAAGCCCTGTCTCATAGCTGTAAAGCAGCCGTGAGTCACATGACCGGCCTGAAGACAGCTGAAAATCACTATTTACACTTGTTTTTTTAAATGATTTAATAGAGGGGCTGGCAGTAACAATTGTAGTTTTTTCAATAATAGCAGTGGGCAGGTGGAGCTGAGCAGTGTCAGGCAGAGAGAGGGAGCTGAGAGACAGGAAGGAGGGGGTGAGGGGGGAGAGAGGAGAGCTGAGAGCAGGGCAGCATATGACAGAGGAACAAACTCTGACCACGGTGGTCAAGGCTCAGCATCCATGATTTTTGTGGTTAGTATAGAAAGGGCATAAAGGAAGTGACAGGTTCAGGGAGGTTTCTTTTACAGTTTAGAGAGGGGCAGATATACTTGTATTGTCTTATTTAAGAATCATTTGAGTGTTTGATATACTTTTATTGTCTTCTACAAAGAATCATTTGAGTGTTTGATATACTTTTATTGTCTTATTGATACACTTTTATTGTTTTATCGAAGAAATCGCAGGGCATGCATACTGCCTAGGGCTGGATATATATTGACCTTTGAACATTGCCTCTTTCAACCATATCTTTCATTGAGCACCTTTGCACTTTATTACGCACAGTATTTAGGTTCAAAGCGCAGCACTACCTGCACTTTATATATGATGTGTAATCTGCTTTTACCACTTGCCGACGCACACTGATATACGTTGGCACAATGGAAGCAGTGGGCAAATGGGTGTACCTGTACGTCCCCTTTAACCTCCCTGGCGGCACGATTATTTCGGATTTTAGGTGCTAAAAGCGGTACCATTATTTTGCATGAAAATGTTGTGTTTTATATTGTAGTCCTGTAATTCTTAGGAATAACTCTCTTAAATCTGTCCAAACCAGAGTCTAGCAGACATCCCAGGTATAATAAAGTTTGAAAAATGAAATCATAAATTATAATATAATAAATAACTATAAATAATTGTACCAAATAGTAATATAACAATAATAAAAATTATTCAATAATGTAATCAAATCAAAAACACTGACATTTGCTCAGTTGCAGAATTGTCACTGTCGTTACTTTTCAGTATTTGATGACGGATATCCACACAAATCGCTATCGCTCAATTCTGCGAGTGATTCTAATTTATTATCGCTGTTTTCTAGCTGGTCTAAAACCATTTTTGATGTAAAGGGACAGTTTTGGTTGCTATGGACAATCTCCAGTTTCCAGGCATAAAGAACAGTTTTTATATTATAAAACTGCATGCAGGACACTGGGCAGACCACTAGGGACAAAGGGGATGTGAAATATTTCCATACAGCAATGTAATCTGTAAGATTACATTATACTGTATGTATACTGTGTGTTTTACTTTTTGAATTTGGCGCCGATCTCCGTCCCCGTGCATCGCAACGCTCGCAGGGCACGGAGATCGGCGATGTGATAGATCGAGCGAGACACGGCTCGCTCGTACAGTGGGGAGACAATGCTGGATCTGAGGGAGAAGGTAAGTAAACCTCCTCCTGGATCCAGCGATGCAGTCCTGAGTCTGGCTCGGGGTTACCGCTTTTGGTATAAAAATTCCACCCCGAGCCAGATTCGGGAATACCGTCAGGGGGGGTTAAGAGTCGGGGATAGCAGGCGTGCACATGCCCGCCACGTGCAATGTGACCATACCTGCGGGATCGGTGGACATTGATGATCATGTCACGGAGCCTCAGAACAGGGAGGTGCCTATGTAAACAAGGCATTTCGACGTTCTGGCTTGTGTCATGACAAAGATCACTGCTCCCTGTTATTGGGAGCAGTTATCACTGTCATGTGACTTGAAGCCCATCCCCTCCACAGTTAGAATCACTCCCTATGACACACTTAACCCCTTGATCGCTCCCTAGTGATTAACCCCTTCACTGCCAGTGTCATTTACACAGTAACCCATGCATTTTTATAGAACTGATCACTGTATAAATGACAATGGTCCCAAAATAGTGTCAAAAGTGTCCGATGTTTCCACCATATTGTCGCAGTCCCCATAAAAATTGCAGATCACCACCATTACTAATAAAAAAAATTGTTTTAAATAAAAATGCCATAAAACTATCTCCTGTTGTGTAGATGCTATAACTTTAGCGCAAACCAATCAATATACGCTTATTGCAATTTTTTTTACCAAAAATATGTAGAAGAATACATATTGACCTAAACTGAGGAAGAAAATCTTTTTTTATATATATTTTTGGGGGATATTTATTATAGAAAAAAGTAAAAAATAATGTTTTATTTTCAAATTTAACGCTTTCTTTGTTTATAGCGCAAAAAAATAAAAACCGCAGAGATGATCAAATATCACCAAAAGGAATCTCTGAAAAAGGACGTACATTTTTTTGGGGTACAACGTTGCATAGCTGCGCAATTGTCAGTTAAGGTGACACAGTGCCAAATCACAAAAAGTGCTCTGGTCAGGAAGGGGGTAAAATCTTCTGCGGCTGAAGCGGGTAAGGGGCCAGGATATTCATTTTTTTTGCATTAACAAACGCTTTAAGGACTGCACATATCATATTTTTGGCAGCTGCTTTTGTATTAGCAATAATATGTTGTTATTGTCTGGTATATGATATATCTGTTGCTTGTAAACTAGGCTATGTGCCTATAATTATCAGCCACACATTGTTTTCCATCATCAGTAGTGATAATCATCTCATTAATTCATCATTTAAATGTGTTTACCCACTCACAATATTCTAAACTAGGTTAAAATTGGAAAGACAAAGAAATGCCACATTTTAAAGAGGTGATCCTAACACAAATGTGTTTCTTAGGATACCAAAAGGTGTACACTGTCAGGGTCCATTGATGAAAGTTGAGCTTTAATAGCAAAAAGTGGGACCACAAGAACATGCATAAAATAAAAAATTATGTTGATTCCAAAGAAATTTAAGATTATGGTAATTCAATGCCTTTAGCGTATATTGCAATTTCATCCCCAAAATATCAGAAATAATTGACTGAAAAACACACAATAGTTTGAAAATTGAACATTTTGGAAAAATGATAAAAATTAATATAGTTGTGTCAAATATATAATATATACAGAGTACAGAGGTGGAGGCTATAAAGCAGAATTACTTTATGTAATGAAAAATACAAATTTTCTCTCTGCAGACTACTATGTATTAATAATGTTTGTGTAAAACTGTTGTATCATTAGTGGCTCCTTTAAGGCCGCGTACACACGCGGGGACTGTTCGCTGAAACTTTGTTCGTCAAACAGTTGCCGCAACAGTCCGCTCAAAATTTGCATGAGCGGACTTGCCCACACACGAGCGGACTGTTTCAGCGAACTGTTTGCCAAACAGTTCGCTCAACTTTTGAAATGAACGGACTCGCCCACGTAAGGCGGAGGCAAGTCCGCCCATTTCGAGCGCGTGTACAGGTAGGCGGGGCCCGCGAAGGAGACGTCGCGGGCACCGCCGCCTGGAATGGACTTAAAGGGACACCCAACGCCGAAAAAAATCGGCGTGGGGGTTCCCCCAAAGTCCACAACAGACCCTTGTCCGAGCACGCTACCCGGCCGGCCAGGAAAGGGGGGGCGAGCGAGCGCGCCCCCCCCCCTGAGCCGTACCAGGCCGCGTGCCCTCAACATGGGGGGTGCCTTGGGGAAGGGGGGGCCGCGCGGCCCCCCCACCCCAAAGCACCTTGTCCCCATGTTGATGAGGACAAGGGCCTCTTCCCGACAACCCTGGCCGTTGGTTGTCGGGGTCTGCGGGCGGGGGGCTTATCGGAATCCGGGAGCCCCCTTTAAGAAGGGGGCCCCCGGATACCGGCCCCCCACCCTATGTGAATGAGTATGGGGTACAATGTACCCCTACCCATTCACCTGTAAAATAAAAGTACCCAAAAAAAAAACACAACACACGAGAAAAAATATTTTATTGCACAGCTCCGGGGGTCTTCCGTCTTCGGGGGTCTTCTCGCCGGACTCCTCCGCTATCTTCGTGTAGCTCTTTTGCTAGCGGAGGAGTCCGGCTTTCTTCCTCCCCGCCGCCGGCCTCTTCTCCCGACTTCGGGGGTCTTGTCCCCCTCTTCGGTTCTTCTGCCGGGCCACCGCGCCTTCTTGTAGCTCTTTTGCAGGCGGTGGCCCGGTCTTCTGTCGCCGCCGCCTTCCGTTCTTCTGCCGGGCCACCGCGCCTTCTTATAGCTCTTTTGCAGGCGGTGGCCCGGTCTTCTGTCGCCGCTGTCGCTGTCGCTGTCGCCGCCTTCCGTTCTTCTTCTTCTTCTTGTTCTTCTTCTTCTTCTCCAGGAGATGTTGACACGACGCTCTCTCCGGCCGGAATGCCAGAGCCGCCCTGCGCTGCCACTTATATAGTGACAATGGGGCGGTGTCACATGGTATATGTCACATGGGTTGGTCACATGGGTTGATGTCACATGGGGACTATGACATCGTAAGGGGGTGGGGGTCACCATGTGACATCAACCCATGTGACCAACCCATGTGACATATACCATGTGACACCGCCCCATTGTCACTATATAAGTGGCAGCGCAGGGCGGCTCTGGCATTCCGGCCGGAGAGAGCGTCGTGTCAACATCTCCTGGAGAAGAAGAAGAAGAACAAGAAGAAGAAGAAGAACGGAAGGCGGCGACGGCGACAGCGGCGACGGCGACAGCGGCGACGGCGACAGCGACAGCGGCGACAGAAGACCGGGCCACCGCCTGCAAAAGAGCTATAAGAAGGTGCGGTGGCCCGGCAGAAGAACGGAAGGCGGCGGCGACAGAAGACCGGGCCACCGCCTGCAAAAGAGCTACAAGAAGGCGCGGTGGCCCGGCAGAAGAACCGAAGAGGGGGACAAGACCCCCGAAGTCGGGAGAAGAGGCCGGCGGCGGGGAGGAAGAAAGCCGGACTCCTCCGCTAGCAAAAGAGCTACACGAAGATAGCGGAGGAGTCCGGCGAGAAGACCCCCGAAGACGGAAGACCCCCGGAGCTGTGCAATAAAATATTTTTTCTCGTGTGTTGTGTTTTTTTTTGGGTACTTTTATTTTACAAGTGAATGGGTAGGGGTACATTGTACCCCATACTCATTCACATAGGGTGGGGGGCCGGTATCTGGGGGCCCCCTTCTTAAAGGGGGCTCCCGGATTCCGATAAGCCCCCCGCCCGCAGACCCCAACAACCAACGGCCAGGGTTGTCGGGAAGAGGCCTTTGTCCTCATCAACATGGGGACAAGGTGCATTGGGGTGGGGGGGCCGCGCGGCCCCCCCTTCCCCAAGGCACCCCCCATGTTGAGGGCACGCGGCCTGGTACGGCTCAGGAGGGGGGGCGCGCTCGCTCGCCCCCCTTTCCTGGCCGGCCGGGTAGCGTGCTCGGACAAGGGTCTGTTGTGGACTTTGGGGGGACCCCCACGCCGATTTTTTTCGGCGTTGGGGTTCCCCTTTAAGTCCATTCCAGGCGGCGGAGCCCGCGACGTCTCCGTCGCGGGCCCCGCCTACCTTCACACGCGCTCGAAATGAGCAGACTTTCCTCCGAGCGGGAACCGTTTGCTCATTTCGAAAGTAGCCTACACACGGACGGACTGTTCGCTCAAACCAAGTTTCAGCGGACAGTTTTTCGGAATTTCCGAAAGACTTTGTCCGTCAAACTGTCCGCTGAAACTGTCCGCTGAAAGCCCACACGGGCGGACTGTCCGCTGAAACACTGTTCAGCGGACAAAGTTGGGCGAACAGTCCGCCCGTGTGTACGCGGCCTGAGTCTCCATCCTTCATATTTAATACAATTTTCTTATTCTTAATTGCTCAATAAGCAATAGTAATTAGTAAACACTGGCCTTATTGGGTATATAGTATGAGTGTGCCATTTTATATACTTGTAATTTCATAAATGAAAGAAATATTTTAGTTTAGATATCAAATTTAAATTAAAGCAGAACTAAACCTGGCTGTGGTATGGGAGCTAGGCTGCCCCTGTTCAGTGCAGACAGATCCAAACTTGCTGTCGGCTTCATCACTTTCATATTTCAGGCATTTCTTTAGAACAAGCACGTTTTTGAGATTAGGCAGTCAGTGATGATGTGATGCACCCTCGCACTCTTCTGCTCCATTCACAGCTTTGTACAGATGCCAGGAGTTTACACTACACTGTGCATTCACCATAGTCACTGTATGAAAAAGGTCATTCTAAATTCCTTAACCTCCCTGGCGGTAGATTATTTTAGATTTTAGGTGCTAAAAGTGGTACAATTATTTTGCATGAAAATTTGGCATTTTATATTGTAGTCCTGTAATTCTTAGGAATAACTCACTTAAATCTGTCCAAACCAGAGTCTAGCAGACATCCCGGGTATGATAAAGTTTGAAAAATGAAATCATAAATTATAATATAATAAATAACTATAAATAATTATACCAACTAATAATATAACAATAATAAAAATGATTCAATAATGTAATCAAATCAAAAACACTGAAATTTGCTCAGTTGCAGAATTGTCACTGTCATTACTTTTCAATATTTGATGACGGATCTCCCCACAAATCGCTATCGCTCAATTCTGCAAGTGATTACATTTATTATCGCTGTTTTCTAGGTGGTCTAAAATAATTTTTGATGTAAAGTGACAGTTTTGGTTTCTATGGACAATCTCCAGTTTCCAGGCATAAAGAACAGTTTTTATTATATAAAACTGCATGCAGGGCACTGGGCAGACCACTAGGGACAAAGGGGATGTGAAATAATTACATACAGCAATGTAATCTGTAAGATTACAGTATACTGTATGTATAGTGAGAGTTTCACTTTTTGAATTTGGCGCCGATCTCCGTCCCCGTGCGTCGCAACGCTCGCAGGGAACGGAGATCGGCTCCGTGATAGATCGAGCGAGACACGGCTCGCTCGTACAGCGCAGGGACATCGCTGGATCCAAGGGAGAAGGTAAATAAACGTCCTCCTGGATCCAGGGATGCGGTCCCGAGTCTGGCTCGGGGTTACCGCTTTTGGTATAAAAATTCCACCCCGAGCCAGACTCGGGAATACCGTCAGGGGGGGTTAATGTCTGCTCCTGTGACGTAATGTATAATAAAAAATAAAAAAAAAGACGGTTATCAAAATGGGGAGGTATGCTTGACTTCAATGAATTTGTATGCATTCAATCTCAAAATGGATATGAGTGTGCATTCACTTTCATAAATGCTTGCCATGCCTATGCCTTGCCATATAAGTGAAGACTACTGCTTACCAGGCTTCTTACTTTAAAATACTCTGCATTTATTCTTTAACTGCAACCATTGTTTTTGAGGATTGTTGAACACACTATTTGATATACAGACAAAGAACAGAGATACTCTATAAATCTAAAAAACCCGCCAGTCCTGAGCTCCTTGACCATGGCCGTGGGACCAACGGACCCGATCGTCGCTGGTGTACTGCGTAAACAAACCTCTCCCCGTGCTTCCTACTGTGGCTGTCACCGATCGTCTGTTCCCTTTTATAGGGAAAGACGATCAGTGACGTCACATGCCAGGCCACGCCCCCTACAATAAAAAAACACATAACGTCATACATAACACCTACACTGCCCCCTAGTGGTTAACTCCTTCACTGCCAGTGTCATTTACACAGGAATCAGTGCATTTAAATAGCACTGAATGCTGTATAAATGACAATGGTCCCAAAAATGTGTCAAAAATGTGCGATGTGTCTGCCATAATGTCGCAGTCACAATAAAAATCACTGATCGCCGCCATTACTAGTAAAATAATTTAATAAAAATGCAATAAAACTATCCCCTATTTTGTAAACGCTATAAGTTTTGCGCAAACCAATCAATAATCGTTAATTGCGATTTTTTTACCAAAAATATGTGGAAGAATATGTATCGGGCTAAACTGAGGAGAAAAAAACTTTTTTTAAATATTTTTTGGGGATATTTATTATAGCAAAAGTAAAAAAATATCGATTTTTTTCTCAAAATTGTCGCTCTTTTTTGTTTATAGTGCAAAAAATAAAAACCGCAGAGGTGATCAAATACCACCAAAAGAAAGCTCTATTTGTGGGAAAAAAAGGACGCCAATTTTGTTTGGGAGCCACGTCGCACGACCACGCAATTGTCAATTAAAGCGACGCAGTGCCGAATCGCAAAAAGGGGCTTGGTCCTTTGGCTGCAAATTGGTTTGGGGCTTAAGTGGTTAAACGGATTCATTTTTGCTGAAAGACAATACACAAGACAAAAACACTAATGTCAGTCCAAACGCTCATTATTAGCTTATCCCAATATAGGGCACACACACACACAACACACACAACACAAAGAAGAATATAAAAAAGAGAAAGGAATTCTGTTCTACCAGTACAAGCAAAAGATATGAAATTTGAGATCTCATAACCTGTGCATCCACAGGTGTAATTTATATGCTGCATTGTGGATGTGGGTTGCACACTGGCCGCACATCAAGAACCTTGCAGTTTAGAGTGGGAGAGCATATTGCCAATTAAAAAAAGTATAATCACTCATAGAGTCCCAAAACATTTTAAACTAGTACACAATAAGGATCCCAGCTCGCTGCAATTTTGGACTATAGAACAGGTGGACAGACACTGGAGGGGGGGGACATTATATCAGACAACTCAGCAAAAAGGAATCCTTCTGGATTTATGAAAGTAATGCCGCGTACACACGAGCGGACTGTATGGCGTACTTAGTCCGTCATACAATCCGACGGACAGTCCGTCATACTTTCCACTGAACGGACTTGACCACACACGGATAGCCAAACAGTCCGACGAAAGCTTGCGCGATGACGTGCACAGCACGTACGACGGGACTAGAAATAGGAAGTCCAATACACAGCAAAGCACCTTTCCGTCGTGTAAATCCTTTCTGAGCATGCGCCATTCTTAGTCCGTCGAACTAGCCTACTGACGAGCGGATTGTCCGCTGAAACCAAAGTACTACGGACAGAATTTCCAAAAATCCGAAATACTTAGTACGCCAGACTGCACGCTGAAAAAGTCCGCTGAAGCCCACACACGAGCGGACTGTCCGCTGAAATGTGTTTCGGCGGACTAAGTAGGCCATACAGTCCGCCCGTGTGTATGCGGCATTAGATGAAAGTAAGGTACTTTGGCCGAGGTGTTTGAACGTGGACTTCGATTTTGAACTGTTTTATCAGTAATTTATGAGTTTAGATATCTGTGATTTTATATATATATATATATTTTTTTTTAGTAGATTTTTATTGTTTTTTTGATGTATTAGTGTAACTGTATTACATTAAATGTGGTCAAGATGCTTACAGGATGGTGTTTCCAGCGGTAGGTTTAGTAATGGTCATTTACACAAAAGTTTTTTCTATGAAAAAACCTGACTTTGGAAGAATTGATTTTCCCCTTGTCAGATGTCCCCATGTGTATTGGTGCTGTTTTCACCACTTCCTGTTTCCTGTGTCAGCCCGGAAGGGTGTGCCATGAGCCCTGGTTCAGCATGGTGGACCGGGGAGTGATGATGCAGCACACCTGATTAGAGAGTATTAGTCTATTTAAACAGAGGTGAGATGTCCAGTCTCCAGCCCTTACTGGTGTAGTAGCCAATTTGAGGTAATGTGTATAGGGGGAAGGAGTGACAGTGGCAGCATCATCCTGCAAACATCTTGTCATTTCTATGTATCCCAAGCCCGCACTACTTAAGTGCTGCATTTGTAACGTTTTAATGTTTTAATTGTCAGGGCATTTGACCATTTGTTCGGCCTGACGAACACCCCACAATGCCCTGCGCGCCACATAAAATGTCACATCTGTACTGTGTATAGAAGCTGCTACAGCAATTTATACATTTATAAAGCCCCAAAAAAAACATTTTCCCTGCAAGCTTTCTTTATTTTGTAAGCAACGTCTTGTGGAGCCAGTCTGTATAATGAGGCCACAATGCAGTGCACTGGGAAAACATTCTGGTGTCTCTTTCACAGACTTTGGATAGAAGTAACAAGTGTGGAAAAATTGGTCTTTGGGTATTACATAGTTACATAGTAAGGTTGAATAAAGACACCAGTCCATCCAGTGCAACCTGAGTGAGTGTCTACAATTGTCCCTATTCCTGTACATTGCACACTCACATCAGTCCCTACCCTCAAGGAGCCCACAATCCAAGGTCATATACCAGGGCCACTTTTGGACAAAAGCCAATTAACCTACCTGCATGTCTTTGGAGTGTGGGAGGAAACCAGAATACCCAGAGGAAACCCACGCAGGCACAGGAAGAACATGCAAACTCTATGCAGGTAGTGTCTTGGTTGGGATTTGAACCAGCAACCCTTTTTTCTGCTAGGCGAGAGTGCTAACCACTACACCACTGTGCCACCCAAAACCCTACTGTGCCGCCCTAAAACACCACTGTGCCGTTGTGCCAGTATTGGTGGTGCCTTCACACCGTAACCTTACAGAGGTACTCTTGATGAAAGCAAGAATTGGCTTTGCTGTTAAAAATGTAAACGATATGCACCTGTCAAACAGGTGCAGAAAAATTGGTCTTTGGCCGTTGGTGGTGCCTTCACACCGTAAACTTATAGAGGTACTCTTGATGAAAGCATAAATTGGCCTTGCTGTCAAAAATCGAAATGATATGCACCTGTCAAACAGGTGCAGAAAAATTGGTCTTTGGGCATCGGTGGCACCTTCACACCATAACCCTTTTGAGGTACTCTTGCCTTGCTGTCAAAATTTTTAATGAGGTGCAGAAATTTTTTTCTTTGGATGTTAATTGTGCCCATGAAACCTACACCATTCATATAAAACAGTGATATGCAATCAGCGGACCTCCAGCTGTTTCAAAACTACAAGTCCCATCATGCCTCTGCCTCTGGGTGTCATGCTTGTGGCTGTCAGTCTTTCAATGCCTCATGAGACTTGTAGTTCTGCAACAGCTGGAGGTCTGCCGATTGCATATTGCTGATATAAAAGAACATCTGGGTAGCAGTGAGCATAACATGATTTCATTTAATGTTAGATGTAGGCAACAAACACATATGGGTAAGATAAAAACACCTAACTTTAAGTGAGCAGATTTTCCAAGGATGAGGGCTGCTCTAAAGGACTTAGACTGGGAGGGAATAATGGCATCAGGGGACACAGAACAGAAATGGGAATTCTTCCAACTCACTGTAAACTCACTGCAAAGTATAAGTCTGCAGGCTTGGAATGATCTGTTATTAAAAGTAATATTTCTGTCTTTGCAAATGGCACTAAACTATGCAGTGGAATAGGGATGAGCTTCTTGTTCGAGTCGAACATATGTTCGACTCGAACATCAGCTGTTCGCCCCCGTTCGGCAAATTCCGAACGTTATGGGCAGTTCGCGCCAAATTCGTGTGGCGCTCACGACCCACAATACACTGCGATGTCGCAGTGCATTGCTGGCTCATGATTGGCCAAGCATGCACTGTGACCCCGCATGCTTGGCCAATCACAGCACCAGCAGCGAGGAGAGCCATGATTGGCCACAGGCAGGATGCCTGTGGCCAATCATAGCTCAGGCTGTGTAGTACATGCCCCACCCTATATAAGGCCGCCAGCGCGGCGGCCTTGTGTAGTGTGCTGGCGTCTGAAGCAGTTAGTGGGTGTTCTGTGTACCTTCCACACAGTATACAACGATCGTTATCGGCCGATTTTTCGTTCTTGCTCTGTAGTGGTTGTTGTCTGCGTGCCCTGACCGCAGTATACACCGCTATATTCACCTATATAGCTAGCGATATATCTATCTTTTATAATAGAGCTTGCAGTCAGTGTCAGGAGCTTGTGCGTGCTGTCTGCGTGCTCTGAACCCAGTACAGATCGCTATATCCACCTATATAGCAAACTATCTTGCTCGTTTTAAATAGAGCTTGCAGTCAGCGGTAGGAGCTTGTGCGTGCTGTCTGCGTGCTCTGAACCCAGTATACACCGCTATATCCACCTATATAGCAAACTATCTTGCTCGTTTTAAATAGAGCTTGCAGTCAGCGGTAGGAGCTTGTGCGTGCTGTCTGCGTGCTCTGAACCCAGTACACACCGCTATATCCACCTATATAGCAAACTATCTTGCTCGTTTTAAATAGAGCTTGCAGTCAGCGGTAGGAGCTTGTGCGTGCTGTCTGCGTGCTCTGAACCCAGTATACACCGCTATATCCACCTACATAACTCTTCTCTATTTGAGCCATCTGCCATCTGCAGGAGTTATTGGAAGTTGTGTGTGCCTCCAGCACAATATATACTACCCAACTCCCTTCAGGCCATGTCTGGAAGGCCAGCAAGGAGAGGCAGACAGGTGCGAGCCGATAAGAGAGGGCAAGCAGGTCTAGAGACAACAGTGCTGGTCGTGGACGCGGTGCATCGTCATCATCAGCACGTGGCCATGGGACAAGCTTGTCCTTCTTTTCAGCAGCTGGACATGTTGAGCCGCAACATGCCAATGACTTGGTAGAGTGGATGACCAAGCCCTCTTCATCCTCCTCATCCTGTCTCACCCAGTCTCAGGGTACTAGCAAAGCAGCTGCCAACGTCTTCCCTCCTCTCAATGTCATCATCAGTGACTCCTTCCCTAGACCCACCACGTCCTCCTGAGGAGTCTCCTGAACTCTTTGAGCACAGTGTTGGGTACATGCTCCAGGAGGATGCCCAGTGTTTTGTAGGCTATGATGATGATACTCAGCTAGAGGAAGGCAGTAGCGTGAATGCAGAGAGAGGGGATGCTCAAGAAGGACAGCAATCTGGCAGTCATGTTCCACAAGCTGCAGCATACTGCCAGGTTTGCTCCAGCGATGAAGAGGGAGGGGATGATGAGGGCACTGACTCCACGTGGGTGCCTGGTAGGAGAGAGGAGGAGGAGGAGGAGGCACATGTCCAACAAGGCAGGATGCCCTCCGGGGGCCAGCTTAGGGGCAGCACACCGACTGAATCACACCGCAGAGCTCCGCCTGTGCAGGGCGCTGCCTCTGCGCGTTATTCTAAAAGTTTTTTGGTGTGGGCCTTTTTTGAGACGAGTGCATCAGATCGCAGCGCTGTTATTTGCAACATATGTCTCAAGCGTATCTCGCGTGGCCAAAACATCAGTCGCTTGGGCACCACATGCTTGACCAGACATATGTTGACCTGCCATGCAGCTCGTTGGCAAGCGTACCTCAAAGACCCACACCAAAGAACAAAGCGGACCTCTCCTTGCTCCTCATCAGCTGGCATCTCCAACCCCACTAGACCTTCAGTCCTCTCTGAAACCTGCTCTGAGAGGAATGAAGGTGTAGAATTAGGTGTGTCACAGCCAAGTGTTTCCGGGCACTCTGCTAGCAGTACACCCACTTCTGATTATAGCAGGCAAATGTCCCTGCCCCAGCTGCTGGACCGGCGAAAGAAGTTCACTCCCAGCCATCCACATGCCCAGCGGTTGAATGCTAGCTTGGCTAAATTGCTAGCACTTCAACTGCTGCCTTTTCAGTTGGTAAACTCGGCCCCCTTCCATGAGTTTGTACAATGTGCGGTTCCTCAGTGGCAGGTCCCCAAACGCCACTTTTTCTCACGGAAGGCGATTCCGGCTCTCTACCGGCATGTGGAAGGCAATGTCCTTGCCTTGCTGGACAGGGCGGTCAGCGGTAAGGTGCATATTACCGCTGACTCATAGTCCAGCAGGCATGGACAGGGACGTTACCTGTCTTTCACGGCCCATTGGGTCACTCTTCTGGCAGCTGGGAAGGATGCAGGACAAGGTGCAGTAGTGTTGGAGGTTGTTCCGCCACCACGCCTCCAAAATGCTACTATTGGTTGTGACACACCTCTCTCCTCCACCCCCTCCTCTTCTTCTTCCTTGGCCTCTTCCAGTGCTCTGTCCTCAGAACCAGCGGTGCTCCGTAGGCATTCCAGGGGCTACGCAAGTACGCAGGCAAAACGATGCCATGCCGGGGGGCGTGGCCTGGACATGGCGGAGTGAAGTCGCATTTTCTGTGAGCTCCCGGCCCCGGCCTTCCACCCACGGTGTTCCACTGTTAAATCAGCATGCAATCACCCGAAAGATGCAGAACAAGGGCAGCTGCTAAGGGAGATCGCTCTGGGACCCCCGCCGGGGAGATGCAACGCTACTTTAACCCCACGCAAAGACGGTCTACAGGTGCGGCCTTGGCGGCGCCACGAGGCACACTACGCGGAGCATCTCAAGCGCGGCCTGAGAGTCGGGACACCCTGGCGGATCGACATCCAGCTGCGGACACTCCGCCTGTAACATCGGCTTCAATGGATGTACCAGGAAGTTCCCGGGGGTCGGATCAGGTCGAACAAGATCTCCGATCCTTGATACAGGCCCTCCCCACCAGAACGGACATTGAGGCGCTTATTTTACGCCTCGAGGAGACGCACCGCAGAGATATCCAGGAGGTGAGGGAAGATGTGTCCGCTTTGACGGAAAGGGTGTCTGCGGGGGAGGCCTCCTTTTCCACATTGGAGCACCGAGTGGCAGACTTGGAAAGGTCCTGAGACCAACATCATGACACAGCTATTGCACTTCAGCTCCACTTAGAAGACGTGGAAGACAGGAGCCGCAGGAACAATCTGCGGCTCCGAGGAGTACCCGAATCCCTCGAGGGGGAAACTATGGAGGCCGCTGTGCAAGAAGTTTTTCATATTCTCCTGGAGGATCCTGCGGGTGCTGTGGAAGTAGAACGTCTTCACCGGACTCTGGGACCTAGAAATGCTGATCCGGAACATCCGCGGGATGTCCTATGCAAACTGCTACGATACCCACAGAAAGACGAGATACTGAGAAGAGCATGGGAACAGGGAGAAGTTGACTTAAACGGAGCTGCCATTTCCATTCTCCCGGATCTTTCCAGGGCCATGCTGAAACGTAGGGCCCTACTGCGCCCCGTCCTGGAGTTGGCAAAAGTGAAGGGATGTACCTATCGTTGGGGATACCCCCTTGCCGTCACTTTCCGGAGGGAAGGCAACATGTACACCCTGCAGTCGCCAGCTGACCTGCCCGGCCTCTTCAGGTTCCTTGAGGCGGAACAGATCCCTGTCCCTGACTGGCTACAACTGCTACCTCGCCCGGTTGGAAGATCTGGTCCCTCAGCGTACAGAGGCCCATTACAGCCCAGGTTGCAGCGCAGCCGACGGCGGCCTAGGTTGGCCCAGCGGGAGGAGCCTCCACACCGTGAGTAGCTCCCTTGTTTTGCTGCTTGACCCCTGACTTATTTTGGGCTCCCCAACTGTCCTCTATCAGTACCCCCAGCGGTTTTGTGACTTTCTTGGCCTCCATACCCCGGATTTTTTCCCTTATTTTTTGTGCTCTCCCCCCCCCGCCCCGTTGTGTCCCCTCGGGACCCCCGCTGTGTCTCCTTTTCTATGGAAGACTGAGGTACATTGATATGCGGTGGGGGGTCTTTTTTCTATGATACTCTCTACATGGCAGCGGGACGATGTGTACCCTGGCAATAGATGGATATGGCAGTTGCTTTTGTTGAGGGCGGGGGAGGAGAATTGATGGCCACAGGACTTACACCATGCTCTTGGGTTTTCTGCTCTCCCCTGCTGCTAGGCCTCCACACCCCCCTGACCGCTGGGATGCCGGACGGAGACTTATTTGCCACGTGGGGATTGTCTCCCCGGAAAACTCGTAGGTGCAGGCCCTGACCTGCGCCCCATATTGGATGTACTATATACTGCCTTGTGTGCTGGACTGCCTTGAACAGAGGGACGTGACCATTTTTTCCATCTGGGGGGGGGTGTTTTGCTCGAGGGGGGCCTGTTCTACCCTGTGGCCCGGGATGCCCGGGGTGATTCCACTGTGCTGGGGGGTGGGAGTGCTCCTTCGGGTTGTGGAGGAGTTTGATTTTGGTTTGAGGGAGTTGGGGGGACCAGCAACCATGTTTGTTATCGGGGAGTGATGTAGAGGGTATGCTGTTAGCCACATGATTGTCTAGTGTTGTTTCTTTCCCTCGGGTTATTCTTCCTTTTATGGTTGAGCTGGGCATTAATGTTAACATGTTTCCTCTCCCTGTGAATATTCTTCACGTCTTTATATGCTATATACTGTTCCACAAATATGGTCAGATGTTTTTGCCGTTGTATGTTGTTATATGCCGGATTGCCGGGGGTGTTGGGTGGGACCGGGGGCCACACTTCTCGGCCCTGTCCAACCACTACCCCACTTAGGAACGCGCCCGAATCCCGGTCTCTTACTGGGGAGCGCTTTAGCTGTATTCAGCACATTTAGTTGTCTCTTTGCGCAGTTCTCTCTTGTGATTGCGCCATAATTCTACTTCTTGTTCTTATTTCTCCTTTTCGGGCCCGTTAAGGGCCTATCTATCACTTTTCCCCTTTCCGCATCCACTTACCCCCCCACACCCCCCCTCCCCCAGAACCCACGAGCATGGCTGATCTTACAATAATATCCCTGAATTCAAAGGGATTGAATATCCCGGAGAAGAGGAGGATGCTCCTACAGGATATGAGACGCATGAATGCGGACATTGTATTTTTACAGGAGACCCATTTTAGAGCTAATTCTCTACCTCTCCTCAAAAATAGGTTCTTCCCCACGGTTTATCACTCCATGTACACGGAGGCTAAGTCGAGGGGAGTATCCATTCTGATCTCAGCTAAAGTGCCATGGACGTTGTTGGACGTGCAATATGATAAGGAAGGGCGGTATTTATTTTTGAAGGGGAAGGTGGGAGGGACGGTTGTGACCCTGGCGAATATCTACTCCCCTAATGACCGACAAGACGCCTTTCTCAAAACTAGACTATCGCACCTTGCTAGATACACAGAGGGCCAGCTTATTATAGGGGGCGATCTTAATGTCCCTCTTACTCCCACGGAAGATACCTCTACGGGCCTTTCTTCCACCTCCCGAGAGATGCGTAAACGCATCTCTGCGTCTTTACATTCAGCACAACTGGTTGATACGTGGAGAGTTTTTCATCCCGGGGAAAGGGACTACACTTTTTATTCCAGACCCCACCATACATACTCGCGTATAGACTATTTCCTAATCCCCCATAGACATTTACATGCTGTTAAAGATATTACGATAGGCTCAATAACTTGGTCGGATCATGCCCCAATTACTCTGCGATACACTATTACGGACATTCATAAATCACAGAGACCACCCTGGCGCCTGAATGACAGTCTTCTTCAGGACCCAGAAATCCTCGCGGACGTAAATAGGGAAATAGACTGTTATTTCCAGACTAACTTGACTTCTGAGAGTAGCCCCGGAGTGATCTGGGAATCGCACAAAGCGGTGATCCGTGGAGTGCTTATTAAACATGGTGCTAGGCTCCACAAGCAGAGGTCGGCTCAACTGTCGGCGTTGCTGCTAAAGGTACAGAATCTGGAGGTATGTCATAAACGCACTCCCACGGTACATTTAGGTAGGGAGCTAGATGTGGCTCGCAGGCAGATTACTGATCTGCTTCATTATAGGGCAAAGGCAATGCTCCAAATATGCCGGAAAAAAGTGTATGAATCCGGAGATAAGTGCGGGAGGACCTTAGCTCGTAACCTACAAGAACAAACACTCGCCTCCTATATACCATACGTCACCTCTGCGGGGGGTCAGAAGATCTCCCTGCCGCAACAAACGTCACAAGAATTTAAAACATTCTATGATGCCCTTTATAATCTACATACGTCCCCGCCGCCCCCACATGCTACCTCTCAGTATATCGCCGCCTCCCTCATGCCCACGTTACCGGTCGAAGTTATAGAGAACTTAGAGGAGCCAATTACGTTAATAGAACTTCAGTCGGCGCTAAGCACCACTAAGACGGGAAAGGCTCCGGGTCCAGACGGTCTTACGAATACATACTATAAAACCCTTCTCCCGTCTTTGGGTTCACATTTGATACATTTTTTTAATGTCCTGAGCACGGGAGCGCACTTCCATAAGTCAACGGTACAGGCCCAGATTTCGGTGATACCAAAAGAAGGCAAGGATCCAGCGCAATGTGGGAGCTACCGCCCTATCTCCTTGCTAAATACAGACCTGAAACTTTTCACAAAAATTTTGGCCACTAGACTACAACGACATTTACCTAGCTTAATCCACTTAGACCAGGTGGGTTTCGTACCGACCAGAGAAGCCAGGGACAATACTATTAAAGTCCTGAATCTGTTACATGTGGCGAATAAGGAACGCATTCCGTGCGTATTCCTCGGGACGGACGCCGAAAAAGCGTTCGACCGAGTGAACTGGCAGTTTATGTTCTCCACGCTGGAGCACATTGGACTGGGGACAGGATGATGCGCTGGATTTCGGCGGTGTATTCCAATCCGACGGCCGGGGTGAGAGCCAACGGTGTTCTCTCTGACATCTTTGAGATTACCAACGGGACCAGGCAGGGGTGTCCTCTCTCCCCCCTGCTGTTTGCCCTGACCCTGGAGCCTTTCCTTTGTCATATTAGGAGAAACCCAGATATTGTAGGGATCGGGGTCGCGAATACACAATAGAAAGTCTCGGCTTACGCCGATGACTTACTGTTTACTCTGGCTGATCCGTCCTTATCACTACCTACCCTACTTAGTGAATTTGAAACTTATGGCAAACTCTCCAACTTCCGTATAAATTTTAGTAAATCGGAGGCCATGGGAGTAGGCATGTCCGCTCCCCAGCTGACTAATCTACAAACTCGTTTCAACCTGAAATGGACGACAGTAGCCTTGAAATACCTGGACACACTTATACCCCCGAAACTATCTCAACTTTTTCAGCTCAACTTTCCACCCTTGCTTCATAAAGTTCGAGCTTTGTTATGCAAATGGAACAGCGGCCTCCATTCTTGGTTTGGCCGCTGTAACATTCTGAAAATGATGATTCTCCCCAAATTTCTCTACCTCCTTCAAGCCCTCCCAATCCACATCCTTCTATCCTACTTCGCACAAATCCGGTCAGTATTTTTGAACTTTCTGTGGGCGGGGAAAAGGTCTAGGTTACAGGGGAGGATTTTGTCCTTACCCAAGCGATCTGGGGGTCTGGCGATGCCGGACGTGCACACGTACTACAAAGCAGCACAGCTGGTTAGACTAATTGACTGGTGTCGTCATGGGAAGGTGAAGCTGTGGACGCAGGTGGAACAAGCCCAGAGCGGGATACTCCTGAATGTCATTCCATGGTGCTACAATGATGTGCCGCTGGCCCTCAAGCGCCACCCGCTCGTAGGCAATACTGTGGTAGTCTGCACGCGTCTGGCCTCCCGGGTCCCCCTGTCTTCCGATAACTCGCCCCCGATTTTGGACGACCCACATTTCCCCCCGGGCACATCTGATGCAGCATTCCGAACCCTGAGGGATTCGGGGTGTTACCTAGCCTCACATTTTAGTGTAGCGGGACGCTGGAGAACGACTGCAGAACTGACAGACCCGACTGGCTCTTACCGCCTGGACTTTTTGAGAACAGCACAACTGCGACACTTTTTAGACACCCTAACGCCGCCTAGGGCCGCGTCTTCTTCTCACACACCCATAGAAGATCTATGCTCCGGAACGGGGTTGGTGGCTCACACTCTGTCCTTAACATATACGATACTTAATGTTCCGCCGGAAGGCTATCAGCTCCCGAGTCTCATTAAATGGGAAAGGGAACTGAATTGCACATTCACAGATCTACAGAAGCAGAAAATTGTGCTGTTTACGCACAAATCGTCAATCTGCACTAAGGTGCAGGAGACTAATTACAAACTCCTCACGAGATGGTATAGGACCCCGGTAGATTTGCGTAAATTTTTCCCGGCAGTGTCGGATGAATGCTGGCGCTGCCGGGAGGGGACGGGGACTCTGTTGCATATTTTTTGGTCCTGCCCTAGACTTTTGGGAGGGGGTCCGTCAGATCGTGCAGGGATTCACTGATTATGTGATCCCAGATGATCCAGTGTTCTTCCTGCTTCATGTTAACGACATACCCACACGCTTGTATAAGAAGTCTTTGATCAGACATTTGGTAGATGCGGCGAAGGCATGCATTCCCCTTGCCTGGAAATCTCCGCTCCCGCCTACTCTGAATACTTGGGTCAGGAAAGTCGAAGACGTTAATAAGATGGAAGACCTTGTTCTGACGAGCCAACACAGACAGGAGTTATATACTAAGACATGGCAGCTTTGGAATATATTTAAATTCTCACAGGAGGGGAAAGCCCTACGGATGCCCCTAGATCACCCACCGTGAAGTGGATGATATCGTGACCATTCGTTCGAATGTGTACCTAATCTGAGTATACTGGACACCCATGCTCGTGGGTACCCCCCCTCCCCTGCCCCGCCCCCATCTCCTTTCTCCTGCCCCCGCCTGACCTTTACTTACCTCTCCCTTCCTACTTCCTCTTCTATTCACTGTTTTTCTATCTAGCTTTGCCTTCCTTGGCACCTCAGGGCTCTATTGGAGTTCCTGGGCTTTCTTACATCTTTCTACAACCAACAGGAAAAAAAAGGGGGGGAGAGACCTGGCCGGACCTAAACAGCATGAGGTTACATGTTACTATCAGGAGATACCTATGTTACAATTGTACTATGTCATGTATTCAGATTGTCGCTACTTTATATTGCACTGTGAATGTTTGGATTTTGTACATGTTGTGGCCGGTTTGGTCCTTCCGCCCAAATACAAATAAAAAAAAAAAACGATGACATGCCGTGCTTGCGCTGGTTTGTTTGGGGGACAGGAGCCACACTGGGCGGATGTTTTGTCAGCTCTGCAGGGGCAGGCCGAGAGGTGGTTGACGCCACGCCAGCTTAAGCCAGGAATGGTGGTTTGCGACAATGGCACCAACCTTCTCTCCGCCCTCCAACAGGGACAACTGACCCATGTGCCCTGTGTAGCTCACGTCCTTAACCTGGTGGTGCAGCGGTTCTTGGGCAGGTACCCGGGCTTACAGGATGTCCTGAATCAGGCCAGGAAAGTCTGTGTGCATTTCCGCCGATCATTTAATGCCTGTGCTCGGCTGGCTGAGCTCCAAAAGGAGTTGAACCTGCCCAAGAACCGCCTTATATGTGACATGCCCACCAGGTGGAACTCAACGTTGGCCATGCTGCAGCAGCTGCACACGCAGCAGAGGGCCATCAATGAGTACCTGTGCGACTACGGCACCAGGACAGGGTCAGGGGAGCTCGGTTTTTTCTCACCACGCCAGTGGGGCATGATCAGGGATGCATGCACTGTCCTGTCACCATTTGAGGAGGCCACAAGGATGGTGAGCAGTGACAGTGCATGCATCAGTGACACTGTACCTCTTGTCCACCTCTTGGAGCATACGCTGCGTGGAATAATGGACAGGGCACTTGAGGCAAAACAGAGGCAGGAAGAGGAGGACTTCCTTGCCTCTCAAGGCCCCCTTTATCCAGACAGTGTTCCTGATGTGCCACCCATCACACAGGAAGAGGATGAGGAGGAGGAGGATGATTTTGTCAGCATGGAGGTGGAGGCTGGCACTCAGCATCGGCAGCAGTCTTGTAGGGATGATTTACAGTCCCAAGAAACCCGTGGACTTGTACATGGCTGGGAGGAGGTAGCTGCGGATCATGTTGTCCTTAGTGACCCAGAGGACTCCGGACCCAATGCCTCAGCTAACCTACGCTGCATGGCCTCCCTGATCCTGCAAAGCCTGCGGAAGGATCCTCGTATTCTGCGGATCAAGGAGAGGGACCATTACTGGCTGGCCACTCTCCTTGATCCAATTCTTGATATAATCGTTCACAGCAGGGCGCTCCAGCGCCCACCAAGAGTCACTTTGAGGGCTTACAATGTTGTGGCAAAACCAACACCTTGTTCTGCCATTTTTGCAGAGCATATAGGGCAGGCCCCTACTTTCAAACATCCAACTTGCCATTTTTCTCAATGATTTTCAACCATATTGCAGGAACCAGATATAACATTAAAACCGCAAGCAGTTTTAAATGATGTTATTTCCGTTAAATTTCATTTTGTGCAGGGACTGTTCTAAACACGGGAAACACGTGGCACTTCACAGGCATACTACAGACACCCCCCAGGCACGATATTTAAAGGAATATTTCACTTTTTTTCACTTTAATCGTCATTAAAATCAGTGCTCCCGCCAAAACGGCCATTTTTAAAAACATTTTAGGCATTGACCCATGTCCCCTGGGGCAGGAGCCAGGTCCCCAACCCCTTTTTAGGACAGCATCCTGCATATTAGCCGTTAAAATTAGCACTTTTAATTTCGAACGTTCGAGTCCTATAGACTTCAATGGGGTTCTAAAGTTCGTACGAATTTGGGGTCCGTTCGAAAGTTCTGGTGCGAACCGAACCGGGGGATGTTCGGCTCATCCCTACAGTGGAATAACATCCTTACAAGATGTCTCCAATTTACAATCCAATCTCAATGGTTTAATGGTGATAAAAGTTATGCACTTAGGGGCTAAAATATGCATGCATCATAAATACTAGTACAACTGGGGGAATCAATGGTGGAGAAGGATCTTGGGGTTTTGGTAGGTCATAAGCTCAATAATAGTATGCAATGCCAAGCTACTGTTTCCAAAGTGAGCAAAGTCCTTTCTTGTATTAAGAGAGGTATGGACTCCAGAGAGAGAGATATCATTTTGCCCCTGTACAAATCATTAGTAAGACCTCATCTGGAATATGCAGTTCAGTTTTGGGCACCAGTTCTTAAAAAGGATATCAGGGAACTGGAGAAAGGGCAGAGAAGGGCAACCAAACTGATAAGAGGTATGGAGGAGCTCAGTTATGAGGAAAGATGATTAACATGTACAAATACATAAGTGGTCCATATAGTGAACTTGGTGTTGTTATTCACCTTAACCAATTAAGGACCAAGCCTCTTTCTGAGATGTGCTGTTTACAAGTTAAAAACTGTTTTTTTGTTAGAAAATTACTTAGAACCCCCCAAACATTATACTTTTTTTTCTAATACCCTAGAAAATAAAATGGTGATCATTGCCACACTTTTTGTCAGACTGTATTTGCGCAGCGGTCTTACAAGCGCACTTTTTTGGAAAAAATTGAATTTTTTTTTAATTTAATAACAAGACAACAGTAAAGTTAGCCCAATTTTTTTATATTGTGAAAGATAATGTTCCGCTGAGTAAATTTTACCCTTAAAAATCTCCATAGGCCACATTTAATAAATTCTACAGGTTGCATGTTTTGACTTACAGAGGAGGTCTAAAGCTAGAATTTTTGCTCTTGTTGCGATACCTCACATCTGTGGTTTGAACACCATTTTAATACGCGGGCGCTACTCATGTATGCGGTTGCTTCTGCACACAAGCGCAACGGGACGGGGCGCGCTTAAAATTATTTTTTTTCTTATTTATTTTATCTTAAATTTTTTTACACTGTTATTTAAAAAAAAAAAATTCACTTTTATTATTATTACAATGTAAACATCCCTTGTATTAGAAAAAAAGCATGACAGGACCTCTTAAATATCAGATCTGGGGTCAAAAAGACCTCGCGTCTTATATTTACACTAAAATGCAATAAAATGCAATAAAAACTGGCCCTTTAAGAGCTATGTGTGGAAGTGAAGTTTTGACGTCACTTCTGCCCTGCAATGGTATGGATACAGGTGGGAGCCATCTTCCCCTTACTTGTCTCCATACCCAGCCATCAGAAAGACCCCATCTCTTCCGCTGCTGCCGATGGCTCCGGTACGCGGCAGAGGGAATGGGAATGCAGCGGGAGGGGGTGCCTTGTGGCGAATCCGCTGCAGAGACCACTATTATCGGAAACTGAACCACTGGCCAAAGAAGAGGTTACCAGGGTTATGGCAGCTAGCTGCTGCCATAACAAAGATATCCCTCTTCAAAGTTAAGGATGTATATTGGCATGCAGCACTCCGGAAGTGGTTAAGGTCATCACGGAAGACAAGAGGGCACTCTTATGTCTAGAAGAAAAAAGATTTTGTCTCCAAACAAGGAAAGATTTCTTCACAGTTAAGCCCCGGACATACGATTGGAAATCCCACCAGCAAAAGTCCAATAAGAACTTTTTGTCGGAAATTCCGACTGTGTGTATGCTTCATTTGACTTTTACTGGCGGCATTCCCTCCAGCAAAAGATTGAGAACAGGTTCTCTATTTTTCTGACGCAAAAAGTTCCGATTGGAAATTCTGATCATCTGTAGCAATTTCGACACGCAAAATTCATATGCATACTCCGAAACAATTCAGCGCATGCTCTGAAGCATTGAACTTAATTTTCTCGGCTCATCATAGTGTTGTACGTTACCACATTCTTGACAGTCGAAAGTTCAGAGAACTTTTGTGTAACCATGTGTATGCAAGCCAAGCTTGAGCGGAATTCCGTCGAAAAAAACATCCAAGATTTTACCAACGAAAACTCAAATCATGTATATGTAGCATAAGAGCTGTAAAAATGTGGAATAGACTCCCTCCAGACTGGTGGTTCTGGCATGCTCAGCAGATTGCTTTAAAAAGGCCTGGATTCTTTCCTAAATGTAACTGAGTACTGAGATTTATAGATTAGAAAGTTGATCCAGGGAAATCTGATTGCCTCTCGGGGGATCAGGAAGGACATTTTTCCCCTGCTGTTGCAAATTGCAGCATGCTTTGCTGGGGTTTTTTGTCTTCCTTTGGATCAACTGTGGGTGAAGGATTGTGTTTAAGGGATTGTATTTTTTTTTGGTTGAACTAGATGCATGTGTGTCTTTTTTCAACCTGATTAACTATGTAACTATGTAAGCAAAACAATTCTTCCAGATGAAATCAACAGATACAGCGATAGGCAGCCTAGATGTTCTGCAGAGATTCCACATGCCAAAAACACTTAATTAGCAACATCAGCATCAGGGGCTACATAGCTGCTCGTAATCCAGGACTGATTTATTTCTATAAATGTCAGAGGGTCCACAGAGTCTGTGGACTGATGCCATTTATTATCAGTAACAAAACCTCCAGCAGCACTGAATGCCTGTTCGGAAAGCATGCTGGATGCAGGGCAGCCCAGCAGCTCAATTACATACTGGGCAAGTTCTGGCCAATGGTCTATTCCCATGACCCAGTAAGTTAGTGGATTGTCAACTGGAAAGCTCTCCATCTCTATTTTGGCCCCTAGATAATCATCCACCATGTGATGCAAACGCTGCCGATGGAATGTGGAAGCTGACAGCCCTGGGCGGCGATGAATAAAAAGATTGTGATTGCATCACTTAGGCAGCCGCCTTCTCCACCGCTCCTCTCTTGACCAACAGAAGCCTCAAAACTACCTTTTCCATGACACTGTAACCTACCAGAGTTGGTAAAAGCATTAAACAAACTCCTCTTTAAGGGTTCCTAAAGAGATTTCATCTTCTGCACGCTCTGTGGGTACAGGATGAGTCCTGAGACTTTCCCCTTGTAATGGTGGTCAAGGAGGGCTGCCAACCAATCCTTCTCCTTTACGCTGTGTATTCTTGGGTCCTTTCACAGGCTTTGAAGCATGAGGGAGCCCATGAACCGCAATTTGCAGAGGCATGAGAAGCAGACTTTTTGGGGTCACATGAGGATTATAGTATCTGGAACTGCCTCCTTCCAGCCACATATTACTCCCAAGGGTTCTGGGGATAGAAAAACCATCTGTTATTGTTTGACGTATGTCTTCCTCTGCTTCAGTGCCTTCAAAACTGACAGAATCCTCCTCCTCCTCCTGCCTCTCCTCTTGTATGTTCTGTGGCATAGAAACAATGCTGTCTGCATAAAGTAGGCCTTGAGAGGAAAGAAAGTCCTCCTCTTCCTCCCACTGTTCTACCTCAAGTCTGAAATGGCTAAAGACTCTTCTGGTCTACTTTAGCAAGTCTTCCAACCCTTGGTACTTATTTAGGAAATGCTGCACCACCAAATTGAGGACATGTGCCAGGCATGGCATGTGTCAACTTTTCCTGTCTAAGGGCAGACAGGAGGTTCCTTAAGACACACCAGCTGAAGCACTACATGGCACCTTTTAGCTTGACTCATTGAATAGCCCCTTGGGCAGTTAATGGGTACTTGTGGTTCATAAGACAATTCAGTGGAGGAGGACGGGTAGAGCTCACAAATCTAGCATGATCACCACTAGATGTATGGAGACATGGGGGTACAACAAGCTGTAGCACTAAGCCCTGTCCTGCATCCTTCTGACTTGCAAGCAGAATTACCCAGTGTGCTGTGAACAAAATATATTGTCCCTGACTATGCTTGCTGAACCAGGTATCATCAGTAATATGGTCTTTGCGGCTGACTGCCTTGCCCAACGATGCCACAATATTGCCTTCCACGTGATGTTACAGAGCTAGAGTGGCCTTACGTGAAAAGAAATAACTGGGAACCTGTTATTTTCGTACAGCACATTCTGCATTCTGCACATTCTACAGAATCCACCAGATGGAAGGGCAGAAGTTGTAGAGCCAGCAGCTTTGACAAGCTTTCATTCAGATGCTGGGCATGTGGGTGGCAGTGACTATTTTTTTTCTCGCTGCAGCAGATGGGGCAGAGAAATTTTCAGGCTATAGTCTTCAGCTGGTGGTGTGCTGCTAGCAGATGTGCTGCAAAGACCTGGGACACACTGCGCTCTACCATCATCCCTGTCAGTGGAGACTGCTGAGAGGTCATGAGGTATAGTGGGGTAGACTGAGGTGAACAAGGAGGAGTAACAGAATTGTGCCCCTTTTGTGTGGTTTCAGGTACTCTTTTTTTTATCATTATGGCATTAGATAATTCTTATTAAAATGTCAGTTTAATTCCATTGCAGAAGTCAACATCCTACAAATCATTGCTGTCCACCTTACTAACATTCCTCTATCGAAGAATCCTAACCATGTTCCCTTCTAGGTCCCGCCCTTCATTTCTTGGGTATTCAATCTCTTCCCCCGGGTGGGGGTATGTATCCACTGTCCATCAGCTGTATGTATTCAATTCCTTACCTGATGTGGTTGTGTGACACTCGGAGCGAGGTGGGGTAAATAGCCCCCAGCCGAGACAGGGGGGAATCCATCAGTTGGCCCCCCTCCTTTCTGGCCCCTCACGTGCTTGCATCCACCTGGGCCAACCATACCTTGTCAAATTTAGCTGGGCACTGTCTACTCTTGTAGGTAAGTTTGTACAGGGGTAATACCGAATTAACAGCCTTTTGCCTTTAGTGTAGGGGGTTCGGCTGACTTCCAGTGTACCATTATCTCTCCTAGCATAAAATAGTGAGAAGGTGATGCAGAGTTTTGCATATCTGTCTCCCTCAATTTCCCCCAAGTAGCTCAGCAGGAGCACCATTGGTTCCTTTGGAACATGTGTATCCAGCAAGTCGCTCAATTTCCCTGCAACATGTTCCCAATAGGCCTGTATTTTGGGACAGGCCCACACCATATGCCAAAACGTGCCTACTTCTGTATGACATCTTGGGCAGGAGGGGTCTAAGTTCGGGTATATGTTAGCCATTCTGTGCGGGGTGTAGTATGCCCTATGTATGAACTTCAACTGGATAAATCTGTCTTTGGCTGCTATCATAGATGGGATAAAGATTGATATACAGTCTTCCCATTCGTCCTCCCAGTGTTGGGATGTCCTCCCTCCATTTGTCCAGTACGCGTGTAGATTTGGTATCTTATGCTACCGTCAGATATAGGTAAAGAGTGGAAAAAGGTTTTCCCATTGCGCTGGATATGAGCAGGTGCTCAATTGTCGGACCCGAGCGTTAGTGTCTCCGGGAATTGGGCCTTCATGGCGTGTCTTCGTTGCCAGAATCTAAATTCTGCAGTATTGGGGAGTGAGTATGTGCGTTTTAAATCTGCAAAGGCATAAGTTTCCCATCTCGCAGGAGATGTCTTAGGGTGGTTATCCCCCACCCTGCCCAGTACGATGGATCCAGAATGACATTTAAATGGGGTTGCCCCACAGCGGTGTGTGTGGGGATACACATTGTGGCTTGCGATATACTGCTCTGGCCTCTTTCCATGCCCTAAGCATTGTTTTCATGGGTGTTGTCAGGTCGTATGGAGCTTTAGCTCCCCTAAATGCAAAGTTACTCAGTGCTGCGTAGGACACTAGTATAGCTGCCTCCAGTCTCACGACCGGGTTTTGCTTGGACTGAGAAAACCACCATCTGACAGTGACTAGGACTGCCGCCCAGTAGTATATGAGGAAGTTAGGCATTGCTAAGCCTCCTGCAGAGAGAGGGAGGTACAGTATGCCTTTTGCCACCCTGGGTGGCTTCCCAGCCCATATAAACAAAGTCAGTATGCCTTCAAGACGTCTGAAAAAGGCCCGAGGAATATACGAAGGTGTATTACGGGAAAAATATAGGAATTTCGGGAGAAATACTATTTTTAGAAGATTGACAATACCTACTAGGGTCAATGGGAAGCCGCGCAATGCTGTGCACCTAACCGTCAGTTGGGACAGAAGAGGCTGGACATTTTGAAATTTTTAAGCCCAAATATGTAAATCCATCCACCCATACCTGTGAGTGATCTAGGGATGGAGGGGGGCAGTGGGGACAGAACTGACTTGTCCCAATTTATGCAGATTCCCGATAATCTCCCAAACTGGTCAAACATCTCCAGAGCCCTTACAAGTGAGACGGAGGCATCCGCAAGGTAGAGGAGGGTGTCGTCCACATAGAGGGAAACCTTCTCCTCTATCTGTCCCACTGTTACCCTCTCCTCTGCCTGAAATGCTATGGCCAAAGGTTCTACTGCCAGTGCAAACAGTCCCAGAGATAAGGGACACCCCTGCCGAGTACCCCGTCCCAGAATAAAACTGTCCTAGAGGCAGCCAATTGTGTGGACTTTGGCCATTGGATTAGCATACAGCATCCGCAGCCACAACTTGAATCTGGGTCCAAATCCAAACCTAGAAAGGATCTCCCATAGATAGCCCCACTCGACCTAGTAGAAGGCCTTCTCCGCATCAAGTGAGGCCAATACACCTGCCGATTCCGGACTAGCCCTGGCCATATGTGTGAAAAGTTTTAATATCCGTGCCCCTCCCCGGCATGAACCTGTTTGGTCCGGGTGGATCAGAGCTAGTATAACCGTGTTCAGCCTGTTGGCCAGGACTTTGGCCAGCAGTTTTGCATCAACATTAATCAGTGAGATCGGGCAGTATGAGGAACATAGAGAGGGGTCCTTCCCAGGCTTGGGGATCACGACCACCACTGCCTCACTCAGGGAGCTCGGGAGTTCCTCTGTTTTATGCGCCTCTTTTAGCATATCATGTAGTCTTACCATCAAGTCTTCAGCATATTTTTTGTAAAATTCGACTGGTATGCCAGGGGTCTTGCCTGATTGGAGAGCTTTTAGGGCCTTTAACAGTACTTTTACCGAAATAGGTGCATCAAGTGCGTCATGATATTTTGCAGTCAGGACTGGGATGTCGATAGGGTCTAAATAGGAGATCAGTTCATTCTGTGTGTATGTCGTCCTGGAGCTATAAAGGAGGTGGTAGAAGGAGACAAAGCACCCGTTAATTTTGGCAGGGGTAAAAAGAGGTGCACCATTTTTGTCCTGTATACAAGACACACATGTTCCTCCCGCTTGCTCCCGTGACAGCCAGGCCAAGAGTTTCCCTGATCTTTCTCCTTGCTCAAAGATTCCCTTGGATTGAGCCAGCATAAGTTTTTGAGTGAGGGAAGTGCGGAGCCGTAGAACCTCATCAGTCAGAGTCTGTAGTCTAGCATAGTCCTGTGGGTCCCCAGTTCTAACAAACCTAGCTTCCCGCAGGCCTGCCTCTTGTTCTACTCTAGTCAGTTCAGCCCTTCTCTGTCTACGGACCTCCGCTATGATAAGCTAGTATTGTCAGTGTCAGGTACTCTTGCCAATGGGCTGAGTGGAGGGAGGTTATATGCCTTGTCAAGCATGTGGTACCCAAATGGCTAGTGTTTTTGCCATTCTTGATGTGCTTGAGACAAAGTTTGGAAACTACAACAGTGAGATTGGCTCCACATGTACAAAAAAAGGCCCAGACAGCTGAGCTGAGGGAAGTGGGCCGGGAGATAACAGCTCCACAATGTGATGGAATAGGGTGGCTTCTCTCTACTCTTCCATGATGGCTGCCTTGTTGGGGTTGTGCCTCACCCTCACTTTCCTCCTCTGCTCCCAAGTCACAATAGTGACCTCATCATCATCATGTCCTCCATCCTCATTACCACTGGAGACAACTTGGCAATACGCTGCGCCTGGGGAAACATGACTGCCAATTTGTGTACCAGTGTTCTTCCCTTTCTGTAGTCTCATGTTCGTGCCTTCCTCAACCTCAAAACCAAAATTTGAATCAAGTAATGGCTTTGCATCATCAAAGTGCAAGTGGCTGACACTGTGTTCAAATAACTCTGACTCCTCCATGCCTGATGCTGGGCCTTCGGTAGGAATAGGTGTGGAGAAGGAGGCAGGTTTAGCCAGACTGGCAGCTGCAGTGGACTGTGCACTAGTCTCTACTTGGGTGATGAAGGATGAGGATGGTTAAGTAAGCCAGTCCACCACCTCCTCCGCATGCTGCATCTGGATAGCACGGGCAACATAACTAAATAGAGGGAATAGAGGAAATGATGCCCTGCCTGAGGACTGACCACATCCACCTTTGCCTGTGGACACATACGCTGCTGGCCCCCTCACAGTGCCATGGGAATGTCTGCCTCTCCTTGTTGTCCTCCCAGACATGATGGGGGTGTGTTTATTACCAAAATGTAACAAAGATGTGGAAATGTGTATGTGGATATGTGTTTGTGGATGCACTTTAATCAATGGAAAGTGGTGTTTGCTGCGCTTTGACTTGAGTACTCACCACACAGACAGACTCCACTGATACACTATAATATACTGCATTAAAACTGCACTGATGCACTGCAATATACTGCGTCAAACATGCAGTGGCACACAGAAATATACTGCATTAAACTTGCAGTGATGCACTCAAATATACTGTGTTAAACATGCACCAATGCACAGACATATACTGCGTTAAACGGAAGGTAGCGCACTGAAATGTACAGCATTAAACTTGCAGTAACACAAGTGCGCATGCGCGCGGCGCCGCAATCGGACATGTTCTGATCCAGCTCCGCATTCCTCCGGCAAATTTCAGCAATACATAGCGAGGGGGGACGCCCGGAACGCCGCCGGATCTGCACCCAGACTCCCGCGAGCGGAGGATGCAGCGGAGAGCGACGGGGAACGGCTCAAGCAAGCGCAGACATCCCCAGCAGCCTCGTAAGCCCTGCGCCTCACAGGCCTCACAACAGACCAAGATGGCGCCCGGGAGGAGAGACACGCAGAACGGCAGCCCACAGCCCCCTCCGCAGCGCCTGACACAGGCTGAGCGGCTGCGGGGAGAGGAGAACACAGACAGCATTAAGACTAACACCCAGCGACCCCAGGGGGCACGGGACCCCACGAAAGCTGATGGTGACCCGGCCTATGCTTATTCCCCTCCAGTTATGCAGGAGGGGGAGAGGGGGGGCGCAGCACGAGGAGGTGGACAGGGCTTGCTGACAACATTGCCCCGCTCTAGCCTTATCACCCAAGCTGAAGTCCACAGAGATCCCTTCTCATCCCAGTCCCAGGAAGACCTTTTTTCCTCACAGAGGGGACACCCTCAATTGTCTCCCTTGTCAGACTTTCAGCAGATGGCTGAAATGGCTGAAGCTGTGTTGAGTCAAAATGGAAATGGGCCTGTCCAGCATCCCGCCCCTACAGCCGCATACTCAGGGGACACTGTCCTGTTGGCCAGATTTTCTGCCCTGTTGCAACAAGAACTGTCCAAAGCATGTGATATAATTACAACAGGCATGAAAACCGACTTTCAAAACATTGGAGACAGGCTGGACACCATTGAATCTAAAATGGATGGTACGGTGAAGCGAGTGAATCAGAATTCTAAAATGATTACATCTCTCCAAGACCAACTTGACCAAGCGAACGCAAAGATTGAAGATCTGGAGAACAGATCTCGGAGATACAATTTTCGAGTACGAGGTCTCCCAGAGACGGAGGCGAACTTAGAAGAATCGATCCACGCCCTGATGACGGAATTGATACCAGATATCTCCCCCCATCAGCTAGAGCTGGACAGGGTTCACAGAGCCCTGACTGCCCCGAGAGCGGATGGACTACCGCGAGATGTGATAGTCAAACCTCATTTTTACCGGATTAAAGAAAGACTAATGTTGGAAGCAAGACAGAGAGGAGACATCACTATGGCGGGACACTCGATCCAGATTTTCGCGGACCTAGCTCCATCGACGATCCAAAAAAGGAGAACACTGAAACCGCTCCTGACTCAACTTATCGAGCACCACATCAAGTATCGATGGTCTTTCCCTTTCAGATTGACATTCGCCTACAAGGGTAAAACCCACTACTTCTCTGACTTTCAGTCTGGTGAGGCGTTGCTCCAGAATCTAGGCTTGCTTCCTTTGGAGCCTCATGCCTCCAACTCCCCTATGGATGAGGGTCGACCAGTTTCACCTTTGTGGTTACAGCAAGGCAGGTCCAGGGCTAAGAAGTCTCAGTCGGTCACCTGACCTGCCGTGGGACCTCTCTACCCTAAATTGGCCCTGATGGGCCCTTGTCAAGATTGAACTTGATATTTCACCGGGACTCGGACGCTATCCTGTGACTCTTCAGGGGGTTTTTTGTCTTTTTTTTGTGTTTTTTCTTTCCTGTTTTGTTTTATTATTTACTGCATGTTCCTCCCCCCCCCCCCAGACTGAGCAAAGCTATTGTTCCTCTGTATGGAGGTGATGGCTTTTTCTAGGCCCTTTTTATATCATCCCTTATTTTTCTGGGGGGGGGGGGTGCTGTTTCACGGTTGCCTGGGGAGCTACTCTACCCGAGTTTATTTGTTTCCTCTCCCAAATGGCTTGAGGGTGAGTGAACCTTATGTTAAGCTCCCTAATTTTAAGTTGTTTTTGTTTTTCTGAGGTTGCCTTGATTCCGGCGGCGGCCTGGCTTGACCCCTTCAACGGCCGTGTTTTCAGAGCCGGAGGAGGGCGCACGCCACTCGTGGTGGACTTGTTGCTACACGTTTAGTGGGGACAACTCCACAACAAACAGGGGGGACTTGGTGCCCCAATAGGTGCACTGCCAGACAGTGCGCAGGTTACTTTTAGCTGTAATTTTAGTTACCTTTGTCATCCTTGCGGTGGCAATGAACGAGCAGTTCTATTTTTTTTGTTATACTTCTAACCTTCTGTCTTTTCTCTTTTCTTTCCTTTCTCTAACCTTTTATTCTACGGATGCGCTCTGGTTCCGGGACTGGATCCGGCCGGGAAGTCCAGACAGCCTCGGCGGGATCCGCCTCCGGCAGCAGCACAGTGAGTACAACCTGCTAAACCATCATGACCAATAACCCACAACTGACTTATTCCATAGTGACACATAATGTACAAGGCCTGAATTCTCCGTCCAAGAGAGCAAAGGCTTTTCACCAATACCATAAAATGAGGGTGGACGTCTTATTATTACAAGAGACACACTTCTCACGGAACTCAGCCCCTAAATATCTGAATGTCAGATACCCCACGGCTTACCTGTCTAGTGGACCCGATAAAAAAAGGGGGGTGGCCATATGCTTCGCGAAACGCGTCCCTTTCACTCCAACTAATGTTATAAAAGATAGGGAAGGTCGGTATATTCTAGTGGTCGGGAAGATAGATGATAGCGTTGTCACCTTTCTCTCCTACTATGCCCCTAACACGGGTCAATTATCTTTCTTCCGGGCAATGTTAAAAGTGGTAATGCCTCATGTAGCCGGTCATGTTATATTCGGGGGCGACAGTAATGCTTCCCTGGATCGGATCCTGGATAGGTCTAACCTGGGGAAGCCTATTCTGAAACATACCCCAAAACACAGCTGCGAAATAGCTCGTTTAATACACAGTTATGACCTCATCGACCTCTGGCGCAATGTACACCCCTCTGTTAGAGATTATACGTTTTATTCTCCAGTGCATAAAACATACTCCCGTATAGATCATTTGTTTACTTTGTCCCCTTTGTTCCCACATGTCCTGGAGTCTAGAATTATCCCTGTAGCATGGTCCGACCACTCTCTGGTCCAGGTGGTCCTGACAGGCTTATGGGCCAGACCGTGCTCGACCGCGTGGAGATTAAACGAATCCTTATTGAATGACCCACTCGTTGCTGACGAAATAGAAATAACTTTACGTCACTACTTCCAGGACAACCCCTATGAAGATACTTCTCCCTCCATAGTGTGGGCGGCCCATAAGGCCACTGTTCGGGGCAAACTAATACAAATGTCTGCCAGAACCAAACGGGAAAGAGACCGAATGATTCAGCAGCAAGAAAAGGAGCTATTAGACATAACTCAGGCACAAAAAGCCAACCCGCAATTAGATCTTAGGAGCCAGATCGACGCAGCGCGATTGGCTTTAAATTTGAGCCTCACAACCAGAGCGGACAAGTATGTCAGATGGAATAGGCACCGATACTATTCTCTCGGAGACAAACCTAACACCCTACTAGCTAGGAGGCTCAATCCAAGACCCTTTAATCCAGCACCCCCCAAATTGAGGCTAAAAAATGGCCACGCATCCCAAAATCCTCAGCTCATCGTGAAGGAATTCCACGCATTCTATTCTAAGTTGTACGATTCTCCCAATGATCTTAATATACAAGAGGCGGAAGCATTTTTACGGGATTTACCACTCCCCACATTATCTAGAGATCATGTGGAGATAATGGAGTCGGAGTTTACAGAGAGGGAAATAGCGGCGGCCATCAAATCCCTGCGCCCGTCTAAATCACCGGGCCCTGACGGTCTCTCGGGCCACTATTACCGTAAATATAGTGAGATCCTGACTCCTCACCTCTGCTCTTACTACAATGAGCTACGCAGGGGTTGCCCTTTGCCTCCACACGAGAATAGGGCTTACATACATGTAATTCCCAAGCCAAACAAGGACCACGGTGATTGTACAAACTATCGGCCCATTTCTCTAATCAACGTGGACCTTAAATTAATGACCAAGATAATGGCTACACATTTAAATGGGTTCCTAGCACACTATATTCACCCGGACCAGTCTGGGGTTGTCCCTGCTAGACAAGCCCCAGATCAGACCAGACGTGTCATTGATCTTATCTCTGCATTGAACTCGGGTTGGGATGGAGGGGAACAGAGAGGAGCACTACTGGTCTCTCTTGACCTGCATAAAGCATTTGATTCTTTGTCCTGGAATTATTTGTTCTTTATTTTGGGTAAATATGGATTCGGACCGAGTTTCTTGACCACGCTTAAAATGATTTATGACACCCCCACGGCGAATCTAATGATCAAAGGGTACCAGTCACCGAACATTCATATACGCAGGGGGACCCGCCAAGGGTGCCCCCTGTCTCCCCTATTGTTTATATTAGCTTTGGAGCCATTGGCTATTAAAATCCGTGAACACCCAGACATACTGGGTGTCACAAGCGGCGGACGGGAACATAAATGCGCTTTGTTCGCAGACGATATCTTATTGCTCCTCTCCTCCCCAGTCACCTCTTTACCTAATCTGCACAAGGTATTGCAACATTTTACAACATTCACAGGGTTAAAGGTAAACCACTCCAAATCTCAGGCACTTAATGTATCCCTACAACCGCATATAGTCCGAGCACTACGGAGCTCTTTTCCATTCCAATGGCAAGATAAGACCTTACCATACTTAGGTATCACACTGACCCCTACTCTTACGTCATTGTATAAACATAATTTTCCCCCACTGTTCAAAAGAATTTCTGCAGATCTTAAACGATGGACGAATAACTCTCCGTCATGGTTTGGCAGGTTGTGCTCCATTAAGATGACAGTTTTACCTAAAGTACTCTACCTATTCCGGTCCCTACCGATCTCTATTGATAGGCGAGAACTTCAGAGGTTCCAGGGTAAACTGCTGGACTATATATGGGAGCACGGAAGGCCCAGGGTGAATAGACAGACGATGTATACACCGAAGGTGGGGGAGGCCTGGGCATGCCGGATTTGTTTAAATACCACCAGGCGGCACTAATTTCACAATTAATTCGGTTCCATACTAATCGAGACAGGCCACTGTGGATGCTGTTGGAATCCTCTCAATTTCCAGGAAATGAAATTAGTCACTTAATGTGGATGAGAGCTAAGGACAGGCCTACGGTGATGTGCCCGACTTTGTCCTTCTCTCTGAATTTGTGGGATAGGCTAGCTACCACCCATAACTTCAGATCCGGACATGCCCCGCTAGCCCCTTTGCTTAACAACCCTATGTTCGCCCCGGGTCTCCGCCCCCAGGAGTTTTCATGGTGGACCAACAAGGGTTTACTTCGGATAGCTGACTTATGTGACCATAAGGGGGCTCTGACGCGAACGTCCCTACAAGAAAAGTATCAGCTTCCGAGGGCAGAATTCTATCGCTATACTCAAATAGCGCACTTTTTGGCGTCACTGAGTAGCATTTCTGCACTCACCATATGCACCCCGATGGAAACTATTTGTAGGACACACGACAGCCTCACGGGCCACATATCTCGGCTATACAATATTTTATTCCCCCCTTCTCAGAAATTGCCATATATGGAGAGATGGGAAGGGGATATCCATGCCACCTTGAAGATGGAGGAGTGGAACAAAATAATACAAAGTGCATCAAAATCTTTCATTAACACATCTTTGATTGAAGCAAACTATAAGGTGTTGATGAGGTGGTATATGGTTCCAGCCCGTCTGGCTACCTTCGCCCCTGGGGCATCTCCGCGGTGTTTTAGGGGCTGTAATACGGATGGTACAATGTATCATATATGGTGATCGTGCCCGAAAGTGCGACGGTTTTGGATACGCACATACAATTTTATATATTCTTTGACCCGAGTGAACCTCCGCAAATCGCCCCTGCACGCGCTGCTGGGACGCCCTGTAGAAGGGGCTTCAAAGCCAATGAGCAAGCTTATAGCTTTTATCTTTGTGGCAGCGAGGATCTCCATAGCTAAATCGTGGAAATCACCAATTGTCCCGTTTTACTTACTTAAAACAAAATTGTCCTGGATAATGGTGAATGAACGTTTATCGGCAATACTCGCTGACAGAATGGCTTGGTTTAACAGAGTGTGGGAACCGTGGATTAGAGATCTTGTAACTGAGTAAAGGGGGTCTTTCTGGTGTGGGGCTGGGGGGTGGTCCCCGGGAACTGGAGTGCATCCTACTTCTTCTTCTTCTTCTTTCTCTCTTTCTTTGCTTTTTATTTCTTACTTCTTTACCCTTTCTTACTATAGTTACTTTCCTCCATTTCCTTCTTTAATTGAGTGCACCTGAAAACACAAGTGCCAGCACCCTTTTTTTTTTTCTTTATTATCATACATTTAGGATGTACTATGGCACTGAAGTCAAAAAGGGAGGATTGAAAAATAAGGGCTCAGATGTTTGTCTCTGGATCTCTAACAGTAGCAAGATGCAGGATAACTACCTGGAGGGGGTGGGCCTGTAACCCTTTGAAATACCCTCGCAGCTTCACACATGTACAACCAGTTTTTTCCTCCTTCTTTTCTCTAGTTGATTTGTTTCGTATTGTTTTCTTGTGCTTTTATGCATCGATATTGTCAGATACTGAATTTGTAACTTCTCTTGTGGAAAATTGAATAAAAAATATTGTAAAAAAAAAAAAAACTTGCAGTAACACAGTGAAATATACAGCGTTAACCACTGAAGGACTGGAAGATTTCCCCCCTAATGACCAGGCCATTTTTTGTGATACAGCACTGTAACTTTAACTGACAATTGCGCTGTACCCAAACAAAATTTACATCTTTTTTTCCCACACAAATAGAGATTTTTTTTTGTGGTATTTGATCACCTCTGCAGTTTTTATTTTTTTCACTATAAACAAAAAAAGGAGCATCAATTTTGAAAAAAAAAATAAAAAATTACTTTTTGCTATAATAAATATCCTCAAAAATGTTTTTAAAAAACAAATTTTGTAGTCACTATACTTGCCAGACCATTTATATTATCTACAGTATCATCTGTCCATGTTGTCTTCCTTGTTGGTGAAATCACTGATCAACAGGACAGCAAAACATTAACCTGTTGTGGACATGCTACATATTTCCAAAAAAAAAAAATCATCATAGTACATAGTGTGTGCAGCGTGTCTGCCTCTCTCACTTGCCTGCAATTCTTGGCTCCTCAAATTAAGCCAGAATTGGCTGTGTACATACAAAATTCAGCTACAGCAGCTGCAGCTGTCAAAAATAAAATCATCTGACTCAGTTACTAAAACTGGAGCATGCAAAATCTGGTGCAGCTGTGCATGGTAACTGTTCAGCTACTAACTTCAGATTGTGCAATTAAGCTTTGTCAAAACAACCTGGAAGCTGATTTCTTTGCAGAGCTGCACCAGATTTTGCACTCTCCAGTATTAGTAAATCAACCCCAGTGTTTATCAAAACTGTTAAGATGTGAAACCGAGAAATAGAATCTACAACTGTAGATATTTAGCCCTTTCTTTGCCATGGACATATGGCATACAGACTTGCAGAACTGTTTCCAGCTGGCCAGGTTAGTACGCAGTACATTGGCTGCATTTCCCATTCTGCTATAAGCTTATGATCACTTTTGTGACCATGACCTTACAGCAGAATTGTTCAGCAGATTCTTCTGAACAAAATAATAGTTGTGATCAGGGGCTGACAAGCCACTAATCACAGCTATTTATCATAAATGTGACAACCCTCCCCCTGCCACTACCACCACTGCTCTGACCTGTATCTGCTCTTTTCCGTCATCTCCCCCACCACTCTATGATCCTTACTCTGTCCACCACCATTTTGACCCCACCCCCAGCTGCTTCGATATTCCCCCAGCTCTGATCACTTGGCACCCCCCCCCCACCCCCCACAGAGCTGACAGGTTCTTGTGCTCTCTATCCTGTCAGCTGTCAGAAAGTGGGGAGAGCCACAGGGGGATAAGACTCCAACAATAGATCCCCTCACTGATCCAATCCCCCCTGACCACTGAATTAACACAGTGAGCAATCGGTATCAATCATATATAAAATATATACAATATATTTTGGGAATTCTCGGATATATTCACATAAAAATATAAGCAATTCTTTTTTCCTTTTTTTTTTTTCCTTTTCAATATTTTTATTGAGTTTACAATGAACAAGAATACATGTTAACCACAACATCAGATATGGTGGTTCAATAGGAAATGAAGTCAAGAGCATGAGTGAATCAAATAACTCACAAAACAGAAACAGTAGCATGAGTAAAACGGAAGCATAAGTAAGACTTGACATATATTATTGGTTAAGAAGAGAGTTGGCTGACCAGAGGCCATCAATCTTTTTAGACACAAGACGGGAATATGTAACAATGGCAGAGCAGCCTAAAAAGTAGGATAGAACACAGCAGGCTACGGAGGTTCGCCTGGTGCCAATCCCACCACCCCTATGGGACATGCTGTGGGCAGGTTGACCTCAGACATCCAAACCGGCTATTATAAGAGAACAAGCTGATCAGACCGGTGAAACCAGTCCTAGATATTGGGAGGACTGAGTTGAGCAGATAAGGGGGTCTGAAAAATAAAAGCTTTCATCAACATTCTGAATTACAATCAACTAAACTCTCTTGCTTATCGAATTAATAGAAGAAAGTCTTACACAGTGAGGGCAATATCATGCTATCTTGACAAACAAAATATAATATGAAAGTGTGGGTTGGTTGTCGTTGCATAATGACAATCACATAATTTCCCAATTCTCGGTCAGGTGGGGACATTATTACTGGAATATCTAGGTAGCCAGAGTGATTTGACACCCAGGATACCTAAATATCTATTGATTGATTCCCAATCCCCTGTACTATGACATGAAAAAGCAAAAGAAAAAAGAACCTTACGATTTCCACCAATTAAAGTCAACTGGGGTGGAATCGAGCAAGAAAGAGACAGATTGTCTCTGGGAAACAGTAGAGGGAGAGGAGTGAGTGATGAAGGGAAAGAGAGAGCAGGGGAAGGTCACCTAGAGTTATGACATTTGTGAGGAATAACGGCAGGGTAAGGAGGCGTATGGGTGTATGTAGGGGGGTGGGGAAGAAAGCACAAAGCGCCATTCTAAGTGCAGTAATTAAAAAATTGTATGTATAAATTAGGCATGTCATGAAAGGTAGATTAGCCATCCAGGGGAGGGTCCATCAGTGGCAGAGCGTGGATGCAGTGGAGTGGATTGCTGGCGTTTCCGTGTCCTCAGTCACACGGGATGCCTTCACTTCCGGCCTGACGGTGGCCATTTTGGTTGAGGGTTTATATGCTGTGTTGCCAGAGCTCCTAGGTCCTAGTGACCCTGACAGTCTGTGGTGCAACAAAAAGGAACTCAGAATTGTGCCTCATACATGAGGGGGGGGAAGAAAGGGGGATATTTGGGGGAGAAAGCACAGCCATAGCATAATAACCATGAATACATATATATGAATATAAAACATAAAGCAGAAAACAGGACTAAGTATGCTTGAGCATGGGAAGCAATAAGGGAATTATGGAAGTGGACTTAGCAATTGCGTGATATGAAAAAGGTATAAAAAGACAATCGAATAGTATAAAATTCAAATAAAAATAATATTGATAATATAAAATTTCAAGATGGTGCCTTTATTAAGAAATGGGACACTAAATGCGAAAGTAAGGAGACAATGGATGAAAAAGGAATAGGAAAAGGAAATGATTATAAAAATGAAGAAAAAACTAAAACATGAAAATAATGATGAAAACTGAAAATTAAAACTTAATATGAAAACAATATAAGGACAAAGTAATGAAATAAGAATTTTTATTTTGGGGTATGGGTGTTTGTAGCCCAGGGTTCCCAGATCAATTTGAACTTGTGAACTTTGTGTTGGAGTATGCTTAGTATTTTCTCCTGGGCCATGATCCAGGAGATATTGTGTTTTACTGCAGAGAGTGGGACCAATGACCTTTTCCAGTGTCTTGCGATGGTGATTTTGGCACCTAGGAACATGTAGAAGATCAATGCTTGGGTATGTTTGGATATCGTCTCAACCTTGAAGCGATATTTCAGGGTTCTGAGGAACTGACACCTCCGTGACTTTGCGCAGCAGGTGGAAGAATCTGTTCCAAAATCCTTGAATATGTGGGCACGACCACCAAATGTGCAGCAAAGAGCCCAAGTAATACGAGCTCAAGTGATCATAGCCCCTGAAGCACATAGGGGAATAGCAAGAAGAGTGGGGACTCAGCGGGTGAAGAGTTTAACATTAGCATACATCAAGGATATGTTCAGTATGCACCCCTGCAGAGGCGGCTCTATAATTAGGCAAATTACAGGGGCCAAGCAGTCGCCTAATTTGCCTATTGCAGTGTTTAACAGTGGTGGTTTCCCAGTCTGTTATGCCGCAAATTCATCAGCTCTGCGGCGATCTACCTGTCAATTACAGGCAGCTGGCGGGTAGAACGAGTATCGGCAGACATGCAGATTAGCGCGGGAAGTGGCTGTAATAAGTCCTTACTGCCCTCTCTCATGTCGTGCTGCTCCTCAGCGGCCCCTCCACCCCCCTCGTCCATCCCCGCCTCTCTTCCATCCCCTCCTCTCGTCCTCTTGTCCTGATGTGCCCCATACCCTGTTCCCTGCTGTGCCCCATACCCTGTACTCCGCTGTGCCCAGTGCCCCATACCCTGTGCCCATACCCTGATGTGCCCTGCTGTGACCCATACCCTGATGTGACTAATACCCTGCTGTGCCCGTACATTGCTGTGCCCCATACCCTGTGCCCGAACCCGATGTGCCCTGCTGTGCCCCATACCCTGCACCCTGCTGTGCCCCATACCCTACTGTGCCCTGTACCCTGTCCCCATGTCCTGATGTGCCCTTCTGTACCCCATATCATATGTCCAATGTTCTGCTGTGTGCCCCATGATGTGCCCCATGTTCTGCTGTGTGCCGCATGATGTGCCCAAGGTTCTGCTGTGTGCCCCATGATGTGCCCAATGTTCTGCTGTGTTCCCCATTATGTGCCCCATGTTCTGCTGTGTAACCCATGCTGTACCCAATGTTCTGTTGTATGCCCCACGATCTGCCCCATGATGCGCCCAATGTTCTGCTGTGTGCTCCATGATGTGCCCCATGTTCTGCTGTGTTCCACATGGTGTGCCCCATGTTCTGCTGTGTGCCCCATGATGTGCCCAATGTTCTACTGTGTGCCCCATGATGTGCCCCATGTTCTGCTGTGTGCCCCATGATGTGCCCAATGTTCCACTGTGTGCCCCATGATGTGCCCAATGTTCTGCTGTGTGCCCTATGATGTGCTCCATATTCTGCTGTGTGCCCCATGATGTGCCCAATGTTCTGCTGTGTGCCCTATGATGTGCTTCATATTCTGCTGTGTGCCCCATGATGTGCCCCATGTTCTGCTGTGTGCCCCATGATGTGCCCAATGTTCTGCTATGCGCCCCATAATGTGCCCTGCTCCCCCCCATATTGTCTCCTGACCTCCTGTGCCCTGCTGTCCCCTGTACACTGCTTATCTCAAGTTAAATCCAGAACTGAGCATCTGTAGGGAAAAAAAGCACAAGTTTCACATAAAATAGGTCAGTTCTAAGATTTGTTTCTATTATTTAAAGTGGTTGTAAACCCTCATGTTTTTTCACCTTAATGCATCCTATGCATTAGTGTGAAAAAACTTCTGTCACTCACCATTTTACTCACCTGAGCCGTTTATCCCCACGCTGGAGACACACTTTACCTCTCTGCACGGGGTTCTTGGCTCTTGACCGGATAGATTGATAGCAGTGCAGCCATTGGCTCCCACTGCTGTCAATCAAATCCAATGATGCGGGGGCAGGGCTGAGTCTGGCATTCTGTGTCTATGGATGCAAATGCTGGACACTGGAGCAAGCCGCAAGGTAACCCCCAGGGAGAGCGCTTCTCCTAGGTGGTTTCCCAATGCGAAGGGAGGAGCCATGAGCGCCGTTGGGGTATCCCCAGAAGGGGTTTTTTAAAACTAACTGCACAGTGGAGGTAAGTATATGTTTGTTATTTTATTTTTTTAAAACAAGGGTTTACAACCCCTTTAATGCTATTTTTAAAAATGTTTTTATACCACAGCTCGCTGATCATGCCAATGTTCCGTGAGCTGTAGATCTGAACACTTCAGGTTACAGCACACCTAAATTGTTAGCCCCACTCCTGAACCCCCAATGATTGCCTAACCCATACCCCAGTTCATTTTTAGTAATTTTCCCATTATGGGCGTGAGTCGGGCCTCATGTCTAAGTTTTGCCTAAGGCCTCTCAAAGCCTGGAGCCGCTTCTGTCCCCTTGAATGAATGTTGAAAGCAGTGATACAATTTATTGGGTTCCCACTCTTCCTCCAGATCCCATTCCCAGAGTTGGGCATATAGAGATTTATTTGTGGCCTTTGTTGGGAGGGGGGAGAAGAGAATGGATATCCCTCCTGATCCTTGATGTTGGAGCAACATATTTCATTGTTAGTTAGTTTAGGGGGTTCAAGTTTATTGGGTCATATGGACTGTAGAAAGTGCGATCTATACCACTCTGAGGTTGGCATTTCTAGTTTGCTAACACAGTATCCGACCAAGAGGGACCACATTGAATTATAAAAGTGTCCTAATCTTAATAAACCTTTATTGAGCCACCAGTTGAAAGCTAGGATGTTCTGGCCCAGGGGGGAAATCTGGGTTATGGAACAGGTGTGCAAGTGGTCTTAAATCCGAGATCAATGCAGAATGTCCCAGAGTTCCAGAGATTGGGAGAGGGAGGGGACTAGTATTGCTGGTCTCAATCTGGAAGGGGACCAGCTCCCATCTCTCTACTCTAGATGATCCTGCTTGTCAGTCCTGCCTACTTAAGCCGTCCAGTCCAGAGGAGCTCTGCCTTCGCCTTGGTCACATCACAAGAAACTATCTCCTGCATTCCCGTTTAAAGACTGGCTTTGCTGACATCCCTTCTGGCTCCAGATCCTGCTTGCTGTTCCACTACTTTGATCCCTGACTTCTGGCTTGGCTGACTATCCGTTCTGGTTAGTGAACTTTGGCTATGTTTTGACTACGTTTGTTATTTTTACTGTTATTATTAAACAAGTGGGATTTAACTGTACTTCTGTCTCGGTCTGATTTCATGGTTTCTGATAGATAGTCAGTTCGCTAGTATTTTTGTTAAAAGCTTAAGATCATTGTTGATTAAGGAGATTGGCGATAGTTGCTAATGTCACTTGCATCCTTACTCAGCTTAGGAAGGGCTGAAATATATGCCAGATTTAGGGATTTTTCTAGTGGAGAGCTTGATTTAAGAGAGTTAAAAAAAAAGCAGACCAGATAAGGTGACAGGGAGGGGGCAAACTTCTTGTAGTAACATACTGAAAAGCCATCTGGGCTGGGGCAGAGCCTTGTTTAAGATTTAATAACCTCCATGACCTCAGTGGTGCTGATAGGTTTTTCTAGGAGGGCTGTGTGATTTGCTGACAGTTTTGGGAGAGATACATTATTAAGGAAGTCTTCCATGTGTTCATGTGAATTTGAGTTACTATCCTTAGAAAATTTTGCATAAAACTCATGGAAGCATTCCACAATACGTTGGGGGTTTTACTGTAGTGCTAGAACTAATATAGGAGGGAAAATATACATTTTAATATTTATAAATAGACCACTAAAAACAAAACATTACATATGAACAAAAGATAATAAAACATACAGCATATGCATTGTATATTAGGTGACATCTGAAAAGCCATCATGTAAGCCCTCATTTTGAATATCACAATTTTGATTGCCTTGCCAAGATAACATTTATTTTTTTCATAATGTATAACCACATAAGCTTCATAGTGGCAGCAACAGAAAGGAGGGTCACAGGAGAGAAAAAAAAATGGAGTGGATGATTTTAATTATTTTTACTGGGCTGTATCAGAGACTTGATTCTTGTATAGCGTGTGTATGTTGGGTAAGATGAAAACCTGTCATTAATTGTCATCAATTAATTGATTTAATCAAATAATTTTAGCATTTATAAGTTCTAGACAGATCTTTGCTTTTTCCAGTATTTAGCTATTGCAGTCTCTGAAGCTAGGAAGATATATGAAGTTGCCTTTAGATTTGTGGGATGTATTGTATCTGTTTATAGGGAAAAGCTTAATTAAGTTAATTAAGTTAATTTGCAAGTTAATGTAGTGGATGAGGTCAGAGGCGGCTCTTTAATTAGGCAAATTAGGCGATTGCCTTAGGCCTCGCCCACAGGAAGGGCCTCGCCATCGAGCGATTGCCTAATTTGTCTCTGAGGTGTTGTGCTGCACTGTCTGCTGCTGTGTGGAGTGTCTCTCAAACGGCGGGGTGAGCGAGCGGCGGGCGCGCTGCACACAGCTGCAGACAGAGTGAGCTCCGCGGCGGTGGATGAGGGGGGTGATAAGAGTATGTCCGACTGTCTAATATGCATGGCTTAGGCTGCCTGTGTGTCCAATAGCAGCAGCGCTGTCCTCCGAGTCCTAGCCCTTCCTTCCCCTAACGGCGGCCCCATTGCATGCCGGGAATTGTAGTTCTCCCACAGAGCACAGGCACATAGACTTTAACATGGCCGTCTGGTGCCTGTGCTCTGCAGAGACTACAACTCCCAGATTGCACTGCAGGGCAGAGCTAGAACATCATGTGTTGCTTCTCCAACTGAGTCCTGCTGCCTTTACCAATTTGTCACCAAGGCGAGGAGCAGGATCATCAGGTACAGTTTATATATAGGTTTTTCATATATATATATATATATATATATATATATATATATATATATATATATATATATATATATGAAAAACCTAACAACAATGCACCCCCACCAAATCTAAGAGTCCAAAGGCCATATTAACTCTGCATTGACAAGACAGTTTTATTTTCACACATTCTAAAAATAACTTTTCATCTGCTTTACTGAGGATGCTTTACAGTGGCTGTGTTTGATGGCATGGTGGCTGCAATTGATGGCACAGTGGCTGGGTTTAATGGCACAGTGGCTGCAATTATTGAGCACAGTGGCTGCGTTTGATGGCACAGTGGCTGCATTTGATGGGCACGGTGGCTGTGTTTGATGGCACAGTGGCTGCGTTTGATGGCACAGTGGCTGAGTTTGATGGGCACAGTGGCTGCGTTTGATGGCACAGTGGCTGCGTTTGATGGGCACAGTGGCTGCGTTTGCTGGCACAGTGGCTGCATTTGATGGCGCAGTGACTGCATTTGATGGGCACAGTGGCTGAGTTTGATGGCACGGTGGCTGCAATTGATGGCACAGTGGCTGCATTTGATGGGCACAGTGGCTGAGTTTGATGACACGGTGGCTGCATTTGATGGGCACGGTGGCTGTGTTTGATGGCACAGTGGCTGCAATTGATGGGCACAGTGGCTGCGTTTGATGGCACAGTGGCGGCGTTTGATGGCACAGTGGCTGCGTTTGATGGCGCAATGACTGCATTTGATGGGTACAGTGGCTGAGTTTGATGGCACGGTGGCTGCAATTGATGGGCACAGTGGCTGAGTTTGATGGCACGGTGGCTGCAATTGATGGGCACAGTGGCTGAGTTTGATGGCACGGTGGCTGCAATTGATGGGCACGGTGGCTGCAATTGATGGGCACAGTGGCTGCATTTGATGGGCACGGTGGCTGTGTTTGATGGCACAGTGGCTGCGTTTGATGGCACAGTGGCTGCATTTGATGGCACAGTGGCTGCGTTTGATGGGCACAGTGGCTACGTTTGATGGCGCAGTGACTGCATTTGATGGGCACAGTGGCTGAGTTTGATGGCACGGTGGCTGCAATTGATGGCGCAGTGGCTGCATTTGATGGGCACGGTGGCTGCATTTGATGGGCACAGTGGCTGAGTTTGATGGCACAGTGGCTGCAATTGATGGGCACAGTGGCTGTGTTTGATGGCACGGTGGCTGCTTTTGTTGGCACGGTGGCTGCGTTTGATGTCGCAGTGGCTGCGTTTGATGGGCACAGTGGCTGCGTTTGATGGCACAGTGGATGCGTTTGATGGCACAGTGGCTGTGTTTGATGGCGCAGTGGCTGCATTTGATGGGCACAGTGGCTGCAATTGATGAGCACAGTGGCTGCGTTTGAGGGCACAGTCGCTGCGTTTGAGGGCACAGTGGCTGCGTTTGAGGGCACAGTGGCTGCGTTTGATGGCACAGTGGTTGCGTTTGATGGCACAGTGGCTGCGTTTGATGGCGCAGTGGCTGCATTTGATGGGCACAGTGGCTGAGTTTGATGGGCACAGTGGCTGCAATTGATGGGCACAGTGGCTGCGTTTTGGCACAGTGGCTGCGTTTGAGGGCACAGTGGCTGCGTTTGATGACACAGTGGCTGTGTTTGATGACACAGTGGCTGCGATTACTGGCACGGTGGCTGCTTTTGATGGCACAGTGGCTCCTGTATCATTGTCCGCCCACAGTCTCTGACCATTTCCTGTATCATTATCTGCGCACAGTATCTGACCATCTCCTGCATCTTTGTGGCATGATTGTCTGTCAGCACCCTGTCAGTGGCTCCAACTTTTCATACCGTGTTAGCCAGGTAAGAGTTTGCTTGTTATTACCATAATAAAACCGTCTCCTGTATCATTGTCTCTGCAAGTCTCTGACCGTCTCCTGTATCCTTGTCCACACACAGTCTCTGACCGTCTCCTGTATCCTTGTCCACACACAGTCTCTGACCGTCTCCTGTATCATTGTCCACACACAGTCTCTGACCGTCTCCTGTATCATTGTCCACACACAGTCTCTGACCGTCTCCTGTATCATTGTCCACACACAGTCTCTGACCGTCTCCTGTATCATTGTCCACACACAGTCTCTGGCCATCTCCTTATTCATTGTCCACACACAGTCTCTGACCATCTCCTGATTCATTGTCCACACACAGTCTCTGACCATCTCCTGTATAATTTTCCGCAGTCTATGACCATCTCCTGCATGATTGTCTGTCAGCACCCTGTCAGTGGCTCCAACGTTTGATACCATGTTAGCCAGGTAAGAGTTTGCTTGTCATTACCATAATAAAACCATCTCCTGTATCATTGTCCACAGTCTCTGACCCTTGCCTGTATCATTGTCTGCACAGTCTCTGACCGTCTCCTGTATAATTGTCTGCATAGACTCTGACCATCTCCTGTATCATTGTCCACACACAGTCTCTGACCATCTCCTGTATCATTGTCCACACACAGTCTCTGACCATCTCCTGTATTATTGCCCGTACACAGTCTCTGACCATCTCTTGTATCATGGATGTGAGGTCGGTGACTGTCCTTTAGCTGGATTGGACTGTCTCTTAGCTGGGCTGTCTCTTATCTGGGACTGTCCCTTAGCTGGATTGGATGGGTCGGACTATGTCTATCAGCTGGGTTGGACTATGACTATATCCCTCAGCTGGGACTGCTCCTTAGCTGGATTGGACTTGTTGCATTAAACAGGTTATGTTTTAGAATATGTTGTAAAATTACTTTTTTTTTTGTTTTATACTTTGTTGACAAATTAATTTCACATTTATGAGACAGCACAAAGGATAATGAGTAGGCAGCTGCACAATTTGATCTATATCTGTGTGCGTGTAACATATATACCCACCCACCCTATGTTTAATGATATTTGATTAAAGAATAATTGGCTAGAGAAATTTATAGAAACGGTGAATTCATAGTTCATAGGAATTAAGTTAATATATGCATTCATACAGTTAATTTTTATCATTTTTATAATATTTTTCCCATTATGGGCGTGAGTGGGGCCTCATGTCTAAGTTTTGCCTAAGGCCTCAGAAAGTCTAGAGCCGCCTCTGGATGAGGTTAATATTGAGTATATACATATCCAAAATGACTAAACTTTGAGATAGGCCAAAAATGTATGAAACATGGTACCTATTAGTCCATATCTTCTAACAACTATGGAAGTTGAAAAATCACCTTTATAGTTACAAACAACTAAGCAGCTCAAGAGGCTGCTTAAGTAATGTATTTAATTTATATTCTGTCAGGTAGGCTCTTTTATTGCATAGTTGGTGGTAAATCTAAAGATTGTACAGTAAGATTGCATAGTATGTGGACAGTTTTATATTAGTGTACATTAACAAATACTTTCAAAATAACTATTGTTAATGTTAATACAAATTTAAATCTCAGAGTTTGAGTAAAGCAACATGGACAAATACGATTTGTCATAGCAATTAATTTCAGTGTTCATTTTATGTAAACTCCATAACCCATAAGGCATGGCAGATATATCTATTTATGGAAAACAATTCTGTGTTCTATAGCAATAAGAACAAACCCTAAGTGCATGTTGTGAAAAAGGCAGTTACATGGGTCATGCATTACATTTAGCTACAATGTGCTGTCATTAGAAACGAGTTGACAGTGTCTTCATTGCTGTTTACATATTGGTGCCACATTGGCATGGATTTGCATAATATATTGTAGCTCTATGCTCCAGGGATTTGCATTGTAACATATTGGTGGTTAATGAACTCTGAAAAAATTGATTTTCCACAGAGTAAATTAAGAAATGCATTATAGCTGTTAAAGCAATCTTAAGGGAAATCTGAGACTTCCACTGCAGCACCATGCTTAGTAAGTAATAAATTACATGTTATACTTATTTGCCTTAATTCATGCTAATTTTGTCCAATTAATGTATCAGAGTAATTCAGAAGCCTGTCACAAGAGAGCTAATTATTTATTGGATTTTGTGTTCAGCTCCCTAGGAGTCTAGCAGCAAACAAACTTGTGACTGTCTACTTGGTCTTTTGGTAGCATTATGTTTAACTGTGGTCATCGAGTAGCTGTAACGGTCTTCACCAGTTTAACAAAAGTGCTGTGTTTTATTTTTTCCTTATATGTATTATTATCATGACAGATTACTGTCACTGCAGTTACACAGTTTGCTGTCTTCTTAGTCAATATGAACAAATAAACCATGTAAACTGTGTAATAAACACAATAAGAAAAACATTATATTGATACGCATGTATACTATCTGACATTTTGTGTTTAAGATACACTGCTTACATAAGTAAACAGATGCAGGTTTCCAATACTCAAGATGGCAGAATTGATCCGCTGACCCTGGAACTGGAAGTGCACATTCGTCCATCCGGAGTATTGAAAATCTGCATCTCTTTACTTATGTGAGCAGTTTTATGGTAAATAAAACATTTTCAATGGGGATTTCTGCAGCTTATTTTATCCTTTTATGCCCTATATATTATTCTCCCTTTGGGAGTATGTGTAAAAAGGGGACTGGAGTGACATCTAAGATGATTATTAGATGCAACATCACGCAACCCTGTGCCTTAGGGCCTGAATTTGGTAGTTGTGTGCACATGGGGGTGGTGTATGGTGGCATGTATTGATGCATTCACAACCTTTGCACTATATGGAGCACCGTTTAATGTGAGCACAATTTATTTAGTGTACATTAGTTGCAGTGATACTACACTATTTTCGATATTTTCTTTCCGAGTGATACCGAGAAGAAGAGGATTTTGGGGAGAAGGTGGATTTGGAATGCAGTGATAAACCTTGTAAAGTGGATGTTTGGTAAGAAGATCAGTGAGAAGTTATGTATCACTGGTGATTTTTTTTTTTTTTTTTATAATTCTTCTCGTTCAGAATTTTTTATTTTATGTTAAAATAAATTACATGTACAGAATATAAGACAAATTATGTGATACCAGAAATAAAAAGTAGACATATTGAAGTACGGATGATACAAAGCAAAGAAGAATTTCAAGATATTCTCGTGGGAATGACAATAAATGGCCTTATATATTTTAGAATTTGAAAACATTCTTATAGCTGAGTTTTAAACATTTTAATCCCAAGAAAATATAAATATGTCTAAAAGAAAATATATGATTTTAAAGTTTTGACCATAACTTCTAAAGTATGTTTATAGTAAGTATTATATAGTAAGGGAAGAACATAAAAGGTATATAGGAGGGGAAGGGGAGGGAATAATTCTCCGGAGGAGGTTTTATATATCATCTAATGTTGTAATTCTATAAAAAATCTTAATCACCATAACAATAAAACTCGGTTGTCAATATTATCTGACGTATAATATTTAATCCAGGGTTTCCATATGATATCAAACTTTGTCATCTGGTTTTTATCTGTAGCGTCCATTTTAGCATGGATGAAAGATTGATTCATTCTACGTTTGGTTTCTGCAATATTCACCACATCTGTTTTCCACGCATTGGCTATATTCTGCTTTGCGGCTATCAGGAGTGTAAGAACTAATTTGAATTGTTTCTGATTCAGAAAGGCTGGTTTTAAATTAAGGAGAGCTATAATTGGGTCTGGAAAAATTGGACGATCAAAAAATTTTGTAATTATCAGAAAGATCTTTTTCCAAAATGATTGTACAATTTAGCAATGCCACCAGGTATGTATATAGGTACCTTTTTCTGGACAGCCACGAAAGCAGAGGCCAGTGTTGTCTGTTGAGAATTTGGCGATTTTCGCAGGAACCAAATACCAGCGTGTGAGAACTTTATATGATGATTCAGACGCCAATATATTTATAGAGGAAGATTTTGTGAAAGACCATATGTTGGACCAAGACCTAGAATCGATCGTACAATCCAAATCTTTTTCTCACTTGGCCACATATTTAGGTATAACAGTATTAGAATTAGATATCAATTGTGTATACAATGATGTAATACGACCTTTAGCATGTGGTTCCTTGAGACAAAATCTTTCAAATTGAGAAATATTATGTAAGTTTACATTTAAATTGAGAAGAGGAGTATAAAAATCTTTGATTTGGAGATATCTGAATATTTCTGATTGTGGAAGCTTATATAATTCACATAGATCTGTAAAAGATTTTATTGATGTAGTTGAAGTTAAATTATATAGACAAGTGATACCAGCCTTAGACCAAGCTTTAAAGGTTTTGGGATATTTCCAGGCTGGGTAAAAAGTCGGATTCTTGTGGAAAGATAATAGCGGATTTTGTGGAGATTGCAGACCATGTGAATTTCTATACCTATCCCATATAGATAGAGAGTGCTTAGAAATGGGGTTATTTATAGACTTACGATCCGCAGGTTGTAACCATAATATATTGTTTATAGGAAGAGGATCACAGTCTACAGCTTCAATGAGGACCCATAAAGGAATCTCTGTAGAAGAGTGATATTTTGTTAATTGAGATAATTGAGCTGCCTTATAATATATGTTAAAGTCTGGGAATCCCAAACCACCCAAAGCTTTGGGGAGAACAAGTGTTTTTTTGTAAAGTCTGGGTTTTATTTTCCCCCAAGTAAATTTCGTTACTTTTTGTTGAATCAGCCTAAGAAAATATGCAGGAATATGAATCGGGAGAGTTCTGAATAAATATAAAAATTTCGGAAGAACAGACATTTTTATGATATTGATTTTCCCAAACCATGATATCGGCATTGATGACCAATTAGATAACAACCTTGTAATATTTTTTAATAGAGTTGGGTAATTAGCTTCAAATAAATCGGAGGGGTTAGGAGTAAACTGCACACCCAGATATGGGAGGCTATGATCTACCCACTTAAAGGGTAGTGAATTTTGTAAAGATTGTTTATCTTTTTCGACAAGTGAAATGTTTAATGCTGAAGATTTTTGAATATTGACCTTAAGGCCCAAAATAAATGAGAATTCTTGTAGTACAACCATAAGATTTGGGCCCGAAACATGTGGAGAAGATAGAAAAAGGAGAATATCGTCTGCGAATAAACAGAGCTTATGATGAAAGCCACCCATTTCAATACCTGTTATAGTGGGTTCCATCCTAATTCTTTGTGCTAAAGGTTCAATGAGTAAAGCAAATAATAATGGCGACACAGGAGTGTTGCACGTCTAATATTATCTCCTGCTTGACGTAATGGAATGAAGCCCACTTGATCACGATGTATTAGATTGCCTATAATAGTATTTAATCTGTTAGCTAGAATTTTGGCTAAAATTTTTATGTCCAAATTTAATAACGAAATAGGGCGATAATTAGACCATATTGAATCGTCTGTGTGAGGTTTAGGGAGCATACAGATAATTGCAGTTAGGGTTTCTCTTCTAAAAGAATGACCTTCCAAAAGGGAATTAAAAGTGTTTGTCAAGACTGGAGATAGGGTGTCTACAAACGTTTTGTAATACAGCGCAGAAAAACTATGAGGACCTGGCCTTTTATTTAGTTTCAGATTTTTGATAACTTCAGATACCTCTATAATTGACACTGGTTCCTCCATCCTTTCCATTTGTGTTTTAGATAGTGTCGGTAGAGATATATGAGAGAAAAAATCATTTGCTCTAGAAGGGTCCAACTCATTATTAGAAGAGTATACATTTTTTTAATTGTGTTTTGAATTTTTGTAATATTTTTAAAGGATTATTTGTGTATACCCCCCTAGAGATTTTCAGACGTATCGGTTTCGTTGGGTTCTGGCAGGATTTTAATGCCCTGGCTAATAGTGTGTGAGTTTTATTCGCATTGATATAGAAATTGTGTTGTGATCTCTTGATGGTTTTATCCGCTGCTTCAGTAAGGAATAGATCAAATTCCAATTTAGCTTTGTCAAGATTTATTTTAGATAAAGAAGAAGGGTTATTTTGGAATGCTGTGTGACATTTATTGAAATTTGTTTCTAAAGTCTGACAAAGGATTTTCCGCTCTCTGTTGAATATGTTTGCTTGCTGCAGACATATGCCACGGAGAACAGGTTTGTGTGCTTCCCATAATGTAGTCGGAGAGACGTCAGGTGTGGAGTTATATTTTATATAATCTTTGAGCGCAATTTCAATATTATTTTTATGAGCTGGATTTTTGAGTAGGAAATCTCTTAATATCCATGTTGGATCTTTTTTTTTGGAATTATAGAGGCAACAGTAATGTAGCCTGCACTATGATCGGACCATGGGATGGGAATAATTTTTGTAGATATTATTTCTGGAATTAGCCCTATGGACATAAATATATGGTCTATCCTAGAGAATGAGAGATGAGGGAACGAGTAATGTGTGTATTGTCTCTTGGTTGGATTCAATTTTCTCCAAGTATCTACTAGGCTATGTTTTGTAATTAGTTTTGATAAGAGTTGTTTGTCTGCTGTATGTGACTGTGGGATTGGTGATTTATCCAAAAATGGGAATATGGTCTGATTATGTCAGACTGGCACTTACCGAGCCGGTGAGTCCGCTTGGGCAGAGGGTGGTCTCCCGTACGTGTCCGACTTACAACCCCTGATAGAGCAGACAGGTGGCTGAGAGTGCGGAGTGGTAAGAGAGCCTGTGGTATGGCTCCAGGAGCAGGAACTTGCAGGAAACTTCCAGCAGCAGGTGCGTAGGTAGGACACAGGCAAACTGGGTACGGAGCAGGAGCAGAGCAGGCAGGTCCGGGTGCAGGCAGGGTATGGCAACAGGCGGGCAGCAGAGGCACAGAAGGAGCAGGCAAAAGAGAGGTCAGGTGCAGGCAGAAGTCAGAGGTGTCTAAGGAGAGCCGCGTCGTCAGGAGATCTGCAAACAGGAACACAGGATACGGACAACGGGACAGGAACCGAGAAGCTGTTGATCAGGCAGCACCTGAATGATCTCGGCAGCAGGCCTAAATAGGCCGATTGGCGCCAAGCACCGCGCACGCACCCGAATGCCAGCAGACACACCAGCGGCACCCGAAGTGCCCACAACAGCAAGCACCGGTGCGCGCTGACGCGCACCGGCGCCAGCAGGGGCATGCGAGGGCACACACCGACGCGCACCAGCGCCCACAGGAGCGCACAACACCGCGCGCACAGGAACACGCACCCCAGCACGCACCGCAGGACATCGGCGCACACCAACACGGGCAGCACTGCGACCATCCAGGTAACGACCCTGACAGTGCCCCCTCCTTAAGGGCAGACTCCGACTGCCCAGGTGAGCCGATCTGGAAACCTGGCGGTTCTTGAAGGCCCGCAAAAGTTCTTGAGCATGCAGATTGCCCTCGGGCTCCCAGGAGTTGTCTTCAGTGCCATAACCCTTCCACTTGATAAGGTACTGTGTTACATTACCCCTCTTCCTACAATCAAGGATTGCTTCGACCTCAAACTCCTCTTCATTGTCCACTATAACAGGTTCGGGTGGGCCAGTAGTGCGGTCAGCAAAGGGATTTGGGGTAACGGGTTTCAGTAAGGTCACGTGAAAGACCGGGTGCACTCTAAAAGAGTCAGGCAGGTTAAGTTCATAGGCAACTTCATTTATCCTCCTCTTTACTGAGAAAGGGCCCATGAATTTAGGGCCTAACTTCCTGGAGGGACAGGCCATCTTAAGGTTGGCTGTAGATAACCATACTTGGCTGCCGGGCGCCAGAACGAGTTCTCCACGTCTCTTCTTGTCAAACGCCCGTTTATAGCATTCCTGGGACCTGGCCATAGTCTCCTTTAGGAGTTTGTTGTTTTTAGAGAAGAAGTCCAATGTCTCGGAAACTGCCGGAACAAGGCATTCTGGGACTGAGCTGGGTAAAAAAGCTGTGTGGAAGCCGTAGTTGGCAAAGAACGGTGTTTGGTTGATGGCGGAATGCAAGGAGTTGTTATATGCAAACTCCGCCATAGGTAGTAGCGAGACCCAGTCATCTTGCGAGAAAGAAGAAAAACAGCGGATGTACTGCTCCAGGGACTGATTGGTTCTTTCTGTTTGTCCATTTGTCTGGGGGTGATAAGCGGAGGAAAAGGCCAATTCAATTTCAAGAGACCCGCAGAGCGCTTTCCAAAACCTTGAAGTGAATTGGGCACCTCGATCGGAAACAATACTTGCCGGGATCCCATGCAGCCTTACAATTTCTTTGATAAAGATCTTGGCCGTCTCCATTGCCGAGGGGGTGCCCCTCATCGGGAGGAAGTGGGCCATTTTGGACAGCCTATCTACAACAACAAAGATAGTAGAGAACCCCTCGGATAGGGGAAGTTCCACGATAAAGTCCATCGAAATCATTTTCCACGGTCTCTCAGGGACAGGCAAAGGTTTCAGTAGATCCCAAGCCCGTGTCCGGCTGTTTTTACTTCGGGCACAAGTGCTACACGAGTCCACATAGTCCTTGCAATTCTTGAGAAGTTGAGGCCACCAGAAGGTGCGCTGAACCAGTTCGGCAGTCTTCAGGGTACCAAAGTGTCCAGCCATCTTATGGTCGTGGCAGAGTTCCAACACGTTCACCTTCAAGGCTTCAGGGACCACAATCTTGCCTTTATGCCAGAACAACCCCTCACTACAGCTGACCTCAGGGCTCGGGGGTATTCCAACAGAAGCCTGTCTGATCCGGGAGATAAGGTCCCCTTGGAGGAGCAGGAAGTTCCCAGAAGGGAGAATTGTATCAGGAGGCCGAGTCTTTTCAGGGTTAGAAAACATACGTGACAGGGCATCCGGCTTGACATTCTTAGAACCAGGTCTATAGGTGATGTGGAATTGAAACCGGGAAAAAAAAAGAGCCCATCTGGCTTGCCGTGGTCTAAGTCTTTTGGCAGTTCTCAAATATTCCAGGTTTTTATGGTCGGTGTAGACCAGGATGGGATGTGCAGCACCTTCCAATAGATAACGCCATTCCTCCAGAGCCGCCTTAATGGCCAGAAGTTCTCGGTCCCCAACATCATAGTTCCTTTCGGATGACGACAGTTTGCGAGAAAAGAACGCCACCGGAAAAAGAAGGGCCTTGGCACCCTGCCGTTGGGATAACACCGCCCCCCACAGCGATTTCCGAAGCATCCACTTCAAGAACGAAGGGTAAGGCTGGGTCCGGATGTTTCAGAATAGAGGCAGAAGTAAATAGCATCTTGAGTCTTTCAAAGGCCAGCTGAGCCTCAGGGGTCCAAGAGAATCGGGTACCCTGCCTGGTCAGTTTCGGTGATGGGAGCAATAATTGCAGAGAAACCCCTGATAAATTTCCGGTAGAAGTTGGAAAAGCCGATGAAGCGCTGTACACCCTTCTTGTCCACAGGCGCAGGCCAGTCCAGGATGGCAGATACTTTTTGGGGATCCATCTTGATGCCCTCCAGAGATATAACCAGGCCCAGGAATTGGATGGACTGGCGTTCAAACTCACACTTTTCGAGTTTTGCGTAGAGCCCGTGTACCCTGAGACGAGCTAAAACTCTACGGACATGTCTACGATGGTCTTCCAATGATGAGGAAAAGATTAGGATATCGTCCAGGTATGCAATTACATATAGATCCAGGTAGTCACGAAAGATGTCGTTGACAAAATGTTGAAAGGTCGCGGGTGCATTACACAACCCGAAGGGCATGACAAGGTACTCGAAGTGCCCAAAACGAGTACGGAACGCTGTCTTCCATTCGTCTCCTTCTCGGATACGGATTAAATTGTAAGCTCCGCAAAGATCCAATTTCGAAAAGATGACTGCAGACCCCAGCCTTTGGAATAACTCGGGTACTAGGGGTAAAGGGTAACGGTTTTTGACAGTTATCTTGTTCAATTCCCGATAGTCAATGCAGGGGCGTAGGGAATGGTCCTTTTTTTCGACGAAAAAAATGCCAGCACCGGCAGGGGAAGTAGAAGGACAGATAAACCCTTTTTTCAGGTTTTCATCAATATACTCCTTCAGTGTGCCTAACTCCTGCTCTGTTAATGGAAAAATTCTCCCAAAAGGGACTTCAGTACCTGGTAACAGTTCAATAGGGCAGTCATAAGGCCTGTGGGGGGGAAGATTGTCTGCCCCTTTCTTACTGAATACATCCAGAAAGTCCTTATAGGGTTCAGGAACGGACTGATGCAATTTCGGATCGACATCCAAACAGAGAAGTTGAGAGGAATTGTATGTTGGTTGGGCCAAGCAGTGTTGTTGACAGTACTCGGAAAGAAACTTGACTTCTCCTGTGGCCCAGTTAATGCTTGGATTGTGGGCCTGCAACCAGGGTATCCCCAGGATAATGGGAAACAAGGGGGAAGAGATGGCATCCAGACGTAGGTGCTCCTGGTGACAGGTGCCCATAGTAGCCAGCAAAGGGACAGTCTCTTGCATGACAGGACCAGAACTGAGAGCGGAGCCATCGGCTAGATGTACAGCAAGCCCCTGAGCCTTAGGTATGAGCGAGATGTGATGGTTGGCTGCGAAAGTCAGATCGATAAAGCAGCTGCATGCTCCGGAATCAATGATGGCTGACACTGGGAAACTCCCTCCTGGAAGCTGCAAAGTGAGGAGAAGGGCAAGGTGAGAACTGGGTTTTCGTAGAACAGAGGCACACATGAAGGAAGAGGAAACACACTTACGTGTCTTGTTGGGGCAAGCCCTGACATAATGCCCAGGTTCCCCACAGTAGAGACATAAGTTATGGGCACGTCTGCGCTGCTTTTCTTCAGGGGTCAACGAGGGCCGAAGTAACCCGAGCTGCATTGGTTCAGGAGCTTCCAGAGCGGGAGCAGAAGAGGTAGAAGAGAACTGACCAGCAGAACTGGGAACCTTGGGGAGCACCCAGGTGGGACGGAAGTGGCTGGAGGACCTCTCCGACCGGCGTTCCCTTAAACGGCGATCAATCTGAATGGAGAGGTTGACTAACCCATCCAGGGTTTGTGGTATTCCTACCCGTGCCAACTCATCCTTAAGGGGGTCAGAAAGTCCCATCCGAAATTGGTGGCGCAAGGCGGCGTCATTCCAATCCGTGTCGGAGCTCCAACGGCGGAATTCCACTGCATAGTCCTCGGCCGCTCTGCGACCTTGTTGGAGAGAGTGCAGTGCGGCTTCTGCAGTCGCAGTCAACTGGGGGTCCTCATATAGCTGAGACATGGCCAAGAAGAAGTTATCAAGGATATCCAGGGTTCCAGATTTCTGCTCCAGCAAACGGTGGGCCCAGGTCTGAGGCTCGCCGGACAACAGGGATATTACAAAGCCCACCTTGGTTGCCTCTAGAGAGAATGTCCGGGGCTGCAGTGCGAAGTACAGTTCGCAAGAGTAGCGAAACGCACGATACTTGGTGCGATCGCCAGAAAACCTCTCGGGCGTAGGTACCCTTGGCTCTGGAGGAAGCATCACTACGGAGGGTGCAGATGAAAGACCGGTGGGAGAGGTTCCTTGAGGGTTAGATGAGGAGGACAAGGCTTGGACTTGCTCCTCCAACCTTGAGTAGCCATCCTGGAGACTCTTCACGGCTTGGGTCAGACCGGCCAAATGTCTGCATAACTCATCCATGGGGGAGGCCCCCTGCCCGGACTCAGTCATGGCTGCCTGATACTGTCAGACTGGCACTTACCGAACCGGTGAGTCCGCTTGGGCAGAGGGTGGTCTCCCGCACGTGTCCGACTTACACCCCCTGATAGAGCAGACAGGTGGCTGAGAGTGCGAAGTGGTAAGAGAGCCTGTGGTATGGCTCCAGGAGCAGGAACTTGCAGGAAACTTCCAGCAGCAGGTGCGTAGGTAGGACACAGGCAAACTGGGTACGGAGCAGGAGCAGAGCAGGCAGGTCCGGGTGCAGGCAGGGTATGGCAACAGGCAGGCAGCAGAGGCACAGAAGGAGCAGGCAAAAGAGAGGTCAAACAGGCCGAGGTCAGGTGCAGGCAGAGGTCAGAGGTGTCTAAGGAGAGCCGGGTCGTCAGGAGATCTGCAAACAGGAACACAGGATACGGACAACGGGACAGGAACCGAGAAGCTGTTGATCAGGCAGCACCTGAATGATCTCGGCAGCAGGCCTAAATAGGCCGATTGGCGCCAAGCATGCACGGGGCGCGCGCACCCGCGGGTGCGCGCATAGGAGCGCGCGCACGCGGACGCCAGCAGACACACCAGCGGCACCCGAAGTGCCCACAACAGCGCGCACCGGCGCGCGCTGACGCACACCGGCGCCAGCAGGGGCACGCGAGGGCACACACCGACACGCACCAGCGCCCACAGGAGCGCGCAACACCGTGCGCACAGGAACACGCACCCCAGCACGCACCGCAGGACATCGGCGCACACCAACACGGGCAGCACTGCGACCATCCAGGTAACGACCCTGACAGATTAGAATCTCCACAAAGAATTGTAGTACCTATTTTGTGGTGTTCTATAGTTTGAAATAAATGAGAAAGAAAAGAAATAGGATTTTTGTTAGGAGCGTAGTATGATGTAATGGTGATAGCGGTATCAAGTAGGTGTCCTTTAAGAATCAAGTAACGACCTTCTGGATCCTTGATTTCCTTCATTAGTGAAAATGGTGTATTGCGATGGAAAGCTATAAGCACGCCTCGTTTTTTAGAGGAGGCCGAAGCTGTGTATATTTGGGGGTAGTCTTTACTGAAAAATTTGGGAGTGGATTGTGACGCAAAATGAGTCTCTTGGAGGCAAACTATAAGTGCTTTCTTGGATGAAAATGTGCGCAAGGCTTTAGTGCGTTTGTGTGGAACGTTTAGCCCCTGAGTATTTAATGATATGATGTTTAATGGGGCCATGGAGTTGGGAAAAGTAAATATGTGTTGGTGTTTATGTTTGAACGTGTGTCATATAAGAAATTATTTGTCTCCAGAGTATAGGGGTGGAGGGAAAGGAGATAATGACTGAAAAAGAAAATACAATTAATATCAATATTGAAATATATCTTAACATATCTATGTTCTTAATGTGTCCGTTGGGAGGAGAAAATCTCTCCCTCCAAGGGTACATGAGCCACTGTCAACTGCCCGGTGTACACCGAGCTGCTGAGGGTAGCAAGAGAGGGTGCAAGGAACTTCCCTGCAGGACACCAAGAGCCAATCATATAATTTCATTTTTCAAGCAAAAAATAAAAATGTAAGATTAAGGCAACCTCAGAGACAAAGAAGTGAAGAGAGAGAAAAAAAAAGTTATAATAAGGTGCCTAAATTATTAGGAACATTTCTTAAATAAGATTATGATAAAAATATTGATTGGAAATCAGAGAAAAAACTCGGCAGTAGCCATTCTGTTGAAAAGGCAAGATAGTAGCCTCAGTACAGGTGTTTATCAGTCCATAGTGTCAGCCAGATCTGGAGGTGGAGATTGTATGCGACTTCTTTTCTGTGGATTGTAGTCTTCTTCTCTTCTGGAAGCAGAGGAGGGAGTATCAGCATATGAGGATGATTTTTGGTGAGTGTCCGCAGCATCTCTTGATGTGTTTATCATCCCTAGTTTCTGTAAATTAGTTTGCAGGTCCTTAGCTGTTCGGCACATATATTTGCGACTTTGGAAAGTAAAACGCACTGAGAAAGGAAAGCCCCATTGGTAGATTATGTCATTTCGCTGTAATATTTGCAGTAGTGGTTTCAGGGTTCTTCTTTTGTTGACTGTAATCTGTGAGAGGTCTGTGAATAATTGATATTTATGACCCTGGAAAATTAGGGGATCTTTATTTCTAGCTGTATTTAGCAGTAGTTCCTTAGTGCGGTAGAAATGCAATTTTGCGATAATGTCACGGGGAGGACCATCTATTTTCTTTGGTGCTAGGGCTCTATGAACCCAGTCCATTTCAAGACGCTCTAGTGGGATAGCTGGTTGTAATTCTTGAAAAAGTGCAGTAATAGCACAGTTTAAATCAGTCACAGATTCGGGTATTCCTCTAATACGTATATTGGAGCGTCTTGCACGATTTTCGAAATCCTCCAATTTGGATTTTAATATGTCATTTTCCTCTTTAAGAAAATCAATTTGTGAGGCAATGTTAGATGTATAATTTTCCAGATAGTCTGCTCTAATTTCCAGTGCTGATGTACGCTGACCAAGTATTCTAATTTCTTTGGTAAGGCTTGTGGTGATGATATCTGCAGTGGTTTTTAGTGATTTTTGAAGCAGATTTTCTATTTGTTTCAGCGTTACAGGAGGGGATAAGTCTTTTTGTGTGGAAAGTTCTAAATTCTCCAGAACTGACATATTTTTCTCAGGTATTTGGTTAGAGAGACTATGTGCTTTTAATGAGAGAACATCTTTATGTAAAGCAGCAGAAGGGGCTGTCTGTTTGTTCTCCTCACTGTGTCTCCCCTCAAAGGGGGATGGTTTCAGTGCCATACTGCTGTGAGTGTGAGGCGGCGCTTTCTTGTTAATTTTCTGCCTCATGAGTCTCCTCTGACCCCCCCCAAATGTCATCAATGTAAGGTAGGGATATTTATCTACCGTTTGGTATGATATATATGCGGAGGGTCAAGTTACCTCCGCCGTTATATGGCTCCGTTGTCCTGCTGAGAATGGAGCTCTAAGCCAGCATTACCTCTCGTGTATCACTGGTGATTTTCACAACTGATTGTCACATATGAGCACAATATAGTATTTTTTTATGGTAATTTCAAAATCACTGCACTGTATGAGTTTTATAATTTGTTGGGGATGTACACATGAGGAGGTAAAGATTTTTGTGAAAGATGTGGAAATGAAATGAAAGCACTATCGGAAGGAACAGAAGACACAGAGATGGGATGTTGCAAAGCTTTATTAGACCCATTTTGATACATGTGGGTCAGAAAATTCAGTAAGCATTTGGGGAAGTGAGTGGCAAGAGAGAGATTTCCTTTGACAATCAATGTATTCCTGAGGATCTGGGCTGTTGGACTTTTATTGGCTTTGACAAGTCAGGGCGTATTGGTGTTTTTTTTAGCTGCTGAGGGTTGACATTGGAACCACTCGAGCACTGGTAGATATTTGAATTAAAGAGTTTATCAAGAGTTTCTGGAGCTAGGAAGGGGAAACTGTGGCCTCCTTCACAGCATTTTATAATTGTCAATGGTGGACAGCTATGATATGCTGAGGAGTGGCCACACACAGATTCTATACTTTTATTTCTCTACATATGTATGGTTGTTGGAGTTGTGAATTAAAATAATAATTGTTTTTCACAGAAGCGTGTTTTATATGTTACTAGTTCTGTATGGTATAGTACCCGGTTTTCACGATATAATGTAATGTTATCACTTAAAGTGTACTCAGAAATCTGTGTAAATGCTGAGAAGAAATCCCATTTAAAGCAGGGTTCCACCCTAAAGTGGAACTTACGCTCATCGGAACCCTCCCCCCTCCGGTGTCACAATTGGCACCTTTCAGGGGGGAGAGGGGTGCAGATGCTTGTCTAAGACAGGTATTTGCACCCACTTCCGGGCATAGACTCCCATGGGAGTCTATGCCTCTTCCTGTCCCTGCGAGCTGTCTGCTGGGACATACACGGGTCCCAGAGACAGCGCGGACAATTCCTATTGCGCTGCACGACTCGCGCATGCGCAGTAGGGAGCCAAGAAGTGAAGCCGCAACGCTTCACTTCCTGATTCCCTCACCTAGAATGGTGGCAGCAGCAGCCGAGAGCCGAGCGATCGATCGGCCTCGGCTGCCGACATCGTTGGATCCTGGGACAGGTGAGTGTCCATTTATTAAAAGTCAGCAGCTGCAGTATTTGTAGCTGCTGGCTTTTAATAATTTTTTTCACAGTGAAATCCCTCTTTAATAAAAACTGTTCAGGTTAAAATATTGCATTCCTCAATTGTTTTAAAATAAAATTCCCTTATGTATTTTATTAACCTAAAAGGATTTTTTTTGCTTTCCATAGCAACTGTCAGATGAGGGCTTGGCCTATAGTGTTCATAGCATGAGGGCGTCTAGTCTCCATATTTTAGTTGTACATTCTACTGCAAACATCCCTTATCCATTTAAGTTAAGTTGCATTTTTCCTTCCACAGTTACTCAGTTACTCAGTGCTCCCTTCTTGACAGCACTTAAAGTACAGCTGTCATAGCAGACATATGTAGGCTGCCATTTTTCCTTCTAAAAATACTAGGTTCCCCACCCAGGCAGTTTCTGGTTTTTTTTTTTTTCAACTTTAACTTCCTACAAGTTTTTGTCTGTGTCTCAGAAGTATTGAAAACAGGCACAGTCGTGCAGCTAGCATTTTTAGGAGGGGTTTAGGAAAGTCAGCGCACAGTTTTCTCATGTTAGGTCTAATTTAACCACTTGCTTACTGGGCACTTAAACCCCCCTCAGTCCCAGACCAATTTTCAGCTTTCAGCGCTGATGCACTTTGAATGACAATTGCGCGGTCATACAACACTGTACCCAAATGAAATTTTTATCATTTTTTTCCCACAAATAGAGCTTTCTTTTGGTGGTATTTAGTTACAGCTCGGAGTTTTATTTTTTGCTAAACAAACAAAAAAAGATGCAAAAAAAAAAAATCATGTTTTAATAGTTTGTTATAAAATTTTGCAAACGGGTCATTTTTCTCCTTCATTGAAGTGCGCTGATTAGGCGGCACTGATAGGCTGCATTGGTGGGCACTGATGGGCTGCATTGGTGGGCACTGATGGGCTGCATTGGTGGGCACTGATAGGCTGCACTGGTGGGCACTGATAGGCATAGTTAAGGCGGCACTAATAGGCACAGATAAGGCGGCACCGATGGGCACAGATAAGGCGGCACTGATGGGCAAAGATGGGCACAGATAAGATGGCACGGATGGGTGGCACAGATAAGTGGCACGGATGGGTGGCACGGATGGGCACTGATAGGTACCACAGATAGATGGGACTGATGGGCACTGATAGGTGGCACTGATAGGTCGCTCTGATAGGTGGCACTGCTGGGCACTGATGGGCGGCACTGCTAGGCACTGATGGGCGGCACTGCTGGGCACTGATGGGTGGCACTGGGGTGCAGCACCTTTGAGGCAGATTGGGTGGCACTGTGGGTGGCACTGTGGGTGGCACTGTGGGGTGGCACTGTGGGTGGCACTGTGGGTGGCACTGTGGGTGGCACTGTGGGCACTATGGGCACTGACGGGGGACACTGACGGGGGGCACTTACTTTTGCTTTTATTTTACTTCAGGATGGCACTGCGGGAGGCAGGTGGGCACAGGCAGGTGGCAGGTGGTCCCTTGTATTGATGGCCGTGATCGGGACTGATGTCCCGATCACGGCCGCCGGTGATCGGCTTTTTTTTCTCTCCTCGCGCTGTCAGCGCGAGGAGGAATAATAGCCGATTACCGGCTCCGTTCTATCACATGATCAGCTGTCATTGGCTGACAGCTGATCACGTGATAAGGGGTCGGGATCGACCCCTTGCACGGATCGGTGATCAGGCGAGTCTCATAGACTCGCCGATCACAGAGCGCGCCGCGCGCGCCCCTCAGGGGGCGCGCAGGCCGCTCGTAACCGGGACGACGTCAATAGACGTAGTCCCGGAAATGTAGGTCCGCGCTAATGCCGTCATTTGGCAATAGCGCGGATCTGAAGTGGTTAAAGAGACCCTGTTACAAGCCTAAAATTTGCAGGTAAAAGCACAGAAAAATCAGCTATTTCAAATCCATACTTGCCTTCTTTTTCTTTCCATAAATATATTTTTTTATTCACTTGCAATGTACCTTTGAACTTGCTTGAAAATGTACATAGTCAATTCCCTAGCACAGCCCCCTTCCTCCTTGCACATTATAGCCATCTCTGCTTCTGGGAATGTCTAATAACTCTTTGGGCTGGCCCAGCTCATTTTCCCCTCCCTCACTTCCCTACAAATATATTTATGTACACTGAGCAAAATTCTAAACGCAACACTTTTGTGTTTGCCCTTATTTATCATGGGCTAAACTCAAAGATCTATGAATTTTTCTATGTACACAGGCCTATTTTTCTCAAATATCGTTTCACAAATCTGTCTAAATCTGTGTTAGTGAGTAGGGATGGGTGAACGGTTCTGCCGGAGCATAAGTTCGGGCCAAACTTTGGTTGTTCGGTTGTTCTGCAGAACACTGAACAAAATGCGGTGTTCGTGGCAAATTTGAAAGCCGCTGGAACACCGTTAAAATCTATGGGACATTAACATCAAAAATCAAAAGGGTTAATTTTTATAGTACTCGCATACTATAGACAACCCCAGGTACAAAATTTAAAGGAATATTTCACTTTTATTGTTTCACTTTAAGCATTATTAAAATCACTGCTCCTGAAAAAACTGCAATTTTTAAAACTTTTTTTGCATTGATACATGTTTCCTGGGGCAGGACCCAGGTCCCCAAACCCTTTTTATGACAATAACTTGCATATAAGCCTTTTAAATTAGCACTTTTGATTATTCATGTTTGTGTCCCATATACTTGAACGCTGTTCATGTGTTCTGCCAATTTTTTGCCTGTTCTGTATGTTCTGGTGCAAAAAAAACCGGGGGGGGGGGGTGTTGGGCCCATTCCTACTAGTGAGCACTTCTCCTTTGCCGAGATAATCCATCCACCTCACAGGTGTGGCATATCAAGATGCTGATTAGACAGCATGATTATTGCCCAGGTGTGCCTTAGACTAAATACAATAAAAGGCCACTCTAAAATGTGCAGTTTTATCACATAGCACAATGCCACAGATGTTGTAAGTTTTGAGGGAGTGTGCAATTGGCATGCTGACTGCTGGAATGTCCACCAGAGCTGTTGCCCTTGAATTGAATGTTCATTTCTCTACCATAAGCCTTCTCCAAAAGATTTTCAGAGAATTTGGCAATATATCTAACCGGCCTCACAACCGCAGACCACGTGTAACCACATCCAGCATCTTCACCTCCAAGATCGTCTGAGACTAGCCACCTGGACAGCTGCTGCAACAGACAGTTTGCTTAACCAAAAAATGTCTGCACAAACTGTCAGAAACCATGTCAGGGAAGCTCATTTGCATGCTCGTTGTCCTCATCGGGGGTCTGGCACCTGGCACTTTGGAGAGGTGTTCTCTTCAAGGAGGAATCACAGTTTTCACTGTACAGGTCAGATGGTAGACAGCATGTATGGTGTCGTGTGGGTAAGTGGTTTGCTGATGTCAACGTTGTGGATCGAGTGGCATTATGGTATGGGCAGGCATATGCTATGGACAGAGAACACAGGTGCATTTTATTGATGGCATTTTAAATGCACAGAGATACCGTTATGAGATCCTGAGGCCCATTGTTGTGCTATTCATCCACAATCATCACTTCATGTTGCAGCATGATAATGCACAGCCCCATGTTGCAAGGATCTGTACACAATTCCTGGAATGGCCAGCATGCGCAAACGGACATGTCACCCATTGAGCATGTTTGGGATGCTCTGGATCAGTGTATACAACAGCATGTTCCAGTTCCTGCCAATATCCAGCAACTTTGCATAGCCATTGAAGAGGAATGGACCAACATTCCACAGGCCACAATCAATAACCTGATCAAATCTATGCGAAGGATATGTGCTGCACTGCGTGAGGCAAATGTGGTCACATGAGATACTGACTGGTTTTTGGACCCCCACGGACACCCCTAATACAGTAAAACTGCACATTTTAGAGTGTCCTTTTATTGTGGCCAGCATAACGCACACCTGTGCAATAATCATGCTGTCTAATCAGCATCTTGATATGCCACACCTGTGAGGTGGATAGATTATCTCGACAAAGGAGAAGTGCTCGCTAACACAGATTTAGGCAGATTTGTGAACAATATTTTAGCGAAATAGGCCTTTTGTGTACATAGAAAAAGTCGAAGATGTTTGAGTTCAGCTCATGATAAATACGGGCAAACACAAAAGTGTTGTGTTTATAATTTTGCTCAGGGGAGTTGTTAAGGTAGGAGCAAAAGGAAATACTATATCCTTCTGTGAGACACTCTCATCTGAGTAATGGTGAATGCAATATGCAGTACCCTGTAGCAGTAATAATATGTTTTTTTTGTTTTGTTTTTATAGTCCTGCTTTGTAATTAACCACTTTAAGACCGGACCATTTTGCTGGTAAATGACCAGAGGTCTTTTTACACTTTGGCACTGCGCTGCTTTAACTGGTAATTGCGCGGTCATGCAATGTTGTACCCAAACAAAATTTGCGTCCTTTTCTTCCCACAAATAGAGCTTTCTTTTTATGGTATTTGATTGCCTCTGCGATTTTTATTTTTTGCGATATAAACGTAAAAAGACCGCAAATTTTGAAAAAAAATGATATTTTCTACTTTTTGTTATTAGAAAAATCCAATAAACTCAATTTTAGTCATACATTTAGGCCAAAATGTATTCAGCCACATGTCTTTGGTAAAAAAAAAGTCAATAATTGTATATTTATTGGTTTGCGCAAAAGTTGTCACATCTACAAACTAAGGTACGTTTTCTGGAATTTACGCAGCTTTTAGTTTACGACTGCCTATCTCATTTCTTGAGGTGCTAAAATGGCAGGGCAGTACAAAACCCCCCCAAATGACCCCATTTTGGAAAGTAGACCCCCTAAGGAAATTGATAAGAGGCATGTTGAGCCCATTGAATATTTTATTTTTTTGCCTCAAGCGATTGAATAATGACAAAAAAAAAATTTTTTTTTTTTTTTTACACAAAGTTGTCACTAAATGATATATTGCTCACACATGCTATGGGCGTATGTGAAATGACACCCCAAAATAAATTCTGCTGCTTCTCCTGAGTACGGGGATACCACATATGTGGGACTTTTTGGGAGCCTAGCCGCGTACGGGGCCCCGAAAACCAAGCACCGCCTTCAGGCTTTCTAAGGGCGTAAATTTTTGAGTTCACTTCTCACTACCTATTACAGTTTTGAAGGCCATAAAATGCCAAGATGGCACAAAACCCCCACAAATGACCCCATTTTAGAAAGTAGATACCCCAAGCTATTTGCTGAGAGGCATGTTGAGTTCATGGAATATTTTATATTTTGCCACAAGTTGCGGGAAAATTACAAACTTTTTTTTTTTTTTTTTTTTTTTCACAAAGTTGTCACTAAATGATATATTGCTCACACATGCCATGGGCATATGTGAAATGACACCCCAAAATAAATTCTGCTGCTTCTCCTGAGTACGGGGATACCACATATGTGGGACTTTTTGGGAGCCTAGCCGCGTACGGGGCCCCGAAAACCAAGCACCGCCTTCAGGCTTTCTAAGGGCGTAAATATTTGACTTCACTCCTCACTACCTATTACAGTTTTGAAGGCCATAAAATGCCAAGATGGCACAAAACCCCCACAAATGACCCCATTTTAGAAAGTAGACACCCCAAGCTATTTGCTGAGAGGCATGTTGAGTCCATGGAATATTTTATATTTTGCCACAAGTTGCGGGAAAATTACAAACTTTTTTTTTTTTTTTTTTTTTTTCACAAAGTTGTCACTAAATGATATATTGCTCACGCATGCCATGGGCATATGTGAAATGACACCCCAAAATAAATTCTGCTGCTTCTCCTGAGTACGGGGATACCACATATGTGGGACTTTTTGGGAGCCTAGCCGCGTACGGGGCCCCGAAAACCAAGCACCGCCTTCAGGCTTTCTAAGGGCGTTACAGTTTTGAAGGCCATAAAATGCCAAGATGGCACAAACCCCCCCCAAATGACCCCATTTTGGAAAGTAGACACCCCTAAATTTAGGGGTACACTAGTGAGACTAGGTAATAAATGGCGGGTGCCCTGAAACTATAAAAAAATAACTAACCAACCAGCGTCACCTGTAACAGTTATATGGTGATCACTGGTGAAAGGGTTAACTAGGGGGCAATCAGGGGGCTTTATGCGGTAGTATATGGGGGTCCCTGGCGCTATAAAAAGCTGCGGCGAACCTAAATACCTACTTGCCTAACTAGCGTCACCTGTGACACTAATACAGCGATCAGAAAAACGATCGCTTATTAGGCTGGGTTCACACTGGAGCGATGCGGGAACGCCACGAATGCGCGGCGGGTTCCCGCATCGCATGCCTCCCGGCGGCAGTTCACACTGCCCTATGCGAACTGCTGGGAGTGTCAGTGAAATGTTACTGACACCCCCAGATCAGTTCGCATATCGCAGTGCGATCTGAAAACTCGGATCGCATGGTGTGAACACCCATGCGATCCGATTCTGCTGCGGGCCAAAAAAAGGGTCCCGTGCGAATTTGCGGCGGGTGCGGCGGGTGTGGCGGGTGCGGCGAATGGCTGAACTCGAATCGCACAGAGATCGGATGTGATTTGCACTGCAGTGCGGTGCGAATCACATCCGTTCTCAAACCGCTGCAATCTGAACCCAGCCTTAGTGACACTGGCGACGGGGGGTGATCACGGGGTTAAACCTTTATTGGGGGGGTTAGGGGGGTACCTTAGAACTAAAGGGGGCTAACCCTAACTGCCCTAACAGTTATTAGTCACAAATGACACCCGCCGGGTGATCAGGGGGTTAAACCTTTATTAGGTAATAAATGGCGGGTGCCCTGAAACTATAAAAAAATAACTAACCAACCAGCGTCACCTGTAACAGTTATATGGTGATCACTGGTGAAAGGGTTAACTAGGGGGCAATCAGGGGGCTTTATGCGGTAGTATATGGGGGTCCCTGGCGCTATAAAAAGCTGCGGCGAACCTAAATACCTACCTGCCTAACTAGCGTCACCTGTGACACTAATACGGCGATCAGAAAAATGATCGCTTATTAGGCTGGGTTCACACTGGAGCGATGCGGAAACGCCGCGAATCCGCGGCGGGTTCCCGCATCGCATGCCTCCCGGCGGCAGTTCACACTGCCCTATGCGAACTGCTGGGAGTGTCAGTGAAATGTTACTGACACCCCCAGATCAGTTCGCATATCGCAGTGCGATCTGCAAACTCGGATCGCATGGTGTGAACACCCATGCGATCCGATTCTGCTGCGGGCCAAAAAAAGGGTCCCGTGCGAATTTGCGGCGGGTGCGGCGGGTGCGGCGGGTGCGGCGAATGGCTGAACTCGAATCGCACAGAGATCGGATGTGATTTGCACTGCAGTGCGGTGCGAATCACATTCGTTCTCATAAACCGCTGCAATGTGAACCCAGCCTTAGTGACACTGGCGACGGGGGGTGATCACGGGGTTAAACCTTTATTGGGGGGGTTAGGGGGGTACATTAGAACTAAAGGGGGCTAACTCTAACTGCCCTAACAGTTATTACAGTCACAAATGACACCAATGCAAAAAAAAAAAAAAAAAAAAAAAATGACATTGGTGTCACTGTGACTGGGGGGCAGGGGTAATTGGGGGGGTGATCGGGGGGTAAAGGGGGGGTGTGAGTGTGCCTGGCATGTTCTACTGTGTGTGTAGAGTGTTGGTGCAACTCACCGATCCGCTCTCCTCCGTGTCGGAACGGAAAATACCGACACGGAGGAGAGAATACATCACTTCCTCTCCTGTGTTTACATTACAGGAGAGGAAGTGATGTCACGGGGGATTTCCATTCGTCGAGAGCGATCGCGAGGGGGTGGCCATGAATGAATGGCCGTCCCCTCATCCCTGATCTCTCCCGAACGAATGCCGACCGCCGCAGGCACCGGGGGGGGGCCCGATCGGGCCCCCCACCCGCGGGCAGGCATGGACTTATATATACGCCAATATGCCTGCCCGTGCCATTCTGCCGACGTATATCGTCGTGCGGCGGTCGGCAAGTGGTTAAAGAAATATTAAGCTTGTAAAGTATTCAACTGCTTTTGTTATGTTGTTGTTAAAGTCAAAAGGAAATCTGTGTATATTAATGTCCTACAGTAACCTGACAATGATTTTGTATTGGTTTAATGCCAGTAGTTTGGGTGTATGCAGTGATGAATTTCTAACAATATGCAGTCATACACCCCACCTAAGTTCTAACATTTAAGGGCAAATTAAGAGAATCTGTTTTTGGCCACAGATAAAGAATTTAGATTACAGACAATTTACTACTTATGGGCAACTATATTATTATTAATATTATTACAGATTATATTTGATATACAGTTTTTTGATTGCATGTTTAATTTGCAATGTGTATTCTTCTGTGATGTTAGAATAACTGCTGTGCCGTGAAAATGGAATGTTTCTTAACAGCTTTGGCATGGATAATGGAAAACTGTTTTACTGAACTTGAAATGTATATTACAAAAAATACCTAAAAGAAACTGAAAACAAAGTATAAAGGAAATAGCAATCAGCTTTTATTTTTAAAGGACTCTGTCAAGCTTGATAAAACATTGCACAACATAGTTTTTAAAATAAAACTTCTAAAAATACAAATTAATTTATTTTTTGCAGAAATAAAATTTCAATATAAGAAGGAACATAAACTGATCTTTCTTTCACTTAATTTTTCATATCCAGTATTTTCTTTTCCTTTTGATATCAACTTTTTTCAAGGTATGTGTTCACTGATTAGGGCTGAATGCAAAAATTATGTAATTTCAGGCACAGAGCAATGTTCTAATCAATTGAGAATGCCATCTCACATGTGCATGGGATCACTTCCAAGAAAAGCCTATCAGGACTTATTGGAATCCTCTCTAAGCACAGAAGTAAGGCTAGGGTTACACAGACAATTCAATCTTTTGATAGTAAGAGATGCAAAGAGTAAATCCACTCCTGTTGATAAAAAGACATTCCCCTCTGGGTGATCAATGTACATTGTACATTGTGCACAGTGAATCCGTATTGTAGTGATTTAAAAATTATCAATCAGGGGCTGCCATGTGCGGAGTCTGAGGGAGCAGACATGTCTCCTAATGGCGCGTACACACGTAGCAGACTATCCGGCGGACTTAGTCTGGTGGACTTTCCGCCGGACTGTCCGCCGGACTTTATGAACGAGCTGCTTGCCCACACACGGCACTTTTTCAGCGGACTATCCGCCGTACTTTTGAAATGAACAGACTCGCCCACACACGCGGAGGAAAGTCCACTCATTTTGAGGGCGTCTCCAGGTAGCACGGGGCAGCGAAGGAGGTGTCGCTGGCCCCTTCACCTGGTATGAACTTAAAGGGGAACCCCTACACTGAAAAATCGGCATGGGGGTCCCCCCCAGGTCCATATCAGACCCTTATCCGAGCATGCTATCCGGCCGGCCAGGAAAGGGGGTGGGGACGAGCGAGCACCCCCCTCCTGAGCCATACCGCCCCCCCACCCCAAAGCACCTTGTCCCCATGTTGATGAGGACAAGGGCCTCTTCCTGACAACCCTGGCCATTGGTTGTTGGGGTCTGCGGGTGGGGGGCTTATCGGAATCCGGGAGCCCCCTTTAATAAGGGGGCCCCTGGATACAGGCCCCCCACCCTATGTGAATGAGTATGGGGTACAATGTACCCCTACCCATTCACCTGTGAAAAAAATGTAAAAAATGTAGCATCCTCTGGGACTGTGACATCATAATGGGTGGGGACATCATCCAGGATGTCCCTATATAAGTCGCCGCATGCCGCATCCCTGTCATTGTGACCGGAGAGAGCGATGAGGCAACATCTCCAGAAGAGAAGAACAGAAGAACAGAAGAGAAGAACAGAAGGCCAGAAGACAGCAGCGACAGAAGACCGGGCCACCACTTGTAAAAGAGCTAGAAGAAGGCGCGGTGGCCCGGGAAGAAGAACCGAAGAGTGGGGACAAGACCCCCCAAGTCGTAAGAAGAGGGCGGTGGTGAAGAAGAAAGCCGGGCTCCTCCGCTAGTAAAAGAGCTAGCAGAAGATAGCGGAGGAGTCCGGCGAGAAGACCCCCAAAGATGGAAGAAGACCCCCAGAGCTGTGCAATAAACTATTTTAATCCTTGTGTGTTGTGTTTTTTTTTTACTTTTTTTTCACAGGTGAATGGGTAGGGGTACATTGTACCCCCTACTCATTCACATAGGGTGGGAGGCCGATATCCGGGGGCCCCCTTATTAAAGGGGGCTCCTGGATACCGATAAGCCCCCCCACCCACAGACCCCGACAACCAACGGCCAGGGTTGTTGGGAAGAGGCCCTTGTCCTCATCAACATGGGGACAAGGTGCTTTGGGGTGGGCGGCTCAGGACGGGGGCGCTCGCTCGTCCCCACCCCCTTTCCTGGCCGGCCGGGTAGCGTGCTTGGATAAGGGTCTCATATGGAACTGGGGGGACCCCCCCATTTTTCGGCGTAGGGATTCCCCTTTAAATCCATACCAGGTGGCGGGGCCAGCGAGGCCTCCTTCGCTGGCCCTGGCTACCTGGAGACACACTCAAAATGAGCGGACTTTTCTCCGGGCGGGAAAAGTCAGTTCATTTCAAAAGTACGGCGGACTGGCACACACACGGCCGGATTGTCCGCCGAAATGCGAGTCCGGCGGACAGATTGGAGTGCAAAAATACTTTCTAAGTCCGCCGGACTTTTGGGTAAAAAAAGTCGGTCGGAGCCCACACACGGCGGGATTGTCCGGGGGACTTGAGTCCGCTGGACTTTTCCACCGGATTGTTTGATCGTGTGTACGAGGCATTAGAAGTGCGGGTAGTTGAGATTGAAAATCATACTCAACAATATACTTCCGAACTTGATAAACTTAAAGATGAGAATTTGTTGTTAAAGTCCCATTTAGAGGACCAAGAAAACAGGGACCGTCGTTCTAATTTGAGAATCAGGGGGAGTCCTGAGTCCATTGTAGACTTACAGGCTACTATGATAGGTCTCTTCCAGGAACTGCAACCTGGCATTCCTGTTGAAAGGCTAGAGATGGACAGAGTACGTAGAGCTCTAGCCCCATGCAAGACAAACGGTCCTCCCAGGGACATAATTGCTAAATTTCACTTCTTCCATACATTAAAAGCAATTACTTTCAGCAGCCAGAGGTAATAACAACCTCAATTTCCAAGGACACCAATATCAGCTCTTTGCAGACCTTTCTCCACTCACTGTTGCCAAGAGACGAGCGCTCAAACCCCAATTGCAAGTACTTATTAACAATCAAATTACATACAGTTGGGGATTCCCGTTTTCACTACGCTTCACCCATCTTGAACACAAATATGTGTCGCTCTTCTGAGGAATTGTAAAAAGCTTTGCTTAAAATGGGCCTTGTGGATCAAATTTCATCTAGGAACCAGCCTCCCAGATGCTCTGTTTATAGATCCTCACAGCAACAATCATCAGCTGGATTTGAAACACCTGCTTCATCACATCAAAATCTTCACAAACGTGGTAGATATGATAATCTAATATCGATTGCAACTGATTCTATGGACTGAGTGTATTTTACCATTTCATCTTGTTTCTTGTCATTTTCCTCAATAGCCTTCTGAAATTTTGGCTAGAAGTAACCTCAGTTAATAATCACTGGATTCTGGCTTATTGTTATGACTGCACTTTCATTGCTTTTTTCCAGGAAAATGTATATATGTTTTTCTCATATATTTTAATCTTTTTTTTTCCCTTCCCATAATCTTTACTTGCACAGGACTTTAGTGTTACTAGAAATCTGCTCTTACCTAAAAATTCCTGTTTCATCTTTTAATTTATGAGACTCAGCCTGGTTCAGTGTTCTCTTTATGTTTTTAGGGACTTTTCAAGGAAGCTCTCAGGAAAGTAATAGGAAATGGGACTCATCAAAATTAATATGGTTCATATATTACATATTGGATAGTCTATGCGGTCCTTATGAACTGAAGTTGATTCTAGACTATTCTTTTTTGCATAGTTTTCTTTTTTCTCTTTTTTTCCCTACAGGCATTTCTTTATGTTATTTTTAGCCACAAGCGGCCCTGATGAATTCATAGCGGTGTTGTTGTTATTTTGATGCTTTTTCTTTTTTCTGGTTCTCAATGCATTATTACTTTTTGATTAGATATAGTGGTTCTCCGGTGCTGTCCTTCCTTTTGGAACATCTTGCAGCCCCTTACGTCACCCCCAGGCCCCCACTAAGATTATGTGGGACTCTGATGGTGACATTGGAGACTCTCTGGGATTTTTTTTAACTTCTTTAGAGACGCTCCTGTACCCTATTGATAGCGTTTTATATGTTAACTTTTTTGGCTATAATAGGGTTGTTCGTTTGGATTTAGTTTTTTCTCAGTCTCTCTCTTTCCTCTATTTTTCTTCTCTCGGGGTGGTGGTTGCGGCTCACGGTTTGGGTCATGTATTCCCTGACATAACAATTGTCTTTGATGTGTTATGGCCCCCATAAATATATTGTCCTTGAATGTACAAGGATTCAATATTCCACATAAACACACAAAAGCTCTTGCTACCAAAAAAGCTCATATTATTTGTCTACAGGAAACTCATTTCATCGATAAGGCCTCTCCTAAATTTTTATCTGCCACATACCCACAAGCTGTTATTCAGCTACTGTTAAGCAATGTGGTAAACTTATAGAGTTTCATAGGACTATGCCATTTACTCTTGTATCCCAACTAAAAGACCCTGAGGGTAAATATCTTCTACGTACAGGATATATTTCGGATACAACAGTAACAATTGTATCGTACTATGCCCCCAATAAACACCCGGAGGCTTTTCTATCACATCTTTTCCAAATTATCGATACTCACAAGTTTGGGACAACCATTTTATGTGGGGACTCGAATGTTTTATGTGGGGACTCGACTACTGTTTTTCCATATTTGGATAAATCTCCACCATCAGTTATTCCAAATTCTAACAAATTATCCCTCCAACGCTTGCTAAATATCCATGGTTTGGTAGACTCTTGGAGAGAACTTAACCCCACTAGTAGGAGCTTTACTCATTACTCATATCCACGCAAATCTTTTTCGCGTATAGACCACATCTTGATCCTAGCTAGTATGCTCCCAGAGATTATTTCCTTTAAAATTATTCCCTTTTTTTGGACTGATCATTGTGCGATTGTCACCATCATAGCTTCTCCGATACCCAGGTCACAAGATACAACTTGGTGTATCAATGATTCGACACTAACCCACCCATCCCATTGCTTATAGATAGAGGCAGCACTTACAGATTACCTTTCATTTAATGATAATGCAGATATATCAGCCCTTACTCTATGGGAAGCCCATAAAACTGCCATTCGTGGCAAACTTATACAACAGGCCACATCTCTTAAAAGTTGGAAGCTAATTTTTATGCTAGTCATATGGCTTATCAGTCTAATCCTAACGCTACTACACATGCAAATTTAGATAAAGCAGGCCTTTATTTAGACCTATTTCTAACTGACTCAGCTGATAAAGTCTTATGCAAAAAATATCACATTCAATATCTTAAGACTAACAAACCTGACACCTTAATGGCACGTATGGTTCGAAAAATACATACACAGACATCTATAAGACTAAAAACTTCTCGTGATGCTTACATGAGTAATCCAGTTAAAATATTGGAGATTTTTTATTCTAAACTGGCTAAATTGTATTCCTCTAACATTGACAAAACTAAAGCAGACAACCTGTTCTCTGGTATTAATCTCCCTACTTTAGAACGAACGCAATGTGATCTTCTTGAAAAACCTATTACAACTTTAGAAGTTCAAAACGCCATCAAATCCTTAAAACTCCAAAAGAGAGCAGGTCCAGATGGATTTATGCCTTATATCTTTAGATATTAGAAAAGCTTTCGATTCAGTTTCCTGGCAGTACATGCAATATATTCTGCAAAAATGGGAGTTTAAAAATCACTTTCTAACATGGGTTTCCTCTCTTTATGCCAATCCACAGGCCTACGTTAAATATGCTGGTTGTAAGTCAGCAAAATTCGACATTGGCAGAGGAACTAGGCAAGGCTGCTCTTTGCCTTACTTATAGAGCCCTTGGCACAATTAGTCCGTTCTAATCCGAATGTCAAAGGCATAGAGTTGGGTGGATACAAACACAAATTATGTCTCTTCGCCGATGACATCCTTATTTTCTTAACTCATCCACATGTGTAGGCCCCTAACTTAATAGACTTATTAGACAAATTTGCAGTAGTCTCTGGACTTTTTGTTAACCATAATAAATGTAATGCGCTAAACGTTTCTTTAACCACTTAAGGACCAGGCCTCTTTTTCAGATTTGGTGTTTTCATGTTTAAAACTGTTTTTTTTGCTAGAAAATTACTTAGAACTCCCAAACATTTTATATTGTTTTTTTTCTAACACCCTAGAGAATAAAATGGCGGTCATTGAAATACTTTTTTTTGCACCGTATTTGCGCAGCGGTCTTACAAGCGCACTTTTTTTTTAAAAAATGCACTTTTTTGAATAAAAAAATAAGACAACAGTAAAATTAGCCCAATTTTTTTTTATATTGTGAAAGATAATGGTATGCCAAGTAAATTGATACCCAACATGTCACGCTTCAAAATTGCGCCCGCTCGTGGAATGGCGTCAAACTTTTAGCCTCAAAAATCTCCATAAGCGACATTTAAAAAATTCTACAGGTTGCATTTTTTGCGTTACAGAGGAGGTCTAGGGCTAGAATTATTGCTCTCGCTCTACCGATCACGGCGATACCTCACATGTGTGGTTTGACCACCATTTTCATATGCGGGCGCTACTCACGTATGCGCCCGCTTCTGTGCGCAAGCTCGTCGTGACGGGGTGTTTTTAAAAAAATTTTTTTTTTTCTTCTTATTTATTTTAATTGATTTTATTTATTTTTACACTGTTTTTAAAAATAAATAAAATGGATCACTTTTATTCCTATTACAAGGAATGTAAACATCCCTTGTAATAGAAAAAAGCATGACAGGTCCTCTTAAATATGAGATCTGGGGTCAAAAAGTCCTCAGATCTCATATTTGGGCTAAAATGCAAAAAAAAAAAAGAAAATCTGACATTTAAAAAAAAATATACCTTTAAGAGGTATGGGCGGAAGTGACGTTTTGACGTTGCTTCCGCCCTGCTATGGTATAGAGACGAGTGGGGGCCATCTTAGCCTCACTTGTCTCTATGCCCAGCAGATGGAAGGACCCGATCGCCTCCGCCGCTACCGACAGCTCCGGTAAGCGGCGGAAGGTGCGGGAGGGCGGCGGGAGGGGGGGGAGCACCTCTCCCGCCGCCGATAGCGGTGATCTCGCGGCGAATCCGCCGCGGAGACCACCGTTATCGTACAGAGGACCGCCGCCTGAAGAGATGGACATCTCGGTTGTGGCAGCAGCTGCTGCCGTTACCGAGATATCCCTCTTCAAAAAAATCACGTACATCCCCGGTGGGCGGTCCCCAAGTGGTTAACACAAGCGGAATTTCTCCAAGCTATGTCCTCATTACCATTTAACTGGGTATCGCATCATCTTCCATATTTGGGAATACAAATAACGAACTCATTAACAAATCTTTTTTCAGTTAACTACTTACCACTTCTAAAATCAATTACCGATTTATTGAAGCAATGGTCTTCTCTTTCCTTGTCTTAGTTTGGGCAAATTAATGCCATTAAGATGTAAATTTTACCAAAATTCCTTTACCTATTTAGGGTACTCCCCATTCCAATACCTTCATACTTCTTATGTCTTACACAACGCAGAATTATGTAATTTATTTGGGGCACCAATAAGCCCTGTATCCCTAAATCTACATTGTTCCTTACTAAATTGAAGGGCGGATTAGGGTTACCAAATTTTTCTTCATATTATTGGGCAGCACAACTATCCCAATTGCCTAAATACCATTCCACTATGGAAACTCCTCTATGGGTTGCTGTTGAATCTGTTGATATTGACCCCATCTCTGTCGCTAACATGTTATGCCCCCAACCTAAAGATAGAGTACATATATCTAATCCTATTACCAAGCATTGTGTAGCTACTTGGGACAAATTTAAAAGTTCACACAATCTTTAGTCCTCACTTTATCCCCTCCTTTCCTTCATTAAAAACCCAGCTTTCTACCCAGCTTGGAAATTCCTGATCCTCATTCACAGCTTGGTCCTCTACTAACCTAATCAGATTGCATAATTTGATTTCCAAAAATACATTATATACATTTTCCGAATTATGTGAAACCTTTGGACTTCCCAGAACTAAAATTTTTCGATACCTACAAATTAAAAACTTTTATACACCCTTCATTAGGACAGGTTCTCCACTCAACCAGATGTCGCAGTTTTAGCGCATTTGTAAGAGCGACCCACATATTAGAGGCCTGATTTCACTCCTATTTCAACAGATTAATATGCCCTCCAATGAAACACTACCCTCATATACTGTCAAATGGTCGTAAGATATGGATCGCATTTTTGACATAGAAGAGTGGTCTAATATCTGGTTAGCTACTAAAAATACTTCCCCAAATTGCTTTGCGTTAGAAACCAAGTTTAAAGTTTTGGCACAATGGAATTTAGTACCGGCCAAAATAGCTAAATTTGTTCCTTCCTATTCAGACTCCTGTTTTCGGGGATGTCCAATGCCTGGTACACACTTTCATATCTGGTGGCTATGCCCGATAGCCCAAGAATTTTGGAAGAAAATATTTGAGATAGCCTCCAAAGCTCTGGGCACCTCTATTCTTCCTGAACTGGCAATGGCTCTTTTGAATCTCAAACCATTGAACCTAACACAAATTCAATTAAAATTATTCATTCACGTTGCCACTGCAGCTAAACAAACTATAGCCAAAGCATAGAAATCTCAAACTTTGGTGGTGGCTGAGGCTAAACATAGGATGAACAGAGCTCTTACTTTTTCCAAAATGTCAGCTATAGAAAATAATAATATGAATACATTTGGCAAGATTTGGCAACCTTGGGTGAAACATTACTTACCGAATGACTTTGACCAATCGTTATTCTTACTTTGCTAAGTTTACTCTTCTCAAGAGACTTTCTTACTTTCTTTCTTTCTTACTTTCTTCTCTCTCCACATATTGACTTACTAACATTAAGTTAGAGGTGAATGATACTTACTTTACATTTTTTTTCTCATACGTAGATTAGAGCTTGTGTTGTTCACTTCTGGTTCTATTAATGGTATCTTTCCCTTGTTTCTCCTTTTCGTCAAACATTCCCTCTATTCTGTAAATTAATAATTCATTTTCTTAAGATCATCCACAGTTTGATCCCATTTGGGGTGGTCAGGTGGTCTGGAGGCATGACTCAATTGATGTACAGATAACTGAGAGAATTTTATTTTTGTCTCCATTTTTTTTTCTGCTTAGGGTCTTCTACTCTCTAATAATAGGATTGAGTTTGTTCTTGATTCTTTTTCAACTTCTTTTGCATATATTTAAGCTCTTTCTTGTATTATCTAAGTGAGATGGTATCATCAAATGTATGACATTTGTCCTTAATTTTATGTAAATGTTAATATACTGTTATATTCTTCTTTTTATTGTAAAATTCAATAAACAGATTGAACAAGAAAAATGATCAATCAGCTGCCACACTTGCAGAGCTCTAATGAGGAAAGTGGCAGGGTCCACATCCCTTTGGAAATGATTGCCCTTTGGGGGTATCTCACCAAAAATGGCATTTGTGTTGCAGTTGATGTCCAAAATCTGACTTGTATCTTGTAGACTTGTAAACTTTTATAAGTGTAGACTTCTGGGAAAATCAGAGGGCCAATGACACAAGCAGGAAATTATGTTGGTGAGGGATGTTCTGTATTCTCCATGCAGAACGCCTCCAAGTTTCCATATTGCATTGCATTTTACTGAAAATTACAGCACTACAGACTAAAAATGAAAGGTCATTTTTAATAACATTCAATTTAAATATGATTTGTGTCCCAATTGTATATGCTATATTATTTTATTTTATTTTTTTTGTTTATTTTTTCCCCTTAAAAGTAAAGTTACCCCTTAAAGCAGACTCCATGCCAAGGAAGGTTCCCTCGTTTAATGTGACACCTGCATCCTTACTAGTACACGTCATTAGACCTCATAAAAAAAAACTGTGAGGTAATTAAAGTTAGAAAATATGCATACCTTTTTAGCTGCCATTTGTAGTGCAGAGGATGAGGTCACAATCCTGCAAAAGAGATGCTGAGGAATGTTAAGTGTTTCAATCTTTTGAGTTTCTATCAAGCACTAACGAGAATCCTTCTTGGTAGTGCTCCCGCTCAAAAATGTTGGGGAATCTGTGGTTATATATATATATATATATATATATATATATATATATATATATATATATATATAAATAAGGTTGAGAGATGGCCACTCATAAAGCCTGAGGTGGAAAGGGTGCAATTTTCTCCAGACTCCAACTATGCCATAGCTGTGTCTCTTCTTTATAAAGTAGCAAACTATTTTAAAGAGGTTTATCATGCAAAAGGAATCCTAAAAGTTAATTTGTGGGCAGAACTAGGCTTAGCTACAATACCTTTTACTGAACAGGAATAGTAATTCATACAACAATATAAAAACGTTGTTTTTTTTAATAGACATATGATGTTTAGTATGAAAAGCAGGAACACCGGGGGGGCGCATGCGCGGCGCGGTGAGGAGAGGACGCATGGAGTGAGAGCTCCGTGAACCCGTGAGAGTAATATCACTCCCCGAGGGGATTTCAGCCTGCAATTTCGATCGGTTACAGCCTATACCCCTTGGGGATTCAGAGGTGCATGCCGACACGTAAAGCTCGCCGTGGGAAAACTACTCAGAAGTCCCTGACTACTTACCTTCTCCGGACGAGGGAACAGAGCGGGATGTCGCAAAATGGCGCCCAGCCTCCGCAGGCTTCAGCAGCCACGCCAGGCCCAAGTCTCCCTCCGGCGTCCACCGCACCATCAAGTGAGTACGCTGTGCACCTCACTAAGGCAGAGCTAGATGCTAGCCTCTCAGCCATGTACGAAAAGCTGGCTAATAAGTTCCAAGTGGAACTCCATAAATCAACTAACACTCTGACACAGGAGCTGGCAGCGCTGGGAGGGAGGACAGATTTATTGGAAGCCAAGCATGATGAACTGCACCTGGCGTATTCAGACCTACGCAGAGATTATGACTCCATCTCAGATACAGTTACTCAGTTGCAGGCCAATCTCGAAGATTTGGACAACAGAAACAGGCGCAATAATCTCAGGGTGAGAGGGGTCCCGGAACAGATAACAGATCTGCTTCCAACCATTAAGAGGCTTTTTATGTCCCTTTTACCGGACTCCCCGGAAACCGCATTTGCCTGTGACAGGATTCACAGGGCTTTGAGGCCCAAACCCCCTGAGGATAAGCCGCCCAGAGACATTGTATTGTGCCTTAAGGACTTTCTCATTAAGGAGGAAATTCTGCGTGCATCCCGCAATACCCCTAACATTCAGCTAGATGGAGTGAGAATTCAAATCTTCCCTGATCTGTCCCCAGCAACTCTGGAAAAAAGGAGGAACCTCAAGGAAGTTACCGCGGCTCTGCAAACGGCGAGAATCAGGTACCGCTGGGGGTTTCCTTTCAAATTGCAAGTCCCTCACAACGGAACAACCCATACCGTCACCACTTTGCAAGGAGGAAAGGAGTTGCTTATCAAACTCGGCCTGCTGGCTCCAGAACAACCTCAGAGGCTTCCTTCCACCCCTCGTCCTTCGCCTATTTGGGCTACTCCGTCTCCACAGCGGGACCGTAGACGACAGCGTCAAGTGACTTGCAAATGTGATCATCTTTGAAGATCTCCCGGACGAATGAGCTCCCTCTTCTGAGAATCATTTGTGGCGCTACCAGCTTTACTACAGGTTTTCCCAGGTTTTCATGAATATTTTTGTTTTCTCTTTTTTTTTCTCCCCTTTTAATATATGCTTCAATCACTTTTTTATTTTGTGTCGAATGGTCGGCGCCTTTTTCACCAGAACTATTCTCACTGCTCACGCTTGAGTGTCCCCCTGCTCTTCTTATTTAGTGACTGGTGACCCCGGTCTTTACTGCTATCAGGATTCGGGCTCCGGATCTTGGACCCTGGGGTCTGGAATCGCACTGCATTCTAACTTGACAGTGCTTACGGAATAGAGCATTGGACTTTAGAGTCCATTTGACTGATGACTGTTGGTTCTTTTGTCGGGGGTACCCACACGTTTGGTTTTGTTTTTGGTATACCCCCGAAGCCATGGTGTTTTACTAATGCTTTGTTTTTCTTTTTCTTCAGGTGTTTTTTTCGTTTTTTTTTTCTTCTTTTACCACATGCGAATTTGTCTTCAGTTTTGTATTGGGTGCCCTGCCATCCTGGAATGTACTATAGTATACCCTTATTGTGCTTACTGTCAAATGCTAGCAAGGTGGGATATGTGTGTAACTCAACAGGGGGGTCCCTGTTTCCGGGTTCTCCCCTGCTGGGCCGGATTGCTCTGGGAATTGTTTTGCACTTAGGTAAGGGTTCTTATCTAATATTAGCGTTCTCCTTTCTCCTGTCATGGGTCTTAAAATAATCTCCCATAATGTAGAGGGCTTTAATGCTCCTCATAAACGTAGGAAAGCATTTCGGTATTATAGACATATGGGGGGGGATATATTGTTTCTACAGGAAACGCACTTCTCAGAAACCAATCACCCTCGCTTCTTTGACCGACATTACAGGCAACATTATTTCACTACTTTTAGCTCGAAATCTAGGGGGGTGGCTATATTTATTAGAAATTCAGTTCGGTTTGAGGTTAAACACGTCTATAAAGATCCCTATAGTAGATTTATCATCCTGCAGGGTTTGCTGAATGGTAAGGAGATCACTTTGGCTAATGTTTATGCTCCTAACACCTCGCAGGCATCTTTTTTTATTTCTTTTTTCCAGATTTTGGACAGATACCTTTCCCCCCATCTGTTGTTAGGTGGTGACTTCAACTTGGTGGCACATTCTAAGCTGGATAGAAGCCGAGTGGTGAGTACTGCTAACGCCTTTCCGAGATCCCTTGTCCGTCTGCTCAGTTCCCATCAACTACTTGACACATGGCGCGCCCATAATGTGGGAGCCAAGGACTATACGTTCTATTCCCATCCTCACGACAGCTATTCCAGACTGGACTATATATTTAGCACTCCGGTACTGTTAGCGAATTCATCTAAGGCTTGTATTATCCCTTGCCCCTGGTCGGATCATCAGGCAGTGTCGTTCTCGGTAGCACATATTGGTATAGCCCCATCCCAGGCCTCGTGGCGCATTAATGACTCCATGCTTTCGGATCCGGCCCTGGTGACGGAGATTGCGGAACAAATTAACCACTTGGGTACCGCGCTATTGCCGAATGACGGCATTAGCGCGGACCTAGATTTCCAGGACTACGTCTATTGACGTCGTCCTGGTTACGAGCGGCCTGCGCACCCCCTGAGGGGCGCGCGCGGCGCGCTCTGTGATCGGCGAGTCCGTGAGACTCGCCTGATCACCGATCCGTGTAAGGGGTCGATCCCGACCCCTTATCACGTGATCAGCTGTCAGCCAATGACAGCTGATCATGTGATAGAACGGAGCCGGTAATCGGCTATTATTCCTCCTCGCGCTGACAGCGCGAGGAGAAAAAAAAAAAGCCGATCACCGGCGGCCGTGATCGGGACATCAGTCCCGATCACGGCCAGCAATGAAAGGCACCACATGCCACCTGCCAGTGCCCACCTGCCTCCCGCAGTGCCATCCTGAAAAATAACAAAGTAAAAGTAAGTGCCCCCCGTCTGTGCCCATAATGCCCACAGTGCCACCCCACAGTGCCACCCACAGTGCCACCCCACAGTGCCACCCCACAGTGCCACCCACAGTGCCACCCACAGTGCCACCCAATCTACCTCAAAGGTGCTGCACCCCAGTGCCGCCCATCAGTGCCCAGCAGTGCCGCCCATCAGTGCCCAGCAGTGCCGCCCATCAGTGCCCAGCAGTGCCACCTATCAGAGCCACCTATCAGTGCCACCTATCAGTGCCCATCAGTCCCATCTATCTGTGGTACCTATCAGTGCCCATCTGTGCCACCCATCCGTGCCACTTATCCGTGCCACCCATCCGTGCCATCTTATCTGTGCCCATCTTTGCCCATCAGTGCCGCCTTATCTGTGCCCATCGGTGCCGCCTTATCTGTGCCTATTAGTGCCGCCTTAACTATGCCTATCAGTGCCCACAAGTGCAGCCTATCAGTGCCCACCAATGCAGCCTATCAGTGCCCACCAATGCAGCCCATCAGTGCCCACCAATGCAGCCTATCAGTGCCGCCTTATCAGCGCACTTCAATGAAGGAGAAAAATGACCCGTTTGCAAAATTTTATAACAAACTATTAAAACATGATTTTTATTTTTATTTTTTTGCATCTTTTTTTGTTTGTTTAGCAAAAAATAAAACTCCGAGCTGTAACTAAATACCACCAAAAGAAAGCTCTATTTGTGGGAAAAAAATGATAGAAATTTCATTTGGGTACAGTGTTGTATGCCCGCGCAATTGTCATTCAAAGTGCATCAGCGCTGAAAGCTGAAAATTGGTCTGGGACTGAGGGGGGTTTAAGTGCCCAGTAAGCAAGTGGTTAAGGAATATTTTACTTTAAATGACAATGAGGACGTCTCCCCCTCTACCCTTTGGGCCGCTCATAAGGCGGCCCTCAGAGGTCGTTTGATCTCTATGGCAGCCACGCAGAAAAAACAGAGACTACATGACATCTCCAGACTCACTGAGGAATTGGCGAAACTATATCACACGCATGGCCACTCCCATTCCCCGGACATATTTGCACAGATCCTGACTAAACGAGCGGAACTAGACACACTTCTCTCTGAGCAGACGGAGAAGGCGTTAAGGTGGTCAAGGGCTAAATTTTTATTGCACAGTAACTCGGCTTCTGCGATGTTTGCCAGGAAGTTGAATGCTACTATGAGACCGCCACACACTTACAAACTCAGGAATGGTAGGGGAGAATTGGTCACTCATCCGGCTGAGGTTTTGGGACTGTTTTCTAAATTTTACCGGGACTTGTTGGCAGCCCCGACCCCCATGCCGGGTCCAGCTGTCAAGGATTGGCTTGATGGCCTTCCCCTCCCCTCCCTAACAGTGGAGCAAACTCTGTCTTTGAATGCCCCTTGCAGTACGGAGGAACTCCAGACTATCATTTCATCACTAAAACCCTCTAAGGCCCCTGGACCAGACGGTTTCACCTCTACATATTATAAAAAATTTTCACCCCAACTACTTCCATATTTAGCGAAATTGTTCAATTATGTTTTAAAAGGCCACACTTTTCCCGAGGACATGCTTCTCGCGAACATGTCCTTGATTCCCAAACCGAACAAAGACCACTCCCTCCCCCAAAATTATAGACCAATTTCGGTTATTAATAATGATTTGAAATTATTTGGCCGCCTATTGGCAAATAGACTTTCTAATATTATCCCCACTCTGATATCCCCAGACCAGACAGGATTTATCCCTTCTCGCCAAATTACGGACAATATCCGTCTAACCACCAATATTATTCAGGACGCCAATTTATTTTCTAAAAAGGTACTACTGCTAAGCTTGGATATTCATAAGGCGTTTGATAGCGTCACCTGGCCTTACCTAGAATCCGTCCTGTCTAGATTCGGGTTTGGAGGGGCTTTTGTGCACGGCTTTAGGGCTCTGTGCCATCGCCCCTGCACCCGAATTAAACTCCCGGGATGTTCCTCTGAGTATTTTCCGCTTGGTAGAGGGACTAGGCAGGGTTGCCCCCTTTCCCCCCTGCTATTTGCCCTGGCGGTGGAGCCGCTTGCCAGGGCGATATGTCTACACCCAGATATCAAGGGGTATTCTAAAGGGGATCAGGTTTTCACACTGAGTATGTATGCAGATGATGTACTATTATTTTTATCTGACCCTGTGGTCTCGCTGCCGAACCTGATCCCCTTGTTGAATTCGTTCCATGGCATGTCTGGTCGTCAATCTTGCAAAATGTGCGGCCCTTCCTATTAACATTCCCAATGCCACTCTTGCAGGTATACAGGCGAGCTTCGGTTTTACTTTGTGCTGCGACTCGTTGCCTTACCTGGGTATCAAGTTGGCTGCTTCCTTACCTAAAATGTATTATGCAAATTATCCCAAAGCCTTTGCTCACGTCACACAATTATTGCGATCATGGGACAGTTATCGGATTTCCTTTCTGGGTAGAATCCAGGCCATCAAAATGACTATCCTTCCGAAGCTTTTATTTTTTTTTAGAGCACTGCCCCTATATGTCTCCCGGAACACGATTGATGGTATACAAAAAGAGATCAATCGGTTCGTTTGGCAAAACAAAAAACCTAGATTGCACAAGACGCTACTTTTCAGGCCAGCGGTCCGCGGGGGTCTGGGGCTCCCTCATCTATGGTTATATTACCTTGCGGCCAGGCTGGTGCAGCTGGCACAGTGGCATTATCCCCCGGGTACGGTCCCATGGATCCAATTTGAGAGATCCTCGGTGAATCCTTTTTACCTCCCGGGCCTCCTGTGGATGGATGGGGTTCGCCCCAAACAATTAGCCACTTTGAATGGAGTGGTTGCACAATCCCTTCAACTCTGGTCTTTATATAAAAAGCGATATGCCCTGTGCCCACCCTGCCCCGGCCTGGCCTCTTTTTTGGGGGACCCCAGATTCCCACCGGCTTTTTCGGCACCGGAGAGCTTTGAGGGTTGGTCTCAGAAAGACCTGGTTACCCTTGAGGCCCTTTCCCAAGAACCGCCGTTTTGCACCTTTGCTTCTCTCCAGGAGCAGTTTGGGTTGCCCAGAGAAGATTTTTATAAATATTTGCAGGTTCGGCATTTCTACACCACTCATTACTTGAAGAGGGGGCTTCCCCCTCCTAATGATTTTGAAAGGATCTGTAAGTCCTCATCCAGGGATCGGGGAAATATCTCCTGGTTGTACCGTTCTCTTGGAGAGGTACAGCTACCGGCTAAATCACAGGCTATGCTGGGTTGGGAGAGGGAAGTTGGCTTCGAAATGACCCCTGAGGAATGGGAAGATATGATTTCAAACATGCGTAAATGCACGAAATCGTTGGCAGTCAGGGAAACTGCATTAAAACTGCACACAAGATGGTACTATACCCCTGCTAGGCTGCATAGATTTAGCCCACTGGTCCCGGGGAGTTGCTTTCGTGGATGTCCGGAGCCGGGCTCCTTCTCCCATATCTTTTGGGGCTGTGGAGTACTGCAGCCCATTTGGCAACGGGTCGCTGATAAATTACTCCAGGTTACGGGTTCTAATATTGATATCACGTGCCGGATTGGCCTTTTGTTTGCTGACATCCCGGGACTAACTCCCCCGGCTCAGAAATTAGCTCATACACTAGTCAATGCAGTTCATTGGACTGTGGCGTTGCACTGGAGATCCCCGGTTGTTCCATGGGAACAAGTTCTGCAACGCATGGAGTCGATCAAGCTCATGGAGCGTTTACACCACACTTTGCAAGACTCCATGCAGATTTTTGATCGTAAATGGTCCGCTTGGACTTCTCTGCGATGGATAACCCCAAGGCCTGACAGTCTGGCTGAGCACAGTGCTTAATGGCAGGGTATGTGAAAGTTTTCGATGACACTCACTTGTGGTAGCATTTTTGTTATCTTTTTAGTTTTTCTTTTCTCTTCTTACTTTTCTCTTTCTTTGTTTTGTTTTTCTTTCTATTTTTACTCAATGAGGTACAAGTGCTCAACAGAATTTTTCTATGAGATCTCTTGGTTGGGTTTAGCATATCAAACTTTGACATATCTGAGTATTAACGGTTTATTGATGTTCCATTGTATGCTATTCTCTATGGCAACATTTGTACTGGTTGACCTTTTTATTGTACATGTTTCAATAACCCTCAATAAAAAACGTTTGTAAACAAAAAAGAAAAGCAGGAACACCTTACTGTTGGACACTAATTGTCTCACTTTATGTGAATCGTTTTAAGTGTATTATAGTGTTAGGATGGTATACATTCATAGACCTGCTCTATGCACCTACCAGTGGCGGCCCGCCCATAGGGGGCGCCCGGGCGCCGCCCCCCCTCCCCCAGGTGTAAAAAAAAAAGTTTAAAAAAAAGTAAAAAAAAAAAAAAGTTAAAAAAAAAAAAAAAAGGGCCCTTTAAGACATTTAAAAAAAAAAAAATGTCATTTAACAATTTGACATAGTGTACTGTGGCGCCGGTCACAGTGCACTATGAGAAGCGCCACGTCAATGCAATCACAAGATTGCATCCATGGCGCTTCATTTGCGGGTTAAAAACCCGCCTTGCGGCGCACTGCAGAACGCCGACTGGCTTCCGCCCGTAAAATCACTGTGATTCTACGGGCGGGAGCATTGTCATTCTTAGACAGGCACGTCACTTCCGGCTTTCGGCTGCTTTATGAAACCCGGAAGTGACGTCGGCAGCTCCGTTCCTCAGCCCGAGCGGAGCTGCAAGACAGGCAGGAGGTGAGTCAAGTCACCGCATAAAGACCTTAGTTTCTACTTTGTTAAATGTTCATGCATTTAGCTGAATGAATGGAAAAAAAGCTTTCACACTTCAGCCAGAAAGGTTTCCCCAGGCCAGGCGACTTTTGCCGTGGCCAATCAGAGAATGAGCTCTGAAAGGGAAACTCCTCGCCAAATTTCTGAAAAAAAATTGGCGTGGGTTCCCCCTCTGAGAGCATACCAGGCCCTTAGGTCTGGTATGGATTCCAAGGGGAACCCCCTACGCCGAAAAAACGGTGTGGGGGTCCCCCCCAGATCCACACCAGACCCTTATCCGAGCACGCTACCCGGCCGGCCAGGAAGGGGGGTGGGGACGAGCGGGCGGCCCCCCCCTCCTGAGCCGTACCAGGCCGCGTGCCCTCAACATGGGGGGGTGCCTTGGGGGAGGGGGGGCGTGTGGCCCCCCCACCCCAAAGCACCTTGTCCCCATGTCGATGAGGACAAGGGCCTCTTCCCGACAACCCTGGCCGTTGGTTGTCGGGGTCTGCGGGCGGGGGGCTTATCGGAATCCGGGAGCCCCCTTTAATAAGGGGGCCCCCGGATACCGGCCCCCCACCCTATGAGAATGAGTATGGGGTACAATGTACCCCTACCCATTCACCTGTGAAAAAAAGTACAAAAAAAAAACACAACACAGGGTTAAAATATTTTATTGCACAGCTCCGGGGGTCTTCCGTCTTCGGGGGTCTTCTCGCCGGACTCCCCCGCTATCTTCTTGTAGCTCTTTTGCTAGCGGAGGAGTCCGGCTTTCTTCCTCCCCGCCGGCCTCTTCTTCCGACTTCGGGGGTCTTGTCCCCCTCTTCGGTTCTTCTGCCGGGCCACCGCGCCTTCTTGTAGCTCTTTTACAGGCGGTGGCCCGGTCTTCTGTCGCCGCTGCCGCCGCCTTCCGTTCTTCTTCTTCTTCTTCTTCTTCTTCTTCTTCTTCTTCTTCTCCTCCAGGAGATGTTGACTCGATGAGCTCTCCGGCCGCAATGCCAGAGCCGCGCTGTGCTGCCACTTATATAGTGACAATGGGCGGTGTCACATGGGTTGATGTCACATGGGTTGGTCACATGGGTTGATGTCACATGGCGACAGTCCATGTGACATCAACCCATGTGACACCGCCCCATTGTCCCTATATAAGTAGCAGCGCAGCGCGTCCCTGGCATTCCGGCCAGGGAGATCGTCGAGGCAACATCTCCTGGAGAAGAAGGAGAGGAAGAAGAAGAACGGGCGGCGGCGGCGGCGGCGGCGGCGGCGGCGGCAGCAGCGGCAGCAGCGGCAGCAGAAGACCGGGCCACCGCCTCTAAAAGAGCTATAAGAAGGCGCGGTGGCCCGGCAGAAGAACCGAAGAGGGGGACAAGACCCCCGAAGTCGGGAGAAGAGGCCGGCGGCGAGGAAGAAAGCCGGACTCCTCTGCTAGCAAAAGAGCTACAAGAAGATAGCGGAGGAGTCCGGGGAGAAGACCCCCGAAGACGGAAGACCCCCGGAGCTGTGCAATAAAATATTTTAACCCTGTGTTGTGTTTTTTTTTTGTACTTTTTTTCACAGGTGAATGGGTAGGGGTACATTGTACCCCATACTCATTCACATAGGGTGGGGGGCCGGTATCCGGGGCCCCCTTATTAAAGGGGGCTCCCGGATTCCGATAAGCCCCCCGCCCGCAGACCCCGACAACCAACGGCCAGGGTTGTCGGGAAGAGGCCCTTGTCCTCATCAACATGGGGACAAGGTGCTTTGGGGTGGGGGGGCCGCACGCCCCCCCCCCCTCCCCCAAGGCACCCCCCCATGTTGAGGGCACGCGGCCTGGTACGGCTCAGGAGGGGGGGGGCGCCCGCTCGTCCCCACCCCCTTTCCTGGCCGGCCGGGTAGCGTGCTCGGATAAGGGTCTGGTGTGGATCTGGGGGGGACCCCCATGCCGTTTTTTCGGCGTAGGGGGTTCCCCTTGGAATCCATACCAGACCTAAGGGCCTGGTATGCTCTCGGAGGGGGAACCCACGTCAATTTTTTTCCGATTACATAAGGGGCGTGTTTTATGAGAAGTGGGAGGGGCCAAAATGGTGGGCGGGGTCATGATGGGCGGGGTCTGGCGCCCCCCCATCCAAAAACTTCACCAGCCGCCACTGGCACCTACTTTTTATACAGCTGTTGTACTGGATCAGTGATTTAAAGCGGAGGTCCACCCTAAAATGGACCTCCGCTCATCTGATCCCTCCCCCCCTCCGGCGCCACAATCGGCACCTTTCAGGGGGGAGGGGGGTGCAGTTACCTGGATAATCCAGGTAACTGCACCCACTTCCGGGCTAGCTGCCTGCGGAACGAGCGTAGGTTACGCCCCCGTTCCGCAAGCGCCCGCCCCCTTCAGGAAGTGCCCCGCTGCCTGCTGGGAAACACACAGCTCCCAGAGGCAGCGGGGACCGTCCGGATTGCGCCGCGCGGCTCGCGCATGCGCAGTAGGGAACCGGGAAATGAAGCCGAAAGGCTCCATTTCCTGATTCCCATACCCAAGATGGCGGCGGGACCCGGCCGCCGAGCGAGCGATCGGCTTCGGGTGCCGACATCGCGGGCGCGCTGGACAGGTAAGTGTCACTATTTAAAAGTCAGCAGCTGCAGTATTTGTAGCTGCTGGCTTTTAAAAAAAAAAAAAAAAACGCGGAGTCCCGGTGGACTCCCGCTTTAAGATATAAGTTATATAATACAGTGCTCAGCCTAACTATACAAAATACCAGTATATGTATATATATATATATAGTAAAGTACACCCCTCACATTTTTGTCAATATTTTTATTATATCTTTTCATTGGCAACACTGAAGAAATTACATTTTCATATGAGATCATCTCTCCTTGCCGGCTCTCCCGCCTCATACAGAGACCAAGTGTGAGGGAGAGCTTCCTGCTGCAGCGTGAGTGAAAAAAATCACACATTACAGTGCCACACTAACACAACACAGTGCCCACGGTGCCATCTGTCCCCAGTGCCACCTGTCCCAAGTGCCACCTATCAGTGCCATCTGTCCCCAGTGCCACCTGTCAATACCATCTGTCCCTAGTGCCAACTGTTCCCAGTGCCACCCATCAGCACCATCTGTCCCCAGTGCCACCTAACAGTGCCATCTGTCCCCAGTGCCACCTGTCAGTGCAATCTGTCCCCAGTGCCATCTTTCTCCAGCGCCATCTGTCTCCAGTGCCACCTGTCCTCAGTGCCACATGCCATTTGTTATCAGTGTCACGTGTCCTCATTGCCACATATTAATGTCATCTGTCATCAGTGCCACCTGTCAGTGTCATGTGCCATCTGTTATCAGTGTCACTTGTCATCAATGCCACGTATCAGTGCCATCTGTCATCAGTGTCACATGTCATCGGAGCCACATATTTGTGCCATTTTTCATCAGTGTCACGTATTAGTGTCATCTGTCATCAGTGCCATGTATTAGTGCCATCTGTCATCAGTGCCACATATTAGTGCCAACTGTCATCAGTGTCACGTGTCATCAGTGTCACGTGTCATCAGTGCCACGTATTAGTGCCATCTGTCATCAGTGCCACATCAGTGTCATGTGCCATCAGTGCCACGTATTAGTGCCATCTGTCATCAGTGCCACATCAGTGTCACGTGCCATTATCCTGGTGCGTGATGGTGCTCCCTGCATGTTGAGCCTCTCTATGTGGCTAAGTTGTGGAAAAGTCACACACATGTGGTATCATAATACTTAGGAGGAGTAGCAGAATGTATTTTGGGATGTCATTTGTGGTATACACATGCCATGGGAGAGAAATAACCTATTACAATGACAATTTTGTGGGAAAAAAATCTTAATATTGCAAAGAATTGTGGGAAAAAATTACAACATCAAAAACCTCACCATGCATCTTACTAAATACGTTGGAATGTCTACTTTCAAAACATGGCTCATTTGGGGGGTATCTGTACTTTCCTGGCTTGTTAGGGTCGCAGGAACTGAGATAGGTGTGATCAATCTTTTATGATTTGCACCACAGCTTGTAGACTCTCTGACTTTCACAAAGACCAAATAATATCCACTAATTTGGATCATTTTTACCAAAGATATGTAGCAGTATAAATTGTGGCCAAAATTTGTGAAGAAAAAATAATAATTTGCTAAATTTTATCACAGAAACAAAGAAAATTTCATTTTGTTTCAAAATTTTCGGTCTTTTTTCATTTATAGAGCAAAAAATAAAAAACCCAGGGGTTCTCAAATACTACCAAAAGAAAGCTGTATTTGTATGAAAAAAAGACCAAAAACTTCATTTGGGTACAGTATCACACAACTGAGTAATTGTCATTCAAATTGTGAGAGCACCGAAAGCTGACAATTGGTCTGGTCAGGAGGGGGGTTTAAGTGCCCAGTAGGCAAGTGGTTAAAAAAAAGAAAAAGAAAAAGAAAGATCCCTCCTACATTTATGATCTTCACTGCAATTCTGCCCACATACCAAACCTATTAGCCATGGCAGCACCAAATGTTTGAACACAGGCAGAGGACCATCATTTCTGCACAAAAAATATTCACAGGATCCAGTTGCCTGCACAAAATGGGACATGCTCTATTACTGGTGAGTAATGTCACTAAGAGCCCATTCACACAGGGGCAACTCCTGATCCGACTTCAGGTCGCCCCTAGTCGCCTCAGGTCGCCTCAGGTCGGACAACATTTAAAAAGCAATGTAAGTGAATGAGAGCCGTCTTAATGCACACTACTGAAGTCGCTCCGACTTCAAAAAAGGTTCCTGTACTACTTCTATCCGACTTGTAGGCGACCGGTACCCATTGATTTCAATGGAGGTCGCCTCCAAGTCGGATCTCCGTCTATACGGAGGCGACTTTGACAGAATTATCAGCTCTCAAGAGGGAACTCCACGGCAAATTTCTGATAAAAAATTGGCGTGGGTTCCCCCTCCGAGAGCATACCAGGCCCTTAGGTCTGGTATGGATTCCAAGGGGAACCCCCTACGCCGAAAAAAACGGCGTGGGGGTCCCCCCCAGATCCACACCAGACCCTTATCCGAGCACGCTACCCGGCCGGCCAGGAAAGGGGGTGGGGACGAGCGGGTGCCCCCCCCCTCCTGAGCCGTACCAGGCCGCGTGCCCTCAACATGGGGGGGTGCCTTGGGGGAGGGGGGGCCCCCCTTACCATGTGACATCAACCCATGTGACCAACCCATGTGACATCAACCCATGTGACACCGCCCCATTGTCCCTATATAAGAGGCAGCGGAGCGCGTCCCTGGCATTGTGGCCGGAGAGCTCGTCGAGTCAACATCTCCAGGAGAAGAAGAAGGAGAAGAACGGAAGGCGGCGGCGGCGGCGGCGGCGGAAGACCGGGCCACCGCCTGTAAAAGAGCTATAAGAAGGCGCGGTGGCCCGGCAGAAGAACCGAAGGCGGCGGCAGAAGAACGGAAGACGGCGACAGAAGACCGGGCCACCGCCTGCAAAAGAGCTATAAGAAGGCGCGGTGGCCCGGCAGAAGAACCGAAGAGGGGGACAAGACCCCCGAAGACGGAAGACCCCCGGAGCTGTGCAATAAAATATTTTTTCCCTGTGTTGTGTTTTTTTTTGTACTTTATTTCAGAGGTGAATGGGTAGGGGTACATTGTACCCCATACTCATTCACATAGGGTGGGGGGCCGGTATCCGGGGGCCCCCTTATTAAAGGGGGCTCCCGGATTCCGATAAGCCCCCCGCCCGCAGACCCCGACAACCAACGGCCAGGGTTGTCGGGAAGAGGCCCTTGTCCTCATCGACATGGGGACAAGGTGCTTTGGGGTGGGGGGGCCGCACGCCCCCCCTCCCCCAAGGCACCCCCCCATGTTGAGGGCACGCGGCCTGGTACGGCTCAGGAGGGGGGGGCCGCCCGCTCGTCCCCACCCCCTTTCCTGGCCGGCCGGGTAGCGTGCTCGGATAAGGGTCTGGTGTGGATCTGGGGGGGACCCCCACGCCGTTTTTTTCGGCGTAGGGGGTTCCCCTTGGAATCCATACCAGACCTAAGGGCCTGGTATGCTCTCGGAGGGGGAACCCACGCCAAATTTTTTTCAGAAATTTGCCGTGGAGTTTCCCCTTGAGCTCATTCTCTGCTTGGCCTCGGCAAAAGTCGCCTGGCCTGGGGCGACTTGTAAGTCGTCCCAAGTCGCGCTTGAAGTCATCACAAGTCGTTTTGAAGTCGTCCCAAGTCGCCGCTGTCAAGTCGTGTCCAAGTAGCCTGACTCAAGTCGCCTACAAGTCGTGTTGCCCCTGTGTGAATGGGCTCTAAAGGTGTAGAGTTTTGTTTTGTTTTTTAGTTTAACTTCCACACTCCAAGTTTGCATTCTTTGTGCTTTGTGATTGGTTTGACACATCCGCGCATCCCTAATAATACTGTATATATAGCAACAACACATTTTTGGAGAGACCTTTTATAAAAATTCATGTTTTCCACATTTATTTGTAAATATATACAATCAAGACCTCTATGTTAATTAATACTTTAGAAGCTGATTTTAATTGGAACTCCTTTTCTAGCTGGTAAAACGAATGCTGTGTAATGTGTTTTTGCACTAGTGCCATTTGTTTTGAACCTCATAATTCTCAAACACCTATCTTTGATAATGCTCTGTCTTTGAAACCTAAAGCCTTTGTTGCTAACCAAACATAGCATAAAGTGTAATAAAGAACAGTATATTATTTTTATTATTCAAAGTGTTATCTAATAACCAAGTTTTGGCACAAAGGAAGTTTTGAATTAATAATTCTTTTAAGAAATAAATGCTCTCTTTTTCTGCTCATTAATATTTTAACTATCTACAAGAAACCATTATTTTCAGAAAGTTTTTACCTGTTGTTTCCTAACCAACAGGATTTTCCCATTCTGAGTCGTTGTTCATCTAAGAAAATGTTGTTAGTAATCCATCAGTTTGCCACTATTTTTTAGTCTTTTTAACAAGACATACACTTTTCATTTCCTTTCAAAGTGCAGTTCATTCAAAGGCAAATGCGGTAACAATTTGTCTCAGATGAACAACTCCCTTTTAATTCACTTCACAGTTGAGTAAAGTCATCTTTAAAATATAGTGGAATGGCAGAATGACCAACCATTAATAAATTATTTATAGATAGATGGCTAAAAGGAACCTTATAATAAATCAATAGCGCAGGAGTGCCCAAAACAAGCATTTCTTCAATAAAAACACATTTCAATAAATAAAAGATTGCTGCAGTTACTTTCACAGAAATAACTATGAATTAAACAATATTATTTTAAAAAGATACAAGTAAATTGATACATTTTGACTGAACAGCATGGAGTTGATAATTACTGAAAATAATGCTCCCGAAACATCCTAAAGGTAGTGGTATAGCAATTTAGAAGCAGAAATTGCTAATTTGTTCTTGAGATTCTTTCCCAGCTCCTCCCTCCTTTCCAGTCACCGCAGCAATTAAAAAAATATTACTCTAAAATACTATCTATTATCATGTGACATTCCAGGTCTTTTGTCTCACACAATTCAACTTGTTGGGTGTCCTCATGACTGCTGGTTAACAAGGACAATTCCTTTTTCGCTGTCTTGTAGCTGGGTTTTCTCATGTGCCAGAAGACAGCATGAGTTCAAAAAATTACCACGAGGCAACCAGCAGGCACAGGTAGCAGCACTGAATCATTGGCCTCCACTCCCAAAAAAAACACTGGTGAGGGACATGTAATGGTGGTTTTAGTTAAGCTAAAAATTAGTTGTAAATGTTTTTTTAATGCGTTTGTATCTTGGTGGGAGGAAGGGAGATGTGAGTTTCTTTGTGCTTGGAGAAAAGCTTTAAAAAAAAATCTGTCACTTTGCCCATTAAATTCAAAGAGAACGATTGCCATAAAAGGGACACTGGTAATACTTCAAAAAAAAGTTTTAAGGACTGACATAAAGGAAGAATAATTCATAAGTCCCCAAAAATGTAAAGTGGCAGCCATTCTTCATGCTCCCAGCCATGTCAGAAAAAAGTCTAATACAGAAAAGTGGTATGGGGTTGTACCTCCATTCCTTTGCCTTTCCATTCACAAAGTACAGCCACAATGTCATCACAGGGCTGTGATTTATGAATAACATAGGAAAGGGAGGCAGTGGAGGCTCAACACAGGAAAGTTTTTTGTAAAAGAAAATGTTACAACCAGACATTTTATATATACTGTACATAACCATTACAAAGGTTCTCTTAACCTCCCTGGCGGTATGATTATGTCAGATTTTTGCATCTCAAAGCGGTACATTGTTTCGTATCGAAAATTGGTGTTTTATATTGTAGACCTATAATTCTTAAGCCGCGTACACACGGGCGGACTGTATGGCCTACTTATTTCAGCGGACAGTCCGCTCGTGTGTGGGCTTCAGCTGACTTTTTCAGCGTGCAGTCTGGCGTACTAAGTATTTCGGAATTTCCGTAATTCTGTCCGTCATACTTTGGTTTCAGCGGACAATCCGCTCGTGAGTAGGCTAGTTCGACGGACTAAGAATGGCGCATGCTCAGAAAGGATTTACACGGCGGAAAGGTGCTTTGCTGTGTATTGGACTTCCTATTTCTAGTCCCGTCGTACGTGCTGTACACGTCATCGCGCAAGCTTTCGACAGACTGTTTGTGCATCCGTGTGTGGTCAAGTCCGTTCATTCGAAAGTATGACGGACTGTCCGTCGGATTGTATGACGGACTAAGTAGGCCATACAATCCGCCCGTGTGTACGCGGCTTTAGAAATAACTCACTTAAATCTGTCTAAACAAGAGTCTACTAGACATCCTGGGTATGATAAAGTTTGAAACATAAAATCAGAAATTATAATATAATAAATGACTATAAATAATTATAACAAATAATAATATAATAACAATGAAATGTATTCAATAATGTAATCAAATCAAAAACACAGAAATTTGCTCAGTTGCAGAATTGTCGCTGTTGTTACTTTCAGTGTTTGATGATGAATTTCCCCACGGATCACTATCGCTCAATTCTGCAAGTGATTCTAATTTACTATCGTTGTTTTCTAGCTGGTCTAAAACCTCTTTTGATGTAAAGGCACACTTTTTGGTTGCCATGGACATTCTTAAGTTTCCAGGCAGAAAGAACAATATATATATAATATATAACTGCATGCAGGGCACTAGACAAAGCATTAGGGACAAAAGAGATGCAAAATGATTTGATACAGTAATATAATCTGTAAGATTACAGTGTACTGTATGTGTTATGTTTTTTGCACTGAATTTCCCACCAGGCTCTGTCCCTATGCATTGCAACACTCCCACGGAGCCCGGCACAAAGTACATCGGGCGAAGGACACAGCCCATAGACACACCGGGAGGACATCGTGGGATCCTGGGGACAAGGTAAGTAACTTTGCCTGCGATGCAATCCCGAGTGTGTTTGGGGTTACCAATTTTGGTAATGAAAATTCAACCAGAACCACACTTGGGAATACCGCTAGGGAGGTTAATTACAAAATGTATTCTGCTACATGTCCATGAACTTATAGGCCGCCTCCAACGTGGCATTGTTAAAGGAGCATTTTGCTATGCTGGACCAGGCCTTACTCCAGTCTGCTAAATCTATGGGGGACAGGTCACGTTCCCATTTAAGCACATAAGAAAGGGTAGTGGAAGTGCTGCCGGCAGCTAGTGTATCATTGATATGGTGCCAGGAGCTCCTGGACAATGCTGGCCAGTGCACTCAAAGGCAGTCATTTGGTAAGGAAAGGAGCCAAGGCGTCGGAGGGGAAGTTATCCAGTGACGCAGCTGAATATAACGGAAGAGCTCCATTAGGCGGAGCTTCATGGGTCTCTTGAATTGAGGACCACTTGGGAATGGCGCAGGTATTAAGGAAGGGACAAACTAATGAGAACCCATAGGCAGGCCACCACGAAAAAGTGTGGGGTTGTTCCGAGCCAGCTCCGAACAGAGGATTATTTAAGAGAGACAGCAGCAGAAGGAATGGGGACATAAGCTTGCCTGAGTATCGTAACGAGTCCCATAATTTCAGACTGTGTATCATGAGGGGGCTAGCAGAAGACAGGAGCATTTTGGGGGGTAGCCACAATAAAGCTGAGATGGGGACCGGGGCACAATTAGGTACCTCCAGAAGGACCCATAGGAGGATGTCAGATGTTGCATGGAGCATGGAGAGTTGGGAAATTTGAGCTGCCTGGTAGTACTTTGTGATGTCTGGAATGCCCAACCCGCCTCATAACCTATGAGCATAGGGAGTAGAGCACATAACCCTGGGGAGCTTATGTGCCCAGATAAAGGTGAGGAGTCTGTTCTGGAGTAGCCAAGAGTTCGAAAGAAGTAAAGGATCTTTGGGAGAATGGTCATCTTGAACGCATTGGATACGGCCGATCCAGGATAAAGTGGGAAATCGGCAAGACGCCATGAGAGCCGGGATAGTGGGCAAGAGTTCAAAATAGTTGGCAGAGAAAAGGGAAGCATAAGAAGGGGTCAGCTTGATGCCCAAGTAGTCCAGTGATGAGGTTGCCAAATGGTAGGGGAAGGAGGATTGGAGATGTAAGGCTTGGGGACCCAGGAGGGTAACATTCAGGGCAGTTGTTTTGTGTGGGTTAATTTGGAGGCCTAAAATAGCAGAAAAGCAGGTTAGAAGGGCCTGGAGGTTTGGCAGGGTAACAATGGGATTGATGAGGGTCAGGAGGGCATCATCAGTGAACATGCTCAATTTATAATTGCCACCTGTGTAAGGGATGCTCGAGATGTTAGGGTCTGCCCTAAGGGCAATGGCCAGCGGTTTGAGGGCAAGCACAAAAAGGACAGGGGATAAAGGGCACCCTTGCCTCGTTCCCCTGGAGATAGGAAAGGAGGGCGAGAGGCAGTCAGTATAGTGGACTGAGGCAGAGGGGGTTGAGTAAAGAGCCGACAACCACAACAGAATTGAGTCTCCAAAACCCCAATGTTGTAGTACATAACGTAGATAATCCCACAAGAGGGTATCAAAAGCTTTATATATATCAAGCGAGAGGAGAAAGCCAGGGATTTTGCGTTGTTGCAAGTAAAGTGATCAAGTGGACAACTTTCCGGACCTTGTTCCCCACCTGACGGCCCGGCACAAAGCCTACCTGGTATCAATGAACCAAGGAGCCCAAGTATTTGTTAATACGAAAGCAAAGGATTTTCCCCAAGAGTTTCACGGTTCTCTATATTTTCAAGTCATATGTACAGGAAAACTATTTTTATACTATTTGATCAAGCAGGAAGTAGCTAGAAGCCGGGGTCTCATGTCGGTATTTATCTTTTTTTCAAATACTTTTTAACAATTTTTGTTTGTTTTTTTGGGGGGGGGAATGGAGGTCAGTAAGAAGTGGACCTTGTATTTTCATGTATGGTTTGTTTAATCCACTGATATATTTGGATTACACAGGTTCTGCATATTAGTGAATGTAAGTATGCCACTGACTAAATGTACTTAAAGTGTTACTAAACTCACAACAGTAAAATCAGTCTGTATATATAATAAAGCATGCTTGTTATGTTCACTGTGGTTAATCCTGCAAATTATGTAAAAAGGCTGTTTGATCCTGTCTTCTCTGATCCTCCCCTTCTTCCATAGTCCACAATAAATCTAGCTTTAACTAGTGCTCAGCCGGACACTGATAGAAGTCACAAGACTACTAAATACTGTTCTTTGTACTGTGGGAGACCAGGTATAGTCAATGCAGGATCCTGGGTTTCATAACACTTTAACCTCAAAATCTAAATAGCGTACATGTGTCATTACTTAAAGAAGAACTATAGGCAACACTTTTTTTTTTCATTTTGGATAGCGCAGGGAAGGTTAAAACCCCTGTCAAGCATTCTAATCCCTCTCCACTCAAAATGTAAAAAAGAGCCTTTAGTTATACTTTAAGGCATATATATGTATGTATTGTAACCTGGGGGACAGGTAGCAGGTACAAAACTCCCTGGGATGAGCAGTTTCTCAGGCACAGATACCAAATCCAGTGATGAAGTGACAAACAGTGCTGTGTTTATTTGTGTTATATACAAGTCCAAATACAGGTGCTGTACAGTGTTCCAGAAAACAAAATAAAGGACAAAAAAAGCAAAACACAAATCCTAGCCGTGTCCCGGCTCTAACTATACAATCTGCAGGCCCTCACTACCAGGCTGACCAAGCCTAACACTTGTCAGTCTCTACAAAAACTGCTTAACAGCTTTTACCAACCTTACTCTCTTCACAGACCAACTTTGTGTGTATGTCCCAGGCAGAGAGCCAAGGTTGTCTGTCCAGGTGAGCTTAAATTAGCCTGGAGAAGAGGACCAAGACCCGAACTGGATCATGGACCACAGATTTCTAAATGTGTACGAGAGGAGTCTGGGAGACGTATAAACCCCGAACAGGACTTTTCCTGGCTCTCTCTGGGACGCTCTGCTACAGTATATATATATATATATATATATATATATATATATATATATATATATATATATATATATATATATATATATATATATATATATAAATAAATACATATGCATATATCTATCTATATATATGTCTATCTATATATATATATATATATATATATATATATATATATGGGTTGGACAAAAATATGGAAACAGTACTTGATATGCAGGTGTGAAAGTGATGACATGTTTCACTTCGAAAGTTATGTACCATGGTACGATAGGTGGCATACATTTTCAGAGAGAACTAGACACATCAAACTGGATTCATTTTATAGGCCTTGTTTTATAGTGTTTTACAAATATAAACAATTAACAATTCACCATTACTTGTTGAATTAATAAATACTGTAAACAAAATAGCCAAAATCAGTGGAGCGCTCTTCAAATATCCTCTGGTGCCTGGCAAAGTCCCCCCTCAGCCTCCTGCTTAAATATGGGACCTGTCAATTTCTGGAATGTTCTGGGGAGTCAGGTGACCTTATATGAACTATCTTAGAGGACCCCTAGAACTTCCAGGACATTTCCAATCAGCTGAACTTTTTGGACCTATCACAAAACCCTCCATTAAAGTCAATCAATGGGGGGCTTGAAACTCCTACCACCACCATTCCATGAGGGAAAGGGGGCCTTAAAACAGGCTATCTAAGATGCTGATTAGACAGCATGATTATTGCACAGGTGTGCCTTAAGCTGGCCATTGGGGTGTCCAGGGGGTCCGATTGGGGTGTCCAGGGGGTCCGAAAACCAGTCAGTATCTGGTGTGACCACGATTTGTCAAGCAGTGCAGAACATCTCTTTCACATAGAGTTCATCAGACTGTTGATTGTGGCTTGCGGAATGTTGGTCCATTCCTCTTCAGTGGCTGTGCAAAGTTGCTGGATATTGGCAGGAACTGGAATGCGCTATCGTATACGCCGATCCAGAGCATCCCAAACATGCTCAATGGGTAACATGTCTGGTGACTTTGCTGGCCATGCAAGAACTGGGATGCTTCCAGGAATTGTGTACACATCCTTGCAACATGGGGCCATGCATTATCATGCTGCAACACTAGGTGATGGTGGTGGATGAATGGCACAACAATGTGCCTCAGGATCTCTATGCATTCAAAATACCATCAATAAAATGCACCTGTGTTCATTGTCCATAGCATATGCTTGCCCATACCATAATGCCACCATGGGCCACTCGATCCACAATGTTGACATCAGCAAACCACTCACCCACACAACGCCATACACACTTTCTGCAATCTGCCCTATACAGTGAAAAACGTGATTCGTCCATGAAGAGAACACCTCTCCGAAGTGCCAGACACCATCGAATGTGAGCATTTGCCCACAAATGATCACATTCGGTAACGATGACAAACTGCAGTCAGGTCGAGACCCCAATGAGGATGGCAAACATGCAGATGAGTTTCCATGAGACTATTTCTGACAGTTTGTGCAGAAATTCTGGTTGTGCAAACCGATTGTTGAAGCAGCTGTACAGGTGGCTGGTCTCAGATGATCTTGAAGATGAAGATGCTGGATGTGAAGGTCCTGGGGTCGTGTGGTAACACATGGTCTGTGGTTGTGAGGCCGTTTATATGTACTGTCAAATTCTCTGAAATGTTTGGAGATGGCTTATGGTAGAGAAATAAACATTCATTTCAAGGGCAACAGCTCTGGTGACAATTCCTGTAGTCAGCATGCCAATTGCATGATCACTCAAAACTTTCGACATATGTGGCATTGTGCTGTGTGATAAGTTGCACATTTTAGAGTGGCCTTTTATTGTGGCTAGCCTACGGTACACCTATCCAATAATCATGCTGTCTAATCAGCATCTTGATATGCCACACCTGTAAGGTGGATGGATTATCTTGGCAAAGGAGAAGTGCTCACTAACACAGATTTAGACAGATTTGTGAACAATATTTGAGAGAAATAGGCCTTTTGTGTACATAGAAAAAGTGTAGATCTTTCAGTTCAGGTCATGATAAATAGGGGCAAACACAAAAGTTGCATGTATAATCTTGCTCAGTGTGTGTGTGTGTGTATATATATATATATATATATATATATATATATATATATATATATATATATATATATATATATACACAGCATATCACTAACCAGATGGATCAATCACTGTTTTTGGTATAAATTATATTTCTACATGGCAAATAATTTACTAGAAGGTGTAGTAGAGTAATCTCAGCAAACCTCTCACTCATCAAAAAAATAAAAATAAAACCTTTGCCACCACGCAATTGCGGCCTAGCAACCGGGCACTTGTTGAGATCCTTGCACCCATGTAAATCAATGCAGCAGCCTGCCATCCTTGTTAAGACCTTTGAAAAATGCAACATCATCTGAGCAACCTCTCACTTGTCAAAAAAATCAATTACAAAAAATCAATAAAATATAAATAAATAAATACCCCCTTTGTCACCACTCAATCTTGGCCCAGCAACCTGATACCTGTTGAGATCCTTGCAACCATGCAAAATCATCTCAGCAGCCTGACACCCTTGTTGATACCCTTGCAAATGCAATACCGTCTCAGCAGCCCCACACTCATAGAACCCTTGCAACCACACAATACCGTCTCGAACAGCCTCCCACTGATCAAGACCTTTGTGACGACGCAGTCTCGTCCCAGCAACCTGACAGTCATTGAGACCCCTGCAGCCAGGCAAATCGTCTTAGGCCTAATGTACACTGCTGCTGGTAAACAGATGTTTAGGAGCAGTTGGTCATTTTTTTATTTTTTTTCAGCTGCCCCTGAACTCTCCTCTATGTTATCTTATCAGTACATGTACACAGGGTCGTTTATAGTAGTTTCTAGGAAGTTGAGTTTAGAAGCTTTTTGGAACGCAAAAAAAGGGGGGTTCAGACGGATGTTCAGAGGCATTTGAAATGCCAAAATGCCTGTAACAGCTTGTAAACGCTGCTAAATGTGGTCGCTTCCCCCTAGCAGTGTTTCATTTACAGTCATTTTCATTTTAACAAAAAAAAAGTCAGGCAATATTGTCTCAGCAGTTTGACACCTGTTGAGACCTTTGCAGCCATACAAAATCATCTCAGCACTCATTTGAGACCCTTGCAAAACACAATATCGTCTCAGCAACCCCTCACTCGTCGAGACCCTTGCAACCACGCAATTTCTTCATTAAAAAAAAGAAACCTCATACTCAATGAGACCCTTGCAATCGCGCAATATCGTCTCAGCAGCCTGACACTCACTGAAACACTTGTAAACCATGCAAGATCATCTCAAAATAACTTTAAACTCATCCAGACCCTTGCAACCATGCAATTTTGTCTCAAAAAACAAACCTTCATACTCATCGAGACCCCTGCAACCACGCAATATTATCCCAACAACCTGACACTCACTGACACCCTTGCAACCAGTGTTAATTTTGCCGACTATAATGACTAAAACATTTTAGTCGACTAAATGAATACTATTTTAGTCAACTAAAACTAAAGAATTGAGATGACTAAAATACGACTAAAACTAAAATGGCATTTTATTGAAAAGACTAAAATGGGACTAAACTAAAATAGCATTTTAGTCAAAAGACGAAGACTAAAACTAAATTTAAATTTGACTTCAATATTAACACTGGTCTGTAGTGCATGTTCATACCTCAATACCATAAATAATAACATATGAGACATATGAGATTTTTCACTCCAGGAGTATATAATGAGTTTGAAAATTGTAGAGAAATATTAACTAAAGCATTACAATTTTAATTACACCCATTAGATTTTACTTTCAAAAGTTTTTTTATTTTTGAAAAGCCCCTTACAAGTATATAGATACATTAAAATACAATAGGCAGCAGGGCAGGCCTTCTGCCAGTATTCAAGTATACAACAAACATTCAATAGTGCAACCAGACACGGTATATCATCCAGGGATTCAAACATTATCACTCCCAAAGAGAGTGAAAACCAGATAAACAGTAATGGGGAGCCACCCCGTCTGGAGCCCAATAGAAGAGGCTGACTACAGGAGAGACCAGAGGCCCCCCTCAACACCCCAAAAGGGATCATGCTGTGTCAGAGGAGGGGTGTAGTCCCCCCGACCCCCCATCCCCCAAAATGAGGGCATCTGAAGGGTTGCAGGAGAGAAGCTCCCCAGAATGCGTTATGTCTGCATTTTGGTCATGTTAATTATCTGCCTATCAGGCAATCATCGGAAAAAGATCATAAAAGATAGAGAGAAAGGAGGGAGGATAGAGGAGAGACAACAGAGGGTTGGGAGGAGAATGGGAAAAAGCTACTTCTGGTTAAAGGAGAGAGGGTGGAGGTCTGGAGAAACCGCCGTTCGACTGTTGAGTTTCACGTCTGTTGTTTAGTTCTTGATGACAAGGGAAAGCCCGGGGGCACTCCCGGTAGTAGAGAGATTCCTATGTACCTGGCCCATGGTTCCCAAACCTTTCTGAATTTTGGTGGGGTGTCCAACAGGATGCCGGACAATTTTTCCTGGGACATGATCCAGGATATCTTCCTCTTAGCTGCTAGGAAAGAGGGTCTGGGTTGTTTCCAAGCTGCAGCTATTGCAATTTTGGCACCTAGGAGAATAAAGTGGATCAGTTTTTGTGTATTTTTGGGGAGTGCAGGAGCCCGAGTATTTAGCAGTGCTACTTCTGGAGTCCTGGGGACCTGGCAGCTTGTAACCCTGAGAATCATGTTGAAGATTTTACTCCAAAATGATCGAAGCCTGGGGCACTCCCACCAAATATGGACCATAGAACCATGATGTTGACTCCCTCTGAAGCATAATGGGTTTGCCGTGGGGTAAATTTTAGCCAATTTGGTGGGAGTGAGGTAGCATCTGGTTATCTGTTTGATGCTAGCTTCCATAAGTGAAGTGTTTTGGATTCCCTGAAAGGATCTGGACAGAGCCCCCTACCAGGTCTCCAGACTGTTTGTGATTTGGAGGTCAGCCTCCCAAGCTGTCATATAGGGAGATTTGCCCGTTGGGCCAGTGAGGGCTGAGTAGATTACCGATATGCCACCCCTCTGCTCCCCATCCCGACCACACCAAGTTTCATATTCAGTAAAGGCAGGTGGAAGGGGCTTATGAGATATTTGCTGAAAGCGGAATCTTTCCGAATCAGGGAGCTCCAAGTGTTCAATACAATGGGAGAGAGAGAACGGGCACTTGGAGGTGAAGTAGTGTCCTATCCGGTATAGTCCCTTATCTAGCCACCATTTGAAGGCGGTAATGTTGAGGCCAGGAGGGAAAGCAGGACTGTGAAAGATATAAGCTAGGGGGCGCTCAGCTGAGACCAATGTCGGTAACCCATGAAGAGTGTCCCACAGGGAGCAGGAGTGGGAGAGGGTAGGCGAGAGGATGGGAGGCCTAGATTTTGGGGAGCACCATAATCTAAGGTAAAAGAGGGAACAGCTTGGCGTTCAATGGATATCCAGTCCGGTTTTTCATATTTAGAGTAGATAGTGGAAAGTTGGGCCAGGCGAGCTGCAAGATATTATTTGTGGAGGTTGGGCAAGCCCAACCCTCCCCTGCACCTATGTAGGAAAAGTGTGTGTTGTGGGATGCGCTACCCCTTGTTACCCCATATATATTTCAATATCTTGCTTTGCAATATTCGTAGGTGATCCTTCCTTACAGGAATAGTGAGAGCACGAAAATAATATAATATTTTAGGGAGAAGGGTCATTTTGATGGAATTGATCCGGCCTAGCCAGGATAATTCGTGTTTGGACCATAACCTAAGTTCGGCTTCCAGTTGCCTGTAGAGTTTGGGATAATTTTGTGTGTACATCGTCTCTGTACTGGGTGTCAGTGAGATGCCTAGGTATTTGATGGATGTGTCACTCCATTGGACTGTGAAAGATATAAGCTAGGGGGCGCTCAGCTGAGACCAATGTCGGTAACCCATGAAGAGTGTCCCACAGGGAGCAGGAGTGGGAGAGGGTAGGCGAGAGGATGGGAGGCCTAGATTTTGGGGAGCACCATAATCTAAGGTAAAAGAGGGAACAGCTTGGCGTTCAATGGATATCCAGTCCGGTTTTTCATATTTAGAGTAGATAGTGGAAAGTTGGGCCAGGCGAGCTGCAAGATATTATTTGTGGATATTATTTGTGGAGGTTGGGCAAGCCCAACCCTCCCCTGCACCTATGTAGGAAAAGTGTGTGTTGTGGGATGCGCTACCCCTTGTTACCCCATATATATTTCAATATCTTGCTTTGCAATATTCGTAGGTGATCCTTCCTTACAGGAATAGTGAGAGCACGAAAATAATATAATATTTTAGGGAGAAGGGTCATTTTGATGGAATTGATCCGGCCTAGCCAGGATAATTCGTGTTTGGACCATAACCTAAGTTCGGCTTCCAGTTGCCTGTAGAGTTTGGGATAATTTTGCGTGTACATCGTCTCTGTACTGGGTGTCAGTGAGATGCCTAGGTATTTGATGGATGTGTCACTCCATTGGAATGGGAATGTGTGTTGTAAAGAGGAGGCCAATTGGGTGGGAAGAGAGATATTAAGAGCCAATGATTTAGAGTAGTTGACTTGTAACCCCCCAAATCTTAGCAAAGTCATCCAGTACACGGGATAGGTTAGGGAGGGAAGTGATGGGGGAGGTGAGGAATAAAAGTATGTTGTCGGCAAAAAGCCCACATTTGTGTGTCTGGCCACTGCACTGAACTCCTCTGATGTCATTATTGTGACGAACAGCTATCGCTAACGTTTCAATAGCTATGGCAAATATGAGGGGTGATAGGGAGCACCCTTGTCTGGTGCCCCTGGTAATAGGTATGGGTGTGGAGTGATATCCCTGAAGCCTTATTTGGGCCTTTGGTTGGGAGTATAAAGCTCGTAAGAGGCCAAGAAAGCGAGCCCGAATCCCCACCTTTCAAAGAGCTGGAAGATATATTGCCAGGAGACCGAATCAAAGGCCTTCTGGATATCTAGGGATAGGAGGAAGCCCGATTGTTTAGGCCCTCCCTTTCAATTAGATTGTAGTATTGAGACGATATCTACCGCCCGCCTAATTTGATCAGGTCCCGGTCTGCCGGGAATGAACTTGATCCTTGTGGATGTACTGCCCAATGAAGGATGCCAACCTATTGGCCATTACTTTCCTGAGAATTTTTAGGTCATTGTTAAGGAGAGAGATAGGCCTGTAGTTGCTTACATCTTCCAAGTTCTTATCAGGTTTAGGTATGACCGTAATGAATGCTGTATTTAGGTGGGGATACAGGGGGTTTCCATTGGCTTTGTGATTGCAAAAATTAGCTAAATGGGGGCCAGAGTATGAGAAAAAGCTTTGTAATAGGGTATCGATAGGCCGTCGGGGCCTGGAGCGGAGCCCTTCTTAAGGTCCTTAATGACTACCAGGACTTCCTCCACCCTGATGGGTGACTCCATTTTTTTTTGTGTGTGTCAGATATAGATGGTATAGGGAGACTCTCCAAGAATTGTGGGATGAAATTCGCTTTGGGAGGAGGTGGGCTGCTATATAAGGAAGCATAAAAGTCCTGAAAGGCGTTCAGGACTTTTATCGGATTGGACGTGGGTGACTGACCCGCGGTCCTGATTTTGGGCAGGGTGTTTAACTTGGCTCTAGGGGATAGTCTGTTGGTCAAAAGTGTGCCTATTTTGTTTGCCTGCGTGTAAAATTTGTGGCCGGACCATCATATAGGCTTTTCAGCTTTAGTGGTTAGGGCAAGGTTGATTTCTAGTCTAGTCTTCTCCAGTAGGGCGGTGGGGGTTCTGCGAGGATCTTTTTTGTGTAGGGCCCTAAGTCTTCAGTATTCCTCCTCTAGCTTGGTAATATCTGATTGCCTTTCGCGTTTAATTAGAGTAGCCATCTGAATGAGCTTGCCCCTGATAAAGGCTTTATGTGCCGCCCAAAGTGTTTCGGGGGAGATGTCTGCCATTGTGTTAAGGGAAAAGTATTCCTGTAGGGCTTTTTCAAGTTCTACGATTCTTGTCGGCTCGGATAATAGAGATTCGTTCAGTCTCCAGTGCCTGGAGGGACTACCACTGGAGCCTGCAGCTATTGTTATAATTACCAGGGAGTGATCGGAGACCACCGCGTCTTTGATGAAGGCTTTAACAACCCGAGGTAGGAGCGAGTTGGGGACTAGTATGTGATCAATCCTTGCGTAGGATTGGTGAGGAGCGGAAAAGTGGGTGAAGTCCCTCTTCGAGGGGTTTAACTCCCGCCAGGAGTCTGCCAAGCCATAGGCATGAATTAATTTGGCATCAGGCTTATTTTTGAGGGTCAGTCAATCGTGAATGCAAAGACGGGGACTTGTCGAGGCCCTGATCAAAGGCTACATTGGAATCTCCTCCAACAATGATTGTCCCTTCTAGATGGGGGGTCAAGGTGCGCAGCAGGGATTCAAAAAATGTGGCTTGACCCGTATTCGGGGCATAGCAGGAGACCAGGGAATACAGGCGGTCTCCTACCGTGCCCTTTACTAGGAGGAACCTTCCTTCTGGATCTGCCAATTCATAGATTTTATCGAATTTAGCTACCAATATGACCACCCCTTTAGATTTTGTTTCCGCGCATGCGAGGTAGAATTGGGAGAAGTGAGTGTGAAGGAACTTGGGGCTATACCGGATGGGTAGGTGTGTTTCCTGAAGTAGGAGCATATCCAGCTTCAGGGACTTATAGTTTTTTTTTTTTTTAACAAGTTTTTATTGAAGTATACAGACAAATACAGAAAAATACAACTTAAAGCCAAAGTAACAGGAACCGTTTTGACAAGCTATAACAGTGTAACTTGTACAAACATGGAGTAACAGCCGTGTATTATGCATGCTAAGTCCAAGACTACATTAGACAGCTTGAGGAGTATAAGGACACAAACTATAAATGTTGTGTGTAAAAAATTCGTTTTTCAAATGGGTGGAGGGGAGGGGAGTGGCTCCACCCAGACACCCCGACAGGGAGCTGGACTGTGTCCAAGCGGAGGCAGATCCCACCCCCCACCATAAGGTCCTGTTAGTCTCCTTACAGCTAGTTAACCTACACGTAGATCAAAGGCAGCGGCTTTGAATCCGAGTATGTATAAAAGAACGGCCTCAATTAAACTAGAAGGACGGAGTAGCATAATAAAGAAGTAAAAATTTGACACCCTGTGAGGCTCCTTAATGTAAACCGTAAGATGCGTGAGTATAATCACAACCGAAGAACACCGGAAGCTATCTCCACAGTTTATCTGTATCTTAATGGGCGGTGTATAACCAGGATACTATCAGCTACATGCATAGAGATAATCTCTTCAGAGACAAGTTGTCTTGTGAAGAGGGGATCTAAATCTCTCCTCAGGGGAGAAGGAGGCTCTCCGGAGTACTGGGGTTAGGGCTCCATCGTAAGAGGGAGCAGAAACAGAGACAGGAGGGGGAAGAATCCAGGAAAGGAAAAGTAAGAAAGATATAAGAAATAGGAGGTCTGTCCATTGACTCTGCACCATCTACCCAGTATGATGTGTGAGCGACTTATAATCAGGGGTAGAAAGGAAGTGGAACCAACAAGCCCAGGTAGAGGTGAATTTTTCTTGTTTGTCATGGGCTTGATGAATCAAGTCCTCCATTTCCGCAGTTTTGCGGACTCTCGCCAGCCATTCTGCGATCGTGGGTGGATCGGAGTTTCGCCATTTGGTCGGTACACAAAGTTTGGCTGCATTTAACATGTGCATTGGTAGTGAGCGAAAATAATGTTTTTTGGGGATAGAGGGCAAGCCTAATAGAAATTGTGAAGGTCGGAAGGCCAAGTCAAAGGTGGTAACCTGTTTGATCACCCTATGAACTTCTTTCCAAAACGGTTGTAATTTGGGGCAAGACCACCAAATATGTAAGAAAGATCCTATTCCATCTAAGCAGCGCCAACATTGTGGGGAGAGGTGTGGGACGAAACGTTGTATTTGGAGAGGTGTTCTGTACCATCGTGAGATTATTTTAAATGCATTCTCCTGTGTGTGAGAGTTCAAGGTCCCTTTATGAGCCATCTGGAATATAGTTTCCCAGTCTTCTATTGAAAAGGACTGGGACAAGTCATCTTCCCACTTCTGTTTCAGTCTATCGAAAACCGACTTTAACCAGTTGCCGACCGCCGCACGCCGATGTACGTCAGTACAATGGCACGGGCAGGCATAAGGACATACATGTACGTCCCTTGCCTCCCGCGGGTCGGGGGCCCGATCGGGCCCCCGCCCGGTGCCTGCGGCGGTCGGTATTCGTTCGGGAGCGATCCCGGACGAGGGGACGGCCATTCATTCATGGCCACCCCCTCGCGATCGCTCCCGACGAATAGAAATCCCCGGTGACATCACTTCCTCTCCTGTAATGTAAACACAGGAGAGGAAGTGATGTATTCTCTCCTCCGTGTCGGTATTTTTCGTTTCGACACGGAGGAGAGCGGATCAGTAAGTTGCACCAACACTCTACACACACAGTAGAACATGCCAGGCACACTCACACCCCCCCTTTACCCCCCGATCACCCCCCCAATTACCCCTGCCCCCCAGTCACAGTGACACCAATGTCATTTTTTTTTTTTTTTTTTTTTTTTTTTGCATTGGTGTCATTTGTGACTGTAATAACTGTTAGGGCAGTTAGAGTTAGCCCCCTTTAGTTCTAATGTACCCCCCTAACCCCCCCAATAAAGGTTTAACCCCGTGATCACCCCCCGTCGCCAGTGTCACTAAGGCTGGGTTCACATTGCAGCGGTTTATGAGAACGAATGTGATTCGCACCGCACTGCAGTGCAAATCACATCCGATCTCTGTGCGATTCGAGTTCAGCCATTCGCCGCACCCGCCGCACCCGCCACACCCGCCGCACCCGCCGCAAATTCGCACGGGACCCTTTTTTTGGCCCGCAGCAGAATCGGATCGCATGGGTGTTCACACCATGCGATCCGAGTTTGCAGATCGCACTGCGATATGCGAACTGATCTGGGGGTGTCAGTAACATTTCACTGACACTCCCAGCAGTTCGCATAGGGCAGTGTGAACTGCCGCCGGGAGGCATGCGATGCGGGAACCCGCCGCGGATTCGCGGCGTTTCCGCATCGCTCCAGTGTGAACCCAGCCTAATAAGCGATCATTTTTCTGATCGCCGTATTAGTGTCACAGGTGACGCTAGTTAGGCAGGTAGGTATTTAGGTTCGCCGCAGCTTTTTATAGCGCCAGGGACCCCCATATACTACCGCATAAAGCCCCCTGATTGCCCCCTAGTTAACCCTTTCACCAGTGATCACCATATAACTGTTACAGGTGACGCTGGTTGGTTAGTTATTTTTTTATAGTTTCAGGGCACCCGCCATTTATTACCTAATAAAGGTTTAACCCCCTGATCACCCGGCGGGTGTCATTTGTGACTAATAACTGTTAGGGCAGTTAGGGTTAGCCCCCTTTAGTTCTAAGGTACCCCCCCAACCCCCCCAATAAAGGTTTAACCCCGTGATCACCCCCCGTCGCCAGTGTCACTAAGGCTGGGTTCACATTGCAGCGGTTTATGAGAACGGATGTGATTCGCACCGCACTGCAGTGCAAATCACATCCGATCTCTGTGCGATTCGAGTTCAGCCATTCGCCGCACCCGCCGCACCCGCCGCAAATTCGCACGGGACCCTTTTTTTGGCCCGCAGCAGAATCGGATCGCATGGGTGTTCACACCATGCGATCCGAGTTTGCAGATCGCACTGCGATATGCGAACTGATCTGGGGGTGTCAGTAACATTTCACTGACACTCCCAGCAGTTCGCATAGGGCAGTGTGAACTGCCGCCGGGAGGCATGCGATGCGGGAACCCGCCGCGCATTCGTGGCGTTCCCGCATCGCTCCAGTGTGAACCCAGCCTAATAAGCGATCGTTTTTCTGATCGCTGTATTAGTGTCACAGGTGACGCTAGTTAGGCAGGTAGGTATTTAGGTTCGCTGCAGCTTTTTATAGCGCCAGGGACCCCCATATACTACCGCATAAAGCCCCCTAATTGCCCCCTAGTTAACCCTTTCACCAGTGATCACCATATAACTGTTACAGGTGACGCTGGTTGGTTAGTTATTTTTTTTATAGTTTCAGGGCACCCGCCATTTATTACCTAGTCTCACTAGTGTACCCCTAAATTTAGGGGTGTCTACTTTCCAAAATGGGGTCATTTGGGGGGGGTTTGTGCCATCTTGGCATTTTATGGCCTTCAAAACTGTAACTCCCTTAGAAAGCCTGAAGGCGGTGCTTGGTTTTCGGGGCCCCGTACGCGGCTAGGCTCCCAAAAAGTCCCACATATGTGGTATCCCCATACTCAGGAGAAGCAGCAGAATTTATTTTGGGGTGTCATTTCACATATGCCCATGGCATGCGTGAGCAATATATCATTTAGTGACAACTTTGTGAAAAAAAAAAAAAAAAAAAAAAAGTTTGTAATTTTCCCGCAACTTGTGGCAAAATATAAAATATTCCATGGACTCAACATGCCTCTCAGCAAATAGCTTGGGGTGTCTACTTTCTAAAATGGGGTCATTTGTGGGGGTTTTGTGCCATCTTGGCATTTTATGGCCTTCAAAACTGTAATAGGTAGTGAGGAGTGAACTCAAAAATTTACGCCCTTAGAAAGCCTGAAGGCGGTGCTTGGTTTTCGGGGCCCCGTACGCGGCTAGGCTCCCAAAAAGTCCCACATATGTGGTATCCCCGTACTCAGGAGAAGCAGCAGAATTTATTTTGGGGTGTCATTTCACATATGCCCATGGCATGCATGAGCAATATATCATTTAGTGACAACTTTGTTAAAAAAAAAAAAAAAAGTTTGTAATTTTCCCGCAACTTGTGGCAAAATATAAAATATTCCATGAACTCAACATGCCTCTCAGCAAATAGCTTGGGGTGTCTACTTTCTAAAATGGGGTCATTTGTGGGGGTTTTGTGCCATCTTGGCATTTTATGGCCTTCAAAACTGTAATAGGTAGTGAGAAGTGAACTCAAAAATTTACGCCCTTAGAAAGCCTGAAGGCGGTGCTTGGTTTTCGGGGCCCCGTACGCGGCTAGGCTCCCAAAAAGTCCCACATATGTGGTATCCCCATACTCAGGAGAAGCAGCAGAATTTATTTTGGGGTGTCATTTCACATACGCCCATAGCATGTGTGAGCAATATATCATTTAGTGACAACTTTGTGTAAAAAAAAAAAAAAAAATTTTTTTTGTCATTATTCAATCGCTTGAGGCAAAAAAATAAAATATTCAATGGGCTCAACATGCCTCTTATCAATTTCCTTAGGGGGTCTACTTTCCAAAATGGGGTCATTTGGGGGGGTTTTGTACTGCCCTGCCATTTTAGCACCTCAAGAAATGAGATAGGCAGTCGTAAACTAAAAGCTGCGTAAATTCCAGAAAACGTACCTTAGTTTGTAGATGTGACAACTTTTGCGCAAACCAATAAATATACAATTATTGACTTTTTTTTTACCAAAGACATGTGGCTGAATACATTTTGGCCTAAATGTATGACTAAAATTGAGTTTATTGGATTTTTCTAATAACAAAAAGTAGAAAATATCATTCTTTTTCAAAATTTGCGGTCTTTTTACGTTTATATCGCAAAAAATAAAAATCGCAGAGGCAATCAAATACCATCAAAAGAAAGCTCTATTTGTGGGAAGAAAAGGACGCAAATTTTGTTTGGGTACAACATTGCATGACCGCGCAATTACCAGTTAAAGCAGCGCAGTGCCAAAGTGTAAAAAGACCTCTGGTCATTTACCAGCAAAATGGTCCGGTCTGAAAGTGGTTAAAGGTGATACTAGCAGCGTATAGATCTGTGAAGTGAGGTGTCGTTGTGGTTCTGATAGCGTACATAGTTGTTCGAATGTAGTTAAGGGGCGAGACCATTGATAAGGGGATGGAGCCGACTGGAGGAAGTGTCTCAACTGAACATAAGACCAGAAAGGGACATAATTCGTCTGTGTCATAGCCACTAAGGATTCGTATGATTTCATTTTCTCCCCCACATAGAAGTGTCGAACTTGCAGGGGATCCTGAAAACCCGCATCGTTCAAGAAGTGTGTCTCCAAACCTGGGACAAAATCGGGGTTGCCTCTGATGGGTGTTAAGGGGCTGTTAGGGGAGGACAATGCATATTTTGTGAAGCTATCTTTGGATGCTATTCAGGGACTTATAGTAATCAAAAACTTTTCTGCGTTTGATGGGAGAGTTAAGGCCCTGAATATTGTGTGAGGCTACTTTAAGCCTAGTGTTCGGGAAGTCAGTCATGGAGCAGAGGGGGAGCCCAGCATCTAAATGAGACCTCACTTACCCGACAAGCAGCGATGATCCAGGTAGCAATGGTGAGGTCCGCAACCTGCTATGACCTCGTGGAGGGTTGTGCAATACAGGAGCTCCAGTACATTCCTGAAAAATATGACAACGTTAGAAACATAATTTGCAGAAGTATCTTTTTGTGTGGGGGGGAGAAGGGGGGGACAGGAAAAGGATAAAAAGGACTCCTGAAAGAAGAAAGAGGAATTTAGGGCAGGAGATACCCCCCGAAGCCCATAGAACAGTCAAGAACAACATCCGACCCTTATATGGTCAGATGTCCCAACCCCCGGGCGCCCAAGAGAGACCGAGGGTGGGGGAGTTACGCAAGTGATCCCTCACGGAACCAGGGACCCTCAGGTGGGAAAATTCCCAATCTAGAAAAATGGAAAAGAAACTTAAAGCACGGTTATATATTGGCTGTGAAATGGAACAAGAACAGAAAATTCAAATCAAAATAATGAACCATTAAATGAGTCCCATCCCTCTATAGAGACTGCTGAGTGTTCATAAAGGCACAATAGGAGGGAGCAGGAGAGAAAAGTGGGTTCCGAGGCAGTCCAGATAAGGGGAATAGCCAGGCATCTAGGGGCATCGTAAACTGAGGTTGGAACGTTAGCAGTCTAGAACAGGCCCGGGTAACATAGATCCTAGAGATCAGAGGGAGCCAGAACAGGTGTAGGACAGGTCCCCTGATGGTGGGGGGGAAGTCCTCTGGCCCTCTCCAGGACCCTGGGTAATAAGTCACAGATTGGTGGGTAGTAGATCAAGCTTGGGCACTTCTCAGGTAGGTGCGTTGTCTTTGACCTTCTTAGCTCTTACAGATGTCCATAGCGGGGATTGCGGGCTGTTGGGTGTTGGTCTTTTGTTAGAGCTGTGCCCAGTGTTAGAGGTATCCATGTCAGCTTCTTGGGAGATGAGTTTCAGGCGAATGAGAAGTTTCTCCCCCTCAGGAAAGGTTGAGAATGCGTAGATCTTCCCTTTGTCCGAGAACCAAACAGCAAATGGAAAGGCCCACTTGTATTTTATATCTCTCTGTGTCAGCACAAGCAAGAGGGGTTTCAATGCTCTCCGTCTTTGTATCGTGGAGGGGGAGAGGTCTGCAAAGATCTGTACCTGGTGACCCTGGCACATGACATGCTGCAGTGATCTGGTTCGTTTCATGACTTCCTCCTTAACAGAGAAATGGTGGGGTTTGGCGATCACATCTCGTGGGGTGCCATCTTTTCTAGGGGGACCAAGGGCCCTATCTAGTTCCAGTTTTGGAGCTGAGATGTCAGGAATTAGCTGCATGATTAGATCATGGACTGCACCAGATACATCCGCTACCGATTCCGGGAGACCGCGAATTCTGATGTTGTATCTCCGCGACCTATTTTCAAGGTCGTCAATGCAGGCCATGGCCAGGTCAAGTTGCTCCTGTACCGAGTAAATGTGTCTGGAGTTTTGGTTGGTTATGGCTATGGTGTCCTCCATTTTGTGTTTGATCGTTTCAATCCGTGAGCCCAAATTAATAAAATCAGCTTTTAGTTCCCCAGTGATTTTCAGGGCTGATTGGGAGAGTCCCTTCTCCAACAGTTCAGAGAATTTGTGAAATAAAGCGTCCATGTGGGATACAGGGTCCCTGTGGGGGACATCATGGGGGGATAGGCTCGCCTGAGCAGCCAAGTGCAGCCCTGTGGGGGATGGGAAGAAGTCCTGAATGGTGCGTTCCAGGAGGGACACAGTGGAGGCCGGGGATGGGGTGATATTCTTGGGGGGGGCCCCTAAGGCCGCCTGGAGTAGCGTGGTTAGGTGTATGGGCTGGCTCTGACCTGTAGTCCACCAAGCCTGTGGAGCGATGTTCCTGGGATAGGAGCTGTGCTGTGGTGGTCATCTTGGATTTCTCCCTCTCTCCCAGTGATGCGAACAGCGGTCCCAAATTGCGTTTTGCCGGTCCCCCGATCATCCGGGAGTGTGCCCGGGTGCATTGGGGGGCTATCAGTGCCTCTTGTGGAGCGTTTGGTGAGCCGTGCTGTGCGCTGAGGGTCCCGTTGTTCCGTGAGGCAGCGGGGCTCTCGATGATCGTGGCCATCTTGCGAGCCTCGCGCATGCGCACTCCCCCATTAGATTTTAGATGACTAAAATGAGTTTTAGTCTACTAAAATATACTGGAAATGTAGTCGACTAAATTAGACTAAAACTAAAACAATTGCACCCAACTAAAATGGGACTAAAACTAAAATGCCATTTTAGTCCTAAGACCAAGACTAAAACTAAATTGATATTTGCTGCCAAAATTAACACTACTTGCAATCACACAATATTGTAGTAGTATAAAACACTGTGGCATGGTCCTACGTGAAAACCCATTTCCAACCCCCCTTTTAGTGAAGAACAATCAGCCACACAAAGATGTAGCGACACCCAGTTGGCCATTCATCTCCAGTGGCATGCGCCACTCATCTTTTCTCCGTCTTTCTCCCTGAGGTTAGTTCAGGTTTCCATCCGGCAACAGCTTGGACTTTACCTACTCAGATAAAAAATAAAAATAAAAAAATACATAACTAGCAGGGGGAGAACGTACAGTTCGCATCTTCACCAAGGTCAGTCGAATGACAGGAGTGAGACAGTAACACCAGGCCCAACGTCAGATGGTTATCCACCACCTCGATGACTCCCTGCTCACTGAACAACCAGGCACACCACAAGCAGATCTAGACAGGTTGAGGATAGTGTTCAGCAATCTCAATGTGCCCATAGTTGAGCTTGAAGTGGAAGGCCCAGAACACGCTATCATCTTCCTAGGTGTCACTAGGTGTACACACGTTCCATAGCCTTCCCCCGACAAATTAGCCTGTATCAGGACAGTTATCCATGACTTCACCTGGTCACAAGGATGCACCATGAGGGTGCACCATGAGGCAGTCGCAATCCTTACTAGGGATGCAGAACTTTGCAATGAGGATTATTCCTCAAGGACGGCCCTTTATATCACAGATTTTAATTTTTCTCACACCAGTGCAAGATGCAGACCAAGTTCTCAAACTAGACCAAACAGCAGTAGCAGACTTAGCTATGTGGGACAAGTTCCTCACCAGCTGGAATGGCATTTCAATGTTCATTTCAGTGCTAGCCGAGCCACCACGGATGGTCACCAATGCCACAGCCTCCACGGGCTTCGCTGCCTTTTTTTGGCTGCTACTGGGTTGCCGAACCTTGGCCCCCAGAAATTCTCTTAAATTTCTGCTTTCACGCAGTCTTCATCACTCTTCGAGCTGTATCCCATCATGGCAGCTGCCCAGGTCTGGGGCCACACTTGAACGTGACAGATGGTGCTCTTCACCACGGTCAATCCGGCCATGGCCGACATCATCAATAAAGGTAGATCTAAGTCACTCCCCATCATGTCCTTCTTGTGCAGGCTCGCGCAGCTGTCCCTCCATCACCAGTTTAATATCTTCCTTAGATGTGTTCCAGGCAAATGCAAAATTGCAGCTGATGTGCTGTCCCGTTTCAACCTTACTTTATTTTTCCAGCAGGAGCCTAGAGCCGACCCAACAGCTACTCCTGTCCTACCCACTTGTTGCTGACGATGGACTGAAGTCACATCTTGACAATGCAACCTAGCTCATTAACCACTCCTTGGCATGCAACACACTGAAGGCCTATCGTATTGCTTGGAACACTTACCACACGTTTTTGGCCTCTTGCCAATATCCTAGCCTTCATATCATATTGCCACACGCAGCTGGCTCTTTCTCACAATACTATCACACTATACATAGCTGGAGTCCAGCATTTCCTGTCCTTACAGGATCCCAGTAAACCATCGGTATTCTCGACCCATGTAGTCAAGTCCTTCCTACAGGACATACAGAAGCACCAACCTGTAGTCAGTGGCAAACACCTACATATCACGAGTGCCCTCTTCAGGGACATTTCTGAAATCCTTACTTGTTGTTTGTTTGGGGCTTTGCTCAACCTAGTCTTCCAGGCAGGCCATCTACCAGGCCTTCTACGGTTTCCTACGACCTGCTAATTTTACCGTCAGTGGCTCTGGCAGTCAGACACTGCTCTGACGCCACCTGACTTGCTTACCGAAGGAATACACCCTTCATCTCACAGTCTGAAAATGCAACAAACCAGCCCCGGGGTTGACATCAACCTGATTCAGAATAACAATGCCTGGTGCTCAGTGATGGTCCTTGACTGACTACTGTCCCATCTATCGAGCCAATCTGATGGTAGCTCATTGCTACCATTTCTAACCAGCCCCCTGAGTGGCAGCCAGTTTATCAGCCATATCAGGATCCTCTTAAGCAACTTGGGCTTCAACCACAGTCAGTCCTCTGGACATTCCTTCCAGATTGGAGCAGCCTCAGCTGCCTTCCAATGGAAGTCTGCTTATTTTGCAACATACATTCCAAATCCTTAGGAAGAAATGACACAAGCCTTTACCAAGCTGGCTCAATAAACACAAGAATCAATTAAGCGTTATTCCCCTAGCTGAGTCTTTTGCCCCCTTTTCTTGGCATACTGTCCAGACCACCAAGGCACACTTCAGGTCTATTTATGTTGTAAGTCTTGTTGCCTGTTTATGTGATCCACATCTCTCTCGGTCAGAGGGCCACAGCCATAAATAAGAAGGCCAGTATGGTGGCCTGAATTTGTGGGAGGAGCCCGGAGGGTATTTAAGCGGCCCACTCGCCCATGCTCACTCAGACTTACGATCAGCTCTCCCCACTTAAAAGACATGCTATACATCATTGTATTGTACAGTACAGTACAGAATTTTCATTTGTGTTCTGTACTTATGCAAATGAAAACAATGTTATTGAACTGGAGTTTTGTGTTTAGCCCTTTTTGTCAGAATAAAGTACAGTATAGTAGTTAAGAATGCTTAAAATATTAATTATTTGTGGCTCCTCGTTTAACAACAACTCTTTCAATGGCCTGGTCGTTGGAACGGAACCTGGTCGTTACGTGTGGAGTACCTCTATATATATCATATCAGGCATCCACACCATGTCTAAACTTATTGCATTCATGCATAAAAAACACTTGTGGCACATAAAGTTAGCAAAAATAGGTACTTTACCCCCAGCTTCCACACAGTTCTTGGGCAAGTGTAATGTCACGATTCAACAGTCCAGTGGCAAGGTTGCTCTGGATGCAAGATACAGGGAACAATGTGAATCCCATACCTCACAAAAATCATTCCAACACCGTGGTGAAGCATTTTTACTGTTTCTTTTTTTCAGAAATTTTTAATGGGGGAGGAATGTCTGATGTTAAAAGTGAATCCAGCCTTTTAGTGTAAGGTCCATTTTAAAGTAAATCTAGAAAATATAATTCTTAATGGGTTTTTGGTAGAAAACTTTGTATGTCTTTTCTGCTGAAAAACTACCCTACACCATGTATTATAAATATGCAGGCATCCATCTTTTACCTAAAGCTGTGGTCTCAGACACTGACCTTGTGGACACCATTTCTACCACGTCCTGAACCTCTGCATCCACATCCTCAGGTTCTGCATCCACATCCTTAGATTGTGTTTTGAGTTCCCCTTCTGCAGGAGGTGTGGGGTTCCTGGTGTCCTCAGATGTCCCGATTCTTTTCTCCCCTATGTGAATACAAAAAATATATACTTAGCAGATAGATATTTGAGGTGATATTTGAGGTGAAATCTATTAATATGTAGTGGAAGTGTCATCCAATTGTCTGTTTTGGCAGAGTTCCAAGTTGAAGACATGCTTTTTTCCTTCAAAAGCTGGAATACTTACCTGTTTTGTGCAAGTTTCACACATGTAGAGACCCCTAGTATCCTAGTATCCACTGGAACACCTGCATGGAACACCAAAAAAAAGTTTGTTATGGTGTCTCACACTAGTGCTCCTTGAGTCCAGATGTGTAAACAGCTGCTGAGTGTCCTCTCCTTACGCTGAATCAAGTTGTCATTTCATTATAGTTTCAAACACAATCTAGACAACAATGTAATAAACTTATTTGAATACAAATAGGCATAAACAAATGTAGTTAACCTGGATCTGCCAAAAACGTTGTATTGTAGTGGTCAAACTAATGCTGTTTAATACGAATGACTACTGTGCCCACGACCCTCAAAGCTGGCATTTTATTTGAACATTTATTGGGTGAAGAAAAGAACAATAAACAGTTATAAAATTATGTCAGGATGCATCATATAGAAAAACATAGGTCGGGTGTCAGTTAACAGCATCTCAAAAAAAAGAAATTACACATAACGGTGTATATTAGGTGCAGTACAATATATAGCTGTCTAACAGGTCTTTAAATACTGCTACAACAGTAATCAGAGCATCCAAACTGATCTTATATGAAAAAACAACAAAATCTAAACTAATAACTCTAAGCCTCTGTACACACGGTCAGACATTCAGACGGAAAATGTCCGATCGGACCGTGTTGTCGGATAATCCGACTCTGTGTGGGCTCCATCGGACTGTTTCCGTCAGAATATCCAACCAACAAAATTTTAGCGCTGGGCTTTAAAACTTTTTGACAACATGATCGGATCAGGCTTTGTCCGATCGTTTGTAGAGAATTCCGATCGGACAAAGTGCCACGCATGTTCAGAACATATTCCTAGACCAAAGCTATTGGCTGGTAGCCTCAACGTAGTACCGTCATAACGAAATAACGTCATCACATTATGAACGATCGGATTTTATGACAACTTTGTCCAACCGTGTGTATGCAACACCAGTTTCGGACAAAATCCGTCAGACAAAATCCGACGGATTTTGTTGCTGGAATGTCCGATCGTGTGTACAAGGGCTAAGAAAAGCAATGTCTTCAATTGTATTAGGTTTATTGAATAATGGCAATGGTTGCCGTAGTATCACTCTCCCAGCCTGACCCTCAACCTTGGCTGGCACTCGACCATACCTCCCTCAAGGGGGGGGGGGGGGGTTCTAGGTAGTTGGGCCCTGTGTGAGAAAGCCATTTGGCCCACTTGTTGGCATGAACCTGCATAGTGTTCATGATTGTGTGGTGGATCCATTCCATAAGGCGAATGGTTTCCATCCTCTGGAGAACCTGGGTCCAGTGGATTGAACGTGAGTGTCAATTCAAAGCTATGGCCCATTGAATGGCACAAAACAGAGTGTTGATCAATCGTTGGGAAGAAGGGGGGATCTCCGGGATCGGAATGAACAGTAAGCATCTTGGAGCTGTTAAGTCAACCCTAGAGCCTGTAATTGTAGTTACCTTGGCTGAGGCCTGATCCCAAATGGGTTGGAGATGTGGGCAGCTCCAGAAAATGTGGAGTAGGGTACCTACTGTTGGGCAGCCTCTGAAACATAGGTCGGAGACCATTGGGTAAAATTTATGAACCCTATTGGGTGTGAGATACCAACGAGTATGTAATTTCACAGTCGTTTCTTTGATAGACATTGAACGGGAGCATTTATGCATGTTTAAGAGCATATCTTGCCATTTTTCGGTGGAGAACTCCGTGGCTAGGTCAGATTCCCATCGACAAATCGCCACTGACTTCTCTGGCTAGTAGACTTCAATCAGGTATCTATACATGGCAGAAATTATGCCCCTTTCCCTAGATTGACTGCAACATATTCACTCAAATTGGGTGCCCGTGGGATCGTGCAGCGGTTTTTAGCATGTCTGAAAAAAATGTTGAATTTGAAGGAATTTATGAAATTCTTCTCTTGGGATATTAAATTGTGTCTGAAGGTGTGAAAGAGATGAAACTGGTTCTATGAGAAAGTGATTTTAGGGTGATTAGGGATTGTTGTATCCACCAGTGGAAAGTCCTAGGGGCCACAAAAGCTGAATGGAATCTCTTATCTCCTAAGAATGATGCCAACTGGGGTCTGTTGGGACACAATTTGAACTTTTGGTGGTATAGGGACCAGAGATATAAAGACTGGCTGACTATGCTTTTAAGTGAAGCCAATTCTCTAGGTCTCAAGCCCTCCTGCCATAGAATGCCTGGGAGAGAGTATGGGCATATCGCCCCCAGTAGGGGCATGCCACTGCGCTGTCTGGGCTAGCCTAGCCGCAAGGTAGTATAGCCATAATTCAGGCAGGCCTAGTCCACCCCGCAGCATAGGACGATGCACCAGGGATTTTCCAAATCTGGGCCTTTTATTTTGCCATATGAAGGCATTAATATCACGTTGTATCTGAATAAGGGTTTGATGTGATACATATAGAGGGAGGGCTCTAAAGAAGTACAGCAACTTTGGCAGGATCGACATTTTGATAGCCATAACTCTACCTAGCAGGGAAATATGGTATGTGGACCATAATCTCAGCCATTGTTTAATCTTGGTAATCTTGGTAAAGAGAATTAGTTGGGTATGGACTGATTTTCTTCCATTGAAGCATCTTATTTATTTGCTAGTTAATATGTAGTGAAATAAAAAAGTGTTTAAAATTACCAAGCCTTTATAACCGGATAATGACTAAAATAAAGTACTATACATCCATATTTTCCAGTGCTTTTTACTTCATTTATTGATTTCTTATAGTATTTTTCTTTCTTTACACCAATCAGTAACTATGACTTCCACTATGTGATTTAATTTTGAGTAAAATACTGTCAAAATAACTTTTAGTTTTGAAAATGCCAAATACAGTCGACAAAATCATTCCGTGAATAAATAAGGATGGTCAAGCAGCTGTTTCCTGTTATCAGCTTAGAAAATGAGTCAGTTGAAACAAACTGTGGAAGGAAATGTCCACATTTATTCTTTACGGTTTTTTTCACAGTTTGTTAGAAATCGTGCAGATGATTGGACAGAATTGTTTGTTTCACATTGCAGTCAATTCCGTGGTACAAATAGAACTCACAGCAAAAGGTGCTTTCTGTTAAAAGCAACAAACATTAAGAGCAATTTATAGAAAGAGATAATACAGATGACGGCATATGTATTAAATTGTATTTTGATCACTTCTATATTTACTAGTAACTTAAGGGCAAATCTTTGACTAGTGATCATAAAACATCAATGTAAAAGCAAACCAATGTAAAGGAGCAGGTAAGTGCAAATGTTGAAAGTTCTACTGCCTCAGAGTTCTGTTTCATGCACAGAAAAGGAAAGACACTATAGATGAAAATGAGAATGGAAGGTCTACTCCCCCAATACAACTGGTAAAAAAAAATTGAAAAAAGTTTGTACTAAAGAAAACAAAAATGTCTCCAGTAAGGGGAGTGCATTCTCTGGGGTTTTGTGTATCCAGAGGCAGCAGTGAGCAGTGTCAGTCATGCCTCCCAGAAGTGTGCACAAATATTTTAAAAATGTTTTTTGTACAATCTTTATTTTTCAATGACTTTTAAGTTATTTTAATTTGGAAGTGTGGGCTGTAAATTCATTTTTTTTTGTCTGTCTGTGACCCATTGTGAAGATTTTCCCTCACGTATTGTGCCTCTGATGCTCATCCAGGAAATGGGAGTGGGGGGGGGGGGGGGGGGGGTGTATCAATCACTGGCACAAGAAGGCTCATAAAGCAATAAAAACATTGTCAGCAGTTCTGCGGACTTGTTCACGCGTAAAGTTGGGGGTGGTAAAACCCTGCAGTTGAGTTGTGGTTTTACTGCCCCCAATTGCCATCCCCTTTAGCTGCTGAGATAACAGCCAAAGGTGTACACATGCCGCAGTAGGAATTAAAACCACTGTTGGTTTTGGTGGATGCTACCATCTGCTGATCGCAACCCATTCAAGGAAATGAGACCACTCTCCAAGCAACCCCCAAATACATGCTTCTGCGGGGTACAAGGGGTTAAGGCAGGTGGTGAGAAAGCAAAACAATGTTGCCTTCTTTAATCCTTTGTTTGCTGTACTGAACAAGGTTGCAGGGCACTTGCAGAGAACCTCATTCACTTGAATGGGTCATGCTTGGCAGGTGCTACACCCACCAACCATGACAAGGCATATAACTCTTGCTGAGTCTGCGACATGTGTACATCCCTGGCTACTGCAGCTAAAGGAGGTGCGGTTGGGCAGGAGTTTTAAAAACACATCTTAACTATGGGATTTTACGACCTTCAAAACTGCAAAGGTAAATTAAAGCGGTTCTTCACCCTAAAGGGGAAGTTCCGCTAATCTGATCCCTCCCCCCCTCCGGTGCCACAATCGGCACCTTTCAGGGGGGAGGGGGGTGCAGATAATCCAGGTATCTGCACCCACTTCCGGGCAGAGCGCCACAGATGCCCTGCCCCCCCCCTGTTGTGTTCTGGGAAACACACAGTTCCCAGGACACAGCCGGGGACCAGAAGAGACGCGCAGCGCGACTCGCGCATGCGCAGTAGGGAACCGGGCAGTGAAGCCACGATGCTTCACTTCCCGATTCCCTGACAGAGGATGGCGGCGGGGGCAGCAGCGAGACGAGCGATCGCTCATCATCTGCCGCCGACATGGACCCTGGGACAGGTAAGTGTGATTTTATTAAAAGTCAGCAGCTGCAATATTAGTAGCTGCTGGCTTTTAATTTTTTTTTTTTTTTTTTTGGTGCAGAACCACTTTAACTCAAATTGTTTTGAGACCCCTATAAGGCTGCAATCACACGAATGTGCTGAAAGTGCACCAAATCCACAGGATATAATAGAAGCAGCCCTATCCTATTATATGTATTGCTTCTCACTGACCTGAAGATATCTTCTTTCCTGCTGCTGGCACCACTCTGAAGACCAGTAGCAAGGGTAAGAGGTGGAGTGCATTTGGTATCACTCCACATGGGACAGAAGCCAGCACTACAGAGGAGGCATCAGCTTATGCGGCTCATGCCCTCTACTACAGTTCCAACTTCACAAGTAGTCCCTCTGCATTGAACTCTGTTTTATGCTCTGCAATGGCGGGTCAGCATGCCCAGACCACGATCTACTAGTCACCTATGGGTTGCTAACCCCCTGTCTAGACCATCTACTATTATATACCTGTTTTAAATTCATGTATACTAAATATTTTACTACCAAATTCATTTGCAGTTTTGGTTAGCTCACCTCTGTCACATTGCACAGCAGCAAAGGTGACACTTGTATTTTCCAGTTCAACAATGCAGCACCTTCTGTCACCTCCCCACCACCAGTCTGACAATTGAACAGTTAATTAGAGTCATCAGCTCTGTTCAATAGGCATGGAGACTGAACCAGGAAACACTAACAGGAAAGACTGAACAAGGATAATACTCCCTATATATTGTGACAGAGGTGTATGAATCATATTTTGTAGATAAAACAGTAAATATGATTTAAATATGATTTATTCATAGCGAAACGCAAGAAAATAGTGTAGATATGCCTAAATTACAAATAAAATAGTACCAGGTAGTGCCATTAGAATTATTAAGTTTGAAGAGACTGCCTTTATCTGTGACCATAATGTGTGAAGCACAATTACTTTTTCCCAAGGGCCATCTTCTGTTAACATCACATTTTAAGAATGAATAAATAGGGCCATTTGTTCACCATTGCCCATTTCATCAATGGAACTCAAAAAACTCAAGCAGTCCCCAGACAATTGACCCTTGCTATGCCTTGAAGTCTGTTTACACAGCCACCGTGTAATGATGTCATGATGAAATGCTGCTGTAACATTAATGCTACTTGCGTTGCTTTGTATGTGTGACCCATCCCTGTTTAGTCTCAGCTGCTATGAAAATGTTTGTCAGCTAGCCACCATGTATCAATATTTTCAATATCTAAGATCATCTGAGGTTTCTTTCTGAAGTATTTTCCAATTTACACATTTTGAGAAATTTACTGTACTATAAAATAATCAAGGGGGATTATTCAAAGCAATACAATTAAAACATTTTGCATTTACTTTTCTATGGCCTAAGAATTAGTGTTTGATTTTTATTAAGTATGATTTAACAATCATCACATCAGATACACTTTATGTAATAATATGAGCATTGCATACAACCGAAATGATCTCACAGAAATGTAAAATATGTAAATTACAGCCGCAGAGATAATCAGATTATAATTAACATGGGATAGCACTATCTTAAATCTTGTAGGATGTGTATTATATATTTATGCAACAGGTTTTGTTGAAATTGTTGATAGACCATGGAACACTCTAATTTTTGTTTAAAAATGTTCCAAGTAACATTTGCTAATAGAAACTTGCTGTAATATTGAGCAGGGTAATGCAAATATTTAATGTGATATATATTAACACTAAAGCCTCCAATACCAAAAATTCTATCAGCAACAGCTACTTGGTCTAATAGGAGTTTCTTGGAATTACTTATGTTTTCATGCAATGCCACTCAATAACACTAGGGGGACTAAAACAGTACAAACAACATATCCAGTGCAGAAACAACAGTATTCATTCAGGAACACTTACAAATCAAATGATAATTTAACAGCATGTTGTTTTTTATTCTATATGTTAGAATATTTCAAGTTACCTCACCTATAAAATAGGTTGTGTAAAAACATCTGGGGTTATTAATGCTCTGTTTGATTTCAGAAGTTGTTGATGTGCTTCTCACTATGTGCAATGATTATTTCCACTATGAGAGCTAATCAGCTTATCATTGGGCAGGCCAATAGAAACTAAAAAGGCCTTCTCTTAAACATTAAAAAGTATTTACATGATCACTTCCAACTTCCATACTGTAAGACCCCTTTCACACTGGGGAGTTTTTCAGGCACTTTTGGGATAAAAATAGTGCCTGCAAAGCGCCTGGAAAACCCCTCCCCTGCAGCCCCAGTGTGAGAGTTTGAATGCTTTCACACTGGAGCGGTGTGCTTGCAGGACGTTAGAAAAAGTCCTGCAAGCAGCATCTTTCGGACTCTGGCACAGCAGGGAATGCACCTCTGCCATTGGAATCAGTGGGCACTGTTGCCGAAGCGCCTGCAAAGCACTTCGGCAGCATCTCTTTGCAGGTGCTATTAACCCTTTATTCAGCCTCTAATGGGGATAAAAGCACCCTGCTAACGGCCGAAAAGCGCCACTAGTACAGCGGTAAACCACAGCTAAAATTAGCGTTGCTTTACTGAGCAAACTTATACTTGTGCCCTTCCAAATTTGCTTATCAACTATTTTCTGGCAGTTTGGGCTCAAGGGCATATGCTTTGGGCCCCACAACAATGATTGGGTCTGTGGCAGCTGCCCCTTTTGCCCTGTGTTAAAGACTGCCCTGATCAGCATATAGTGAAGTAAACCAGAGTTCTAGTGACCAACTCTAGTCTAAGGAAAACTTTGATTTCTCCATGCAGGTAAAGCAATGGGTTTGCTTTAATGTCCTCTCCCAGTCTAAGCAGAACATACAGTACTCTTCTTTCTTTGCCCCCTCAATCCTCTGTTCAGTTGTTGGGATTGATGACAATACCTTGTACTTCTGGGTATGTACGAGCATGTGACTCACTCCATGTGACAATTGGTGCTTGGTGATTGCCCCAGCCATGTCACTTGTAGGCTGAGAAAACACATAGGGTTGTAATTCTTTTTTGCCCATGGCTGAATGAATGATAAGTATGTGCCATTGGGAAGAGGAGTGGGAGAGTAGGCACTCAAGTCAAACTGTTGTTTTGGAGTGTCCTATTACATTAACTTGTTGTATGTGTGTGTTAAAAATCTTCTGGTCTCAATCCAGGGCTTCTTCCAACATTACAAATATTTTAGAGACTGAGGAGTCAAACTGCTATGTACTTGTTTAACCTAAAACTTCAAAAAACTTTGAAATGGCTATGGTATTAGTTAAAAGTTTGGTTTTATGGATTAACCTATTCATATACAAAATATTACAACAGCTTTGGAAACAGCAAAAGCATATACTTGACTGAGTACACCCATGACTAGACAACCATACAGCATATCCTCTATGATTTGTGTGTCTTTGAGACAACTGGTTCTCCTTTTACAACTCAAATAGTTTGCCTATATTGATTAAAAAAATGTTTCTGTTCAGCTAGCTCTTTTTCTATCTTAACTATGGATTCCACTCAAACCTTCAGCCTAAACAGTCCCACTGCAAAACACAATTCTGCTACCCAGTTAACCATGTACCAGCAGAAACTGGTTTTGGCTCATGGTTAACTCAATTAAATTTGCAGACACATGGTGGCTGAAAGTCTGGATGTTGGTGATTAGGAACTGTACACAGCAATGGTAAATAAAGTAGGATAGTTAGCAAGATAAGACTATAGAAAGCTATAGACTGGGGGAGAGTGACAGCCAGAGATGGGGTCATAAAACTGTTGGATGAGTGAGAAAACCCAATTCCAAATATAGGCCGTTATCGTTTGTGTCAAATAGAACTATCATTCTTCAAAAGTTTCCCTTTCCTAAATAGTTTTTAAATTTCCTTTTAAGAACTAATACACTGAGGTCATCCATAATGTGATCCGGTTGTGGGAAATTGTGTCCCACAGAAATGCTGAATATTTTTTTTTATGTTCTTTAATGGTGTGTCTGTGCAAATTCATCTTTCTTCGCAACTTCTGTCCCATTTTGTAAGATCCTTTGCGACATCTTTTATATTGAATGAGGCACACAACAATACTGGAGACGCAGTTGTATGATAATTGATATTGAAGGGTACTGCTATGGGAAGTAAAATGGTACCCCAATGTGCCAACTCATTTAAGGCTAACCCTGAGGAAAAATTCCTGAACAGCATACATCACGTGGACAGAAGGTGAAGAAAATTTAAAACAATTTTACTCATTGATCAAAACTTTTCACTCATCAAGTAAACTAAAAATGGATTGTTCAAACACACATCAACTTTCTAGAAACCAAAGTTTATATCAGGGATGACAAGCTGCACACCTCAATATACAGAAAACCCACTGACAGATGGGAATTTCAAAACTATTCAGCAAAGGAAAATGTTTGAACTAAGAATGACGGTTCTATTTAAAATATAAAGGCCTAAACTTATGCCTTGTACACACGGTTGGAAATTCCATCGGAAAAGGTCTGATCGGATTATATTGTTGGAAAATCCGATCGTGTGGGGGCTCCATCTGACTTTTTCCATCGGAACTTCAGACAGAAAAAATTTGAGAGCAGGATCTCAAATTTTCCGAGAGAAAAATCCAATCTGACTTTTTCCGATCATTTGTAGAGAATTCCGATCGAACAAAGTGCCACGCATGCACAGATCAAATTGAGAAACCAAAGCTATTGGCTACTAGCCTCAACGTAGTCCCGTTGTAACAAACAAATGTCATCACATTCCGAACGATTGGTTTATCCGACAACTTTGTCCAACCGTGTGTATGCAACACCAGTTTAGGACAAAATCCATCAGCAAAAATCAGACAGATTTTGTTGTCGGAATGTCCGACCGTGTGTACAAGGCATTAGACTTGGGTTCTCTCACTCGATATCTAACAGTTTTACGACCCCTGTGACAACCCCCCCCCCCCCCCCTCAGGTCTATAGCTTGTTATCTGTATTATCTCACTAACTATCCTAGTTTAATTACCATTGCTGTGTACATTTGTTTGTGTTTTTTTTACCTTTTTATTCTCCTTCAGAGATTGTCTTCTTTAAAATTCTGCTAAAACTTTGTGAAGTTGGTATTGCTTTGACCTTGAAGAAGGGGACATACATTGAAAGCTTGTCCAGGAAGATTCTATGTTAGCGCAAAAAAGAAAAGACAGTACAGTACAGACAGTACTCTGTCGCAAGTGCACTAATATGGCTACGATCATCTCAACCATTATATTTGAATACTTGAAGGAACTTCTTCATGACTAAGTTTAAACACCAAAAGAGGAATCTCACAAAATATAAATATGATGTTCATTTAATATAAAGAGAGAGAATAGAAAAAGCAGTAGGAACATGTTCAGTGTTTTTTTTTTTTTATTATTTAATTATTGTAAAAAAAAAAAATAGAAAATGCTATATGTGAATGATTCCCAAAGGCTTAAGTATTAGATAAAAGTTATTTTGCACACCTCCACTAACACCAGTCAGCCATTGAAAATTAGATGAAGAGATATTCTTCGTAGATAAACAGAAAAAAGTATGATACATTAATTAATGCATAGGGATCCCAGCTGTTTTAGCATAATAGCTAATCATGGAAACCTCTAGAAGTGATTGTTAAAATACTTGCCATGAACATTCAAAAAATGATTTAAAAACCCTTACATGAAGACAGTTCCCTCTATTTCCATAACTACATCAATATTTATAAACTGGTTTGTTAAAATAATGTAATCTTGCAAAGTTAATGGATGGAATTAAAATCAAAACTTAGAAAAAGTTAGGGCAACATCACGCAAAAGCACTGGATGCCTGTGATTGCTTTTAATAAAGAATACACAATACAGAAATTCCACACCGCAGTAATTACTGCTTCAACATTCCAGAGAACAGGTTAGTAGAAAAAATTCTGATCCTGCCACACATTAAAGTATGAGTATGAGTATGAAATCACTGTCTGGAAAACCTTTTGTCAAACACTGCCCAAAGAGATATATTGTTAAATATACCATATATGCCAACAGAATACAATGGGGGGGGGGGGGGGGGGTTACTAAAACTGGAGTACTCCGAATCTGGTGCAATTATACACGGTAGCCACTCAGCTTCTCTGGTTAAATTACGTTTTGACAATAAAACCTGAAGCTGGTTGCTTTTCTGTGCAGAGCTGCACTGGATTTTGCACACTCCAGTTTTAGTAAATCCCCCCTCACACTGTTCAATGAAAGTGATAGTAAACAAAACTAATGCCCAAAAACCTTAAGAATAATGTTAAACAGTGTTAAAATATTTCAAAAGGCAAGTTGTGCTTTAAAGGTGCTGTCTCTCATGAAACAATAAACAGATGTACTGTTAAAAGCATACATTTTCATTTATCCAAACAATAGAGGCTAAAATCACGGGTATATAAACCTGTATATTAAACATCTTCATGTGGTTATGTTATCATGCCCCAGTGGCCAGTCTTTAACTTCAATCTTTTTTCCAATTAAATTTTTATATATATATATATATATATATATATTACTTCAATCTAAGCCCTTTGGACATAATTATACGTAACTAATTGCCACAGGTTCGGTGTAAATGTACAGTGATCAAATAATAGTAAAGTAGTTATGGATTAGGCCAAACTCAATTTGTTTCGCTAATGCCGCGTACACACAATCAAACTATGCGGCGGAAAAGTGTGGGCTCCGGCTGACTTTTTTTACCCAAAAGTCCGGCGGACTTAGAAAGTAGTTTTGACTCAAAAACTGTCCGCCGGACTCGCAGTCCGGCGGACATTACGGCCGTGTGTGTGTGCTAGTCCGCCGTACTTTTGAAATGAATGGACTTTCCCACACAGAGAAAAGTCCGTTCATTGTGAATACGGCTCCAGGTAGACAGGACTTGTGAAGGAAGTCAATGTCGCCGCCTTCAGCGACGAGATTGACACGTCACTGGGCCGTCACCTGGTATGGACTTAAAGGGGAAGCCCTACGCTGAAAAAATGGTGTGGGGGTCCCCCCTAGGTCCATAAAAAATCCTCATCCAAGCATGCTACCCGGCTGGTCAGGAAAGGGGGTGGGGACAAGCGAGCGACCCCCCTCCTGAGCCATACCAAGCCGCGTGCCCTCAACATGGGGCGTGCTTTGGGGAAGGGGGGGGCGCGCGGCCCCCCCACCGCAAAGCACCTTGCCCCCATGTTGTTGAGGACAAGGGCCCTGTTCCCGACAACCCTGGCCGTTGGTTGTCGGGGTCTGCAGGCGGGGGGCTTATCGGAATCCGGTAGAATCCCCCAGATACCGGCCCCCCACCCTATGTGAATGAGTATGGGGTACAATGTACCCCTACCCATTCACCTGTGAAAAAAATGTAAATAAAACACAACACACAAGGGTTAAAAATAATTGATATCACAGAAGATGCTGGGACTGTGACATCATAATGGGGGGACATGACCCGGCCATGTCCCTATATAAGTCGCCGCACACAGAGTCCCTGTCATTGTGGCCAGAGAGCGAGTTGAGTCAACATCTCAAGGAAGAAGAACAAGAAGAAGAGAAGGCGGCGGGGATAGAAGACCGGGCCACCACTTGTAAAAGTGCTGGAAGAAGGCGCGGAGGCCCGGCAAGAAGAACTAAAGAGGGGGATCAAGACCCCCGAAGAGGGGGACAAGACCCCCGAAGTCGGAAGAAGACCCCCGGGCGGCGACGAAGAAGAAATCTGGGCTCCTCCGCTAGTAAAAGAGCTAGCAAAAGAGCAGAAGATAGCAGAGGAGTCCGGCGAGAAGACCCCCCAAGACGGAAGAAGACCCCCGGAGCTGTGCAATAAATTATTTTTAACCCTTGTGTGTTGTGTTTTATTTACATTTTTTTCACAGGTGAATGGGTAGGGGTACATTGTACCCCATACTCATTCACAAAGGGTGGGGGGCCGGTATCTGGGGGCCCCCTTATTAAAGGGGGCTCCCGGATTCCGATAAGCTCCCCACCCGCAGATCCCGACAACCAATGGCCAGGGTTGTCGGGAAGAGGCCCTTGTCCTCATCAACATGGGGACAAGGTGCTTTGGGGTGGCACAGCCCCCCTTCCCCAAAGCACCCTCCTATGTTGAGGATACGTGGCCTGGTATGGCTCAGGAGGGGGTCGCTCGCTCGTCCCCACCCCCTTTCCTGACCAGCTGGGCTGCGTACTAGGATAAGGGTCTTCTATGGACCTAGGGGGGGACCCCCACGTTGTTTTTTCAGCATAGGGCTTCTCCTTTAAGTCCATACCAGGTGACGGGGCCAGTGAAGTGTCAATCTCGCCGCCTAAGGTGGCAATATTGACTTCCTTCGCTAGTTCCGGCTACCTGGAGACGCGGACTTTCCTCCGTGCGTGGGCAAGACCGTTCATTTCAAAAGTACGTGTGGGCAGGTCCGCTCGTTCGGAAATTTGGCGGACTTTTCGGTGGTTTGTCCGCCAGACTAAGTATGCAGGATAGTCTGATCGTGTGTATGCGGCATTAGTGTTTCTTCAGGAGTGAGGTGCTGTAAAATAAACAGCAACAATAAATTATTAGTAACCTATGAACAGAAAGGCACCACGTCTCTTCTGTATTTCACCATGGAGCATAAATAAATAAATAGAGTCACAAAATACGAGAGTGTCATTACCAAAAGATGCTATCCAACCACTTGTCGACATAGGAGGCACACATCATCCCAGCCAGTGGGGAGGATTGGAAGAACAGGTGTCAAAGGTGCAGAAGTGATGTTAATGGCTACGTAAACCCACCTCAACGCAACCAGGGGCTTCCTGAAGATGATGATGACAGCAAAACGTGTTGAGGCGGGATTACGTAGCCACTGACTCATTTCCGGTGCCAGCGACATGCATGCTGATCCTCCATGTTGGCAGAGGATAGCTGGCATAATACTGACTGATACACTGTTGTAATTTGCTTGGTGCCAGCTAGGGCCCCAGAATATGTGAGTTATATTTTATTATCTTTGCCTATGACATTTTAAATGTTAAACTGGTTGCGCAATGATCCAGTTTCTGTGCTTTTATCCCAGATCCCCCAGAGCAGATGAGTGGTGATAAGGGGTCAATAATGAGGAGAGTAGAGACACAGATCTTGGTATCACTATACAAGCGTATATTGACCCCATACAGTGGTTGAGTCAAAGCATCTGGTAAGTCTCAGTGTGCTAAGTGGATCACTAGTAACACCGCTGGTGGTATTTATATGTTTTAGACTGTTTTATGGACACTTTAGTGCTTATTATTTATGGCTTGCATTATTCGTTTTTTTATTTTTGATACATAGAAATTGTTGGTTAATAATGTCCAGACACTTATATTGGGGACACATTTTGATACATAATGCCCATACACTAGTTTATATACAGGCAGAGAGCTGACCACATTGTGTTATCCTGCTCAATGTGGGCAATTTTTAATAGGCAAGGAGATGGACTGGCAGGAACACCAGGGATTTCACCCAAAGGAAGCAATACAAAGAGAACAGGATACTTGTTCATACAAGTACATGGTACAGCAGGCACATATCAGAAAAATGAAATGTTGGGTTTACATACTCTTTAAATATGGACATACCCTTAGATACCAGCTTTCACATCAGAAGTGTTACAAAATGTGTGGTCAAGAAAAGAACACAGGAGCAGCTTGATATAGCCCACATGGTCCCTCCTGTAAAAATAGTGATGTATATTAACCCCTTAAGGACCAAGCCTCTTTCTGAGATTTGGTGTTTGCAAGTTAAAAACTAATTTATATATATATATATTTTCTAACACCCTAGAGAATAAAATTGCCTTTGTTGCAATACTTTCTGTCATACCGTATTTGTGCAGCGGTCTTTTTTTAGAAAAAATACACTTTTTTGAATTAAAAAATAAGACAACAGTAAGGTTAGTCCAATTTTTTTTTATATTGTGAAAGATAATGTTATGACAAGTAAATTGATACCCAACATGTCAAAATTGCACCCACTCGTGGAATGGCGACAAACTTTTACCCTTAAAAATCTCCATAGGTGATGTTTAAAACATTCAAAAACATTTTTTCTTTTTCTTATTTATTTTACTTTTTATTTTTACACTGTTCTTTAAAAAAAAAGTGTCACTTTTATTCCTATTACAAGGAAGTTAAACATCCCTTGTAATAGAAAAAAAGCATGACAGGAACTCTTAAAAATGAGATCTGGGGTCAAAAAGTCCTGATATCTCATATTTACACAAAAATGTCATTTAAAAAAAAAGCCCCTTTAAGAGCTATGGGTGGAGGTGATGTTTTGACATTGTTTCCACCCTGCAATGATATGGAGATGGGTGGGGGCTATCATCCCCTCACTCATATCCATGCTTAACAGGAAGAAGAACCTGATCGCCCCTCTGCAGCTACTGATGGCTCTGGTAAGTGCGAAGGGCACCGGAGCACAGCAGGCGGGGGGCCCTCTCCTGCCGCTGATAAAAGTGATCTTGCGGCGAATCTGCCGCAGATACCACTTTTATCTGAAAGCAGACCGCCTGCTGAAGAAGAGGATACCAGGGTTATGGCAGGTAGCTGCTGCCATAATAATGATATTCCTCTTCAAAGTAGCAATGTAAAACGTCAATGGGCAGTCCATATGTGGTTAAGAGCGATATTGACCCCATTCCAAAAAAAAATGTAGGCTCTCCAAATATGCCCCCTGTTCCAGAACAGAATAAGGCCGCGTACACACGGGCGGATTGTCTGCCCAACTAAGTTCATCAGACAATCCGACAGACAGTCCGTTCAAAATTTGAATGAACGGACTTGACCACACACGATGAGCAGACAGTCCGCTGAAAGCGTGCGTGATGACGTGTACAGCACGTACGACGGGACTAGAAAAACAACGTCCTATACACTGCAATGCAACCTTCGGCCGTGTAAATCCTTTCTGAGCATGCGCCATACTTAGTCCGTCCAACTTGCCTACACACGAGCGGACTGTCCGCTGAAACCAAGTTTGGACGGACAAAACCAAGTTTGAACGGACAAAATTACGGAAATTCTGTAAGACTTTGTTCGTCAGACAGTCCACTGAAAAAGTCTGCTGAAGCCCACACACGAGCGGATTGTCCGCTGAAACACGGTTCAGCGGACTAAGTTGGACAGACAATCCGCCCGTGTGTACGCGGCCTAAGGGTCATACAAATTATATCTGAGTAAGTTGCAAAGTTGCTGAGTCTGGCAAAGTGTCCCAAATGTCAGCCAGATCAGTATGTAAGTACCAAATCAGGCTGGCTTAAAATGGCACTGATCCCTCCCACCACACCAGCCTTGTCACAACTAGGGATGGCCTCATTGTGCGGGACTGCTCCTGGACATGTACTGCTACCCCATCAAAGATGGTGGCCACCACACATTTGCAGTACAGTAATGGCCAAGGAACTCCCTCAAGGAGGTCAAAGATATGATGGTGGACATGACAATCGGGCCAAAAATAACCAAAAGAGTCTCCAATAAAACAGAAGACCTCTACATGTCCTATTTACATCATAAAATAAAACTTGTCTTGTTTTGTTGGACAGTATTAAGACAGGCATTAAAACAATCTATATTTTGTAATGCAATGCACATGCTTTAATATTAAATATGTTCTAACCATTTATGTTTGTGTTCAGCATCTTCATTCTCTAAGAATCATTTTTAATTATGATATTAATTATTGATGTTATCATAATGTAGCCATTGGCATAATATTAATTAAAGGAAAAGCAACCTAAAACATAATTACCTTTATGTTAATGATGACAGTAGATTAATCCTATGTTGCATTTCAAAGGGATGAATTCTTAATGCTTACGTTAATTTTACTTAACGTTATAACAGCAAAGTTTCCTATTAAATAAAAAAAATAAGCGCTGGCATAATTCTGTAGGGCATACAGGTAGGTATCACTAAGTCCAGAGGCCCACATGTTTTTGGCCCCCTTGTGATGCAGATACCAGATAGCCTGTATGTTTGGTGTGCCTGCGTGGTACTGCTGGGATTCACTATAAAAAACTATAAATATTCAAAATAGTTCCCAAAAGTTAACATTAGGCAGCACTCCAATCATCGAATAATAAAAATCAAAACATCAAAATTGCAAAACATATTACAGATAAACACAAAGTGGCTGATTTACTAAAACTGTAGAGTGCAAAATGTGGTGCAGCTCTGTATAAAAACGAATCAGCTACCAAAACTATTGTTTTGGACCTTGAGCACAATTGCTTTATTTTTGTTTCATAGTACTATTGGGATGGCCCATTAAAAAAAAAAATACCAAATGTTTGTAAACAAAAATACCAGCAGCAAAATCTGCCTATGTGTGTTAATGTTTTAAAAAATCATGTTACTGTGTATAGATTGTAATTAAATATATACATGTAGTAAGTCATAGTTTTTTCATTATGTGCTTACACTTTAGTGCTCCTATGGTTGTTTACTTACTAAAGGAGTAGAAAATGTCCACTTAGCAAAGTGTCTACCCAACCATATGCCATGATTATGCCTTGCACATAACTGGGTTATTGAAAAAGCATGCATTCACGTAATTAACATTCTTAACCACTTCAGCCCCGGACCAATTGTCAGCCTAAGGACCAGAGGTCTTTAGTCATACATTTAGGGCAAAATTTATTCAGCCACATGTCTTTAGTAAACAAAATGTCAATAAGCGTATATTTATTGGTTTGCGCAAAAGTTATAGCTTCTACAAACTAGAGTACATTTTCTGGAATTTACACAGCTTTTAATTTATGACTGCCTATCTCATTTCTTGAGGTGCTAAAATGGCAGGGCAGTACAAACCCCCCCAAAAGACCCCATTTTGGAAAGTAGACACCCCAAGGAAATTGCTGAGGGGCATGTTGAGCCCATTGAATATTTTTTTGTCCCAAGTGATTGAATAATGACACAAAAAAAAAGTTTACAAAAAAGTTGTCACTAAATGATATATTGCTCACACATTCCCTAGTTATATGTGGAATTGTACCCCAAAATATATTCTGCTGCTTCTCCTGAGTACGAGGATACCACATATGGGGGACTTTTTGGGAGTCTAGCCGCATACGGCACCTCGAAAACCAATTACTGCCTTCAGGATTTCTAAGGGTGCAAATTTTTGATTTCACTCCTCACTACCTATCACAGTTTCGAAGGCCATAAAATGCCAAAATAACACAACACCCCCAATTACCCCATTTTGGAAAGTAGACACGCCAAGCTATTTACTGAGAGGCATATTTTATATTTTGCCACAAGTTGCAGGAATATTACAATTTTATTTAAATTTTTTGCACAAAGTTGTCACTAAATGATATATTGCTCACACATGCTATGGGCATAAGTGAAATTACACCCCAAAATAAATTCCGCTGCTTCTCTCGAGTACGGGGATACCACATGTGGGGGACTTTTTGGGAGCCTAGCCATGTTTGGGACCCTGAAAACCAAGCACTGCCTTCAGGATTTAAATATAAAACGCTACCAAAAAACTCTTAGCGATCGCAGGGATCAGGCCTGACTCTGTGAATGCTGCAGTTATGTGTTTAGTGTTTTGTAAGTGACAGTGATCGATCGATACTGCACTTGGGTGGGCTGGGCAGAGGGGCAAAATGCAGGTGCTAGCAGGTATTTGGGCTGATCCCGCTAACAATGCGTTTTTTTGGAACCCTAAACTGCTGGGGACGCTAGTATAGATCTGATCAGATCAGATATTGATCTGTTCAGATTCTATACCACTACGGGAGGTTTATGCTTTGCGCGTGGGTGTTAGCGGTACTGCCACTAACCTAGCGCTGCCTGGGGCGACGCAAACCCTGACCCTAAAACCTAATTGATATCACCCGCCGGGTGATCAGGGGGTTAAACCTTTATTGGGTAATAAATGTTGGGTGCCCTGATGCTATACTAACTAACTAACTAACCAGAGTCACCCGTAACACTTATACGGTGATCACTGGTGAAAGGGTTAACTAGGGGCAATCAGGAGTTTCACATTTTTATTAGGTAGTATATGGGGGTCCCTGGCGCAATATAAAAACCTGACGGGGAACCTAAATAACTAGCTGGCTAACCAGCGTCACCAGTGACACTTATACGGTTATCGCAGGTGAAAGGGTTAACTAGGGGCAATCAGGGGGTTAAAACCATTATTGGGTAGTATATGGGGGTACCTAGCGCTATAAAAACCTGGCGGTGAACCTAAAAAAATAACTAGCTACTTAGCGGCACCAGTGATACTAATGCAGCGATCAGAAAAACGATTGCTTAGTGACACTGGCAAAAGGGGGTGAAAGGGTTAACTAGGGGCAATCAGGGGGTTAAAACCATTATTGGGTAGTATATCGGGGTACCTAGCGCTATAAAAACCTGGCAGTGAACCTAAAAAAATAACTAGCTACTTAGCGGCACCAGTGACACTAATGCAGCGATCAGAAAAACGATCGCTTAGTGACACTGGCAAAAGGGGGTAAAAGGGTTAACTAGGGGCAATAAGGGGGTTAAAACCATTATTGGGTAGTATATCGGGGTACCTAGCGCTATAAAAACCTGGCGGTGAACCTAAAAAAATAACTAGCTACCTAGCGACACCAGTGACACTAATGCAGCGATCAGAAAAATGATTGCTTAGTGACACTGGCAAAAGGGGGTGAAAGGGTTAACTAGGGGCAATCAGGGGGTTAAAACCGTTATTGGGTAGTATATCGGGGTACCTAGCGCTATAAAAACCTGGCGGTGATCCTAAAAAAATAACTAGCTACTTAGCGGCACCAGTGACACTAATGCAGCGATCAGAAAAAACGATCGCTTAGTGACACTGGCAAAAGGGGGTGAAAGGGTTAACTAGGGGCAATCAGGAGGTTAAAACCATTATTGGGTAGTATATCGGGGTACCTAGCGCTATAAAAACCTGGTGGTGAACCTAAAAAAATAACTAGCTACTTAGCGGCAACAGTGACACTAATGCAGCGATCAGAAAAACGATCGCTTAGTGACACTTGCAAAAGGGGGTGAAAGGGTTAACTTTATGGGCAATCAGGGGGTTAAACCTTTATTGGGGGGTAGGGGCTACCCTGGACCTAACACTAACTGCCCTGACAGTTTTTACTGTCACAACTGACACTAAATGCAGTGATCAGAAAATAAATAATCACTGCAATCAGTGACACTGTGACTGGGAGGGTGGGCAGGGGGCGATCGGGGGGGTGATCGGGGGGGGGGGTTTGTGTGCCTATATGTACCTACATGTCAGTCTAGTGTTTGGTGCACTTACTTTCAGTGTTCTCCTCGTAGTCCGGTCAAAAAGACCGCCCCTAGGAGAATGACATCACTTCCTCCCTGCCTGTGTTTACTATACACAGCGGGGGAAGCTTCTCATTCGCCAGGAGCGATCGAGAGGGGATGGCCAGAAATCAATGGCCATCCCCTCATCCCGGATCGCTCCTGCAGCGAAACGGACCGCTGCATCCAGCGGGAGGGGGTCTGGTCGGACCCCACACCCACTGGAAGGCGAGCACGTTCATGTACATGCCTGTCGGTGCCATTGCACCGACGTACATTGCCATGCGGCGGTCCTTAAGTGGTTAAGTGAACCTTCTCTAGTAAATCAGTCTCTGTGATTTGATTGACCAACTGAAAACAATGAACTCCCTATGTGGCTGATATCTTGTAAGTTGATTGTAGTCACTATTTTCCCTTTTAGTGGATGACCTAAACATGTATTAACAATATATAATACAAGCACCTAACAATATAAATGCCACTACAAAAATAAAATTATCTGTTCATGAAAATACACTTGGCTTTACAAAGCTTTTCCTTTAAGAAAACCGATTTTTTTTGGTATAAATCATTTTTGCAAGAGATGAAAAAGAACTATAACATACTAAAGAAGAGATACAAAAGCATATTTGTTTATAAATGAGCAATGTCATACTAAAATACTTAATATAACAAGCAACAATATAAAAGGAAAATAACCAATACAAACTAAATTTATTGTTAAAATCTTTCACATATGTAACATGTATTGTGATTCCCAGACCAATAACATTGCTAACATCAACATCAATTTAGTACAGGTTTTTCTATGCTTACAAAATCCCTCTGTTTGATAGGTATAATAATATAGATTCAACATTAGTACACATGTCGTAGAAAAGTGCTTGTTTAAAGCATCCTTTAATTTTATATGTAACTAACACAGCTTACCAGCTAGCTATATTTATGTACATATTTCCTTGATATTTATTTTAATAAAATGTGTTATGACATTAGAAATGTATTATTTTCCATTAGAAATGTATTATTTTCCATTAGAAATGTATTATTTTCCATTAGAAATGTATTCTTTTCCATTAGAAATGTATTCTATATGTACTTTAAAATTTATTTATTTTTATCTATATTTCAAAACTTTACACTTACAACTTTACACTACAAATATTCTGTATATTTCTCTAAAATTCAAAAACAAATAAAAAAAATACTGCATCCATTTATTTGGGTTAAGTTATTCTAGACGATTATAAGATACTTGATGTTTTACTGGATCATTTTACAGTGTTGTAAACTGCTCTAAACTAATCACTTCATTTTCTTCGACTTTGCTATCTGTTTTAAGATATCTGTTCCATAAAAAGCTGCTAAAATCCCTTTAGACAAAATACATTTTTCCTTAGCTGTTTTTATTAAAATGTCAGCTTCTACAATACTTTTTTTTCTACACAGTCTTAAAACTTATTCTAGCTCGCACATTATACTTTAATAATATTGCAAATCCTATGAACACTGGCTCACATCAGATATTTAGCCTGGATGCATAATACTTGAGAATCCACATTGATTCTCTTCACGGTCTGTCTCTACATTCGAAGATTTATGAATATTAAGTTCTGCTTGCCCCAAAGCAAAAGTATACTCACTAAGATATTTGCTGAGATCAGGAGTCTTGATTCCCCTTCAAAAAGCATTAATAAGGTGGCACTAGAAGATGTGTGACATTCAAAATACGAAGGAATTAACTTCTTAAAAAAGTGAGGAATAATGGCTCAAAGCATGGGTTTCTCCGAGACATGCAGTGGACATCGTGATAATAATGGTACATATGTTTAGGTAGTCAAGTCACGCAAATAAAAAATATGGTCAGCAAAATTTAGAAAAATTTAAGCCAAATATATAAATATATCAGTGCTGTGAAAAAAAAAAGGATAAATACTAACGGACCAGCAGTATCACAAAAAAGAATGTTTTTTTCATCCTGCTTAATAAATCATTATTTGGTCGATTATTAAATAATCTTTTAGACGTGCAATCAGTTTATTACAGAGTAAAAGTATTTTACTTTTTTGAAGTTATTTGCAGTGTGATCTGTTGCTTCTCTGTCCCTGCATTTTGCATTTTTTTTTACTGCTACGTAGTGTATATATATATATATATATAGCTTGGTATTGGTACTTTTCTGGCTTTATCTGTAAATTCTAAATTAATGACATGCATGTGCTGAATTGCCGTGTATTCTAAACAGCTGTCACTTAAAACATTTCTTTACACCATTTTCATCTGTTGTTCCATTGCAGTGCTTCTGACCTCCTACAGCCCTGTTGCTGCCTCTTTCTGTCTACATCCAAGCACTCTAGCCATGGCTGCATTACATTTCTCAGGGTGGATTCCTGGTCATGACAATAGTGGACCATACCATTTTTAAACAGCCACATATAGGCTCCATTACAAAAGAGATTGGGTCTACATATACTTTAGTATATTCTTTGGGGTGTACATGTTGTTATTAAATACTGTTGGATTATACAATGTATATAAAATGTTCATTATCAATCTTCAATAGCTTCAAGGATCAGACTGATTGTTTTTACTGCCACTCCACATCCTTGAAACTTCAGAGGCACAATAAGGGTTCATGAACTATGAATTATGTCTATCCAACATGATCAGGAGGTCAGTTCAAGCATGGATGCTAAAAATACTGTTGATGTGATTCAATTTAAAAAGCCTGGTATATGAGCTAAGGATGCAAAAACTAGGTAATAGTGTTCAAGAGTAAGGTACTCAATAAGGGACAGAGGTAAAAAAAATATCTAAAAGCTAAATCAAACTATAAACATGCAAAAAGTTTGTGCAATACAGGTTAACAGTATGTGAATTAGCAGTAATTAATGTCAATCAGTAGCTGTCAAAGAAAAAAATATGAAATATACAGTATAAAAAGTGTGGTCAAAAATCTTGTACTGAGCTACTTAGGACTGGGCATGTTACTTTAAGAACTATTTCAGCGATATAGAAGGTTACAAATCAAAGTTACACTGTATTAAAATGGAGATAAAACCTCTTGACTACTGAGTACAGTATTGGGCTTTAATAAGTATATCAGAGATAGGAAGGCCGGGTAGCCAAATTATTAAAAGTGTTTAGAGGTGTCGCCTAGGATAGAAGATTAGGAAACAAAGCTCATTTAATCTTGAAAAGCCTACATAAGACATACTTTTATTTTTTATGGATTTTCTTCCCTATTCTAGTAAAATCCACTTCCACAAACTTCAGGGAATTTTTAGAGCAAGACTCTCATTACAAAGAATCAAACCTATTTGCTCTACAAATGTTTTTTTTGCTTATTTTTTTCAATAATAAGCATTTCTTATTTCATAATTCATGTGACAGTAGATACTGTAACTAAATATGTTTTTTTTTTTTAATCCCATGGATCTGTGAAATTATGGCACTGTGTTCTGACTTGGAGCAAGCCCTTGTGACCTGCACCCATATAATGCTTGGTGTTACATTTTTGCATGTGTACATAACTGGTGCAGTGATGTAGCTCTGTTGCTACTGGCCTCCATGGACCCATGTACAGTGTGGACCAATGCCTTCTAGGGTCTCTGTATGATTTAGAAGTGTAAATACCTTTATCTGCTCTCTACCCACTTGTTCTACAGTTATGGATACAGTTTATACATTGCTTTATACACTGTATACAGTAAAACAGTATTAAAATAGCACTGGATTTTTACTAGAAACATGCAGCAAAGTATTTTTGACTTTTTCTTCAAAAATCAAACAATTCAGAAAAAATAAATGCGGTGGCAGAATTATGTTTTTCAGACTTGATTTATGTTATTCACCTGCTGATTCTGCCATTACTACACTTTCTGCCCAAGGTTGACAATGCTCAATTACATACTGTATCTATGGAAAAGCAGCATTGTCAACCTAGGCTACTTACTCTTGATTTGAACTACACAACATCTCTCTTAGTCTCATTAGTGATGAGTCAAATGTACTTGGGTTAGCTTTGGGGCAGGTTCGCTGAACTTTACTGCAGTTTGGGTGCTGAATCCAGACCCCTTTGAAGTCACTGGTGGTAACCAAATATCAGATTCCAGTAATGGCCATTTTCAAGGCTACTAGCCAAAGGATTGTCAATTAAATGCCATAAGGTGGTTGAGCATTTCCCTGGGGGACATGTACCAAAGAAAACATTTTTTTTTATAAATTCCACTTGGATGGAAGTAGCCATTTTAAATATTGCTTAGAGTCAAGCAATAAAAATGCACACTTCTTTTAAACACCAATACCGGGGATGCCTGTGAAGTGACATACCTGTAGGATGTGTACAACCTACTAAAGAAAAACTAATATTTACATAGAAAACAATGCTGTTTAAATTGCAGGTAAAGGACAGCTCCTTGCTATTTCCTTCTGCTTGTAAACAAAGTAACCAAGGATTCCCTTCATCTATATTAGACCCCTACCCTAGATGGTCTGGTAAATATGTTAATTGGGAATCTCTCACCAAAAAAATGCTGCATGGGTTTCACCCCACAAGCACATGGATGTGAAGAGGAATTCTACACAAAAAAAGGCATGGGGTCCTTCCCAAATTTAATACCAGACCCTTAACTAAGCATACAGCCTTGCAGTTCAGGAAAAGGGGGGGTGAGCATGGGGTTGAGTATGCACCCCCCCAAACCATATTAGGCCACAAGGCCTCAATGTTGGGTAGATACTTTGTTCCCATTTTGATTAACACAAGGGCCTGTTCCCTAAAACCCTGGCCCAGTGGTTGTGGAGGTCTGTAGGTGAGGTGCATATCTTAAAACCCCTTTTAAAATGAGGGCCCCTTATGTGAATGAGTAAGGGGTTCATTCACAAAAAAAGTAAATAGTAAAAAAGACACACATGTTGACACAATGTAATTTAATTTAAAAAAAAAATACAAAAGCATGCTATGATATAAATCCTTTGCCAATCAGGCTTGCAGCAGTGCATTTCCTTGTCAATCACAATGGACAGTGCCCACCAACTTAACAAAAGAAAAACCCACTGACACACCCAATTCTGTCACAAATGACAGCTCTTGTCCCTGCCGAATAATGAAAAATTAAGGAACAGGGTCTCCCTGGTGACGTCATTAACCAAATATGGATGTGACCATATCCGTTCAATGGGGATGTGGAGATGTCTTTTGTGGTAGGTGAGTGGCAGGATCAGACATATTGGTGATGTATTTACATTGTGGGACATTTTTGGGGTATTTTTTGTGTAGCTTTCGATGAGACCACATGTTTTGAAATCCATAGCAGGGCCAAATGGTTTTTCTATTAAGTCAAAATCCATAGTCCAGAACTCAAGGTTATAGTATAATTTTTTTTTCTTTGGGGAGGGGAGTGGAGGCTGTCTTTTTTTTCCTGCTCCTTTGTTAATAAAAGAATCTTTGGATGAGAGCAGAATGGGCCAGGTAGGGATCAGTCACTGGTTGTCAGGACACCAGCGGTTATTGGCGGAAGCGCTCACATTTAGAAGCAACAGGCAGATCAGCAGAGAAAAATGAATCATCAGGCATGTGGCTACACTAGCTGGCAAGTGCTTCTACCTACCTCCTCCTTTCTGCAGAACTTCCTATTCTTGAAAAAAATACCTTCAGTGTTTAAATAGCATGTTTCAGTAACGTACACACTTTACATTGATTGCAATACAAAAAATATGATTGCAACTGAAAAATAAAATGAATAAAAATAATTGTCCATCACATGCAGTAGTTAAATTTAGGAATACTATCAAATATTATTTGTAGGACAATCAATCTAGCATGGATATTGCTTGTAGCTGTAATTAAAGATTTACTTATTTAAAAAATATGGGTGGTAGGTAAACAATCTATGTTATGAAACCAATATTTAACAAAGTAAGTTAAATCATCAGTTTATTTCTTTTATAACTGTGATAAGTTAAATCATCAGTTTATTTCTTTTATAACTGTGATAATTATTTCCATTATAAGCCAGACTCTCACCACCAGCACTGCTACCACAACCACCTGTAGAGATTGCATAACAAGCAGATTGCTAGAGCTGACATGACACTAAGGGCATTTGAAACATATATCAACAAATGCACTTCTGGTTTTCAACCTACCTAAGTAATGTTATTCTTGACAAGGAAAGGTAAACTCATCATGCTAAATTGAAATGCTTCTGGCAGATGTCTAGTCTGCAACAATCAAACTGTGTGTTCTGCCGAAATAAGTCACTGCTCCAACTCTAAAGAAGGAAAACAGGTAATATGAACAGAAAACTGAAAGACTTTGGCTAGCAAAACTTAGATGGGCTACTTATATTTCTCTGTGCACATGCATTGATATTTTAAATTCAAGCTTAAATAAATGCTGTTATAGATCTGTGTTAATACAAAGAAAATGCAAATTGCATATATCAAATGCTAACAAAGTAGCATTTAAAGACTAAATACACACAGCACAGAGGTTTTCTTTTTACCTGGACTGGTACTTCCACAGAGCAATAAATTGTGTAGTAAAGTGGCAAATGTTGTATATACTGTATTTCACTATGTAGACATCTTTTAAACTTAGCTGTAAATGTAATTTGTTTTCTCGGTCTGGGGTAGAGAAATTGTTATCCACTTCAGAACCAATTTCCTCACAGGATTCTTTCTTTTTCTTCAGTCAAGCTCACCTCCTACCTCCAATATTGCCTAGGCAAGAATTACACGTTCCTTCTCCTGAAGCCTCTTGGGATATACATTTTGCTTATCCCAGGAGGCTTCACACAGCATTGCTGGTAATCAGAATAGGTACTTGTATTGCAGAAGAGACATAGGGAGTCTCTTCTGCAAATAAAGTCTACCTGTCAGCATTTTTTCCTTAACAGGCTTTAGTTCCTCCTTAACCACTTCAGCCCCGGACCACTTTGCTGGGTCGCTTTAACTGACAATTGCACGGTCATGCGACGTGGCTCCCAAACAAAATTGGCGTCCTTTTTTCCCCACAAATAGAGCTTTCTTTTGGTGGTATTTGATCATCCCTGCGGTTTTTATTTTTTGCGCTATAAACAAAAATAGAGCGACAATTTTGAAAAAAACGCATAATTTTTTACTTTTTGTTATAATAAATATCCCCCAAAAATATATAAAAAAACATTTTTTTCCCTTAGTTTAGGCCGATACGTATTTTTCTACATATTTTTGGTAAAAAAAAAAAAAACGCAATAAGCGATTATTGATTGGTTTGCGCAAAAGTTATAGCGTTTACAAAATAGGGGCTAGTTTTATGGCATTTTTATTAATAATTTTTTTTTACTAGTAATGGCATCGATCAGCGATTTTTATTGTGACTGCGACATTATGGCGGACACATTGGACATTTTTGACACATTTTTGGGACCATTGTCATTTATACAGCAATCACTGCTATACAAATGCAGTGATTCCTGTGTAAATGACACTGGCAGTGAAGGGGTTAACCAGTGGGTGGCAGTGTAGGGGTTAAGTGTTCCTAGGGTGTGTTACTAACTGTGGGGGGCTGGGCTTTCTTTTAGTGAACACTGATCTCTGTTCCAATCACATGTAGCAGAGATCAGCGTCACTCGTTGCTAGGCAGAACGGGACGATGCTGTTTACAACGGCATCTCTCAGTTCAGCCACCCCGTGAGACGATCGTGGGTATGCGGCAATCGAGTCCGTGGGACCCGCGACCAGACTCACGGGGGTCCCGACCAGCACGCGAGCGTGCGGCCGGTGGCAGGGCGGCATTTAAGATTGGACGTACCTGTATGCCAATATGCCTGCCCGTGCCATTCTGCTGACGTACATCGGTGTGCGCTGGTCGGGAAGTGGTTAAATTGTAAAGTTAAGGGCTTACTTTTTATGGTTAGGTTAATGTTTTAGGTTAGGGTGAGATAAAATGTTACTTTGAAGGAACAATAATGAGAAAAATATTGTATTCTGACAACTTTATTATGTTAAAACATGTACAATACCTATATATTAATTCCATTATTTTAAATTTTTTCACTCTTACATGCAGACTAATGTGTCCAGAAAAAGTGACAGAGGTTGGCACAAATTAAAACAAAGCAAGGTGCATGTGAGCATTTATAGCCACAGGAAAAAAAAACGAAAAAACAACAAAGGAAACTGCTGAAATTACTCTTGTCACTGTCACTTTTGCTGCACAGCTTAGTGTTTACAGTATTTTATTGTGAAATGTTTAGAGTGGACCTTCACCCTTCCCAGCTACTTTCCATCATCTCATCTTTAGCCCTCTCTCCTCTTAAAATTGCAAACTGCTTTTTTACATTTTTTAATTATCTTTTTTGGGGGAAAAAAAACACTTATGCACTTCTTGAATTTCTTACTTAGGCAATAATGATCTGCCACTTGCATGCAGCCTAGTGGGATATTCACATCATGTATCTCAAAAGGCCATGGGGTAGGCTAATGTAAACGTGCCATAGTGTCAATTTGGCTAGATGGCTCCTTCTAGAACTTGCTCTGGACAAATTTAAAAACATGCAAAGGAACATTTTGGGTTTAGAATGGTGCATCAGGGAAGTAGTAGAGTTTAACTGAATCTAAGAAAATCTGTTGCACTAGTGTAGAGGTGGCTAAGATTTGTTCTCCTGTGTGGATATTCAAAATCTGCCCATGTGGTTTGTTTAGTGAATTCATAAAGGTATTCATTAGTTCATCCAAGAATCATATCTGACCAGCAAGTGGCCATGACCATATCCCCTTATATTATGTGATAGTGTGGCTGTGGGAAGAGATTTCTTCTTCTCTGCAACATAACTATCATAATAATGAAGTACCATGCTTCAAGTAGGGGCTGAACTAGAAAAATGTCCAAAATACCTCTTTAGTGGTATGCTGACCAGATCAGATTGATTAACATATTGCAAGACTTTGGCAAGCATTCGCTCACCACAAAACGTCTAATCTGTGTTGACTTTACCATACGACATTTACATCACCATCATGAACATACAGAAATCATTTTTAGTAAATATTTTGTAAAAAGTAGTATGTATTTGCATATTTAAGACTGTGTTCTACTTCAGCTGCAGCATTACATTATAGGTTATATGTCCTTTAATATACAATATTATGAGAATGCATAAAAGTTGTTTTATTTTGAAGACACTGGATGTCATATACAAATATTCCAACTAACAGATAGGAAGAATAGATATATAGAATGGAGTAAAGTGTGTAATACTTCACAGATACAGATACAATGTAACCCATTTTTAAAAATTAGACTTCTGGCTTTCTGAAAAGCATGCCACACTGTTTTAGAAAACAATATTATTCTTTATAAAAAGCATAAAACACAGTTAAAAACATTCTCAGACAATTTCTCAGACTATAGTCTATTTAACCCAAGCAGTACACTAGAGTAATCCAGTCTGCAAAATCAATCAAACATAAGTGTTCCATAAATTGCAGCCAGCCGTTTTTATTGACTCAAACAAATAAACAGAAATATGACTGAAATAATAAAACAAAATTCTCTTAAAGCATGAGAAACAAAATTACTGACCTATGACTTGCAATATTTTCATTATTTTAGAACCCTTAAGATGGAGAGAACTTGAAGGCACCATGCTTTGGGTCATTGCATCTTGGAAGACTGCAGGAGCTAGTTTATCATCTGTAATTAAACAATGTTTTGTGCACCCATTCATTTTAAAATGATGACAACCATTAGGTAAAGAGAATGAGAGGGAGATGACATGCCATGGCAAGTTGCTAAACCACAGGGGTCAATTGTGTAAAGTCATACCTATTTCCTAGCTAGAATAAAGAAAAGACGTTTTCTTGGGTATGCATTCTGTATGTAAAGCCCTTACAATATTTTAAAGAAAATAACATTGTACATCACACATTCAACCATTTATAATTATATATATATATATATATATATATATGTATGTGTGTGTGTGTGTGTGTGTGTATAGTTGCTTTGCAATTGATCCACTTAAGTGCACTAATATTGAGACCCACATGCTTGACAAGTTTCAAAGCAGCATGACCTTATAATGTGTGCTCAAAGTAAATACAAAGTAATACACAAAAAGTCATATTGGGGATAGGAATTAAATAAAAACAGTTAATTAAACAATATCTTTTTAGCTAAGGAAAACAAACTTCTACACACATGACAATCAAATGTATACTAAATGTGTACGAGAGATTTGTTTTGAAAGAAAATTTCATACTCCCAATGTCATTCCCAATTAAGTTCTCCAGGTAATGACCCCATTTGCATAGTGAGCTGAACCCACATGTGGGAATTTTAATGGGCACACCACCTGAGTACATTAATTGAGAGTGACACTACTTGAACTAGTTTTGTGCTTAGCCCACTGAAAATTCTACTCAAATTATTTTTAATGTCAAGCTACAAGTCAAATTTCAAGATGATGGATTTGTTCTTTTTTAAGCACAGAGTGTGAATAAAGGCATTCTGTTATGCACTGCACATCTTTCCTTACCTAATGTGTAGTTCTCATTGCGGCCCGCTCCATGTCTTGCCAGCACCTGGGATTTCATTTCTACATGACTGTGTTGTGTTTGGTTTCCATAAATTTGCACATAATTGACAGTAAATAATCCGCTTCATTACTAAAATTGCTTAAAGACATTTATTTTTCTGATTTGGTGTATGAAAGACAGCCAATTATGCACTGCGATATAATGAGTGGTAAAAAATCCATTATGACTGCTTCTCTACATGATTACTGGTCCTGAAGATATTGAAAGATATATTACAAATGGGTCAAAAATAAGCAATGAATATCTGTAACAAGTGCTAGCTTTGCTTGGTCATAAGCAAAAACAACACTAGGTGATGTAAATGGTACAGTTCCATATAACTGAATAGACTTTCTCTTGAAAATACTTGCTTCCCTTGGCCTTAGCATGTGCTGACTGACACGCGTCACTAATCTATATTGTATAATCCCTCTAAAATGAGAAAAAATGGCAGGATTTCAGAGTGTATAATATGACCTGAATTCTGGCTTAGCATATACCAAGAAAGCAAAACAGGTAACCAGTAACTATTTCCATTAATCAATTTCCTAGGTATATCACAAAAAATATATATTTTACTGATATTTTGGAACAAACTTGACGTATTATTCAACATGACTTGGTGTAGAATAACACAGGCAGAAACTGTATTTATACCACTACTATAATCCCATGTGTTTCTGAATCAAAGTTTTCATGAATGTATCTAAACAAAGAAGAGGCTTGCTTTTGTGCTGATATTAAAATATATTCAGAACTTTAACTTTACAGAATACTGAATATTTCAGAGGCACTCCCCCTGCTAAGCTTCTCTTTTTAAGTCAATATCATTTTCAAATTGACTAATACAACTCCTTCCTTGGTGGCTCCTTCCTTGGTCCTCTACACTGGCTATTCCTCCTTCAGTTTATCATGAAAGTTGCTGCCAAATTCATTCACCAATTCAGCTTGGTGTGTGCCAACCCTCTCTGCAAAATTCCTTCACTGGCTTTTACTCACCTGCTGCATACAATTCAAAATACGAACTATAACACATACAGTAAGTCTCCTACATTCAACTTAGCAAAGATCAGAGGTCGCAGCCAAAGAGTGCGAGCACTGATCAGTGTGTTCTGGTGGAGCCTCCCTGTTGGAACACAAAGCTACAGCAGAGGAGATTGCTACACCAACATTGCTTGTGTTAGTACAGTGATCTGTCATTGGGTTGAATGAAAAAACAAAGTTTGTTTACCCAGCTTCAAAGGATTGATCATGCGAACACATGTTCTCATCTTTGAAAGTTCGCAAGTTGAATGTTCGTATGTAGGGGACTTACAATAAAGTAAAATATCAGCCAAACCATTCACTTCCCTATTCCTAAGACCTACACCTCTCTAGCCCCCTTGTCACCTCCTACGATGCTCATCCCCATTATTTCTCCAGAGTCTCTCCCTTCCTCTAAAACTCCCTAACCCAATCCATCCAGCTATGTTTTACTCTGTCCACCCTTTGGTGATCCATGAAAACCCATCTCTTTAGGGAAGCCTATGCTACCTCTACCTAACAATTAGAATATTAATTTCTCCATAAACTCATCCCCTCCCAGTTATTACATTTTGTATCACTTGCCCCTCCCTTTTGATTATAAGGAATGCCCTCTAACACCCTTCATTGATTTGCATTGTAAATGTATTGCCTCCCTTTATTTTGTAAAGTGTTTTCCAAACTTGTGGTGCTACATAAATTGTGAATGAATAAACACTGAGGGGCATATTCAATCTGTCATTTACCAAGCATTCACTGAAGGTGAATGTTCGAGCTGCATGTATTTTAAATGACAGTGATTGTTTCGCTGCCAGTGAATGTTTTATGAAAGTCACATTCACTGCTTTATAAATAGGCCCTGAGTTTTTATAACTGGTAGGTCATGAAGGTTTGATAAGAGAATGGCCATTCTAACCAAATAGCTATAGATAATAAAATGGTCAGTTTGTGGGTAAAAACCTCAACAGATTTTCAATATAATTGCTCAAACCAGGTAATATTTACCAAGTAAAAATAATTGTTATACATTAAAGGAATGAGTTGTTTTTGTATTTCTTTTCCTTGTGCCATAGGTTGTATAATCGAACACCCACATACTCTGCTGTGTGTTCTTATATAAAAAAAAAAAAAAAAGCAATCAATACATAAACTTTCAGCAAATTAAGTTAGAACATCAGAAATATATAAACATAGAAGAGTGATGACAAACTGGTTCATCAAGCATGCCCTTTTATTTTTTTACCTTTTTGTATAGCGCTAACCTTATCCCAATCATGATTAAATTCACTTCCTGTTGACTAACATGCTATTGCTGCTAGAAGTCTGTTCCAAGAATCAACTATTTGTGTGATAAAAGTACATTTTAAGTATTAAAAATTAAAATTAAGTTATTACATCAAAATATTAGAGGATTAAGGCTTAGACATTGGAAAACAATTAAAACCTAAATAAATGCCATCTATTTTCAAATCTGTTAAAAATAAAGAAGCTGTAACAAGCCAATTTATTAAAAGGAGATACTAATTAAGCAACTGAGGAAACACAGTTAGTAAGTGATTTCTGTAAATATGTCATTCTACAAACACAGGACAAGCAGAGCTCAATAAATTTTAGCAGAACCAAAAAAAAAAGAAGATCTTTCTAGTATTCTAGCACAATTCACCTTAGAACTAATAGTTCAGCTTCTGTTGTACTCATAATTATTTCTGTTTTGTTTGCAAATCTTCTTACTTAGTCATTTAATATTTTTCTTCTAATTTTTTTTAAAAAACTGCTTGCCATTGTTATGTAATATTTTAAGCCCCATTTAAAAAAAAATGTAATATTGTAAAAGTTCTCTGTCTGAGGTTCTTTTGTCATGGCTCCCTTACTGGCCTTTCTGTCTGTACCACATCCTGTGCTCTCTTGTGTATTGCAGCACTTCACAGCCTCTTTTTTTTTCATCTAGAACAGCAGTCTATACAGTAAAAGTCCCTATAATCTCTAATCTGTTACTCTATTAGTCGGCATCTGATTTTAAACAGTAAAAGGCTGAATGATAATTTTTCATGGAGTAAAGTAAAAATGTTAATACCAATATGCAATACTAATTGTTCAGCGAAGATTCTCTCTTTAACTGTTTCTACTCTTGGCACTTACTGCATTTTAATTTTTTTGTTTGTTTCATAAAGCATTTTCAAGGCTGATGACTCTAAACTGCTTTTCTGGTTTTGGTTGGAGATAGCCAGGTTCATGCAACCAACCACTTTCTAGATTCCCGTAGCAAGCTAATTGGACTTGCGCCATTCCTTTTCTTGATATCTACAACAAAAGATTGACTACACAACTATGATCTCTGCATGTAACTTTAATTATTCTGGAGCCATGCACATAAAACCACGCCTAGGGCCTCCCCACTCAGAAGCACTTCAATCTATGACAGGCTTAATTGTAAACATGTAAACCAGTGTTATCAGCACCACAGAAATATGTATGTGTGCTTTATATATAAGTGTATTTATTTTATAAACCAAAAAGTGGGAACAGCGGCTGTGGAAATTAATAATAATACAAAATATAAAACAAACAATTCTGTGTCAATTACTAATCATTGTGCACCATTCACATATACATGAAGTCCATACTATACGTCCTCTCAAGAAACATTTATACAGCATGTGCTTCAAAATAGTCCCAAAAACATACAGTGCTTCTTTCTCTGTGCACATGCCTAACAAACAATTCATTGTGCTCCACCATGCAAAAAAAGATTTGTGCATGGTGCATTGTGCCCCCCCTCCAAATAAGGACTCACCAGAAGGTGTTGACCCCATGCTATAAATAGGTCAAATGCTCTTTATTTATGTATATTGACCACAGACCTCCACCACTCTATCAGGTCACCACCAGACTCCACCATTCCAGCTTTCTCCTGTCACCATCAGTTCAGGTAATCATGGGTAAAGAGGCTGCAAGAGCGATATCATTGAGCAACAAACGTATTTATTTAAGGATTCCCCCATACATGTAAACCTTTAAAAATATGCAATCACATTTAAAAGTTTCCAGACTGGTATTTAGTATGTCCAGTGATTGGTATATTATCCCAGAGAAATACATAAAAAGCATCATACCTACCTATTTTAGAATGTAAATATATATAAACATAATCTAGATGTAAATGTAAAATATATCTAGTTCCTAACCTAGGGACACCTATTGGAAAAAAGGGATATTACATCAATTTAAAACTATATAAAATATACTGTATACAAAATGTTTTATAATCATAACCCTATATTTCTTAGTTATTATAAAACACTCCCCTGTAAAATATCCCCCTTATCCTAAACCCTATATTTTGACAAATATTTTAAAATCAATAAATGGAAATCTTCGAGTATTCTAGATTAAGACCTTTTGGGCTATAAATGTCTAAAACTGTAATCCACCGGGATTCATTGCAGGAGAAATTCCTTTTTAAATTGAACCCCCGCCAATGTTTACTTATTCTGTCAATCCCATAAAAAGTCAAATATCTGGGGCTTCTATCATGCGCCAACCTAAAGTGGTTGCACACAAAAACCCTTTAAAACCCATACTGTTAATAGGTTCTCTTATCCTTGTGGTCAACTTGCATGTGGTGTGGCCTACAGATTGGAGGCCACAAGGACACTTCAAAATATACGTTACATGCCTACTATTGCACTTAATACATTTCTTTATTGGGTATTCCTTCTTCTTCTGATTAGATGTAAGCTTAATCTTCTGAATGAATGAATGAAAGACTTGTATAGCGCTGCAACTGCGAACTGAATCGCCTCAAGTCGCTTTGGTCCCTCCTGAGCTTCCTGCTTGTTAGAAGAGGTGGGTCTTTAGTTTTTTTCCTGAAGGCCCGATGGTTTTCTTCCATGCGGATGTCAGTGGGTAGAGCGTTCCATAGCTGAGGACCTTGGACTGCAAATCTTCGTTCTCCCTTGGATTTGTATTGGGATTTAGGGATGAGGAGGAGGTTTTGACTAGTTGATCGAAGTCTGCGGATGGGTGTGTAGTGATTAATTTTCTCAGATAGGTATTGAGGAGTGTTTCCTTGAGTGCATTTGTGGGTGAGGCAGAGGGTCTTGAAAGTGATCCGATCCTTAACGGTTAGCCAATGAAGGGTCCTTAGGGCTGGGGAGACGGATTCCCAGGGTTTTCCCAGGGTTTTCCAGGGACTTCCTTCTACCTGTTGTTTAATCTAGAACTAGTCTTGAAATGTTTTTATGGCAAATTATTAGATGCAATAACTGCCCATATTTTACTGTAAAGGGAGTATTTTATAATAACTAAGAATTATAGGGTTTTGATTATAAAGTATTTTGTAAAGTTTTAAATTGGATGTAATATGCCTTTTTTCCATTAGGTGGCACTAGGAACTATATAGAGTATATAGATTACATTTAGATCTGGATTATGCAATCCCTGTAGGATTGATGCCATTGCTTGCCTTAACTTCAACCTCTGGCCTGAAACTTCATAGACAGGCCGATGCTGGTGCAGTGAGGCTGGGTCGTTGTCGGATTGTGGAGCAGAAGAGGCCTTCCATGATTGCATCCCCATCTCCTCCTGGAACCCAGGCAAGGGGTAAGGGTTTTAGCAAAGTTCCTTACCTGAGCTTAGTCTTTGCAAAATGTGGTGCATGTAAAAAACAAAGATGTATGGCAATTAAATCTTCTAGCACTTCCACTGCTGACAGTCTGTTATCCGATAATACCGGTATTGCTGTCGCTGCTACTTCTCAGGCTGCATTATCAGATGTTACGACTCTAGCTGTGCTGGAGCCAGCCACATAACCAGCTCAGACTGCGCTGCTTAAACCTTCGATTGCTGCCAAATATTAGAAACCTCATGGTAAGTCAGAGCACTTGCACCTTTTATTTGGCTGATTTATTTTCTACTTTAGCTGACCATTTTAAACATGTTCTTTTTTCTATCCTAATGTTGCACCTAATGGCATGCTACAAACGTGGTGTGATCTAAATAGTTCCACAGTGACCCCCATGCTATGAAGCTATATTAGGTCCCTGTCTCTAATCTGTTAGGTCAAACTCACCCTTCTCCAATTTCTTCAGTGCCCGAAAGCTGTCTTAAAGAGGCTTTGGCCTGTGAACTCTCCCCTTTGGGGTTTTAGCTAAGTAATTTGGATATGGATAAAATTTGGAGAGGTGATTTTGCCGCCTGTTAAGGCTGCTCCTCGTTACTTTACTAACTGGTTGCAAGCATTTTGTACTTACATTAGTATGATGAGATAGAAAGACCCTGAAGTGGTCTGTTCCAACTTGAAAATATACCGTAGGCTTATAAGAAGTTTGCCGGCTTAGTTTGGTTTTTCTACAATGAATCAGTTCATCAAAAGTTGTCTGTCCATAAGAATTTGAAATGGAGCACTAAAAATGTGGCTTGTGGCTGGACCAACCTACTACTCAGCCTGAACCTTTTGAGAAAAGTATTTGTTTCAGTTTTAATGAAGGCCAATCTACAGTAAATGGCCACATTCTTTTAGGTATAAACATGAATGTGTGACCTGCTCTGGTGCTCATCCAACCTCTCATTGTTTTAAGAAATTGGTCTCTAGTGTGGCCTCACAGAATAAAGATAAAAAGCAGTAACACCAGTGAAGCTGCTTGGAATGTTACCATTTCTCCACATTTGGCCAAACCGTCAAGTGGTGGATCTATTGTTTATTGGTTTTGGCTTCCCATTACCTGCCTTTTCAGGCGATGGTTGTTTAATGTTTGATAACTTACCATTGGTGTGTTGTTTTGATGATATTTTAGCAAAAAAATGTGAAGGAGATGAAAGAGGGTAGAGCAGTGGACCCCTTTTATGCCCTACCTTTGTGAATTTTAAAGTTTCACCTCTCCATTTAATTCCTGAGAAATATCCTAATTTTTAGTTTGATTCACCATTTGTCTTTTGCAGTTGGCTCTTATGTCTAATTATCCATTTCTTGCAATTATCAATTTTTCTTGCCATTTTGGTGTGCCTTTGGTTGAGGAAATAACTGTTTGGCCTACTATATGTCTTGAATTTCTAAGTTTCACAATAGATACTGCTAGGATGGAATTTTGTTTGGCCTCTGCTAAAGTTCAATTACTGCGTTTCTTAGTCTCCTTGGTTCTATCCACACCAAAGGTTACTTTACATACTTTACAGTCTTTGATAGGTTTATTGACCTTTGCAACAAAAATTCCCATGAGTCGGGTGTTCTCAAAATGTTTATATATAGGGTGATTTCTAATTTGAATTTGCTTCATCATTTTGTTTAAATTACTTCTACCTTGAGGTCTGATTTGGCTGTTTGGGATAGATTTTTGACCTTGTACCACAGCTGTTCTTCTTGGCAGGCCCCTTTTTTGTGAAGCTTCACTCACTGCATTGTTTACTGATGCTTCAGGGGCTTGGGGGCATGATTTTATCTGGTATGGTCATTGGTCCATGGCCTTCTTGTTTTAGACATGATTCAACAGAGGCTTGACCAAAAATATGGTGTTTTTAGAAATTTATATTGCTCTGGAGCTTTGGGGAGAGCAGCTTTGCAATTGTTGTCTCCTATTTCTTTTGGACAATAAAGGTGTCGTTTATGCCATCAATTGTTTGTCCTCTAAAGCTTTGCCTGTTTTGTCTATTCTGCAACCTTTAGTTTTTTAAGTGTTTCGACTTGAATATAGGGATTAAATCCCGCTATGTGTCAGATCAGACTAACGGTATTGCCAATTTCTTGTCTGAATTACAGCTGGACCCTTTTCATAAGTTGGTGCCAGATTTCTTGGCTCCTACTACGTGGGCAAATTATAATGTCACATGGCTTTTATGGTGTTCTTTTAAATTCTTTTGGTGATCCACCTCATTCTTTTTGGAAGCCTTAGTTCTGCCATTTATTAACCATTTTATGTTGTGTTCTTATTCATACTCCCATATAATATAGATTTGGGCTGGTGTTTCCATTTGTCTGAAATTATGTAATTTTCCTCCATGCATCATATTTTCTTGAGCAGGCTCTAAAAAATTACTGTAAAACTTTTTCTTGCGTCGATTCATGGGTGCCACTAATATTTGTCTCTACTGAGAGATGGTGCAGCTTCAGTTTGTTTTTCAGATTATGAAACTTTATTTCAAGTTTTCATCAGCCTTTTCTTTTTGGGGCTTTCCATATTTCAAAATTATTGCTATGGACAATAGTGGTCTGTTATATACAGATTTTTTTCTGGCAGGTGGCTTTCTTAAGTTCCTTTTATGATACAGTAAGACTGATCAGCTGAACAGAAGCTGCTGGATTTTTATTCGTAGGATATTGAGTTCTCTGGTCTGTACATTTAGTTTGGTCTCTTCCTTTTTGCTTCTTCTTTAATGCTCTGCGACTGATTTTCTTGTTCATGGTTCCAGTTTGCCCCTTGCTAGATACTAATTTATGGCTGTCCTCAGCAAAGGCCTATGCTGTATTAATCTTTGTCACTTATGCATTTCAATTTATTCTTTTCAAATTGGCGCTGCTACCGAAGCTACTAGGTTGGGTTTATCTGTCCCTGTTTTTGGAGGATGAAAATCTGATTGTTTGAAATTATGTTAGATCTGATTTGTCTTTCTCCTAATTTCAGGCCCCAAGCACAATGTTTGAAATACAGGAAATTCTTTTGGGCCAAACTTGGAGATTCTCATCACGTTTACAGTGTCAACCTGGTTGATTGTAATGACTTTCATGTTTGTTGGTATGGCAGGAGAGGCATACATTTCACATCTATTTTCCTTCCTTATCACAATTTTGAAGGCCCTGGAGCACCAGGACAATGGCATTAGCCACAAAATGACCACATTATGGAAAACCCTCAATGTATTTTCTAAGAGGCATAATGAGTCTTTTGAACATGTAATTTTTCCCCACAAGTTTTTGGAAAATGTGTATTTTTTTTTTACACAAGTTGTCAATTTATACGACATTTCTTTCTGCTACTCCTCCTGAGTATGGCAATATCACATGTGTAATGCCACATACACACGATCAAATAATCCGGTGGAAAAGTCCGGCGGAGAATCCCCCCGTGTGTAGCCTGCGGCGGACTTTTTTTACCCAAAACTATGGCAGACTTAGAAAGTAGTTTTGCACTCCAATCTTTCCGTCGAACTCGCATTTCAGCGGACAATCCGGCCGTTGGTATGCCAGTCCACCGTACTTTTGAAATGAATGGACTTTTCCCCGCCCGGAGAAAAGTCTGCTCATTTTGAGCGCGTCTCCAGGTAGCTGGGGCCAGCGAAGGACCTGTCACCTGGTATGGACTTAAAGGGGAACCCCAACGCTGAAAAAATCGGCGTGGGGGCCCCCCAGGTCCACATCAGACCCTTCGGCGAGCGCCCCCCCTGAGCCGTACCAGGCCGCATGCCCTCAACATGGGGGTGCCTTGGGGAAGGGGGGCCGCGCGGCCCCCCCACCCCAAAGCACCTTTTCCCCATGTTGATGAGGACAAGGGCCTCTTCCCGACAACCCTGGCCGTTGGTTGTCGGGGTCTGCAGGCGGGGGGCTTTACGGAATCCGGGAGCCCCCTTTAATAAGGGGGCCCCCAGATACCGGGACCCCACCCTATGTGAATGAGTATGAGGTACAATGTACCCCTACCCATTCACCTGTAAAAAAAGTAAAAAAAAACAAAACACACAAGGGTTAAAATAGTTTATTGCACAGCTCCGGGGGTCTTTCGTCTTTGGGGGTCTTCCCGCCAGACTCCTCCGCTATCTTCTTCTAGCTCTTTTTCTAGCGGAGGAGCCCGACTTTCTTCTTCGCCGCCGCCCTCTTCTTCCGACTTCGGGGGTCTTGTCCCCCTCTTCGGTTCTTCTTGCCGGGCCACTGCGCCTTCTTCTAGCTCTTTTACAGGCGATGGCCCGGTCTTCTGTCACCGCTGTCGCCGTCTTCTGTTCTTCTCTTCTTCTCTTCAGATGTTGCCTCGTCGCTCTCTCTGCTCACAATGACGGAGACACGGCGTGCGTCGACTTATATAGGGACATCACCGGATGATGTCCCCGCCCAGTATGATGTCACAGTCCCAGAGATGTCTTGTGCTCGGACAAGGGTCTGATGTGGACCTGGGGGGGAACCCCACGCTGATTTTTTCGGCATTGGGGTTCCCCTTTAAGTCCATACCAGGTGACGGGGCCAGCGATGCCTCCTCCGCTGGCCCCGGCTACCTGGAGACGCGCTCAAAATGAGCGGACTTTCCTCCGCGTGTGTGGACGAGTCCGTTCATTTCAAAAGTACAGCGGATAGTCCGGCGAACCTAGTACGCCGTATTAGTCCGCTGAAAAAGTGCCATGTGTGGGCAAGTAGCCCCTTTGGGAAGTCCGGCAGGGAAGTCCGCTGGACTAAGTCCGCCGGATAGTCCGCTACGTGTGTACGCGGCATAAGACGTTTCCATAGCCTGGCCACATACAGAGGCCCAACATGCAAGAAGCACTTTCAGACATTCTGGGAGCATAAATTACTCATCTAAAGTCCTAACAATGTATCACATTTTTTAAGGCCCTGAAGCCCCAGTACAGTGGAAGCACACACAAAATTACCACATTTTGGAAAGCAAACATCACAATGTATTTTCTAAGAGGCATATTTATGTCTTGTTTGTATCTCCACTTCATAGCTAACACTTCTTAATTCTGCAAACTCACTGACTCCCCTCTTTGTAATTTTGTATTCACCAGCCTTGCCTATTAGCTCTCACGGTGTTTCATGTTATGGTTTGCTTCTGGTAAAGGTTGTAGAAAAATGGGTCAGGCTGGTATACCTACTTGTATGCAACTGGGTGTCCTTTCCTTCATACATGTGTCACCTTATATCTGGCACTTTTACTTAGTATGAACTGCTTGAAGCCCAGACTGCCAGTTAAATGGACAAGCGACTCATCCACACAGATGTTTTTGTTCAGGATATACAATTGGGAAAATTTATTGGAGAAAATATTAGGCAGTGGCCGAAGTGTATAAAGTTTATCATATCTAGGGTAATTTTGGGAAGGGCACTATGCATTATCAGTGAAATGGAGGAATCTCCTTAGCATAAAATACTGGGTTCTTGGCATAACGTATGGATAAATGGGCATGTGAAGAATGAGGTGGGTGGACCAAGAATGTAATTCTTTTTTTTATAAGTCCCATGTTAAATGTGAGGCCCAAAAAGAAGAAAAATTAATTCCTAAACTGTTTCCATTCATACGGACAAGCATAACTTGAATTTGGACTATTGTTGATAAATTGTCGGGCATAAAGGTTGCACGTAATAAATCATTGATGAAAAATATTTTAAATAAAATCAATTGGTGCAAAATATTCTTGTTGGCCTAAACACCTGGCTGTGTGGTAAAAGGGGGAATATTAGCTGCTCCTGAGTTATGGGTATCCAAGCTATACAAGGGTGGGAAATTGTAACTGAGAGATTGGCATGGGACCTAACCCTTTGCGGCTGACGTGACCCCACAAGTACCTGGCCTTTCATGCAGAGATACTGCGCTACTGGCGGCTGCCACTGCACTACTGGTGGTTGCCTGCTCCTCGCCAGAATTCCTCATTCATGTTGTGGGCACCATTTCCTTCTCCTCTGATTCTGTTACAGACCCACTACTTAACATGGTTCATATTCCAAATCAAAATCAGACACAGAGCTCTCTACTGCTCTTGTAGTTCATACTGAAGATTTTAAATGCCTCCATCACTGGGAAAGAATTTTTTAAACATAGTGTATGATGGCTATGGTGAAACACTGCTGTGATAGTGACACTGGGCCAGATGTGGATGCACTGATGTGGATGCACTGAGGTGTTATTGAAGATGCACTGATGAGGCTTCACTGATGGGTGCAGATGAAGCTGCTCTCATGGGTGCTGATGAGCCTGCTTTGATGGGTGCTGATAAAGCTGCACTGATGGGTGCTGATAAGGCTGCTCTGATGGGTGCTGATGAGGCTGTTCTGACGGGTGCTGATGAGGCTGCTCTGATATGCCATGGTAAGCACTGATGAGGATGCACTGATTTTCACTGATGAGGCTGCACTGATGCGCACCGATGAGGCTGCACTGATAGCCTTCATTGAGGAGTGGCACTATGTGCCACTGTAAAACACTGTAAAATAGTAGGACTCACTGTACAGCAACAGATACACTCTCCTTCCCTCACACTCTGTCTCTGTGTGAAGAAAGGAGAGCTGTCGACCAGCAAATACCTGCAATGTTTACATTTGTGATTGCCTGTGATTGGACATGCGATCACAAATGTAAACATGGCAGGTCTTTGCAAACACATGATAAAGGGCTGCTGTGATTAGTCCTTTGCCCTGATCTGTGATGCTTTGTTTCCAAGGCACAAGGCACTATGTGGCACTATAAAACACTGTAAAATAGTATGACTCGCTGTCTAGCAACAGATCCACTCTCCTTCCCTCACACTCAGTCTCTGTGTGAGGGAAGGAGAGCTGTCAAACCAGCATTGACCTGCCCTGTTTGCCTTTGTGATTGCCTGTGATTGGACAGGCGATCAGAAAGGTAATTATGGCAGGTCTTTGTGATCACATGGTAAAAGGCTGCTGTGCTTGGCCCTTTACCCCGATCTGTGATATGCTGTGTCCACACAGCGATCACAGACACTTCCCAATGGAATTGCTGCTGCTAAATGTAGACCAGAAGGAAATTATAAGAAAGTGCTCCCATGTTTAAGCTTCTGAGTATATACCAAATATACTGTATATGATTATTTATTAAACCAGTGCGCCACACAACTCATAAGCAAAAAAAAACAATAAAATAATAAAAACACTTGTTGCCACCAACCCACTGCCTTTGTTTTGTTTTTTTCCATTGCATGTGATAATAGAATTGAAAACGAAAGATATAAACTGTATTCATAAATGATGAGATCCAAAATCACAAACCTGAGTTCCCAAATCCTCTGGGAATAATACAAATGGATCACAGGCCTGGACTTGTAAAGCACCCACAGTTAGACACATTGCACTAGAAGCCAAGGCAATTGTCTAATGCAGGATTGAGAGCGTGAGGCAAGCAATACAGGCCAGACCCTCACAGTAGGGTCCAGGTTCAATCCACAAGGTGCACACCATGGGTAAAGTAAACTCACTGTGCTCAACTCAAGTAGTCCATAAAGATAGGGGAGGTATTTGGTGCAACAGCTTAGAGCTTAGGCTGTTTCACCATATCAGTAACTGAACTTGATCCTGGGATGGCTTAAAAATCAATATTAATCACAGGATAAAAAAAACATGTAGGTGGGAAGGGTTACATGGTGCACCCTGAGGCAGCCCTAGTGTGACCTAAAATCTAATGCATATAACCCATCATCCTTTATTGGATGATTAATATAACATAATTTTTGACATACCTGTAAAATACTTATCCTGGAGTATATTACAGGACACAGTATCTTGATGATTGGATTATGCAGCTACCTTCAGGCGTTTGGACACTGGCAAACTAAAGCTGTAAGGACAGCTCCAGAATAACAACTCCCACTCAGTTTTTTAACAGGCAAAAATGTGAAGTGAAGAGAGAATCATAAGAAAAGACGGAAGTATGGCACCTGTGTCCTGTAATGTAATCCAATAAAAGAATTTTACAGGTACAATAAAAAGCCTAATTTCATATACTACAAGACACATCGTAGTCTTAGAATATTCTGATGTCCCCAACTGATGTAACCAAGGGATGGTGAATACAGCATGAAAAGGCCAACAGGCGCATTAAAACAAATAAGCAACAGAAGGCTTGAAACTCAAAGAGCAACCTGATGCACCTTGACAAAAACTAGCTCCAGGAAAGTCTTTAACATGCACCTAATATAACAAAGTGAACAGAAGACCAGGTGGCAACCATGCAAATCTGGGAAAGAGGTCTGGTAGAGTGCCTCAACAACAAAGAGAAAAAAAAAACTTATTCTTCAGACTATAGGCTCAGATCTTGACTTATCCAGTTCACCTGGGATTTGGGGAACAAGAGGCAGGATATCCTCTATGGAAACCCACAGGAATGGATGGTAAGGTAAATGTATTCAGTGTGTACCATATCCAGACAGTGGAGAGAAATTTCCTTGGAATGTTTTGGAGCACAGCATAGTGGAGGAGGGAAACCACCTGGGGAAAAAAAGAGGCCTTAGGCCGCAAGACCTTATTCCTGTGCAACACTAGGAATCCGCACAGTACACATACAGGATAAGGCCGCTAACGCTGGAAACATCTCACACAGATGGCAGTCAGAATTAAGGCAAACTTCTGAGAGAGGGAAGACAGTGGAAAATTCCTGATGGGATTTAAAGTAGGTTTCTGATGAACCAATAAAACCAAGTTTAGCTCCCATGGAGTCACAGGGGAACATACTAGGAAACCAATGTGAGTGAAGCCTCGCACAAAGGCTTTCACCAATGAGTGAAATGCCAGAGGTCACTGGAATAGCTAGGGCTGAAATTTACACTTTGCAATGGTACTGACACAGACCAGACTGGAGGAAGGACAAGATTCATCACACAGAATTTCCTGTCTTCAAACAAGACAAAGTAGGCCTTCCAGGTCAAACGGTAGACTTTGCATGAAGTACATTTGGCCGCTTTTAAGGGAGTAGGGATCACTGAGTTAAAGCAACTCTGCCCCTTAGAAACTGGGGTTCAACTGCCAAGCTGTTAAGACCAATGACCAAGAACCAGTATGGAGAACTGTCCCATGGCAGAAGATCTGGCCAATCTGGTAAGGCCCACAGACAGTCTGCCAAAAGTTTGATGAGGTTTGAGTACCACCTGCCCCCAGACCAGTCCTATATGATGATGAGGATAAGCAGAATGTCCTCCCTCTCTGTCCAGCAGGGCAAATGAAGAAGCAGCGTTAGCAGGGGAAATGCATAAATTACAGTGAACTAATTCCATGGAGACACCATGGCATCCTCTGTGAAGGCCTGAGGATCCATGGTCCTTGTAACAAACCATGTCCCCAGCTTGGCTAATCTTTTTATGGCCCTTTGGGAGGAGGATGTCGTTTATGCCCACCAGTGGCCTCAAGTGGTTTTGTGGGCAAGGTATATAGACGACATCCTTCTCCTATGGGATGGCAGTAATTCTGACTTGGATCTTTTTATGGGGTACCTAAATAACAACACTAGCGGTATCGTCTTGGACTCCAAGATTTCAGTGGGGGAAGATACGTTTTTCACCTCCACGTACTTTAAAACTACTTTGAATTCTTACATTCCTGTTGATAGCTGCCACTATGGCCTGTAGCTCGGAGCAGTTCCCGAGCCGGTATATGCAGCTTAAACGTAATTGTACAAATATGGAAGAATTCTTGGTGCAGACTGACATTCTAACCAGGAGGTTCGAGGAGAAGGGCTATTCTAGTGATTCTGTTAAAAATACCTTTGAGAAGGTTAGACTCATGGAGAGGTAAAAACAGACAAAAATATTGCGCTTGGGGCAAACCTAAGAGCTGAAACTTAAAACCATCAAATATCAAAATATGGAACAAATCAGAAAAAATTATACATAAAGTTGCGCTGAATATATGTCAAAGCTTAAGTGAAAAGAGTAAAAACTCAATACAAATTACATAGAAAATACAAATAAATCAAAAGAAGCATCCTGTGTAAAATTCAATCAAGAAAAAGGGAGTCTTTGTAATCAAGAAATCTTAGTTCCAAAAAACAACGAACAGGAAAATCATTCCTTTTTACGAATTAGGTGAAATCTTCCTGACTTTGCCACTATCACATCCAGATCTGAAAAAGGTTTGACTCTTACCGCAATGGGTGGACTCCAAACCAGCGGAGTCGTAAGCGCGAGCAGACAGACCTCTGCAGGGTTCTTTTGTGTGTATTCCGTTCCGATACACTACTGAGGGCGTGGATACGTGCGGATCATTCGAAGGTTACCAGCCTAGATCGAAAAGTTCCGGAAACCGTCGTACGTCCTGCTTCTCCTCTCGGTCACCGTAGAGAAAGGCAAAGTGGCCGTCCGATCACTCTGGATACCTGGAGTTATCTAAAGCTCCCCAGTGAATCGTCAGATACCGAGGTTTTTCAATACGCAAACCTGCAGTGAAACACAAAACGCTCGGGCCTCCCGGCCACGAGCGAGGGGAAGGGGAAGACAAAAGAGGACTCCGATCGTGAACGTACCGTTAAGCAGTCAGTAGATTTATTAATATAAAATAAATACACAACAGACCAAAGGTATGACCGAATAGGTCCGATTCTAACAAATAAAAAATATGCATTAAAAAACGGTTAAAAATTAAGAACAAATATACACCCGTGCTAGGGAATATTCTAAGCGTGGTGGTATCAGCACAAACAGCCCGACATGTTTCGTAAAAACTTACATCCTCCTGGTGCCCCATGGCATGTTTGAGCAATATATAATTTAGTGACAACTTTGTGCAAAAAAAAAAAACAATGTGTCTTTTTCCCACAACTTGTGTCACAATATAAAATATTTCATGGACTCGACATGCCTCTCAGCAAATAGCTTGGGATGTCTACTCTCCAAAATGGGGTCATTTGTGGGATTTTTGTACTGTCCTGGCCCTTTATGCACAAAATTTAGAAGCTTATGTCATACATCACCCACTCTTCTAACCACTTGAAGACAAAGCCCTTTCTGACAATTTTTGTTTACATGAAAAAAAAAAATTTTTTTGCAAGAAAATTATTTTAAACTCCTAAACATTATATATTTTTGTTAAAGCAAAGGTCATACAGATTAAAATGGTGGGTGCTTAATTTTTTTGTCGCACAGTATTTGCGCAGCAATTTTTCAAACACTTTTTTGGGGAAAAAACACACTTTTTTAAATTTCAATGCACTAAAACACACTATATTGCCCAAATGTTTGATGAAATAAAAAAATTATCTTAGGCCAAGTACATGGATACCAAACACGACATGTTTTAAAATTGTGCACAAACGTGCAGTAGCGACAAACTACATACATTTTTAAAAGCCTTTAAAAGTTACCACTTTAGATTTACAGAGGAGGTGTACTAAAATGACTGCCCTCAATCTGACCTTTGCGGTGATAGCTCACATGCATGGTGCAATTGCTGTTTAGATTTGATACCAGACGGACGCTTGCGTTCACCTTTGCGCAAGAGCAGGGGGGGCAGGGGTGCTTTTATTTCTTTCTTTATTTTTTGCTTTTTTATCTTATTTTTAAACTGTTCCTTTCTTTTTCTGTTAGACCCTAGATCTCTCCTCTGCCCTCAAAGCATCTGACCACACCAAGATCGGGGTGATAAAATGCTTTCCCAATTTCCCAATTGCATTGTTTGCATCTGGCGAAATCTAACTCATGAAATGTTCATAGGTTCTGGTTTCTTAGGCCATAGAGAAGATTGGAGCCATTCTGGTCTCTGATCAGCTCTGTGGTCAGCTGGCGGAACCACCGGCTGCATTCTCAGGTTCCTTGTTGGGACAGGACAGCCAGAGAAAACCATGGAAGACGGTGGGAGGACATTCCCTCCCACTGCTTGTAAAAGCAGTCTATAGGCTAATTAGCCGCTAGGATTGCTTTTACATGAAAGCCGACCGCTGGCTGAAAAGAATGATACCAAGATGATACCTAAACCCGCAGGCATCATTCTGGTATAACCACTCAAAATCCAGCAACATACCAGTACATTGCCATCCTTGTTGGGCACATATTGTAAAAAAAATTTATGCAGCCTGTGGGCTGAACGAAAAAAAGAGATTGACCGGTGGGTATGCCCACCATTAGAATACCTCCCTTCATCCACCTACCTGAAAACAAAAAAATGGTTAACAATAAAACACAGTAAACAGTAAAGTTTAAAAAAATGACATACCTGAAAAGCAAACATGATGAAACATAATAACAATAAAACATTGCAGAATACAGGAAAAAAGAGCAGAACATTAGAGAGAGAATAGAGAGAGAGAGAACAATAAAACAACTATTTTATTTTATTTATTTTTTTTATATATTTTTTTTTTTACACTTTTTTTGTAACTGTAACTATTGTAACTGTAACAGTTCCAGGTTCGGGTCTCTCAAAATGCGATGACATCTTGGGAGATCCTGTGAAAGTGTGTCCTAGTCTGTGCAGTGCTGTACCCTACGCTAATACTCAACTAGTGTATGGTAGCGTTCAAAACATTCACCAATGCAAAAACCAGGATTGTCAGGACAGGAAAGACAATAATAGTGGGTGTCACGCCTATATCCGCGCTTGCTGCAGACACAACATATTCTTTGGGGGGCTTGTTGGGTAGGAGGACATATACGGAAAATGCCTCTCATGCAGCCGTATTACTGCATTTGGATTGGGAAGGTGAGGTGGAGCACAGTCTGTAAACAGAAGGGCTCTGACAATTTCTTCCTGGAATTTAAGGAAGTAATAAACAGACACTTTTTTGTACCAGCGTCTGGCCTTATGGGCAACTAGGTACACCACCAACAACTGGTCGTTGAGGTCCACCCCTCCCATATTAAGGTTATATTCGTGGACACAGAGGGGTTTCTCCACAACACCAGTCGCCATAGGAATTTGGACCATCGTGTCTGCATGAAGGGAGGTAAGAATGAAAACATTCTTATTATCCCTCCACTTCACAGGGAGCAAATTATTACACTTGAAGCAGGCTCTCTCCCCCAACCTAAGACAGGAATCTATAAGCCTCTGGGGTAAGCCCCGGTGATTAGGTCGCACAGTGCCACATGCTCCAATCTGATGATCAAACAAGTGACTAAAAAGTGGCACGCTTGTGTAATAATTGTCCACGTGCAAGTGGTACTCCTTTCTAAATAAGGATGACACCAAGTACCACACAATCTGGCCAGTGCTCCCTTTGTAATCTGGGCAGTCTGATAGCTCTACATTTTTCCCTTGCAAACCATGAAACTATATGTATAGCCTGTGGCCCTGTCACAGAGCTGATACGTCTTGACGCCGTATCTGGCACACTTGCTGGGAAGATACTGTTTGAAAGACAAGCAGCCAGAAAACATAATCAGGAACTCATCAACGCAGACAAGTCTGAAAAACGTTGGTTGAAGTGGTTTACGAGGGGCCAAATTTTGTAGAGCCGATCGTCTCCACGGGGACAAGAGAGTCAATTGTTGTTGAAATGCATGAACCGCAAGATCTGCTCGTATCATGCCATGGAGGCAGAGAACACGGGCATATGGTGAATTGGGTCAGTGGACCAATATGACAGCAACTCACTGTTTTTGGTTATGCCCATGAGGAGGGATAGGCCCAGAAAGATCTTAAATTCGGAAATTCGGAATTGGTTTCCAATCTCTGGCAAGGGAGGACTGGGGATTAGCGGCAATGTATTGACCAGCATACAAGTTGCTTTGGTCCACAATAGATCTATAGAGATCTTTGGTGAAAAACAGTGAATAAAAATCAAGTGACATAAAATAAACAGTTTGCACCTGAATGCTGGGTTGGACAGTGAATGTAGGAAGTATGGGTGCTGCAGAAGTAGTGGGTTCCCAATTAGGATTGGTGAATGCAGCAGGAAGGGCACTATGGGCTCGATGGCCGGTGTATGTCTTCTTCTTGGTGGCAGCGGGACACTACTTGTGCTTGTCGCCTCACCAGCTTGAACTGCACTTATGGGACTCGCCACATCACCACGTGTTACTGCAGTGCTTGTTTGACTACGACCATGGTGTACTAGGCCGATGTGCTTGCCAGTTTACCAGAAGGAATAGCGGCACTAGTACTTCTCTGCTAGATACGAGAGCCCTGTGGTTCTTGCACCTCAACAGTAGAAGAATATCGGGGTCTGGTACGCCTGACCTTGGCAGGGACCTCAACTCTGTCATCAGAGCTATCTGTCATGGAGCCGCTGTCATCTACAGGATCATATTCTGAGCCTGAATCTGGCAGATGAGTGACTTCCTCTTCCCTATCTGTCATGCTCAGAAACGTGTAAGCCTCTTCACTAGTGTACCTTCAATTTGCCATTTTGGGCTCTAAATTTACTGGTACACTATTGAGACTCACAGGTAAAAAAGCTCCTGACTGGTAGCGACTGATTCAAACACTACCAAAAAAACTGTTAGCAATCTCAGGGATCAGGCCTGACTCTGACGCTGCAGTTATGTGTGTTTAGTGTTTTGTAAGTGACAGTGATCAATCGATACTGCACTTGGGTGGGCTGGGCGGAGGGGCAAAAATGCAGGTGCTAGCTGGTATCTGGGCTGATCCCACTAACACTGCGTTTTTGGGAACCCTAAATTGCTGGGGATGCTAGTATAGATCTGATCAGATCAGATATTGATCCGTTCAGATACTATACCACTAAGGGAGGTGTATGCTGTGTACGTGAGTGTTAGTGGTACTGGCACTAACCTGGCACTACCTGGGGCAATGCAGAACCCTATCTGGTCCTAAAACCTGATATTGCCCGCCGGGCGATCAGGGGGTTAAACCTTTATTGGGTATAAAAAATTAACTAACCAGCCTCACTCGTAACACTTATACGGTGGTCACGGGTGAAAGGGTTACCTAGGGGGCAATGAGGGGGTTAAAACCTTTATTAGGTAATATATGGGGGTACCTGACACTGTAAAAAGCTGATGCTGAACCTAAACATAGCGTCACCTGTGACACTAATACAGTGATCAGAAAAGAAAGATTGCTTAGTGACACTGACAACATGGGGTGATCAAGGGGTTAAACCTTTATTGGGGGGTTAGGGGGGTACCCTAGACCTAAAGGGGCCTACCACTAACTGCCCTAACACTTATAACAGTCAAAAATGACACCAATGCAGTAATCAGTAAAAAAATAAAAACTGCTTTTGGTGTGACTGTGATGATGGTGCGGGGGGGGGGGGGGGGGTTATGTGTCTCCTCCTCAGGACGGATCGCTCCTGCCGACCACCTCAGGAACTGGGGGGGGGGCGTGATGCACCCCCTGCCCGCGGGAGGGGAGTTAAATACCCATAGGTTGCTTTGCCTGCCTGTGCCATTCTGTGGCAGTATATCTGCGTGAGGCGGTCGGCAATTGGTTAATGTGTATTGTTTAAAAGTAATTTTTTATGTAAAAGCAACCACTGTGTGTGTCACACTGATTAGCAGCAGATGATATCTTTGCTTCCGGTGTCACTACTGCTTTGTATAAATAGTGTGGTACTACACTATGAAGTTCTTCATCTTTCTTTTTCAAAAAATCATTTAAAAACATCCATCGGAGCAGTCTGTGTATGAAGTGAAAGAGAAGTTAAAAATGTATCCTGTCATCCATTACAAAAGAGAGCCGCCATCCCCATTGAGCAGACCAGGTGGAAACATCACAGCTGATCGCTGCTGTTGCCGGAGTGTGTTGAATGATTACCTGCTCTTGGTGTTCCTATTGTGGGAGAACTGCTGAGTGATTATCTGGAGCGGATCGGCTGAAAAATCATCACAGTGTATGGTTGGCACAAGGCGAGTTTTACCCTTATAATCTGGGGTCCATCAGATTTGGTAAGAGGCCATCTGGCTCTGCTTATGTATATCTTCTTTCCAGATTTGAAGCATCAGAATAGTTTTTTCACCCCGCTATTTTTGTTCACCTTGCTACTTTGTTTCAGTTTGGATATTTTTGATACATTAATGTAACTATTTTTGTGAACACTATTTTATTCATTTTTTTCAGAGTTTTCACTTAATTATTGGTTAGTGATGTATTCACTTCAGATCCATTTACTGTACATTTTTATATATTGCGTTGATATAGTTTGCACATCTTTTTTGTGTTTATAAATTCATGTTGAAATTAAGTATTTAATTTTGTTAGGAGATAGCAGCATTCACATATTTTAATAATTGATCACAATTTTTCACCTTTTTATTTAGGTTTTTTATATATGAGTGATTGGGTGAGGGCAGATAAAATCACAATCAATACACATTCTTTGAAAATCTCACAGGTTTTTATCAGTGTAGGAAATGTCGTGTGTGTTCTCTTAATGGGTGTACACATAGAAGGACCCAACGTTTTACTTCTACTAGTACCTCAATAGAATTTGAAATTAAGCCTTTTATTGCATGTTCGACTGAGGGGGTTATTTACCTGCTAGAGTGCCCTTGTGGGCAGGAACAAGCGCCCCTCCAGAGCAGATTGAACAAACATATCACTAGTATTAAGAAAGGCTTTTTGAATCATTCAGTTTCTAAACATTATCTGTTGGCCCATAAAAAAAATGCCTCAAAAACAATCTTTTTGGGAATAGACAAATATCGCCCCCACTGGAGAGGAAGTTTTCTGGTAAGAGAAATATGCAGATCAGAAATGTCCTGGGTACACAGGATTAAATGTTATGCTCCATTTGGGTTTAATGTGGATGTAGACAAATGCTTTTATTGATAATTATTAATTTTTGTGTAATGTGTACTTGATGTGAGTCTTGGGAAGCGGTACCAATGGAGAGGAAATTGAGTAGATTTATACCTTGCACTACACTTTTACATGTAGAAGTTATGATTTGTTAGCTCCTTCAACTACTTCCCGCTCGGCCGTCATTCTGCTATAGTGGTTCAGTTATTCTGCCTGGGCATCATATGACGTCCTTCAGGATAACAGCCAACACGTGCCCGTGGGGGCGCACACCACGCCGAACGGTGGTGCAGTGTGTCAGTCTGACACACCGCTACACCGATCTTGGTAAAGAACCTCCAACGGAGGCTCTTTACCACGTGCTCAACCGTGTCCAATCATGGCGGTTCACAGTGTAAACAGACGTGAGTAGAGGAGAGCCGATCGGTGGCTCTCTTGACAAGGGGGTCTGCGCTGATTGTTTATCAGCACAGCCCCCCCATGAATGCCCATCCAGAACCACCATCAAGCTGCCCAGGACCACCAGGGAAGGGGACAACATGTGGATGGCCAGGTATATACACCATGACCATCCACATATGAAAAAAATTGCACAATACATGCCAATCAGTGCCCAAAAATGGGCACCGACTGGCCACATTATGGTCCAGCTAAAAAAGATTGATGGCCATCAACCAACAGTGTCATCAGTGTCACCCATCAGTGTCATCAGTGCCACCCATCAGTGTCATCAGTGTCTCCTCTCAGAGCCCATCTATCAGTGACCATCAGTGCCCAACTGTGCCACCTAGCAGTGCCACCCATAAGTACCCATCATTGCCGCCTATGAGTGCCCATCAGTGCCACCTATGAGTGCCCATCAGTGCCGCATATCAGTGCTGCCTAGCAGTGCCCATCAGTGCCGCCTTTCAGTGCCCATCATCAGCAATCATCAGTGGCACCTAATTGGTGCAACCTCATCAGTGCCCATTGGTGCCGCATTATCAGTGTCTATCAGTGCAGCCATATCAGTACCTGTCATTGAAGAAAATTTACTTATTTACAAAAAAATAATAGAAACAAAGAAAAACCTAATTTGTTTCAAAATGTACGGGCTTTTTTTATTTGTTGCGCAAAAAGTAAAAATCACAGAGGTGATCAAATGCCACCAAATGAAAGCTCTATTTGTGGGAACAAAATGATAAAAAATTTGTTTGGGTACAGTGTTGGATGACCACGCAATTGTCATTCAAATGGCAACAGCGCTGAAAGCTGAAAATTGGCTTGGGCAGGAAGGGGCGTAAGTGCCTGCTATTGAAGTGGCTAAATGCTAGTACGCTGATGTATACATTGATTATAGCAATAAGGTTTATCCATTATTATCCCACAGCCTGCCTACTTTTTTGTTAAGTATAGACCATGTTTGGTTGGCACCATCCGCCTAGGTGCATTGGACCTACCATATGAGTGATGATGGGTCGGCCTGACAGTCTGTGTGGTGGCATAATATTATTATTATCCATGGAAATATAGGGGGGCAGGGGTTTCTGCAGCGATGCACCTGGGCATGTTTAGGACGTACTTATATGACAGTCTAAATCATTCTTGATGAATTTATTCAGGCCCCTTAATTTGTGTGAGTAACTCAATTTATGTGGCATAGACCAAATATGTAATATATACTCATATCGATGATTACAGGGTATTATGGACCTTTAGTCTGCTAGGATGTCTTATTTATTATTTTCGCCAGCATTTTTCAATTTTACCACTGGCGGTCACTGTTGAGTCATTTCCTTCTTGTCCCTATGTTCATTGTTTGGCTCACATCCGGTGGATGGAGCTTCTTTTGGTGTGTATGGGTAATTTGTTTAACCTGTGTGCCCACTGGATTAGGGCTTCTTTTTAGTGGATTATAGGCCATTGATTAGGGTGTTCTTGGAATGGCATGACAGCTGCCCATATAGGTTTAGGTTTTATCTATTCCGATATGGCAATAACTGGGGACTATATTAACTAAGGGGTACTATTCTGGATGAGTTTGCTTGCCTTAGTGGGCAGATGTTCCTGTTTGTTAGAAATCTATCCTGGTATATCTCATTCTAATCAATTTTTAATGTTTTTATTAAAAATGCAAAGAATACAGTATATTTATTTTTATGTTCATTGGCATTTTGGCAGTCTCCTGCATGGAAGGTTAGGATCTGTTACCCGAGACTCAGATAGAGGTGTGGTCCTTCCTGTTTACTATATAACAGTGCGGCAGGATGACGCCAGCTTGTGACGAAACGCACGTCGGGAGGAGCGGCCAGCTGAGGTCATTGCATTGTTATCCAGAGAGGACAGATGTTCGCTAGCTGGTCGGCTTTTTAACATTGATGGTTTATCTCTTGCTCTTTGTGTAAGTGCAACCTTTCATTTTAAATAACCTGTGTGTTTTGATTTACTCTATGGTGGGTTCTTTCCTTTTTGGGTAAATTTTCAACATTAGGAATGAGCTTGGTGTTCGAGTTGAACGCATATTCGACTCCAACACCGGCTGTTCGCACTTCCGGCGAATACCGGCGAAGCCCAAAATGCACTGCGCCAACCAATTAAAGGTCAGGGGGTTTAGTACACGCCCCACACTATATAAGGCCACCAGCACGGCGGCCTTGTGTAGTGTGTTCCGGCGTGCAGGGAAAGAGCAAGATAGGGAGGGACAGTAGTGTGTTATTTTCTCAGTCATCTGCAGGAGTTAAAGTGGGTGTTGTATGCCTCCAGCACAGTATATACCTGTATCTACCCTTTATTGCTGGTGTTCTCTAATACAGGCATCTGCCGGATTTAACCACTTGCCGACCGCCTAACGCCGATGTACGTCATCAGAATGGCACGGGCAGGCATAAGCACGTAGATGTACGTGATTTGCCTCCCGCGGGTCGGGGGCCCGATCGGGCCCCCGCCCGGTGCCTGCGGCGGTCGGTTTTCGTTCGGGAGCGATCCCGGACGAGGGGACGGCCATTCATTCATGGCCACCCCCTCGCGATCGCTCCCGACGAATGGAAATCCCCGGTGACATCACTTCCTCTCCTGTAATGTAAACACAGGAGAGGAAGTGATGTATTCTCTCCTCCGTGTCGGTATTTTTCGTTCCGACACGGAGGAGAGCGGATCAGTGAGTTGCACCAACACATCCCACACACAGTAGAACATGCCAGGCACACTCACACCCCCCCTTTACCCCCCGATCACCCCCCCAATTACCCCTGCCCCCCAGTCACAGTGACACCAATGTCATTTTTTTTTTTTTTTTTTTTTTTTTGCATTGGTGTCATTTGTGACTGTAATAACTGTTAGGGCAGTTAGGGTTAGCCCCCTTTAGTTCTAATGTACCCCCCTAACCCCCCCAATAAAGGTTTAACCCCGTGATCACCCCCCGTCGCCAGTGTCACTAAGGCTGGGTTCACATTGCAGCGGTTTATGAGAACGAATGTGATTCGCACCGCACTGCAGTGCAAATCACATCCGATCTCTGTGCGATTCGAGTTCAGCCATTCGCCGCACCCGCCGCACCCGCCACACCCGCCGCACCCGCCGCAAATTCGCACGGGACCCTTTTTTTGGCCCGCAGCAGAATCGGATCGCATGGGTGTTCACACCATGCGATCCGAGTTTGCAGATCGCACTGCGATATGCGAACTGATCTGGGGGTGTCAGTAACATTTCACTGACACTCCCAGCAGTTCGCATAGGGCAGTGTGAACTGCCGCCGGGAGGCATGCGATGCGGGAACCCGCCGCGGATTCGCGGCGTTTCCGCATCGCTCCAGTGTGAACCCAGCCTAATAAGCGATCATTTTTCTGATCGCCGTATTAGTGTCACAGGTGACGCTAGTTAGGCAGGTAGGTATTTAGGTTCGCCGCAGCTTTTTATAGCGCTAGGGACCCCCATATACTACCGCATAAAGCCCCCTGATTGCCCCCTAGTTAACCCTTTCACCAGTGATCACCATATAACTGTTACAGGTGACGCTGGTTGGTTAGTTATTTTTTTATAGTTTCAGGGCACCCGCCATTTATTACCTAATAAAGGTTTAACCCCCTGATCACCCGGCAGGTGTCATTTGTGACTAATAACTATTAGGGCAGTTAGGGTTAGCCCCCTTTAGTTCTAAGGTACCCCCCTAACCCCCCCAATAAAGGTTTAACCCCGTGATCACCCCCCGTCGCCAGTGTCACTAAGGCTGGGTTCACATTGCAGCGGTTTATGAGAACGGATGTGATTCGCACCGCACTGCAGTGCAAATCACATCCGATCTCTGTGCGATTCGAGTTCAGCTATACAGATAGTATGGCTGAATTCGTGTCGCACCCGCCGCACCCGCCGCAAACTCGCACGGGACCCTTTTTTTGGTCCGCAGCAGAATCGGATCGCATGGGTGTTCACACCATGCGATCCAAGTTTGCAGATCGCACTGCGATATGCGAACTGATCTGGGGGTGTCATTAACATTTCACTGACACTCCCAGCAGTTCGCATAGGGCAGTGTGAACTGCCGCCGGGAGGCATGCGATGCGGGAACCCGCCGCGCATTCGTGGCGTTCCCGCATCGCTCCAGTGTGAACCCAGCCTAATAAGCGATCGTTTTTCTGATCGCTGTATTAGTGTCACAGGTGACGCTAGTTAGGCAGGTAGGTATTTAGGTTCGCCGCAGCTTTTTATAGCGCCAGGGACCCCCATATACTACCGCATAAAGCCCCCTGATTGCCCCCTAGTTAACCCTTTCACCAGTGATCACCATATAACTGTTACAGGTGACGCTGGTTGGTTAGTTATTTTTTTATAGTTTCAGGGCACCCGCCATTTATTACCTAGTCTCACTAGTGTACCCCTAAATTTAGGGGTGTCTACTTTCTAAAATGGGGTCATTTGGGGGGGGGGGTTTGTGCCATCTTGGCATTTTATGGCCTTCAAAACTGTAACGCCCTTAGAAAGCCTGAAGGCGGTGCTTGGTTTTTGGGGCCCCGTACGCGGCTAGGCTCCCAAAAAGTCCCACATATGTGGTATCCCCGTACTCAGGAGAAGCAGCAGAATTTATTTTGGGGTGTCATTTCACATATGCCCATGGCATGCGTGAGCAATATATCATTTAGTGACAACTTTGTGAAAAAAAAAAAAGTTTGTAATTTTCCCGCAACTTGTGGCAAAATATAAAATATTCCATGGACTCAACATGCCTCTCAGCAAATAGCTTGGGGTGTCTACTTTCTAAAATGGGGTCATTTGTGGGGGTTTTGTGCCATCTTGGCATTTTATGGCCTTCAAAACTGTAATAGGTAGTGAGAAGTGAACTCAAAAAATTACGCCCTTAGAAAGCCTGAAGGCGGTGCTTGGTTTTCGGGGCCCCGTACGCGGCTAGGCTCCCAAAAAGTCCCACATATGTGGTATCCCCGTACTCAGGAGAAGCAGCAGAATTTATTTTGGGGTGTCATTTCACATATGCCCATGGCATGCATGAGCAATATATCATTTAGTGACAACTTTGTGAAAAAAAAAAAAAAAAAAAAAAAGTTTGTAATTTTCCCGCAACTTGTGGCAAAATATAAAATATTCCATGGACTCAACATGCCTCTCAGCAAATAGCTTGGGGTGTCTACTTTCTAAAATGGGGTCATTTGTGGGGGTTTTGTGCCATCTTGGCATTTTATGGCCTTCAAAACTGTAATAGGTAGTGAGGCGTGAAATCAAAAATTTACGCCCTTAGAAAGCCTGAAGGCGGTGCTTGGTTTTCGGGGCCCTGTACGCGGCTAGGCTCCCAAAAAGTCCCACATATGTGGTATCCCCGTACTCAGGAGAAGCAGCAGAATTTATTTTGGGGTGTCATTTCACATACGCCCATAGCATGTGTGAGCAATATATCATTTAGTGACAACTTTGTGTAAAAAAAAAAAAAAAATTTTTTTTTTGTCATTATTCAATCGCTTGAGGCAAAAAAATAAAATATTCAATGGGCTCAACATGCCTCTTATCAATTTCCTTAGGGGGTCTACTTTCCAAAATGGGGTCATTTGGGGGGGTTTTGTACTGCCCTGTCATTTTAGCACCTCAAGAAATGAGATAGGCAGTCGTAAACTAAAAGCTGCGTAAATTCCAGAAAACGTACCTTAGTTTGTAGATGTGACAACTTTTGCGCAAACCAATAAATATACAATTATTGACTTTTTTTTTACCAAAGACATGTGGCTGAATACATTTTGTCCTAAATGTATGACTAAAATTGAGTTTATTGGATTTTTCTAATAACAAAAAGTAGAAAATATCATTTTTTTTCAAAATTTGCGGTCTTTTTACGTTTATATCGCAAAAAATAAAAATCGCAGAGGCAATCAAATACCATCAAAAGAAAGCTCTATTTGTGGGAAGAAAAGGACGCAAATTTTGTTTGGGTACAACATTGCATGACCGCGCAATTACCAGTTAAAGCAGCGCAGTGCCAAAGTGTAAAAAGACCTCTGGTCATTTACCAGCAAAATGGTCCGGTCTGAAAGTGGTTAAAGTGGGTGTTGTGTGCCTCCAGCACAGTACACAACTGTAGCTAGCCCCCAACCAATTAAAGGTCAGGGGGTTTATTACATGCCCCACACTATATAAGGCCGCCAGCACGGTGGCCTTGTGTAGTGTGCTCCGGCGTGCAGGGAAAGAGCAAGATAGGCAGGGACAGTAGTGTGTTATTTTCTCAGGCATCTGCAGGAGTTAAAGGGGGTGTTGTATGCCTCCAGCACAGTATACACCTGTATCTATCCTTTATTGCTGGTGTTCTCTAATACAGGCATCTGCAGGAGTTAGTGTGTGTTGTGTGCTTCCAGCACAGTATACACCTGTATCTACCCTTTATTGCTGGTGTTCTCTAATACAGACATCTGCAGGAGTTAGTGGGTGTTGTATGCCTCCAGCACAGTATACACCTGTATCTACCCTTTATTGCTGGTGTTCTCTAATACAGGCATCTGCAGGAGTTAGTGGGTGTTGTGTGCTTCCAGCACAGTATACACCTGTATCTACCCTTTATTGCTGGTGTTCTCTAATACAGGCATCTGTATCTACCCTTTATTGCTGGTGTTCTCTAATACAGGCATCTGCAGGAGTTAGTGGGTGTTGTGTGCTTCCAGCACAGTATACACCTGTATCTACCCTTTATTGCTGGTGTTCTCTAATACAGGCATCTGCAGGATTAAAAGTGGGTGTTGTGTGTCTCCAGCACAGTACACAACTGTAGCTAGCCTTTATTGCTGATGTTCTCTAATACAGGCATTTGCAGGAGTTAGTGGGTGTTGTGTGCCTCCAGCACGGTATACACCTGTATCTACCCTTTATTGCTGGTGTTCTCTAATACAGGCATCTGCAGGAGTTAGTGTGTGTTGTGTGCTTCCAGCACAGTATACACCTGTATCTACCCTTTATTGCTGGTGTTCTCTAATACAGACATCTGCAGGAGTTAGTGGGTGTTGTATGCCTCCAGCACAGTATACACCTGTATCTACCCTTTATTGCTGGTGTTCTCTAATACAGGCATCTGCAGGAGTTAGTGGGTGTTGTGTGCTTCCAGCACAGTATACACCTGTATCTACCCTTTATTGCTGGTGTTCTCTAATACAGGCATCTGTATCTACCCTTTATTGCTGGTGTTCTCTAATACAGGCATCTGCAGGATTTAAAGTGGGTGTTGTGTGTCTCCAGCACAGTATACACCTGTATCTACCCTTTTGTTGCTGGTGTTCTCTAATATAGGCATCTGCAAGAGTTAAAGTGGGTGTTGTGTGCCTCCAGCTCAGTATACACCGGTATCTACCCTTTTTTGCTGGTGTTCTCTAATACAGGCACCTGCAGGAGTTAAAGTGTGTGTTGTGTGCCTCCAGCACAGTATACACCTGTATCTACCCTTTATTGCTGGTATTCTCTAATACAGGCATCTGCAGGAGTTAAAGTGGGTGTTGTGTGCCTCCAGCACAGTATACACCTGTATCTACTCTTTTTTGCTGGTGTTCTCTAATACAGGCATCTGCAGGAGTTAAAGTGGGTGTTGTGTGCCTCCAGCACAGTATACACCTGTATCTACCCATTATTGCAGTTGTTCTCTAATATAGGCATCTGCAGGATTCAAAGTGGGTGTCGTGTGCCTCCAGCACAGTATAAACCTGTTTCTACCCTTTTGTTGCTGGTGTTCTCTAATACAGGCATCTGCAGGAGTAAGTGGGTGTTGTGTGCCTCCAGCACAGTATAAACTTGAATCTACCCTTTATTGCTGGTATTCTCTAATAAAGGCATCTGCAAGAGTTAAAGTGGGTGTTGTGTGCCTCCAGCTCAGTATACACTGGTATCTACCCTTTTTTGCTGGTGTTCTCTAATACAGGCATCTGCAGGAGCTAGTGTGTGTTGTGTGCCTCCAGCACAGTATACACCTGTATCTACCCTTTATTGCTGGTGTTCTCTAATACAGGCATCTGCAGGAGTTAAAGTGGGTGTTGTGTGCCTCCAGCAGAGTATACAACTGTATCTACCCTTTTTTGCTTGTGTTCTCTAATACAGGCATCTGCAGGAGTTAAAGTGGGTGTTGGGTGCTTCCAGCACAGTATACACCTGTAGGTACCCTTTTTTGCTGGTGTTCTCTAATACAGGCATCTGCAGGAGTTAGTGGGTGTTGTGTGCTTCCAGCACAATATACACCTGTATCTACCCTTTATTGCTGGTGTTCTCTAATACAGGCATCTGCAGGATTTAAAGTGGGTGTTGTGTGCCTCCAGCACAGTATACACCTGTATCTACCCTTTATTGCTGGTGTTCTCTAATACAGGCATCTGCAGGAGTTAGTGGGTGTTGTGTGCCTCCAGCACAGTATACACCTGTATCTACCCTTTTTTGCTGGTGTTCTCTAATACAGGCATCTGCAGGAGTTAAAGTGGGTGTTGTGTGCCTCCAGCACAGTATACACCTGTATCTACTCTTTATTGCTGGTGTTCTCTAATAAAGGCATCTGCCGGAGTTAAAGTGGGTGTTGTGTGCCTCCAGCACAGTATACACTTGTAGCTACCCTTTATTGCTTGTGTTCTCTAATATAGGCATCTGCAGGATTTAAAGTGGGTGTTGTGTGCCTCCAGCACAGTATTCACCTGCATCTACCCTTTTGTTGCTGGTGTTCTCTAATACAGGCATCTGCAGGAGTTAAAGTAGGTGTTGTGTGCCTCCAGCACAGTATACACCGGTATCTACCCTTTTTTGCTGGTGTTCTCCAATAAAGGCATCTGCAGGAGTTAAAGTGGGTGTTGTGTGCCTCCAGCACAGTATACACCTGCATCTACCCTTTATTGCTGGTGTTCTCTAATATAGGCATCTGCAGGATTCAAAGTGGGTGTTGTGTGCCTCCAGCACAGTATACACCTGTTTCTACCCTTTTGTTGCTGGTGTTCTCTAATACAGGCATCTGCAGGAGTTAAAGTGGGTGTTGTGTGCCTCCAGCACAGTATACACCTGTCGGTACCCTTTTTTGCTGGTGTTCTCTAATACAGGCATCTGCAGGAGATAGTGGGTGTTGTGTGCCTCCAGCACAGTATACACCTGTATCTACCCTTTATTGCTGGTGTTCTCTAATAAAGGCATCTGAAGGAGCTAGTGGGTGCTGTGTGCCTAAAGCACAGTATACACCTGTATCTACTCTTTTTTGCTGGTGTTCTCTAATACAGGCATCTGCAGGAGTTAGTGGGTGTTGTGTGCCTCCAGCACAGTATATACCTGTATCTACCCTTTATTGCTGGTGTTCTCTAATATAGGCATCTGCAGGAGTTAGTGGGTGTTGTGTGCCTCCAGCACAGTATATACCTGTATCTACCCTTTATTGCTGGTGTTCTCTAATATAGGCATCTGCAGGATTTAAAGTGGGTGTTGTGTGCCTCCAGCACAGTATACACCTGCATCTACCCTTTTGTTGCTGGTGTTCTCTAATACAGGTATCTGCAGGAGTTAAAGCGGGTGTTGTGTGCCTCCAGCACAGTACACAACTGTAGGTACCCTTTATTGCTGGTGTTCTCTAATACAGGCATCTGCGGGAGTAAGTGGGTGTTGTGTGCCTCCAGCACAGTATACACCTGTATCTACCCTTTTTTGCTGGTGTTCTCTAATACAGGCATCTGCAGGAGTTAAAGTGGATGTTGTGTGCCTCCAGCACAGTATACACCTGTATCTACTCTTTATTGCTGGTGTTCTCTAATAAAGGCATCTTCAGGAGTTAACGTGGGTGTTGTGTGCCTCCAGCACAGTATACACCTGTATCTACCCTTTATTGCTTGTGTTCTCTAATATAGGCATCTGCAGGATTTAAAGTGGGTGTTGTGTGCCTCCAGCACAGTATTCACCTGCATCTACCCTTTTGTTGCTGGTGTTCTCTAATAAAGGCATCTGCAGGAGTTAAAGTGGGTGTTGTGTGCCTCCAGCACAGTATACACCGGTATCTACCCTTTTTTGCTGGTGTTTTCTAATAAAGGCATCTGCAGGAGTTAAAGTGGGTGTTGTGTGCCTCCAGCACAGTATACACCTGTATCTACCCTATATTGCTGGTGTTCTCTAATATAGGCATCTGCAGGATTTAAAGTGGGTGTTGTGTGCCTGCAGCACAGCATTCACCTGTATCTACCCTTTTGTTGCGGGCACTCTGCTAGCAGTACACCCACGTCCGATTGTAGCAGGCAAATTTCCCTGTCCCAGCTGCTGGACCATCGAAAGAAGTTCACTCCCAGCCATCTACATACCCAGCGGTTGAATGCTAGCATGGCTAAATTGCTAGCACTTCAACTGCTACCTTTTCAGTTGGTAGACTCGGCCCCCATCTGTGAGTTTGTGCAATGTGCGGTTCCTGTTAAGAAATAACGTGATTTTTGATCACAGTACTGCCCACAGATTCCTGGGAAATAATGACACATCATTTCCCAAGAGCATAGGTGAGGGAGGAAGTGAAGAGGAGCTCTGCGGTCCAGGAAGTGGCAGATTAAGAGGACTGCATAGCAATAAGGCATTTCTGGTAAGTATAAAAAATGTTTTTCCTCCATAGGGTAAAAGGAGTCTGTCAATGGTAAAAAATAATTCAGGGTGGAACTCCGTTTTAAGGGCAGTGTTCAGGACTTTCCAATTCAGGGCCTTTGGGGGAGATGCTGCAGACACACCCTGGCTGAATGTTAACAGATGAGACCCATTCCTGCTGCGCCTGTGATCTGCCATGAGAGTAGTACTCATAAGCATAGGCAGGCAGAACCCAGAATGTCTAAAGGTCACTGTGTTCTGTAGCCAGAAGACAGGAGTGAAAGTGTACCTTCCTGTGGCTGCCAACTGCGTACCAATAAACAAAAGTGACACATACCGGTGGAGTAAGAATATAGCTGAGCAGATGCTTAAGGATTGCAGAAGTAGTAAGGGGAAAAATGGCACCAGTTTAAAAAAACAGCAATGGCCAAACACTGTCCCAAGCTGCAACCAAAAGTGGTGCCGCTGACCTGACATGCTTATTACATTGGAAGAAAGTCCTTCCGCAGTGCAACTCTCCTGCAAAATGGCTGTTACTCCCACTGTGGGCTGCCACGAAAGAAGGTGCAGTTCCAGCTCCCCAAATGAACCTCTAAGAGACTGACAGTGGCACTCTCAGTTTTCTAGACAAGGGGGCATAGGTCTAATTTATCACCGTGTTTTGTGGTCCTAGCAGATAACAGAAGATAGACACAGGGGTGCTCCAGCTCTTCACCCTCCAGGTGGACATACCCTACAAAGGGGACTTTAGGGACAGGATCACTCCTGACAGCATTGTCGTGGCCCTGGGCCTATGTAGCATCCTGCAGCTAACTCAAAGTGTTGAACTCAATGCCAAAGATTCTAGTGCCCGAAGCAACATTACAGGCCAGTCCCACATCTTCCTGGCAAGGTCCAGGTACCATTCCCCAAAACACAGGTGAGAAGTCAACTGATCTGGAAAACTACTGAATGGAAGTAACAATGCCTATGAGCAGCTGCAGCCTTGACAGAAGAATCATCAAGCAAAAGGTTACTAAGAGAAATAAAATAACAAAGACAAAGGTTTGCTCCTCTCAGAGCAGAGTGAGAAGATGTCTGTAGCGCTAGAAAAAAGGCTTGCTGGAACTGCAAGGGGTTTTGCTGGGGCAGTTCTCATAGCCATGGTGGCACTTTTGCAAGCATTACCTGTTCCTCATTTGTGCTTCTGTTGTCAGCTTGTAACACAAGCTTCCAGTGCTCACTACAAGTGCCAATTTTAACACGCATCATGCAGGCAAGGTCCACTGTTGAAACCTGTCTAGCAAATGCCATGCACACATTAAATACTGGAGTGCATGCATTTAGAGAGAATTAACAGCATATAAATTCAACAAAGGATGATTGGATATTGATAACAAGTATTAAAAAATTGTTATGCTTTACAGTGCTTTAGCAAATTAAATCTTATCAATTTAACATCCGCTTTTTTTAAAGTGTTTTTTTTCTTGATATATGGTGAACCAGGTATATTTTGCCACTGACTCAGGGTCTTAAGCAAATTATTATTCAACCACTTAAAGTTCTTCTTTAAATATAAGTGTTTATTTCTTTCTGTTACCCCTTATTTTGGTTTAACCTTTCCTACATGGATTTAATTTCAGTATATCCCAGTAATATTTAATTTGGTTTCATGTGCCTTTAAATAACAAATGTAGGGTCTGTGTATTTTCCAGTGTTTATTTCTTTTTGTTGCCCCTTATTTTGGTTTAACCTTTTCTTACATGGATTTAATTTCAGTATATCCCAGTAATATTTCATTTTGTGCCTTTAAATAACAAATGTAGGGTCTGCGTATTTTCCAGTGAGTCATAATATACAGTAATGACACATAGGCACATAATATTCTTTGAAAAGGAAGACCAGCACAAAGTGAAATCAGTCTGCAAGTCCTTAACATATCACAATAGAACAATTATTTAGCACAAATATCAGCACAGAATAGTCAGTTATGTCAATCTTTTTTATTTTTAAAAAATATACAGATATGTAAATAATTTTTATTTTTGAAATAATGCTTACTATGAATCCAGTTAACAAAGTTAAAAGGCAATGGAACAGTTAATGGTCTGTCGTTATTTAAAAAAAATACAACGTAAAACAAGTAAAACACAAACCGTAAGCATTGGTTAAAGACTACTACATCTGGAGCTATAATATTGATACGCTTTTCACATTGTTAATTGTTTGCTTATTCATATTAAATAAGGTGTCAGTTCTGTATGTTTACTGAACACACCTCATTCAGAAATAAAAGCACAATATAAATATAAAGTGAAGTATTTTAATCTATTTTTATTCTCTGCTACAGAGATAAATATCACAAACTTGCTAATAATTCTAGTGCAGAACAGTAGCATTATACAATGGTTTTGCAAGATAGAAGTCACATAGTCAATGACTATACATAACTAACAGTTTTAGAAATGTTTGATCAAAAAGGAAGACAATATTTGTAATATAACGCAATGACATCTTATGCGATGTACAAGATCACTAAATAAGAGACAAAAAAAAAAGATATGGTCTTGCGAAGTATCAATGTACAGCAGATACTGTTTTTAATAATTTTGCTAACAATAAAATTAAAACAAAATACACTTGTCCAAATTTCCAGATAATAATTCTCTCAGGGAATTAGTGAATGCCTATCTACTATGTTATCAATTTCAAAGGAATATACTTGTTATAGTATAGACGATGACATTAGTAATACCATACTAAGAAGTAAAATGTAAATACCTTTGAAGTCCCTGTATGTTCAAAGAGAATTTTTCCATAATGAATACTCAATTTAATGACTAGATATCGCTGTATAGAAAAAATCAGCACAGGGAATAGCTAATAATCTTCTTGATGACTGGTTCACTTACATTTACTTTATTTCTTAAGCAGATAAAATGTTTACATTTTTTAAACATTAATTAAACACATTGATTATAAACAGTCTAGCAGAAACCAGATACTGTAGACTTATAGAAAAAAACACAGTACCTTATGTTTTGTTCAAGTTACTCAACAAGTAATTCACGTCATAACTGGAGATCTACAGACAAGACCTTAAAGTGAACCTTAACTTTACCCATAGTAAGCACAGGAACAGGTTCCCCTTAGGGCCAGTTCACACATGTAGTCCAGTGAGTTTTTTATGCATAAAAAGCTCACGGACAGTAGGTTATATGGTTTTCAATTACATAGTTCACGCCAGTGCTTGCAGTTCCAGTGTTTTCCATTTCCAGAAACAAAAGTAGAACATTCTGCATTTTTCCTGCACTGGACTGTACTGGAACACTGTAAAATGCATCAAAATGCACTGAAATGCACAAGAACACCTAAATGCACCAAAAATGCACTGGAACTCACATATCCTTATTTAAGGTTAAGAAAAATGCACTGGACTGCATAAAAAATGCATTGAAAACACACTGCAATGCATCAAAAATGCACATGCAGAAAAGCATCTGGAACGCATTCGGACTGTGTTTCAATGGTGTGAACTGTCCCTTACAGCAGGCACAATAATCATGCTGTACCCAATTTCTCTGTACTCCCACGCCATCCTATTCTGCCACCAGAGACCGTGAGAAATACTCAGTACTTTCAGGAGTAGGGGAACATGTGACACTTCACTCTGCTCCCCACAATACAGTGCTCAGTGCCTGAACATCTAAACACCAGGCCAGACAGCTAACATATAAATAACAAGGGGGACATGCATAGCCATGTGTAAGCTTCAGTTTTCTCAGGTAGTCCAAATGTGAACCTGTTACTTTGCCAACTAAACAGTAAAGTAATCTATTCCGGGTAAAAAGCAAAGTTAGCACTACATCATGAGAATTACCAGTAACAGTTAATGAAAATATCAGTATCTTGCCTATACAGTACCAGCATATTTAGGCAACACTATTTTTGCAAGAAGGGAGTTCTGGTTGTTCCTTCAGTTAATAAAGAGCAGCAAGTATGTGAACAATTTTTTTTGGTGAAACATGCTCAGTGTGATTTCCTCAATTCTTGAAATGTGGTCAACTGCATCTTCAAAAATGACACTTTTTCAAATATAAGCTTCATTAGATTGACCCAATCAGTTGTCAGTCCAAGAGAAAATTATCTGTCCTGATAACATGGTTGCTCCTATAGCCCATAATACAAACCTTAGTTTGGCATGATAAACTGGATGGTATGACAACTGGAAGATTTTATTTTCAACAAACATGATATTAAACATGCAATTTTAGATTTCCTGAGCTTGCATATTGATGGCTGGCATCAGTCTAATCTGGAGGGAAATTACTAAAAGGAAAATTAACTCTTGCCAATTAACAGTTCCCGCAAAACATGGCGGGGTCTTTAGTGCTGTGTGCTGGTACACAGACACATAAGTTATCCAATTTGACCAAGGTTGCCTGATTTGGAAAATAATCAAGTTATGGGTTTCTTCCAGATAACTGTCTTTTATACAGATCACAATGCTAACCTATTCTTTTCTTTTTCATCATAAACAAAAGACCTATTCTTTAGGTCCTTTGTTTATGATGAACAGTAGTAGATAGTGATATTAGGTCAACTCAACTTGTACCCTAAGAGCATGTATTCTTAAAGGAATTTAAGGTGTTTATCAATGTAAGAAAATGTATTTGAGTTATCTATCTACAGTTATCTATCTACAGTATGTGCGATGACAAGTTTGCACTGATCACTTTTTAGCTGTAGCCATGACTACTACTAAAGACATTAGGTCCAAGACATGTCATGCGGAACTATTACCTGCATACTAAAGTTTAAAATAGAGTTATTTCTGGACACTAAATGTGATCAACTTATGGATGTAGAGATAACTTTCTTTCAGATAATTGCCTTTCATTACACATCATCAATCACCAATGTTTAGCTATTCTTTTACAAGGTCATTTGTTTATGATGGGCAGTTGTAGATAGCTAGCGATACTAGGTCAGCAAGTACCCTAAAGGAATGTACCTTAATGGCAACCACAATATGGTAAGCAAAGAGGAGTGTTGAATTGCTGGTGGGAAAATGGCTTGAACTAAATAACCTTGCATTTTATACTAGCTCCTTAATGGGATAAGCTTATGGGTTACTGTTGTCAATAGCAGCAGGGCCATGCAGCTCAACATTCACCATATATCTTTTAGGTTTTAGCAATACACGGTGTGCCTGTTATAGCTGGCGACTTTTAATCTGTTACAATAACTAACAAGCTTTTCTTCAATTCTATCCCACCTGTTTTTATCCAAGTATGATATCCAGTAAAAGTAGAAAAAAAAAAAATATGTAGCAGTGCAAATAGGATAAGACCTACAAATCTAAAAGTCTTTTTTTCAGCTTAAATAAAAACCAAATAAAAACTCCAGTTGTTTTAAAACAGTCATAGCTTCATGATGGAAAACAAATCCCACAGCATTCCATGCAAATTTCCAAACAGTCTGAAGATTCACAGCAGGCATCCATTATGCCACAATCCATGTCACAAGGACAGTTGCAGTCATCTCCTATTTCTTCACTGCAGCAACAGCAACATGCTTCAGAAGTGCAGATTCCACAAGAAGCTTGTCCCAGTACAATGTTACAGAGTGTCAGGAATTCGCAGAATAAGCACGCTAAGATACAGTGAACACAGCAGTCTTGATCAATTGAGGAAGCCAATGGTAGGTGGTGCATATGAAAAGAAAAAAAACAAAAGCTTTTACATAAATATGTAAATATGTAAAACAAGCAATGCAGATAAAATAAATATACCACATAAAAAAGAAAAACATTAACAAACATTAAACAAATAATTTATCATATATATATATCTGTAGGAAAACATGAACTGTTTATTTTGCCTTAGCATGCATTTTGACAATAGTAGACTAATTTCATTCCAAAAGCATTCAGCACAACTTCCACTTATGTTACTTAAAGCATATTTTTGCACAGTATGTGATACTTACCTCTCCCTCTGGTCATACTTGCCCCATGCCTTGGTCCCCATTGTGAAATGTGATTTCTTCCTGAGGCCTCTACCTCACTATTCTATCTTGTACTAAAGTGGGGTCCAAAAAAGGAACCAGGCATCCTGTAGTTTTGAACACTGAACATATTTGAAGAAGCGTAGCTTGGGAAGACAGATGAGACCTCTGTGGGTAGGGGCCAGTAGGTATCTACCCTTTTTATACAGTCATTACTCTAGTTTTGGGTTTTAAAAGAATTACTTTATTTTCTAAATGTTGTCACATAAATGTATGATTCGGATGTTGGGTGTTGTTAAAAATAAATATAAAGCTAAGAGAACATGAATAAAGGCCAACCTATCTTGCATGTAGAATGAACTTGTCTTCACAAGTTTAGAGCTACATATTTTTAAAATTGTTGAGGGCAAATAATAAATTACAGTAAACAGTAAAATATGGATATTATGACAAATCATCAGCTGATACCATCAATCAAACACCAACATGAGATTCATCTTCATCCAAAACTGAACCAATATTTCCAATGTAATGAAATTCGTTTTTCCACATTTTAATGGAATCTATGCATGTTTGTACAAATTAATTTGTAAAAAGAGAGCTAGTAGTACTAATTGGCTAGATATATTTTTTACATGTAGGTATATGAACGTTCTGCACTTTTTTCTCTCTCTCTCCCTCTGTAGAACTTCACTCATTTACTGAAGGAGTGAGTTACTTTACACCTTACTGAATCTTGACTGCTCATTGTACTTGTTGCCTTGAATTTTAATCAGTGAATATAGAGCTTCCTCTGATTGGCCAAGGTGGAAAGGCGAGTGCATGACGATAAAAATACAGATTGAATGACAGAAAAGCACTTAGCCCGACTCTCTTTAACTCTGGCAGCAGTATGGGTGACTTCACACTTACTGTATGTAGCTAATGCTACCATAGTCCATTACAACATTCAGCAGCCTAATCGTTCTGTAAAATGGAAATTGTTTGGGCTATACTACTATATTTAATGAGAAATTAAACCTGAATAGCACTGAAGCAAAACATTTTTTGTAGAGTGAATTTTACCTATACTTGTACAAAAATATACTAAGGTTTAGTAAAACCAGGATTAAGATTGTACTAATCCTCTGAAGTCTTTTTCACAGCAACAAAGGAGAATGCACTCTGGGGGAAGAAAATGAGGATATCTACATTCCAGTCTAACCTGCCATACCAGGAATTAGAGGAGGAAATCCATCCATCGGAATCCAAGTCCATAAAATACCAAAAAAAAAAAAACATTTTAAACTGAGTTCTGTTTTAAAATAGGATTTTTGATGTATCTGTAACCCTACCAATAGCTATCCCAGAGTCATTTCTGAAGCCTCTTCCTAGTGCCTTTATTAGATTTGTTTGGGCAAAAAAAAACGTCCGCGAATAGCATTCCATTATCTATCTCTGCCCAAAAATCAGGGAGGTATGGCTCTTCCGGACCCGATAAAATATTATAAGGCAGTCCATCTCGCCAGGGTCTTAGCCTGGTGTAGAGATGAGGGGCATAAAACCTGGGTAGCGATAGAGCAATCATGTACAAAGATACCACTTCGATGTTTGCCATGGTTACAGCCAAGAATATTGGGAACATTAAGACAGCACCCCTTGACAGGGGCAACTCTAAAAGTAATTCAACAGAGTAATTTATTTTTAAAAGTCGAGGGGGAAATTACCCAGCTGTATCCAGTTTTGGGGAATCCGTTATTCCCTCCAGGCTATACAGATAGTACATTCAAACAAGCTATGGAAGGTGGCAAAATTAGACTAGAAGGGTCAAGGATGAAAACTGCATCAGAAATACAGCTTATGTTTAATCCATCCTTGGACCCTTGGCAGTTGCAACAGCTTACTCATTTTGTCACCTCTCTTACACGGGGGAGAGATCGGATCGTCCAAATACGACAATGGAAAATCTCTGTTTGGTAGAAAAACCTACGTCTCACGGGGTATAAGAGGTATACAAAATACTAATAGATCCTCCGGAAGACTTTGTTCCTAGATTTCTAGAGAAATGGGAAAGGGACTTAGGTACCACATTTTCTAATGAACAACGCAGCCAAATTTTATATTTTTCTCATTATTCTTCCACAGTTAGTAATCATCAAGAGTTGTGTTATAAAATTCTTACAAGATGGCACAAAGTCATATTCTTAATACAGAAAAGTTATCCGGAAGTGACCAACACTTGTTGGTATTGTGGAGAGTCGGTGGGCGATATACTACATATTTTTTGGTCCTGTCGAAATCTACTACATTTTTGGGCCAAGGTGCGAAATATTGCAAACAGTTAACAGAATATGATTTGGGATCTGACCCAGCTAGTTATCTTATTCACCTTTCAGATTTCTCAAAACGTAGATATCGAAACTCACTGATTGCTCATCTGTTGAACGCGGCAAAGTCATGCTTTTCCAGCTCTGTGGAAGCAGAGAACACCTCCCTCTACCATACTGTGGTTTAAAAAAATAGCCGACATATATGGCATGGAAAAAGGAATTGCAGGTATACAGGGGAAAAAGGAGACGTTTGAATCAAAATGGATACCGTGATCCCATTTTGTATCTACTGAGGAATATGGCAGCATACTAGTTGAGGCGGAGCTGGGGGGGAGGGGGAGCTTAAGAGGGAGGGGGGGAGGAAGAGGGAGAGGGGAGGAAGGAATCTGTGTGTTTTTTTTTCTTCTTTTTTTATGAACAAGGATAATCGGTTATAAAAATAATGAATCGATATATACGTAAGATATACTTTGTGATACACATGCAGTGAAAATGTATTTGTGTTAATGTATAAAAGTTTGTTGAAAATAAAATAAAGAATTTACAAAAAAAAAAAAAAACAAACAAAAAAAAAAAATAGAAACCGCTCTATAACCCTTCCCACTTTCAGTTATCCCTAGTTTTGTACCAAACAATAGGGAGATCTGAAAGAGTGGGAACAGACCAGTGTCCTGTACTGTAGTCCAAAAAAAGGATTTTACAAGTATGTTAAAAATTCAGCTTTTTTAGGGTCTACAATAAGGGGCCAACACAGCAGAAAGTAGCAAGTATTTTAGATGACTTACTTTTCAATCTCATTTAAAACCTGCTTTTCTGACAAAACTTAGAACCTAAAGTGCAGAATCCACCTTTAAACACTTCAGCCCCGTACCATTTTGCTGGCTTAAGACCAGACCACTTTTTGCGATTCGGCACTGCGTCGCTTTAACTGACAATTGCGCAGCCGTGTGATGTGGCTCCCAAACAAAATTGACGTCCTTTTTTTCCCACAAATAGAGCTTTCTTTTGTGGTATTTGATCACCCCTGTGGTTTTTGCGCTATAAACAAAAATAGAGCGACAATTTTGAAAAAAACACATAATTTTTTACTTTTTGTTATAATAAATATCCCCCAAAAATATATAAAAAAAACATTTTCTTCCCTCAGTTTAGGCCGATACGCATTCTTCTACATATTTTTGGTAAAAAAATCGCAATAAGCGATTATTGATTGGTTTGCGCAAAAGTTATAGCGTTTACAAAATACGGGATAGTTTTATGACATTTTTATTAAGAATTTTTTTTTTACTAGTAATGGTGGCGATCAGCGATTTTTATTGTGACTGCGACATTATGGCAGTCACATCGGCCATTTTTGACACATTTTTGGGACCATTGTCATTTATACAGCAATCACTGCTATACAAATGCAGTGATTCCTGTGTAAATGACACTGACAGTGAAGGGGTTAACCAGTGGGTGGCAGTGTAGGGGTTAAGTGTTCCTAGGGGTGTGTTACTAACTGTGGGGGGCTGGGCTTTCTTTTAGTGAACACTGATCTCTGCTCCAATCACATGGAGCAGAGATCAGCATCACTTGTTACTAGGCAGAACTGGGAGATGCTGTTTACAACGGCATCTCCTAGTTCAGCCGCCCCGTGAGACGATCGCGGGTATACCCGGACGGCAAATTTAAAGGGACGTACAGGTACGCCCATTTGCCTGCCCGTGCCATTCTGCCGACGTGCACCGGTCAGGAAGTGGTTAAGGAGGAGCTCCATTCTCCCCCCCAAAAATACTGTAGCTGCTGACTTTTAATATAAGGACACTCACCTATCCAGGGATCCAGCAATGTCGGCACCCAAGCTGATACTTTAATCAGCTTCAGGTGCAGGCGCTGGCATCTTAGGTTAGGGAAACCAGCAGTGAAGCCTTCCAGCCTCACAGACGGTATCCTGCTGTGCATATGCCAGTTGCGCTGCACTTTGTGAATGTCCCTACAAGTCTCCTGGGACATGTGTGTTCCAGAAGGCTACAGGGGGAAGGAGGAAGGGACAAATATCCCGATAGATCACCGTGGCGTTCTGACCAGGAAGTGAGAGCGGGTACCTGTCAAAACCAGATACCTGCTCCCCTCCCCCCCCTAAAAATTGCAAAATGTGTCAGTGGAGGGGGGAAGGTGAAAACAAGTGGAGTTTCCCCTTTTTGGTGGAGCTCTGTTTTAAGATCTAAGGCCTAAACCCTTAATATCTCTAAAAAGTCAATTTAAGCCCATCTCCCATTTAGTCTCAGTTCACACTAGAGCATGGTGCAGGAAACTCGCTAATCGTGTGTATTTCCCACGACTTGTTCAAAATGAACTGGCTTTGTGATCTGCAGATGGGGTCAGCACAATGTTAACGACACCCCAAATGCATGTCTCAAATGCAGTGCATTTGTCTGCACCAGATTGTATGGTACAAAAGTACCATGCAATTTGATGCATGCAATCTGGTTGCAGTGCATTTCCAAAAGTAATGCATGCACTACTTTGGTGCGATACAGTACAAATGGAACCCATTCACTATACCAGGAGTCTGAATATGCTTTAATATTATGTTCTCCTGGGTTAGTTTGATGCCACGAGGATCACAGGAATGCACTCAAACTTGATCCTGCAGATCATAAGAGGAAGCAGCTGTAGAGGAAGAATGGCATAGATCAGTTCGAACTGATCCCAGAGGGTCACCAAAGCATTTCCTGAGAAGTAACAAGGGTCTCTGGACCTGCCAACAAACATGTCTAGCTTGTTGTTGAACTTGCCAGCAAATTCCCCAAACAGGAGAGAGGCAATGACTGATCTAGCAGTTTCCATGCGGAACTTAAAATTTGAAGTGGAACTTGAGCAATAATTCCCTGTGAGAGAAGCTGCTGAAAAGCAGCTTGGAGATCTGTCTGTGTCTTTGCAAAGAGGAAGTCAAATTGGAAAGCATGAAGCAGTGAGAAGATAGAATCTGAAACTCCAGTTCAAGGCTCTGGTGTCCCACTCTATGTTGCACATTTCGGTAATAAGCAATGCTTATATTAATACAAAGCTCTAAACAACATAGCATCTGTATGTCTGTCATCCAAAGAAGAAGTTTTAGACCTAAAAAGAAACCCATAAGAACAAAAAAAGGTCTCTGACTAAAAAGAAGGCAAGCAAAAGAGGATCATGGAGCACCCAAAATAATCTTTATTATGCACTTACTTCTGCACCTGCCCTTTCTTCCTGTTCCCGTATCGGTGACCCTGTGATAGAGATGAAATGTGGGGTTCAAAGGAAAGTCCAGCCTCCCATGACCCTAAGAAGCCACACAATTCTAGCAGTAGCTCAGTCTGATGATATCGGCCAGGGGGAAGAGCAGGTCACAACAGTAGCAACAGGCTCTGCCCACTGACCCCTCTTTGCAGGAGGATGGAGACTACATGCTGCAGGAATCTGAGAGCTTGACCCCTTTTACGTGTGCATGGACAGAGTGGGACAGCTTTCTTCTGATTGTATGTATAGTGCAGGCTTGTTTAAGGGTTTAGTGTACAATGTGTTTATGTTTATGTATGTATGGCAGGGCTGTGTATATGTGCGCATCAGTGTATAGTGCAGGGCTATGTGTATGTTTGTGTGTATAGTATAAATTGCATTTATGCAATTGTTTGGTATGGAGAAAATAAGACAATTTTATTGAACAACAAAGAATGTGCTTCATGATAAGTTTTTGGTGTATCTTAACTGATCAGTATTCAGGTATGAAACGTACACCTGCAAAAACTATACAGCGACTCTGTTTGACCTGGCAGACTCTGAAAGCAGAATTCTGACACAGGCTAAGGTTACACTGGAATTTTTCTTCAGTTAATAACACTTTGATTCTATCAGACAAGATATCTTCTCCCAAAAGATGCGACATGTAGTTCCCTCATCTGACAGGATCAGAGTTTTACCACTGACTTCCATGCAAAGATAATAGAACATTTGCCAACTCAGTCAGGAATTTAAACACTGCAATTTTCATTTACAAAAAAGACAGGAATGCAAATCTCTCATATGACCCTAGCTAAAGATAATTCTGCTGTTTGTCTTGAATAATCCACCTTTTGGGAGATCCGCTATTCCTCAAAACATGCAAAAACATTATGTAGTGTCTGCCAAGTGATAAAAGACAGAACTGGTTTATCTCTGCACTCAAAGCCAAAATGCAAAACTAAAGGAATCTTATAAAGTTTACAATCCACTAGGTCACCTGTGACTTCCAATGTGATCAGCTGTGCCAGGAACAGTACCTAGTGCATGGAAGCCATGAGGCTTGGTAAGCCTTGCGTCAACACTAAGGCTTCATGCACTTTGGACGTTAAAATAACGTTATAAAAACACCAGTAGCTTTGCAGTCTTTCAACGTTTTTGCAATAGCATTTATTAGCGTTTTTCTGCGTTAGCAGTTTTTAGCGTGTTTTTTTAATTATTATTTTTTTCTCAATGGATCAAAAATGTTTTTGAGCGTTTAGTGCTGTTTATCTGCGTTTATGAGCGTTTGGTGTTTTTTGTGGTAGGAAAACGACTCCTGAAAGCAATTTTATGGCGATTAGAAAATAGCCCATACACTCCACTGCTGATAAACATTCAAAACGTCCATGTGTGCATGGACACATAGGATATCATATAGGGGAGTTTATGGGCTGTTGAAAAAAAACGTCCAAACTCCCAAAAATGGCCGTTTATGAGCTTCAGTGTGCATGGAGCCTAAAAACATTCCCATCTACATTAGGACAGACTTGGTTTAATGGCATTGATTAACATCAGTAATGCTTTTTAAAAAAAAAAAAAACTAAACTAAAGATCACCCGCAGTACTTTTATTGTCCCTTTGTTGTATCTACAGTGGGATTTTTAGTAGAACAGAATCTGGTGAGAAACCAGATAAAAATATAAAACCAGTGGACATAACAGACCTGTCAAATGTACCGTACAAGAGATAAGAAGTTAGAAGCCACAAATATCTTTACGCACAGAGTAGCTTTGCTGTGCTAATATTTTTCCAGCAGTATGAAGCGAAGCTCATCTCATGAGGCCTTTAGTGATTTCTATGTGTGAAATGAGCCCGTTCTACCTCTTTTATTCTAGTGGCAGTTTTAATTGAATACATTTCCGAGTAGCTTAAATTTTAGGTAGGATCTGTGAACTTGGGCTACTTAAAAGTTGAAATCCAGGCAGATAAAATAATGCTCTGTTTTTCAATAAATAATTGTTTTTCTTTATGCAAGCAGTACATACACCCACATTTGACTTGCTATCAACCTCTGTAATCTACTGTACATCACAGCTAAGCCTGGAGAAAGAAAAGCAGCACAAGAAGCCAATACATTGCATTGAAACTCATATGTGCTAGCAAGAGGCATGCTGGTAGGAAAAGAGGGCAGAGTGACAAGAGAGATGAGCTCATGAGTGGGCTCATTTTCATTTTACTGTCCAGTCAAAAGCCAGGGGACAGATAAGACCTGTAAGCAGTACTTAAAAGAGAAGTATGGCTTTTAAAAAAAAAGAAAAAAAAGATTTATACCCACCAACGTGGATGCAGCATCGTTCTGATGTTGCTTCTGTCCCCTGCTGTCTCTGCTCTGAGAACTGAGAAATCGAACACCACTGTTTTCCCCTCCACTCTGAGCAGAGAGTGGTGATGTCAGTGCAGCACCCATAGCAACAATGGTTAAAGTGGGTGTAAACCCACTTTATCCTTTTCTGGCAATCCACTGTGTTAAATAATGCAATGTCTCCAGTGTCTGTGCTTTATTAAAAAAATACCCCTGTATACCTTATTTCTGAGCGCCGCTCAGTGCTCATGTGACTGCCCGTCATTTCCTCTCCTGATATGACAGCTACACTGGAAGGGCCCGAGAATCCCTGCCGAGTAGGGATTCTCGGAGGAGGAGAGGAGAAAAGCGGCCAGTTACGTGAGCGGCACTCAGAAATAAGGTATACAGGGGCAATTTTCTTTAATAAAGCACAGACACTGGAGACATTGCATTATTTAACACAGGGGATTGCCAGAAAATGATAAAGTTATTATAGCAGCAGGAGGGAAGGGGCGGGCACTGTCACAAGCTGACCGATAGGGAGGAGAGTATGGGGGAGATATCATAGAGCGGATCATGAAGGCACATAAACTGACCACATTGTCAGGACTCAACAGCCATGATAAACCGTGCTCAGTTTACAGGGGGGAGGCCAGAACCAGGCAGTATCATTTTTTTTTAAATAAATGCTTTAAACTGAAACTAGTTTAGATATACATACAAGCATGTGCATATCCACCTCTATTTGGTTGGCTTGACTGAAATGGTTCATTGATTGGGCTTGTTTATGGTACCTTGTACCAATGGCCACCAATGTTTCAAAAATCATTTAATGTATAAAATTGCTAATAATTGGGCTCATGGTCATTTCTATTTTACAGATATTGGAGATATTGAAAAAATATCTACATAAGAGAATTAAGAAAAAAGGCAACATGTGTTGCTAAAAAAAGCCCAAATGCAATATAATTGTATGCTGTTGTATTAAATATTGTGACCTCCCTATCCTGTCCACAGACAGTAGTGTAAACACCCAGGAATGACCCAATGAAGTAAACAGAAGAAGAGAGAAAGATCATAACATGACTGTAGCTTCAGTTTTGTAAAATGCACATTTGGATAGTTATTTTTTTTTTATACCAGAGGTTAGACGGAGCATGGGGTGCTGCTAGAATTGTGTATATGTGGTTTAAAAGAGATTTATGGGATTTTTTTTTATCCCATATTCATACTTACCTATGTGGATGCAGCATTGTTTTTTTTTTTTTTTTGGACTGATGCTTCATCTGTCCCCTGCTACCTCTTCACTGAGAACTGAGCCACGGAACACCGCCGATGGGTCGGTTCTCTCACTTTCCCGAGCGTAGAGCTGCTGCCTGTCAGTCAGCATCTCTCCTGCTCTGCTGATCCACATTTATTGGAGTGCTGAGCTGTGGAAGGGCGAGGAGCGGCCATCTCAGCCTCTCAGTCTATCCTGCTTATCAGTCCAGGCACCTGGCAGATCCAGACTTCAGAAGTTGGGATAACGTGGTGCCCGGACTGATCCTGGTGACATCTGCAAAGACTTCAGTCCGCTCTCTGCTGAAAACGGGTCACAGGAGTGCAAACCTAATTGCACTCCTGTGACCCACAGAAGAAGCCCAGCCGAATGAGCTCAGCCTGAACTTCTCCTTTAAAACACATGCATCAAGAAGATTCACCTGCAGTGAATGGTTAGTAAATATCAGATTCGTTGTTTTCTACATATTTTCCTAAGTGTGTTAAGGCATTTCTTTTACATTTCACTAGTACTCTCTGTATGGGAAAGGGGTGCAGTATGAACTGCATAGAAAATAGTATTTCATCAGTAGAAGAGAAACATTTTGGTAGTAGTACAAATGAAATACTGTATAACAATCACAACTTATACCACTTCCATGTCTGCCAGAAGACTATTTTATCTGTGTATTTGTACTTTGTACAGCTACAAAACCACTCTCATGCTGAAAGGCAGCCCAACAACTGTGATAGTCTCAGCTGTATAACCTATAATGTCCTTCAACTGAAAAAAATATGTAAAACATTGGTGAATTGTTAGCTCGGAAATCTCTCAGATTTTTTTCACAAATCCATGAATCTTACACACTATATTTAGGAGATGCACTTTGTTCTTTATCTCTTTTAATTGATTATTAGGCTGGTTCACACTGCTGCCGGGTAGCGTCTAGTGTGTCCCTGTTCTTCATTTCAGGGGCGAATCAGGGCTGAACTTTTGCTTGAATTCATCCCTGAAACAGAGCCAAAGATGCACAGGACTCTGTGCAAGCCACTCCAGAGTCGCTATGGAGATATGTGAAGTGGCTCCATAGAGAGCCAGTCACAGTCTCCTGTCATGCGAATTGAATGTGGAGAAAACCACATAAAACAGGAGTATGGCCAAACTTTTTTTTTACTCTACTTCTCTTTAGGATCACAGGAGTACATTTATTACTGTACTCCTGTGATCGAGGGTCAGCTGATTGTGGAATATTTCCCAGCTGACAGGGCAGAGCCATAAAATATATGGGAAGGATCCCAATAATGTGTTTGGGATCCACCCAGTTACCTGATTGACAGCTGGCTCCACCTTTTAGCATGTGGCTGAGAGCCAGAGGCAAATTCACTTACCTCTGCTCAACTTGAGGCTCTAGTGAGGGATGGCAGAGCAGAGTGGTGACTGACACAGTGACTGACACTCATCGTTTTCCACTTCAAGCAGACCAAGAGCTGACAGATCAGTGGTCCTATGACCCCTCAGCTTTTGGTCTTAGAGCCGGTGTGGGACTGCGGCAGCGTTATACTAATGCTGTAACATGGAGATGAGTATGTATGTTTTTTTTTAATAATCCCACACTTGTCCTTAAGCACAAAAGTACATTTCAAGAGATGCTAATATTTGTACCATAAGAAAATGTTATCAAGAAAAAATGTGCAAGAGAATTTGGTGAGTTAAAATAAAAAGAAACTCAACAATTATATAACAAAACACAAAAAGATGCAACAATGCAATCTTTCATGCATCAGGCACTAGTTAATCATATTCAACTACATGGACAAATTAAGCAGTTGACCTAGAGAATATCCAGTAAATTAGGTTTTAAAGTTCAAAAGCACATTAGCCATTTAGTATAATTTAATCTTTAACGTATAAAGTTTTAACTAAAACAATGAAACCCAAGTTAACTTTAAAAAAATGTCAAAATATAAAACAGGGTCTGTTAAACAACAATGTTACAGTATTAGGATTTGGTAAAATTAGCGACTTTTTCTGTTGGTTAGATATTCATGTGAGTCTTAAGTCAGTGCAGCAGTAAATAAATGCACTTACTGAACATTGACCTTGGTCATCCTTTCAGCTAACTATATTCACAGAGTTCAGAACACTCAAAACAGATCTCCAGGCACTCAGCTGTCTCACAGCAAGAATCAAAAAGGGCAAAGTCACAATCAAAGTGGTAGTTGAGGTCCTCAGCAGGAATTTCCTCAAGGCCCACACAGACATTGGAACAGTAGCCACAGCAGGAGTTGCAGGCCTCATGCAGACAGGAGCAAACCTGATGTGGGCCAAGGATGAACTCAGTGCACTGACAGAAGAGACAGGCCAAAATCAAAGAAGCACAGCAGTCTAATGCAAACAAGAAAGAAGGATAACTAAAATGATGCTATAGAAACAGGAATAAAAAGCTGAAGTAGGAGCAAAAAAAACATATAACATAGGGTGCAACTTTTATACGTTTCATAAAATATTAATTTTCTCACTGTGGAATTCAGTATTTGAAAAGAAACAAACGCTCCTGCATTTTACAACACAGTAAATCTTACAGCATCACAGAGATAATCATACATTAGCTAAATTATCAAATGTTAACATGCTTTCATAATGTTCACTGATTAGGAACAGAAAACTTGTTTAATATAATTTTGAGCAGAAAATATGTATTTTTATCCCAGCAGAGTGAAGGCTGTGGACAACAAAAACACTAGAAAACGGAGTATCAAAGGTAGCCAGAACTTTTTTTTATTGTAGGCTTTTCGGGATTAAATATGAACTAAAATATCTTTGCATTTTATTTATAAAAAAATGTTCTTTGCTTAAAGTGGTAGTAAACCCACAGATTTTTTTTTTAAACCTTTTTTTTAAACCTGTAAAGCACTGCATACTAGCTCATTATGAAATACTTACCTTAGAACGAGGTGTCGGCAGGTGATCTCAGTCCACACCGAGGGAGCTGACATTCTCCCTCAGCGTGTCTTCCTGGTATCGCGATTCCATTGCTGTGAGTGGCCGGAGCCACGATGTCGTCTCTCCCGCAAATGTGCGTGGGAGATTTCTTTCCAGCAAGGTCCAGCGAAGTCAGTGGCTGCATGCAAGGGGACTATCTCCTAAACCGTACAGGTTTAGGAGATATTCTTTTTACCTACATTAAGCCTTATTATAGGCTTACCTTACAAGCCTTATTATAGGCTTACCTGTAGGTCAAAGTCAAAAAAAAAGAAAAAAAAAAAAGAAGAAAAGTTAAAAAAAAAACACCTTGAAAATGCAAGTTAAAAATGTATCATACCACAGACTGGCAAACCTGTGTTACCTTTTGCATTATACATATTTCATATTATCCACATGCCATCTTGTCTAGTCTGTTAATCATCATTAGTATGAGTCGATGGGGGCATTGCAACATTCCCTCTGTACCACCTTCTTTTTCCATTACTAGTTGTCAACATGGGAGTGTAATATGGTGGCCCTTCACTCTCTCCTGCTCTATCATCAGACATCTGTTACTCATTTTGACCACTTCAATACCGGGCACTTTTACCCCCTTCCTGCTGGTGCAGCATTGTCACACTTTGAATGACAATTGCGCAGTCATTCAACACTATACTACCCAAACTAAGTGTTTATGACTTTGTTCACACAACTAGATATTTCTTTTGGTGGCATTTAATCACCACTGGGTTTTTTACTTTTTGCTAAACTAAAAAAGACTGAATATTTTGAAAAAAAAAAAAAGTGACCTCTTTGTTTCTGTAAAATTTTGCAAATAAATAATTGCTCTTCATAAATTTAGGTCAAAATGCATTCCGCTACATTTCTATGGTGAAAATAACCCAAATCAGTGTATATTATTTAGTCTGTGTAAAAGGTATACAGTCCACAAACTATGTTATATTTCTGAAAATCGATCAGTCCTGATTTACTGACGGCCATTTCATTTCTTGAGGCCCGAAAACGTCTGGACAGTACAAATACTCCCCCCATGACCCCTTTTTTGGAAAATAGACAGTACAAGGTATTTAGTAAGAGGCATAGTGAGTTTGTAATTTGATGAAAATTAAGGAATTCAAAAAAATTATTTTCTCACATAGGGTCACCAGTGCAGTACAGCATCATCATATAACTGGTATGGTGGTGATCAGGGACACTGACTGGTGACAGTACAAAAAAATATATATATAAAATAATTGTTCATTTTTTTATTACATTTTTCTATTTTTGTTTACAATTTTTTTTAACCATAGTAACATTGCACTACTCTGGGGAAGTCATCAGGATTTATTTATTTATTACACTTTATGATTTCTTATAGGAGTGTATTACATTGCTAAAAGCAAGCGTTCTACTGAATTAAACAGATTAATTCAGTTTGTTTTGATTAGCTGTGATTGGCCAGGGCTAATCACATGATACAGATGTGCTGTGATTGGCCTTGTCTTTACCATGTGATCACACTGACCAATCACAGCTAGCAACACAATTGTACACATTGGATGGCATGAAAGGAAGCCAGTCACATGGTACTAGCAGCGAGCAGGTACTCTGATCAGTCATCAGTCAACATTTATCTGCTCTGTGAAACAATATTGCACAGAAACACTACTTTCCTACACTTCTTGCAGTCCCTGCTTAAGTTGTAGACTCCTCTCCTCCTCTGGTTGTCTCCTGTAGCAAGTCAGTTACTAAGAAAGCGCACATGACACAAAAAAACCTGGTTATAATATGCCCAACAACATCTTGACAGGCCTCACCAAGCCTTTTTGTGGCATTGGCACAGTAAAGGCTTCTTTCTGGCAACACGACCATGCAGCTCATTATTGTCCACATATCATCATATTGTGCTCCTTGAAACAATCACTCCTTCTTTTTTAAGAGCAGGCTGTATTTCTCCTAAGGTTACCTGTGGGTTTTTTCTTTGTATCCCAAACAATTAATTCTTCTGGTACTTGTGGCTGCATTCTTTCTTGGTCTACCTGACCTTGGCTTAGTATCAAGAGATCCCTGAATTTTAATTGAACTGACTGGAATATTCAAGGCATTGACTAACTTTTTATAACTTTTTCCATCTCTATAAAGTTCCATTACCTTGTTAAGCAGGTATTTTAACAGTTCTTTTCTGCGCCCCATGGCTCAGTATCTAGGCTTCTCAGTGCATCCACATGAGAGCTAACAAACTCATTGACTATTTATACACAGACACTAATTGCCACAGATGTGGGAAATGACCCATTAATTGCCATTTTAAGCTGTGTCACCTTGTGTGTCTGTAACAAGGCCAAACATCCCAGGGTATATAAACTTTTGATCAGGGTCATTTGGTTGATTTTGGTTATTATTACATTTAAAAAAGGAGCTGTGATGATGGCTTCAAATGATCACTATCCTTAAAGTGGCTATAAACATTAGATTTTAAAAAACAAAACAAAAAAAAACATGTCTATACTTACCTGCTCTGTGCAATGGTTTTGCACAGAGAAGCCCCGAACCTTTTCTTCTGGGATCCCACATTGGCACTCCAGGCACCTCCTCCTCATCGGACGCCCCCATTGAAAGCCACTTTCTATGGGGGCACTCGTGCAGGCTCGCTCCCGAGTCCCACTGCTGCGTCCATTAACAAAGATAGCGGGACTCGGCCCTGCCCCCCACTCCTGTGTCACAGCTTTTGATTGACAGCAGTGGTAGCTAATTATTCCTGCCGGTATCAATCTGTCCAATGAGGAGAGCGATAGCGGCTGGAGCCACTGCGCTCATGCACATAGCTGAATTGGATTGGGCTCAGGTAGGAAAAAGGGGGGTCTGCAGCACAGAATATTTTTCACCTTAATGCAAAGAATGCATCATGGTGAAAAACCTTAGGGCTTTACAACCACTTTAAATAAAAGACAGGTTTTTTTTACATGATCGGTCATATTTTCAATATCAATGCCAAAATTTCACAATTTCTGCCAGAGTATGGAAACTTTTGAGCACAATTGTATATGCAGAGCTTAATATACAGAAACCCCTAATTCAGAGGTTTGGGGCAAAGCCAGGGCTTGGAACGGGCTTATGCTATCAGCTATGGGGGGGGGGGCAGTCTTGTCAAGATGATCCTGATAGTGCTGCAGTTGTTATATCATGCCCTGATTTCACTGCCAATAAAAATATTTATGATTATTAACATGATATTCTGGGAACTCCCCTGTGTGTTTTAGCTTTCTTTCCTGCTCTTTTTGGTGTTAGTGCTCTCACTCTCTCATACTGGTCACTGGAAGTTCAACATGGCATCTCATGGCAAACAACTCTCTAAGGATCTGAAAAAAATAATGGTTGCTCTACATAAACATGGCTTATGCTTTAAGAAGATTGCCAAGACCATGAAACTGAGCTGCAGCATGGTGGCCAAGACCATACAGTTTTAACGGTTTAAGAGGACAGGTTCCACTCAGAACAGGCCTTGCCATGGTCGACCAAAGAAGTTGAGTGTATGTGCTCATATCCAGAGGTTGTCTTTGGAAAATAGAAGTATGAGTGCTGCCAGCATTGCTGTAGAGGTTGAAGGGGTAGAAGGTCAGCCTGTCAGTGCTCAGACCATACGTCGCACACTGCATCAAGTTGGTCTGCATGGCTGACAAGCCTCTTCTAAAGATGATGCACAAGAAAGCCTGCAAACAGTTTGCTGAAGACAAGCACACTAAGGACATGGATTAAGATAAACTTGGTTCAGATGGTGTCAAGCATGTGTTACGGAAACCAGATGAGGAGTACAAAGACAAGTGTGTCTTGCCTTGAGTCAAGCATGGCAGTGGGAGTGTCATGGTCTGGGGCTGCATGAGTGCTGCCAGCACTGGGGAGCTACAGTTCACTGAGGGAACCATGAATTCCAACATGTGCTGTGACAGACTGAAGCAGGGCATGATCCCCCTCTCTTCAGGGACTGGGCCACAGGGCAGGATTTCAACGTGATAACAACCCCAAACACACCTCCAAGATTACACTGCCTTGCTAAAGAAGCTGAGGGTAAAGGTAATGGACTAGACAAGCATGTCTCCAGACCTAAACCCTATTGAGCATTTGTGGGGCATCCTCAAATGGAAGGTGAAGGAGCGCAACGTCTCTAACATCCACCAGCTTTGTGATGTCTTCATGGAGGAGTGGAAGAGGACTCCAGTGGCAACCTGTGAAGCTCTGGTGAACCCCATGCCCAAGAGGGTAAAGACAGTGCTGGAAAAAAATGGTGGCCACACAAAATATTGCTACTTTGGGCCCAATTTGGACATTTTCACTTAGGGGTGTACTCACTTTTGTTGCCAGTGGTTTAGACATTAATGGCTGTGTGTTAAGTTATTTTGAGGGGACAGCACATTTACACTGTTATACAAGCTGTACACTCAATACTTTACATTGTAGCAAAGTGTAATTTCTTCAATGTTGTCACATGAAAAGATATAATCAAATATTTACAAAAATGTGAGGGGTGTACTCACTTTTGTGAGATACTGTAACTTGTATGACATCAAACATACTGTACATGCCATTAAACATCTGTATAAGGCTCTTGAGGTGAATAGAGTAGCCCTTTCGAGGAAGCTTTTCCCAACATATGATCTCATTCATAAAATTCTTTGCAACACTGACTATTCTTCTCTCTGTATAATCCTAATTTCACTGTACAGGTAAATTAATTTATGGGAAGCAGTGTAAAAACATTTCAGTTCAGTTTCTAAAACAATATGCCAAGAAGAGTTGAAGCCATTTGAAATGCTGCAACATCAGTACCAATTTCTCAAAACATGTGGTTTAGCTGATAGATAGAAAAAAGAGAGGAAAAGGAGAATGGGAGAATGGTGGGACTTTATACGAAGCACAACGCGAAAACCAAATTAATAAATTAGTAGATACTATTTAATGGTGCACATGGATGCATGTGGGGCAGTAAATAGCATGTAATAAATAACATAATAGATACATATAAATGTATACACACACATAAGTGTTCCTACGTAGTACATAATATATATTAAAATGTATTAAATGTAGCCCAAACTTGCACGTAGACATGATTGATTGCACATGAGAATGTAAAATCAATTCAAATTTCTTCAAGGTTGTCGCCTAGTAGATACATGGTAGCTGTAGCAATACATCAGTATATAGCTCTACGCATGTTTCGTGGACAACGTTCACTCATCGGGAACAAATGCGAAATAGGTATGTCTATAAGTAAGCTACAGTATTCAACAACATAGTAGTAGTATTAGTAGCTGGAGGCACTATGAGAACATCATCCCCGGAAACTGAGGTGGCGGTGACTGCAGCAGCACACCAGTGAACAGAAAACAAGATGTTAACATCTATAGAGATGTCATCCCCAATAAATATCTGTGGTTGTAATAAGTGCTGAATAGGGGCCCATAAGGTTTCCTTGGTATGAAGTGTAAAGCATAGTCCAGAGATGTGAATAGTGTCATCAAGGTGCAAGGAGTAGACTCGCTCCTTGCACCTTGATGACACTATGCACATCTCTGGACTATGTAGCTTACTTATAGACATACCTATATTGCATTTGCTCCTGCTGAGTGAATGTTATCCACAAAACATGCGTAGAGCTATATATCGATGTATTTTCACAGCTACCATGCGTCTACTATGCGACAACCTTGAAGAAATTTGAATCAATTTTACAGTATCGTGTATGCAATCAATCCTGTCTATATGCAAGTTTGGGCTACATTTAATACATTTTAATATATATTATTTACTATGTAGGAACACTTATGTGTGTATATACATTTATATGTATTTATTATGATATTTATTACATGTTATTTACTGTACTACATGCATCCATGTGCACCATTAAATAGTATCTACTAATTGATTCATTTGGTTCTGGTGTTGTGCTTCATATAAAGTCCCACCATTCCCCCATTCCCCTTTCCACTCTCTTTTCTATATGATTCAGGGATGGACACATGAACTCTGCAGCAGTCGTTGTCTCATATAAAGTCCCACCATTCCCCCATTCCCCTTTCCACTCTCTTTTCTATATGATTCAGTGATGGAGGCATGAACTCTGCAGCAGCCGTTGTCTCATATAAAGTCCCAACAACTTTATTAATGTTAGCTGATAGATAGGTGCACCATGCTTATGGTGCCCAGGACAAAAGGCAGAGCAACTAGGTACTCTAAGTCCAATGTCTATTTATATTTTAGTAGCTTGGACTTGTATCACTAAGGTTGTGGAGTAAGTGGCTTGCGACCCCTGGGCTCCCATTCCTGGTTTTATTAAGCACCCCTACAGAGTGAACATACCTCACAGTTCTGATCCCACACTAATCCAATTAGATTAAGGTGGAAGCTGCCCTGAGCTTATTTATTCAGGATTTTCACTCGCTGCCAAAAGGTCCTTGCGGTTAGATGTTGTAAGAGACAAGGGGGGTTATTTACGAAAGGCAAATCCACTTTGCACTACAAGTGCAAACTACAAGTGCAAAGTGCACTTGAAATTGCACTTAAAGTGCACTTGGAAGTGCAATCGCTGTAAATCTAAGGGGTAGATCTGAAATGAGGGAGAAGCTCTGCTGATTTTATCCAATCATGTGCAAGCTAAAATGCTGTTTTTTATTTTCTTTGCATTTCCCCCTTGGATCTATAGCGACTGCACCTCCAAGTGCACTTTCAGTGCAATTTTAAGTGCACTTTGCACTTGTATTTTGCACTTGAAGTGTAAAGTTGATTTGCCTTTTGGAAATAACCCCCAAGGTCTATTTCCAAAGTACTTTGGTTCAAGGGATACAAGCATGCAATTTTGCCACTGATCTGACCTGTACTATGCTAATTGACAAATGTATATATGACTGTGAGGTCCACTGTATTCCTTCTGTATATCTGTTTATGAATTGTAAACTGTGGCTGTGAAAAAATAGAATAAAAGTTGAATAATAAAAAAAAAAAATTGATACCGTCACAACCAGAACTGTATAGGAAAACATTAACCATGAGCTCAGAACAATGGCAGCATTACCAAAAGTCCTGGAAAAGTCAATGTTATTAATTGGTAATTGAGTGCACAAATCATCAAAAAGCATTGCTATGTGACATACATTTTTCTCAAACCACACTGCATTATTTTTTATGGTATCTGGACACAATAAATAGATACAGACACGGTCACACCCCGCTATCCTCTATGGGCTGTCGGATGGACATGGATCACCTGACTGTTTTCATCTGACTGTCATCTGATTGAATCCAACAGACAGGATCCCGATCTGTCTGTTTTTAGTGGACAGGATCGGATCAGAGGTCCATTGACATCCGCAGCTCCGTAGAGAGCAAAGGATGGTTTGATTGAGTTGGCCTAAAAAACTGACAGGCAAACCCCATCTGTGTGAAAGGGGCCAATAATCCTGTCTGTGTCTCTGATAGGAGATATAATACTCCACTTTCTGCTCCTGTAATCTAAAAGGAAAAAAAGAACTCTCTCCAATGGGGACAGGGACAGCAAAAAATATTGCCATAGGCTTTAACCTAATCCATGAAATAGTGATTTAAAAAAAACATTGGGGGTTATTTACGAAAAGGCTAATCCACTTTGCACTTCAAGTGCAAACTACAAGTGCAAAGTACACTTGAAATTGCACTGCAAGTGCACTTGGAAGTGCAGTCACTGTAAATCCGAGGGGGACATGCAAGTAAAATAAAAAAAACAGTGTTTTAGCTTGCACATGATTGGATGATAAAGTCAGCAGAGCTTCTCCCTCATTTCAGATTCTCCCCTCAGATTTACAGCTACTGCATTTCCAATTGCACTTTCAGTGCAATTTCAAGTGCACTTTGCACTTGCAGTTTGCACTTGTAATGCAAAGTGGATTTTCCTGTCATAAATAACCCCCATTGTGTGCCTCTTAGGCTACTTTCACACTGAGGCAGTTTTCAGGCGTTTTAGCGGGAAAAATAACATCTGTAAAGAGCCTGAAAACTGCCTCTCATGCCTCCCCAGTTTGAAAGCCAAGTGCTTTCACACTGGGCCGGTGCTCTTGCAGGATTGGAAAAAAAATCCTGCAAGCGCCATCTTTGGGGTTGTGCAGGAGCGCTGTATACAGCAGTGTGGGTGTGCTGTATACAGCACTCCCACACCACCCTTGCCCATTGGAACGAATGGGCAGCGCTTCAGAAGCTCCCGAAAAGCTTTTTTAAAAAGCTTTTTGAAGTGCCGCAACACAGGCGCTATTAACCCCTTCTTTGGCTGCTAGGGGGGGTTAAAAGCGCCCCACTAGTGGCTGAAAAGCGCTGCTAAAACTAGTGGCGCTTTATCGTTAACGCCCAAATGTGAAAGTACCCTTGAATTTATTTCCTCTCACTTCCTGTCTTGATGACACAGAGAGCAATAAAAACCTTGAAATAGGATTTAGCGCTTCCCCCTCATCCCACTCCCCGTCAAAATAAAAAAATAAAAGTCTTCTTCAAAAATAGATTTTTAACAGATAAAAGAAGGCTCTAATAGTAAATGTCCTTAATACCATAATACAAGGGATGTTTGCAGGAACAATTCTTCATCTCTCCACTGCTTGCCCTGAAAATGCTAAACCACCATGCCGCAATCAAGTGCATTGCATGCAGTTGCAGGACGGTTAAGGCGTGGTCCCACTCACTTAAGCGAGGTTTAAATCGGTATTAAATCCAAAATGTAATATAGTGCAGCATACCAGTCTTTAGATGTGATGGCTACATTAGTTTCAAATTAGTTTCTTTTTTTTTTAGGCTTTTTCCCTTTCTGTTTTCACCTGGTGATCTACTTAGTAACACACCGCCTGTACTAAAGTGCCCCCACTCTGGATGAAGGAGCACAGGGGCACCTTTGGACAGCAGTTTTGTTAATCACTTGACATCTGGATGATTTACCCCCTTCATGACCAGGCCATTTTTTGCGATACTGCACTGGGTAACTGACAATTGCATGGTCATATGATGCTGTACCCAAATAAAATTGATGTCCTTATTTCCCCAGAAATAGAGCTTTCTTTTGAGGGTATTTGATTACCTCTGCTTTTTTTTTTATGCTATAAAACATATCCGGAAAAACTGCAAAAAATCTAATTTCTTCATCAATTTAGGCCAAAATGGATCCTGCTACATACTTTTGGTAAAAAAAATCCCAATAATAAATTGGTTTGCACGTCTAAAAACTTTGGGATATATTTATGGAATTTTTTTTTTTTTTTACTAGTAATGGCAACCATCAGCGACTTATAGCGGGATTGCGATATTGAGGTGGACAAATTGGACACTGACACTTTTGACACATTTTGGGGACCAGTGACACTAACACAGTGATCAGTGCTAAAAAGTTAGAACTGTCGCTGTACTAATGACACTGGCTGGGAAGGGGTTAACATCAGGGGCGATCAAAGGGTTAACTGTGTGCCTAGCCAGTGTTTGTGTACTGTGTGGGAGGTGCTTTGACTAGGGGAAGGCAGTGATCCATGTTTCTGCTTTGCCTAATGATCGGCGGGTGCTGGCAGACATCGAGTCGGTTGCCAGTGGCACACATGCTCACCCTAGACCAGAAGTGCAGGGTCATGTACTAGGTAGATGCAAGTTATACGGTTGGCAAGTGGTTAATCTGGGGGAGGGGAGTGTTAGATGCACTAGCAGATTTAAATAACACTAAACAATTTGAAACTTAACTCCAGCTAACTCTTTAAAACCATTACAGCAAATAGTTGTTTTCCTTTTGGGATAAAGGTTTTACATAAATAAAGGTCCGGTTCACACCAAAAAAAAACGCACTCAGGATGCATTTTTGCTTACAGTTCACACCACAAAACGCATAGTCGTTTTTGATGCATTTTTGATACACTTTCAATGTGTTCCAGTGCCTTTTTTCCCCCTTGTGTTTTTTTTTTTTTAAGGTTTCCGAGTTTTTTTTTTTTGCAGCAATGCTTTACAGTGCGTTTTTGATGTGTTTTACTGTGGTCTTGTACAGTTTTGTACGTAAAAAAATGCTGCTGCTTTTTTTCTGGAACTGAAACGCACTGGACCTGTCTGCACTGGTGTGAACTATGCCATTAGAGCCCATTTAATCTTCTTTCCTTGTGTTTTTGATGCATTGAAAAAATGCATGTCAGTAGTAAGCAATTTGTCTCAAACCTGTAATGCTACATTTGAGGAACAGCTTGTTCTGGTAAAACAAAAGATTTACTGGCAGAATCACTGGGTGAAAATAAAGGAAAGAAAGCCTAAAAAAGACAACTAATGCAGTCACAACATCCAAGCATGGGTAAGCTGCAATATAATCAATGTTTGCTTTAGGGTTTAATGCCACTTTAATTTTTGCTGTGGTGGACGTGTCATGTGTCCAGTTCTGTAGCCTTGAGCAGCATGTCCCTCTCAGGGATTCAACTACATGTTTTTAATGCCCTCTGGCTCCCCATGTGAATGAGACCTAAGAGAAGGTTAAAGTGAAGCTCCATCCAAAAATGGAACTTCTGCTGTCCACTTTCCTCCCCCTCCGGTGTCACATTTGGCACCTTTCTGGGGGGAAGGGGGAGAAGATACCTGCCTAATACAGGTATTTGCTCCAACTTCCGGTGAAAGATAGCAGCAGTATCTGCGGTGATCTACACCATCTCCGGCCCCTCCTCCACCCCCTTCGCTGTCTTCTGGGAGACACAAAGGTAAGACAGCAGGAACCACTCAGAACGCGCAGCATGACTCGTGCATGCCCAGTAGGGAACCATACTGTGAAGCTGCGAGGCTTCACTTCCAGATTTCCTTACTAGCAATGCTGGTGCCTCCACCCAGAGCTGAAGGATAGGCCAGCTTCAGGTGAGAACATTGCGGGTGCCCTGGACAGGTAAGTGTCCTTATTTTAAAAGTCAGCAGACGTCCTCCCAGAACTGTGGCCACTGTGGCTCGCAACCAGCACGCTCTGTGATTGGATGCAGCTGATCATAGATCAAGATAAAGAGTCAATCACAGTGGTTCTTTACCACGTGTTCAGCTGTGTCAGTGCCCATCAGTGCTGCCTATCAGTGCCCTACACTGCTGCCTACTAGTGCCCATCAGTGCCACATATCAGTGCAGCCTCATCAGTGCCACCTTATCAGTGCAGCCTATCAGTGCCCATCAGTGCTGCCCATTAGTGCTCATCAGTGCAGCCTCAACAACGCACATCTGAAGCAGAAACGTTACCTGTTTACAAAATTTTTGCCATTGTTTCGTTTGTTTAGCAAAAACTAGAAAACCCAGTGGTGATTAACCACTTCAGATCCGCGCTATTGCCAAATGACGGCATTAGCGCGGACCTACATTTTCAGGACTACGTCTATTGACGTCGTCCTGGTTACGAGCGGCCTGCGCGCCCCCTGAGGGGCGCGCGCGGCGCGCTCTGTGATCGGCGAGTCCGTGAGACTCGCCTGATCACCGATCCGTGTAAGGGGTCGATCCCGACCCCTTATCACGTGATCAGCTGTCAGCCAATGACAGCTGATCATGTGATAGAACGGAGCCGGTAATCGGCTATTATTCCTCCTCGCGCTGACAGCGCGAGGAGAGAAAAAAAAAGCCGATCACCGGCGGCCGTGATCGGGACATCAGTCCCGATCACGGCCATCAATACATGTGCCCACCTGCCACCTGCCTGTGCCCACCTGCCTCCCGCAGTGCCATCCTGAAGTAAAATAAAAGAAAAAGTAAGTGCCCCCCGTCAGTGCCCCCTGTCAGTGCCCATAGTGCCCACAGTGCCACCCACAGTGCCACCCACAGTGCCACCCACAGTGCCACCCACAGTGCCACCCCACAGTGCCACCCACAGTGCCACCCAATCTGCCTCAAAGGTGCTGCACCCCAGTGCCGCCCATCAGTGCCCAGCAGTGCCGCCCATCAGTGCCCAGCAGTGCCGCCCATCAGTGCCCAGCAGTGCCACCTATCAGAGCCACCTATCAGTGCCACCTATCAGTGCCCATCAGTCCCATCTATCTGTGGTACCTATCAGTGCCCATCCGTGCCACCCATCCGTGCCACTTATCCGTGCCACCCATCCGTGCCATCTTATCTGTGCCCATCTTTGCCCATCAGTGCCGCCTTATCTGTGCCCATCGGTGCCGCCTTATCTGTGCCTATTAGTGCCGCCTTAACTATGCCTATCAGTGCCCACCAGTGCAGCCCATCAGTGCCCACCAATGCAGCCCATCAGTGCCCACCAATGCAGCCCATCAGTGCCCACCAATGCAGCCTATCAGTGCCGCCTAATCAGCGCATTTCAATGAAGGAGAAAAATGACCCGTTTGCAAAATTTTATAACAAACTATTAAAACATGATTTTTTTTTTTTTTTTTTTGCATCTTTTTTTGTTTGTTTAGCAAAAAATAAAACTCCGAGCTGTAACTAAATACCACCAAAAGAAAGCTCTATTTGTGGGAAAAAAATGATAAAAATTTCATTTGGGTACAGTGTTGTATGCCCGCGCAATTGTCACTCAAAGTGCATCAGCGCTGAAAGCTGAAAATTGGTCTGGGACTGAGGGGGGTTTAAGTGCCCAGTAAGCAAGTGGTTAAAGAGGGATTCCACCAAAAAAAGATATATTAAAAGCCAGCAGCTATAAATACTACAGCTGCTGACTTTTAATAAATGGACACTCACCTGTCCCGGGTTCCAGCGATGCCGGCAGCCGAGGCCGATCGATCGCTCGGCCCTCGGCTGCTGCCGCCACCATTCTAGGTGAGGGAATCAGGAAGTGAAGCGAATCGGCTTCACTTCCCGGTTCCCTACTGCGCATGCGCGAGTCGCGCAGCGCAATGGGAATTCTCTGCGCTGTCTCTGAGACCCGTGTGTGTCCCAGCAGACAGCACGGCAAGACAGGAAATGGCGTAGACTCCCACGGGAGTCTATGCCCGGAAGTGGGTGTAAATACCTGTCTTTGACAGGTATCTCCACCCCCCTCCCCCCTGAAAGGTGCCAATTGTGACACCGGAGGGGGGGAGGGATCCGATCACATTAGGTTCCACTTTAGGGTGGAACCCCGCTTTAAATACCCCCAAAAGAAAGTTCTATTTGCGTGAAAAAAAATTATAAAGATTTCATATGGGTACAGTGCTGCATGACCGCACAATTTTAATTTAAAATGTGACAGCGCTGAAAATTGGCTTGGGCAGGAAGGGAGTAAAGGTGCCTAGTAGGCAAGTGGTTAAAGTGATATTAAAGGTTCACATTTTTTAAAATTAAAATAAAAACACGTCATACTTACCTGCTCTGTGCAATGGTTTTGCACAGAGCAGTCTTGATCTTCCTCTTTTCGGGGCCTACGCTTGCACTCCTGCCCCCCCCCCCCACGGAGTGCCCCCATAGGAAGCCGCACACACAGCCTGGCTGGGCCACAGCTCTCGCTCTCTGCAGCAGGAGCCAGTTGCACAGCGCTGGACCGAGGTCAGGCACAAGTAAGTATTTAGTGGGGGCTGCAGGGTGAGCTTCACTTAAAAGGATTTTTACATTAATGCTTGTAAAGGTAAAAAAAAAAAACGTTTTACCTTTACAACTTGTATTTCAGAATTTGGTGACTTGAAGGTCTTTTTAAATATTAGAACATTTGTTAGTACCTTTTGTCCCTTTAGTAACTCTACCTTTAATAGTGCAATGTCTACTGAGTTTGGACTTTAATTATGAGGAAGGGTAATTAATTTATAATAGCCTATTAACCACAAAGAAACCATCCTGTTACTAATTTACTAAGGGCAGTAAATCTATTGCAAATAGTGAAAGTCAGAATACACTGATACAAATTAATATACTACAAAATGAAAACACACTTGGTATCACTGTTTCTTCTTAAAATGTCAGTAGGTAATTTTAGATTAATAAGAATACCAGTATTTCCATAATATAGCTTACCTTCTGGTGAAGAGGTGGGTTTCTGACTATATGTGGAGCTCATTTTGCTTTTTTTACTTCCATCACTGCTCACAGACAAACTGGACTGGATCTTCCTGTGCATTTTTTGAGAAACAGGAGCTGATAACTTTCTGTGATCTGCAGCAACATGTTTGACCCCATTGTGGATTCCATTGATATTACTCAGACCTACATGACCATTTTTTATCTTGCCAGTTTCTTCCTCGCTCTGTTCCAGTGCTGAAGTAGTTGGCTGAGGCAAGCTCTGAGGTTGGGCTTAAACATAAAGGAGAAAGAGATGAAAAGATTAAACAGAATTCTCTAAAACCACGGCCAGGGGAAATAGGCTAAAAGATACTTTAGAAAGAAAACAGGACAGAAATTTCACAGAAGAACATGAGACACTTGATGTCATCTTTCAGTCCAAAAATTTTCAGGAGTGTGCTATTGAAAAAATACTGCAGCTACAAATGTATAGACTTATAAACATTCAGTAAATGAGCTTAAAGCAGTATTAAACCGAAAGGCAAACATTTATTATATTGCAGTTTAGTAAAACTTTGATGCAATGGCTGTATTTGTTTCCTTTTTTAGGCTTTCTTTCTTCTATCTTTTATATGGTGATCAAGCCAGCAAATCTGTTGTTTTTCAAAAGCACAAGCTCTCTAGCAGAATGTATCAGTTTCCATTGATGATTAAAATAAACAGCTTTTATTTAATAATGCAAAATCTTTATTCCAAAAAGAAAAAAAGCTGTTTGCTGTAACTGATTATAACGTGTGAGCTGGCGTTTAATTTGTTAGTATACATTTAACATTCATTCATCCTGAGTTGTCTGATCATCTAATGGTTGGTAAGCTGCAATACCGTATATTACATTTCTGTTTATTGGGTTTAATACCACTTTAACTAAAACAATGTGTCCTGCAACCTTACGCAGCATTATTATTCTCTGTGTGGTGGTATGTTCATTGGCTTTCAGGGTCATTGGCTTTAATTGTCAAAATGATTAACCTGTACAAAATGTGCTCCAAATGATTAATGGTGCTCATAAATATCCTGTAAACAACTAACATTCAATTGAGTTGATTTACTAGAAGCAAATTGGCTGCTCACTTTGCAATGGAATTCTTCCTGCGCGTGAATGAGGTAAAGCTTTGCTGACTTCCAATCATCCAATCCCATGCAAGCAAAAATATGTTTTTTTTTTCCTTGCTTGGGACTGGCCATTCTTTGTAGAGTGAATTTTCATCGCATTCCCTAAGCTAATGCCCTTTTTAAAGTGAACCGCTTTTTTTGCATTTTTAGTAAATTAACTACAATATTTCAGCTTTCTCTGGCAACAGTTATAAAAAAAAACTACCCATGGACTATGGAAGAGGGGGAAGCAAATGGGACTTTATATGAATCATGCAGCCAAGGAGATGACATGACAGGGTGTGTCTGGTAGGTAGTACATAATTAGTAAGAACCACATATGTTACTGTAGCACTAACCCCCCGAAGGAGCTGCTGGTTTTATTCGGGCTTACTGTTACCTCTTCTGCTCACCTCTTCATCCTAGGGGGTCCCGTGGAAAGTAGCCCAAATTAAGATATATCAGATATGTGGTCCTTTTTTGAAGATTTATTCAGGGGTAATACCAAAGAAAGACACAAGACACAGTCCTTCAATAGAGGGTTAGAGGATAAGGGCAGTTCACGCACCTGGTAATTGCGGGTTAGAGGTATCAGTTAGATCCAGAGGACAAACAGCTCCACAGACTGGATCCAGCAGTCACCGGATAGGCCCCTCTCACTTGACCTAGCAGCCAATGATATGCCAAACAAAGTCTCTGCCACAGACTTGTTAATGAAACTTAGTGGTTCTTGAGAGTAGATGCGCAACAAAGTTTTTAGGAAGAACTACCATACAGTACCAGATTCTTTCAGCCGACCCAGCGATGCTGCAAGGATATTGATCTGGGATGCATCCTCAAACTAAGTTTCCAGGCTCCTCCAGAGACACCAGCCTTGTGCTTGGTCCTCCACTGGAAAAGTCCTCCCCTGGATCCTTCAGCTTTCCTTGGCTTCTCCCCGCAGGCGAGACAGCACAGGACCACCCCTGGATCAGCAGGCCCTAAGACATTCCTGGGCCTACACTCTCAGCTGCAAAGCCTCGGGCCAGCCAGCCCTAAGGCGCAAGACCATGCAACACTGACCCAGGCCAGGGAGGGTCCTGGAGTTGGGATCACGGACCCTGGAAAACGAACCCAGAAAAATGGCGTCGGTACCTTAAATACCCTCTCCCAGAATTCGCAGCAGGGAAACCCCACCCACTGAACCATTTCCGAGAAGAGGCGGTATTCAATGCATCCAACCTGCTGCTGTTCCACACCCGCTGACAGTGACACCTACGCTCAGGTGGGAATCAGTGAACTTTTAGAGAAATTATTCTGAGACAAACTACAGCTTCAGATAATTAAATTTGAAAAAACAATAGTGTCTGCTCATCAGGAGCAGGGAGCTACATTACATTGTAGGTAACGATAAAAATCAAACTCATTGACGTGTGTCTCCAAAATATAGAAATAATAAAATCTTGGTTAAATTGGTACTCTCTAAGCCTAGTATATGTAATAGTGATATGATAATATTCTTGAATTAGTGACAATAAGTTAGGGGCGCTCTAGATAAATATTCTGCACGTGAAAAATTAATCAAACCATATCAATAACCAAAATGACATTGATACAAAATATTAGAAACGTGATCTAATCACCATACATATAAAGCATAATGAAAATACATAAAATACAATAAGGACTAGTGAACAACCAATCACATAGTAAAGTCCCAAAACGTGTGTCTCTAAATGGAAAAATCTTTGAATAATCCAAGTGCCGAAACAAATATTATAAACTGTGGTAAAGCAGCAGATCCAAAGGGCCTGTGACTCCCTCCACCGAGAAAACAGCAATACACCACTCGTGAAGGTATATATGAAAAAATACAAAAGGATCCATGGCGTAATACTGATTTTAATAAAAATATATAAAAAAACAGACAGCCAAATGGCTCCTTACGTGGTCGTGTGCCTAAATCGGTACTGGGGCTGCTCGCCTTGAAAGGAAAACTCGCGCTCCAAACGGACGGCGTGTTCCTTCCGCAATCGCTGGTATAGCGTGCGTTCCAGGCCGTCAGACCGACAACCAGGGGGCCGAAAGTGGCGTCAGAAACGTGACCAGGTACCGCTCCGACGTACGTTTCGTTTGGACTTGTATCTTCACGAGTGGTGTATTGCTGTTTTCTTGGTGGAGGGAGTCGCAAGCCCTTTGGATCTGCTGCTATACCACAATTTATAATATTTGTTTCGGCACTTGGATTATTCAAAGATTTTTCCATTTAGAGACACACGTTTTGGGACTTTACTATGTGATTGGTTGTTCACTAGTCCTTATTGTATTTTATGTATTTTCATTATGCTTTATATGTATGGTGATTAGATCACGTTTCTAATATTTTGTATCAATGTCATTTTGGTTATTGATATGGTTTGATACATTTTTCACGTTCAGAATATTTATCTAGAGCGTCATAAATTATTGTCACTATCTATTAAGGTGTTTTTTTCACTTTTATAGGGAGCAGCTTTTTTTGTTGTTTTTTTCTTTTTTACATGGCGCGGAATTTGCGCAGTTGAGGTTCAATTGCCCCTTTCACAATATTCTTGAATTGTATTCAAAAGGGGTATCTGAATGAACATTATCATATGTGATTCTTACTAATTATGTACTACCTAGCAGACACATCCTTGGCTGTATGATTCATATAAAGTCCTACCCCCCCCCCCCCCCCCCTTCCATTTAATAAGGATGGAGGCATTTGTTCCTATATGTTCAAAGCCTCATATAAAGTCCCAACTACTTCCTTTTATTTATTTCCCATGGAATATAATTTTTTAAATCAGCTAATTTGTATTTTTATAGACAACAATGCAAACGCACATAGCTCTTAGTTTAGATTTTTAGAAAAATACAAATTAGCTGATTTAAAAAGTATTTACATTTGAAGAAAAAAGCTCTGAATTCTTAAATGAATTTAAAGACTCATAGTAAAATGAATGAAAATGTTTAAGCAGGGGATTTTTAAGACCTATTCACACTATACGTGTGTTAACACACTTGTGTAAATTTAACTTTATGCTTTAAGGCAGCGTATTCACAGTAAATATTGTGCTTTTGTGCATTGTGGTGTGTTGTGACAGTTTATTGAGGTGCCATTTAACCTCCCTGGCAGTACGATTATTTCAGATTGTAGGTGCTAAAAGAGGTACAATTATTTTACATGAAAATTTAGCGTTTTATATTGTAGTCCTGTAATTCTTAGGAATAACTCACTTAAATCTGTCCAAACCAGAGTCTAGCAGACATCCCGTAATTATAATTATATACCAAATAATAATATAAGAACAATACAAATTATTCAATAATGTAATCAAACCAAAAACACAGAAATTTGCTCAGTTGCAGAATTGTCACTGTCATTACTTTTCAATATTTGATGACGGATCTCCCCACAAATCGCTATCGCTCAATTCTGCAAGTGATTACAATTTATTATCACTGTTTTCTAGGTGGTCTAAAATAATTTTTGATGTAAAGGGACAGTTTTGGTTGCTATGGACAATCTCCAGTTTCCTGGCATAAAGAACAGTTTTTATAAGATAGAACTGCATGCAGGACACTGGGCAGACCACTAGGGACAAAGGAGATGTGAAATTATTACATACAACAATGTAATCTGTAAGATTACATTATACTGTATGTATACTGTGTGTTTCACTTTTTTGAATTTGGCGCCGATCTCCGTCCCTGTGCGTCGCAACGCTCGCAGGGAACGGATATCGGCTCCATGATACATCGAGCGGAGGATGAGCCGCTCGTACAGCGCAGGGACATCGCTGGATCCAAGGGAGAAGGTAAGTAAACCTCCTCCTGGATTCAGCAATGCGGTCCCGAGTCTGGCTCAGGATTACCGCTTTTGGTATAAAGACTTGGGAATACCGCCAGGGGGGTTAAAACAACTGGTTCTGCACTGCACCCTGCTGTGTGCATGACCAGAATTACCAGATCCGGATGGGCCATCAAAGTTACATGTCCTTGCATAAAACTTCAATGTAGTTGAACAAAGCTTTTAATGGTGAGCGGCTTCCCCTTTTTATCGTGAATCAGACAAAATAGCTGAACAATTCCAATTACTCTATTCTAATGTATACAACCTCCCACTACACCACTGCCTCATGGCCCTAAAGGGAAGTACACCCTTAAGTATTCAAACTTTGCCTCAAAATAGTAAGCCTGCCCTCCACCTCAATGGACCTTACACAGAACATAGAATCCAGGGCCGGAAAGGTTCACTACCCAATACAGGTATACCCCACTTTTAAGTACACAATGGGATTTATTTACTAAAGCTGGAAAGTGCAAAATCAGGCTCACTGCTACATAGAAACCAATGAGCTTCTAACCTCAGCTTGTTCAAGTAAGCTTTGGTAATAGGTGGCACGGATGGGCACTGATGGCCACTGATAGGTGGCATTGAAGGACACTGATGGGTGGCACTGATGGGTGGCATTGCTGGGCATCACTGATTTTTATTACCCATAGAGGTGTCAGTCAGTGCCCATTTGTGGGCACTGATTGGCACATGTTGGGCATTCATTTTCACATGTGGCTGGCCATGGAGGATGTACCTGGCCATCCACAAGTTAGGAGATTCCCTGGTGGTCCTGGTGGATTCCCTGGTGGTCCAGTGTGGACATCCGAGGGGGTGCTGCATTGATAAACAATCAGTGTAGACCCCCGTCAGGAGACCTGCCGATCGGCTCTCCTCTACTCACGTCTGTCAGACACCAGTGAGGAAAAGCTGCTCAATGGCTCTTACTGTTTACATCATGACCAGCCATGATTGGAGATGGCTGATCACGCGGTAAAGAGCCTCCACCAAAGGCTCTTTACCGAGATCTGTGTAGAGGTGTGTCAGACTGACACACCACACCACCGATCGCTGCAATGCGCACCCCACGGGCGCGCGGCGGCTGTTATCCTGCAGGACGTCATATGACGCCTAGTCAGGATAACTGAACCACAGCCCAGCCGTCATTCTGCTATAGGCCGTGTGGGAAGTGGTTAAAGGTATCCAAGTACACAGGAGGGAATACAACACTGAGGTGTTTTCAGGTGATTTTCTCCTGTTTATATGCTGAAAGAAGGTATGGGATCCTAATTTGAGGTTCACATTCACAATAAACAATTCAGCTACATTTCCAACTTCCAAATAAACGTTTTAAAATCCATTGTCCTAAACATCAACCTCGCAAACAAGCTGTTTTCAATGAAAACACACCTTCCATTTGAAATGGTTCTGGTCCTTCTTTTCTACAAAAAATAAAATATGATCTTCTCACAATGAAGGGTTTACCCTGCCTCAGTTTGGGAGACCAACTTTCATTAGGATGCATGTTACACCACTAATACTCTACTTAATACAATTAATACCGATTTGCTTTCTGCATTTATTTCTGAAGAATATTCAGATTCCTTGCAGTAAATTCACATGGGAAGATTTCATCCCAAGACTAAACTACTGCTTGATGGCAGCCTTCAAACATAAGGGTGGATAAGGAGCCCCGAGCTTCTATCTCTATAACCTAGCCTGTGTTTTGATGTGCCTGGTGTATTAAAATGATCACAACTCCCTAAAAAGCCTAAGTGAGCATGAAATAACACCTCACCTGAGACCCCATCAGGGTCTCACCCATGGCTGTCCAAGCCTCAATTCTGTAGTTAAGCAGTAAGAGTAAAGTGTAATGCCACGTACACACCAACCAGACTTTTTGACAGCAAAGGTCCGACGGAACTAATCTATCAGACAATTTGATCGTGTGTGGGCTCCATCGGACCTTTGCTTGCCAAAACTTTGACTGATTTTAGAAATAAAACATGTTTTAAATTTTCCCGACGGACCAAATACGACGCAAGGGCAGATACAGCACCTGCCTGTGAGAATGTTTCCAGCGCGATCCTATCGTGCTGGTCCTCGGCAACAGGGTACTGTAGATCTCGCTCTGGCTGCAATAGGAAAAACACATTTCCTATCGCTGCGAGCGCGAGAGGGAATGCCCTCCAAGGACATACCAGGCTCTTAGGTCTGTTATGAATTTTAAGGGGAAACCCCTATGCCGAAAAAAAGGAGCGCCCCCCCCCCCCCGAACCGTACCAAGCTGCATGTCCTCAACATGGGGGGGTGGGTGCTTTGGGGAAGGGGGTGGCCTGCGCGCCCCCCCAACCCAAAGCACCTTGTCCCCATGTTGATGAGGACAAGGGCCTCTTCCAGACAACACTGGCTGTTGGTTTTCTGGGTCAGCGGGTGGGGGCTTATCGGAATTCGGGAGCCCCCTTTAATAAGGGGGCCCCCAGATCCCGGCCCCCCACCCTATGTGAATAAGTATGGGGTACATCGTATCCCTACCCATTCACCTAGGGGAAAAACTGTCAATAAAAAAACACACTACAAATGCTTTTACAGTAGATAATTAGGCAACTTCGGGGGTCTTCTTCCGACTTCGGGGGTCTCTTCCGACTTCTCTGCGCTTTCCGGTTCTTCTCCCGCTGTACGATGTACCCCATACTTATTCACACAGGGTGAGGGGCCGGGATCTGGGTGCCCCCTTATTAAAGGGGCTCCCAGATTCCAATAAGCCCCCCACCTGCAGACCCCGACAACCAATGGCCAGGTGGTCGGGAAGAGGTCCTTGTCCTCATCAACATGGGGACAAGGTGCTTTGGGGTGGGGGGGCCACAGGGTGCCCCCCTTCCCCAAAGCACCCACCCCTCATGTTGAAGGCATGCAGCCTGGTACGGTTCAGGAGGGGGGCGCTCGCTCGTCCCCACCCCTTTCCTGACCGGCCCGGGCTGTGTGCTCGGATAGGGGTCTGGTATGGATTTTAGGGGAGACCGCCACACCGTTTTTTCGGCATAGGGGTTTCCCCTTAAAATCCATACCAGGCTCGCAAGGTGTCAATCTCGCCGATAAAAGTGGCGAGATTGACTTCCTTTTCTCGTCCCGTCGTAACTCTTCATGTTCAAAATGAACGGACTTTAGTCCGTGTGTGGGCAAGTCCATTCATTTGGAAGTCCGCCGGAACTCCATCGGGAAGACCGGCGGACCTAGTCTGCTGGAAAGTCCGGTCATGTGTGGGCAAGTCCGTTCGTTCGGAAAGTCCATTGGAACACCATCGGACCTAGTCTGCTGGAAAGTCCGGTCGTGTGTACAGGGCATTACAGACAAGTTTAACCTACTTCAAGTCCTCTCATACCGCTTTGGAGAAAAACAGACTTTCCCCCTGGTAAGGGGATAAAATAATGTAATGTATATGGTAACGTAATGTATGCCTTTCTATCTAACAAAAACTTCAAACATCCCCCACTGGTCTACGATACTGCCTCATATGGGTAAATTCTCCCAACAAGAGAAAATCATCTGAACACAACCCTGAAATATGCCTCTGGTCCTATCTGAAAATTATAGATCCCATAATTAACAAACCACATAGAAATAACTTACTACAATACGCATTTATAAAAATAAAAAAACTACACATTAGGAAAAAGCGGGAATGAGATTTAAAGTTCCAATTTACTGGCAACCAATTCAGCAACATTTTCTCTTGGCACATAAAGGTTTCATTAACACTAGGTTCCCAGAATCTCCCTACAAACTTCTTTCTAGGTAGTACAAGACCCCATAAAAACTAGACAGCTTCTTTCTAAAGGCTTCAGATAATTGTTGGAGGAGCAACACAGAGGTAGGGTCAATACTTCACATTTGTTTGTTTAGCTCTTTTAGACAGCAGCTAACTACTAAATCTCACAGATCCTGATGCACTAGACCTCCAATCCTTTCTTTCTTCTCCCTTATGGAGTTCTCTTTTCCCTAAATTTCTATGAATCCCTTTTCTCTTTACCGCCTTTCACTTTCACAATACCACTACGAACACACAAGATGCTAGGAAACCTCTGACAGGTGTTCTGATGAAAATAACATCTTGCAGCATAGCTCACCGGTAACTGTATTTCTAAAAGAGGAGTGGGATTTGAGTATTTTTTTTTTATTCTAAAACTATTATACTTCATTTATAAAGATCCAACACATTAATTGTTACATTACCATGGATTCAGGTAAAATTGGCATTTTGTTTTATAACAGCCAATAATTAGGAAAAGGGTGGGATGGGTTTGCTAATATCCTGGAGTTGTGCTTTGAACATAAACCTAGCAGGCATTTTCTCAGATAGGCAAACTGGCTTTCTGGCATCCAAAGGGACTGCGATGCAATGGGATTTATTTACTAAAAGTAAATCCACTTTGCACTACAAGTACACTGCAAGTGCACTTGGAAGTGCAGTCACTGTAGATCAGAGGAGGACATGCAAGGAAAATAAAAAACAGCATTTTTGCTTTTACATGATTGGATGATAAAAGCAGCAGAGCTTCCTCTGAATTCAGATCCCCCCTCAGATTTACAGCGACTTCACTTCCAAGTGCACTTTCAAGTGCAATTGCAGTGCACTTTTAGTACAGAGTGGATTGGCCTTTAATAAATCAACCCCAATGTGTCAGTGTTCAACTTTTTATCCTGACTATAAGAAAACAGCTATGTTTATGTACTGTATATTATATATAAGAAAACATGTTTAAGGCTGGGTTCACACTGCTGCGGGGGGAGATCCGGATGTGATTCGCACAGCAAATCACATCCGATCTCCGTAGCGCTGCGAGTTCAGCCATACAGATAGTATGGCTGAATTCGCAGCGCTCCCGCAGCAAACTCGCACGGGACCCTTTTTTTGGTCCGCAACAGAATCGGATCGCATGGGGGTTCACACCATGCGATCCGATTCCTGTGCGAGTCGTCAGATCGCACTGCGATATGCGGACGGATCTGGGGGTGTCATTAACATAACATTGACACTCCCAGCCGTCCGCATAGGGCAGTGTGAACTGCCGGCGGGAGGTGTGCGATGCGGGAAAACGCTGCGGATTCGCGGCGTTCCCGCATCGCAGCGGTGTGAACCCAGCCTAAAACAACAAAAAGGAATATAATAAGCTGGATGGATATTCTGACTGACCAGTACAGAACCTCCTTTAATGCTGAAGTGGATATTTAGCCTACTTTTTATGCAATGGTGACCTATATATTGAGCATATATTAACATGACATCCTAATCCAACAAGGGATTAATGTCATGTGATGCGTTTAGTTTATTTTGATCACTGATTAGGAAGTAACACACATCACTAGTTATACTGGCTGCCAGGTTAAAAAAAAAAAACATTTTAATTTGTGTTATTAAATTAAATAGATGACAAACCACAAATAATGACAATTATAAACTACAGCTGTGAACAGAGGTTTTGGAATTATATTACAAGTTAATATGAAATTTAATTTGTAAGAGGTTATTTCCCATAAAACTAAGAGGGTTACAAATAACAATAATTCTTATAAACCTAAGATGCTTTCTAACTGAAATACATACACTAAATAATGGAAGCTATCAGCTCTAAATGTTTCCTAACAGACTGCTGTAACATTAATGATCTATTATTCTCAATAAGTAGTCTTTCTTGTGGGCACGTGACAGCTCGGAAAACTAGACTAAAGACCATTTGGCATTTTCAGAGGTGTAACTTGTGCAAATTCAGCTCTATTGGGAGAACAATGATATCTTCAGTCAGAGATATAAAAGACAGAGTGCATTGTTGGACATATGACTTGTTTTGAATTATTCATATTTTGCCTGTATATTCGAGAAATTTTTACAAACTCTGCATTTTATGCTACATAATCGCACATATTAAACGCACAAAGAAAATTTTTGACAACCTTTTCTTTCAAAAAGTGGCATTTTAATGTTAACTTTCAGCATTTGCTATATCATTCTTAAGAGACTATTCCCTTTTACAAAAGATCCCATTTTACACTCTTTCGTACAAGCAAAAAAATTGTATTCTTAGTATTCAGCAACAAATGCAATACATGTCAGAATGTAAAATAACAGTGGTGTGAACGCAGAACATCAGCACCAAAGAAAGGCTATACGCCCTGTTACCAAGAATTCTTAATTTTCTGTACTTTATAAGAAAAGATTCCCATTTGACATTCACAATGAACAGTTTCAAATGTTTTATTAAAAATGGGCTTTAAAAGGAAAACACAGTATACCCAGCTGATTTCAATATTTTATACTTCACTGATTACACAATTGGGTTTAAGATATAGAATTAATTTAAAGAATCACTGTTATCCTTAAAAAGCAGTACAGCAAGTGTGACTGTCTCACCAAAGCTAAATTCACAGTTCAGTATGGCAGTTCTGTGATCCAACTATATTAAAAATTCAATAAGACATCTTGGTTCAGGGACAAAATATATTTGAAGCCTGAAATTTGTAACGTATTGTTACTGCTTAACACACCCTTACAATTTGTATGCAGTAAGACTATATCTAAAGACAAAACATTTTTTTTAGCTTTGGACAGAATAGAGAAGTTTCCTTCACATCCTGTCCTGTAGAGACAATGGGAAGTCGTTTTTTTTGACAGTTGTACCACAACAAGTTTTAACACTAGAAGACTTCCCATCTGATGGTCAAATAGAGCCAGAAAGAGACAGCAAATCGCACCTGTGGCTGTGGTCGCACCTTATGCTTGACAGGGTTGCTAACCATTCCCTACTCCACAATGTAAAAAGTATTGGCTGTAAATACACTTTAAGAACTTCACTGACAGGCTTTTATTTATGAAGTATGTGAGCTAAATTTCATTGTTGAAAATATATAATGAGAAATGGCGCCAAAATGTGAATACCAACAATAATGTGATGCTTGGTGGTCACCTAGTGGCTGGAGATATCTGGTGAGCAGATTTGTATGACACTTCGGGTGAAGCACATTATGGTTTTATTTGCAAGATTCAAGCACACTGCACTTTAGAAAGGCACAGTGTTTGAGTCAATCATACACAGAAGATTTGATTCCATTTTTTTTTTTAATATGCTTTTTTGGTGGACTGTTTTGATATTATATTTATGATATAATTTGTATTGTTACACCCATATATTTTTGGGTGTACTTTATATAACCTTTTCAGATATGTTTTGCGCCCAATTTTTATTCACTAAATTTTATTGATACCTCATGATAAAGCAGGACATAGATTGCTCTCTCTCTTTTTTTTTTTTGATCAGCAAGCGAGCTGGACAAAAAAAAAAAAAGAATCAAACAGATTCCTCCATCTATACAAGTGAGGTGGTTGGAGGTATCCTCCTGCCTAGGGCATTGTATTCTGATAGTGGAACTCTCCACTGTCAGAATATACTGATCAGTGGTGGTATTCAGCTGATCAAGAAAAATTTCCAACAAGACTGTTCAACAAGTTGCTCCAACAATCAATTTCTGCCAAATAGCCATGGACACACATAGATCAAAGTTTGTCTGGTCCTTGCTGAATTTTGACCTATCTTCGGTCAGCTTAAGAAAACATAAGTGCTTGTCCTGTGCTGGATCTTATGCTGATCAGTGGCATATTATTTGGCATTCATTACAGCTCAAAAAGACTAAAGGCCCATATATACCATAAGAGGATCGGAAGAAAAAATTTGTACAACGAACATTCGGGCGATTATCTGATGGTTAGTATAGTGCTTTTGACAGCCAATTCTGACTTTATGGACGACAAAACCTGAAGGCCAGAAATGTTTTATCGTAAGTGAATACAACTTCTGATTTTTGTTTAATAAGTACAGTATTCATCAAAGTAAGAGCCAGACTACGCATGCCCAGAAAGGAAAGAAAATATTACAAAACAATTCAATACATTATATCACTTCTGAAGTTGTATTCTGTCGTACAAGAATTTTTGTTAGTTCAGTAACCTCATCATTTTTGATGAGACTAGCGTGAAAAAAAAAGACAATTATTCTGATAACAAGTTTTCAGATTAATAATAAAAAAAAAATACCTTTAGCTATTACAGCAGAGCAGTTTTGGGCTGTATTAGTAGCCCAGTCTATTCTTATAGAAGTGACAGCTGTAGCTGTCTGAGCTGGGTGATGAAGGAGCCTTAAAGCGGAGTTCTGCCAAAAAAAAAGACAGACACTTAACTGTCCCAGGGTCCAGCGATGCGGGCGCACGAAGCCCCGCTTGTCTCCCCCTCCTCTCTGCGTCGCCAGCATTGTAACTGTGGGCACCCGGCTGTGGCATCAAAGCCGGGCACCCACTGCACATGCATGAGCCTAGCTCTGTGATTGGCTGGGCAATCATCTGGGACCTGTGTCCCAGATGATTGCCAAGAGGAAGGGGGGAGAGGTGATCTCCCTTCCATTGATGCGATGCACCGGGAGGAAGTGGGAGCTGGGACCCTCTGAAAGGAGGGTACTGGCTCCCCCCCAAAATAATGACATGCCAAATGTGGCATGTCAGGGGGTCACCTCCCTTTAAGTGGGTGGAACTTCGCTTTAAGTTCAACTTTAATGCTTTAAAGTGACTGTAAAGTCTTGTTTTTTTTTCCAATAAAAATAACAAACATGTTATACCTGCCTGCTCTGTGAAATGGTTTTGCACAGAGCAGCCCAGATCCTCCTCCTCTCGGGACCCTCTTCGGCTCTCCTGGCCCCTCCCTCCCAATGAGTGCACCCACAGCAAGCAACTAGCTATGGGGGCAGCCAAGCCGAGCCGCAGCTCTACATGTCCATTCAGACATGGAGCCCCGGTCTGGCCCCACCTCCTCTCTCTCCTGATTGGCTAACTGACTTTGACAGCAGTGGGAGACAATGGTGCCACTGCTGTGTCTCAGCCAATCAGGAGGGAGAGTCATGGATGGCCAAGGCATTTGTGGACATCACTGGATAGCGAGGGGGCTCAGGTAAGTATTAGGGGGCTGCTGCACACAGAAGGCTTTTTATCTTAATGCATAAAATGCATTAAGATAAAAAAAAAACCTTGTGCCTTTACAACCACTTTAATAAAGCTGGTCAAAGCCTGCTGTACACACTGCTCTCAAACATGATGAAGCTCGCATGAACAAGGCCTTAAAGTTTTGAAAATGTTTATTAAAACAATATTTTGCTTAAAGTATATGTACAAAGTATGATCAAAATGTAAGCTTAGTTCCCCATAGCATTTTATTTATTTTTAGCCTACTTGTAATTAGTTAATTAATCTTGGCGTTTGTAAACTTGCATTGTGAGTGTCCCCACACACATACTTCCTTGAATTCTGTGACACGTGTTCACTATGCCTTGTTGGTGGACACTGCTGTGTCACACATTTCACAGAGCCTGCCCTCTGAACTAGAAAGCTGCTGAGAGGAGAAGTTTCAGGAGGTCTAGTCAGTAGAGGAATCTTTGCTTGCAGTCAGCAAGGTAACATGGTATATGTAAACCTTAGAAATGTAAAGTAAGCAGCAGAGGAGAAGCTGCAAATAATGCAGCAAATCCAGGAAGTTGTGCAAATAAATGGCCAAAAAACAGCACTCACAACATGAAAGGAGATTTTTCAAGTAAGCATAAAGTGTCACGAAACCCACATCATAAAAAAAATATCAATAAATGCTGTATTACATGCTGTTCATAATAGTGGGTATTCCCGCGCTACTATATTATAGGACGAAATAAACAAACATAAAATACAATATAAAATTGGTTGCAGCAAACTACCGACAGGGGTGCAAACCCCACTCCAAAATAAATTGAGAAAAAATCAATATATGGTGTTGCACTCCAATTATATAAAGTGCTAGAGTGCTAAATGAGCACAATGAATGAATGAGTGAGGTTACAGTGCTCAGATGCCAAATAAGTAAACAATGTCACAAAAATGAATAGATGATCTTCCAGTGCTGAACCAGCCAGATAAATTATGTAAATCAAACTATTAAATTAAAACAAAAAAACGTGAATCCACTATGCTAACATGAACTAAAGTGCATGAGTGCCATAAATATAAATCAACAGTAATAACAAATTGCTAAAACTTAGACATAAAGTGCATACATAACAAAGTGCCATGTAAAATCCAATCCATGAATAAAGTAATAAAACAAGTGTGCAAAGTCTTTATAAAACAAAAAGATATGCTGTTGCTGGTGATTGTATCCAAAAAAACGATAATAAAGTAGCTAGGTGGTCTTGTATCTTCAGTGTGCCAACAACCAACAAGTGCAGTGGCTCCTTACCTCACTGCTGTCTATTCCGTGACTTCATCAGGGAATACTTCATACTTTAGCACTTTATATAATTGGAGCGCAACATGATGTTTATACTCACTCAGCCATGAGATTCGCTTTCTGTATTCTGCAAAAAAACTGTCTGATCCTGCTGCTCTCTATCTGCCTCCTCTGTTCATGTCCCCAATCCAGCTAGGGATTTTGCAGCTGTGGTGGCAAATCTGCACATGCTGTTTTCAGTGAGTTTCTATGCTGAGCATTTGCTCCCTATCACATCTGAGCAGCCCATGTGACTATAGAGTCTCACATGTGGGTGTATACACAGTGGTAAATGACAGCCCACTCCCTCCCTAGTCCTTCCTGCCCACTATCCAGTTAAACACAACCAGGGAATGATGAAGTCATGTGATAGGTGACGATACGCATAGGAATACACAGGAATACACGGACACCGGAAGTGACGTCCTGAGCATGAGCGCGGTGCCCATTTTGTTTTGACTTGTTCCTTATGTTTTGTGTGAGTACCATTATATGCCTATTAGTTAAATAAATTTGGTTTGGCATACTTCACGATTGGGGCCCCTTGTTCTTCTTCTTCTCGGTCCATGTGATACACTGTCCTAAGAGGCAGGACAAGTGGAAGCCAACTTGCATCCCTAGGTCTGTAAGCTAACAGACATTTCACTCTCACGTGCATGCACGGAAGTGACGTAACTGCAGCCCGGTCATTCAAGCGGCTGTAGACAGAATGCAGAAGGGAGACCACGCGAAGATGGAAGCACCCAGGACTCGCTGTATCAATAACACCACAAAAGTGGAGGGCTTCTTTGGCAGATAAGTCTGCCATAATGTGCTAATATGCTGTGCATACTAGCATATTATACCGTATAGCTGTAAAAGGCCCCATAAAAGAAAAAATATATGGGACTTTACTGTTGCCTTAAATTATAATATGGCTTGGGTAGCAATTGTATATGCTATATTATTATTTTTTTATATGCAATATTTTTTTCCCAGAAAAGTGGAGTTACCATTCCTGACCGACACACGCCGATGTACATCGGCAGAATGGCACGGGCAGGCATATTTTGGGCGTACAGGTACGTCCAATCTTTAATGCTGCCCTGCCATTGTGAGTGCCGGTCAGGACCCCCGTGAGTCCGGTCGAGGGGCCTGGGGACTCGATCGCCGCGGGCATACCCGCGATCATCTCACAGGGTGGCTGAATGGAGAAATGCCGTTGTAAACAGCATTTCCCCATTCTGCCTAGCAACTAGTGACGCTGATCTCTGCTCCATGTGATAGGAACAGAGATCAGTGTTCACTAAATGAAAGCCCAGCCCCCCACAGTTAGTAACACACCCCTAGGAACACTTAATCCCTACACTTCCACTCACTGGTTAACCCCTTCAATGCCAGTGTCATTTACACAGGAATCACTGCATTTATATAGCAGTGATTGCTGTATAAATGACAATGGTCCCAAAAATGTGTCAAAAATGCCTGATGTGTCTGCCATAATGTCGCAGTCACAATAAAAATCGCTGATCGCCACCATTACTAGTAAACAAAAAATTATTAATAAAAATGCCATAAAACTATCCTCTATTTTGTAAACGCTATAACTTTTGCGCAAACCAATCAATAATCGCTTATTGCGATTTTTTTTACCAAAAATATGTAGAAGAATATGTATAGGCCTAAACTGAGGGAAAACATTTTTTATATATATATTTTTGGGGTTATTTATTATAACAAAAAGTAAAAAATAATGCATTTTTTTTTAAATTGTCGCTCTATTTTTGTTTATAGCGCAAAAAATAAAAACCGCAGAGGTGATCAAATACCACCAAAAGAAAGCTCTATTTGTGGGAAAAAAAGGACGCTAATTTTGTTTAGGAGCCATGTCGCATGACCGCGCAATTGTCAGTTAAAACGACGCAGTGCCAAATCGCAAAAAGTGGTCTGGTCTTTGACCAGCAAAATGGTCCGGGGCTGAAGTGGTTAAGGATGCAGATCTAAGCAGACCTCACACAACTATAGTAGGGATTTAAAGTGGCTCTAAAGGCAAAGTTCTTTTTTTACCTTAATTCATAGAATGAATAATAATAAACAACCTGTGTGCAGCCCCTCTAGCCCCACCTTATACTTAAGCTCAGCAGGGGGAGGAGCCAGGAGCATCAGCGGGGGACCCAAGAAGTGGAGGATCGGGGCTACTCTGTGCAAAACCATTGTATAACATGATTGTTTTTTTTTTTTTTAAGATAATTGACACTTAACAGACTTTTTTTAAGATAATTGACACTTAACAGACTCAAGGAGTGATCAAACAAAAGAACACTCCTGGTTCAGCTATATACAACACTTTAAATAGATATCTTTTAAAATAGATACCCTACCGTGTTTTCCAAACAATGATATTTGCTCCACAAATTTACTTTAAAATCAGTGCTACTGTGATATAGTTGGGCAAACAGCCTGGTGCTATTGCTGCTGATGTTATGAAGAGGAAGAAACAATACGGGGATCTGGGCTTCCTGCATGTTGGTCTTCACTATAAAAGTGCACTGCTAGCTAGCATCTTCAACTGGATTTTTCATGCTGAAGACAACCTCAGTCAGCATTTTTATTGTGCTTTCTCTTTTCGTCTCCCTACTATGCATGCAGCCTCAGAAATGATCACTATTATTTCTCTTTCTCATTTGTATTTCTCCACTTTTGCAAGTCTGGGATTATACAACTATGCAATTAGACATTTGGCCATCCTCCTCTACATGGGACCAATGATCCCAATTATTATAGAGAACCTGGCCTTTCCTGTTGGCACTTGACTGTCCCCTGTTTATATGTTGGGTCTATAGATCCCCCACTTCCATAATAACAGAACTTCTCATCAGTTGCCTCCAATCACAAAATACACTTGCAAAGGATCTTAACCCCTTAACCCCCAGGGAGGAGCGGCATGCTGACGTCACCACGAATCCACGCTAGTCCCGGAAGCGACGGGCAGCAATTGAATAGCTGGCCGGCTTGAATATTTTATCTTGTATGCTTTTATATATAGGAGAAATGTAAGTGCAATATGGTTGTTTCATTTTATTAAAAAAGTTTACAGCACCACGCTATGGTAGTTCTTCTGGTTTTATATATGGGAAATGAGCTCTTAATCCATATGGTGTGTGCATTGGAGAACATCTATTGCCACTATAAGCGGAGCAGTGGAAAACGGCTTTTGTCATTCTGACACAGAGACCCTGGCTGGGGAATAAGCCACAGGCACAATTAGATCTCCTTAAACAAGGGATCTGATTAGCTGGTAAGCGGCAGTATTTTTATTGGTAGAGGATCCCGTTACTATATTATGGCACATCTTCTTGGGTGTCGTGTGTAAAATCACTTTGGAGGGCTTAAGAAACATTGTTGGATTTGGAGTGTGGCCTATTTAACCTCTTATTTCCGGAGTGCGGTTTATCTATATATCGATATTTGGACATTAGAGGCATTTATTATTTTTTATTTAGTTCAATATTGTTTTAATTTGAATTTGTTTGGAGTAGTTTTGCACTACTACATATTTCACATACACCATATGGGTTAACTATATATGTTTTTTTTTTCAGGAATTCGTAGAGCAGCTTTTCTTTTTAGTTTATGATATTATTGTGCGTGTCTCTCACATTGAGTCGCAGCTATTTTTTTATTCACATTTTACTTTAATATTTAATTTATTGGAATATATTAGACAGCGCTGTATTGCCACTTTTTCTACAATCTTAACCCCTGCCTGTCCGTTGGCTGCAACATTTTTAAATACAAGGATTTTTAACCTAACTTTATAAGCAAGGTAAAATTTTCAGAGACCTTACAACATCATTTGGAGCCATTTGTCACCATAAGGAATGTCCCTTGTACAGTGGGGAAAATAATTATTTGATCCCCTGCAGATTTTTTAAGTTTGACCACTTACAAAGAAATGAAGGGTCTATCATTTTTATCATAGGTGTATTTTAAATGATAGAGACAGAATATCAACCAAATATCCAGAAAAAAAAAACACAAAACAAAAGCAAAAAATTAAGTTTATTGAGCATTTTCAAAGTACAAAATACACTTATAGCATACATGCATTAAGGTACATAAGCATTGAACAGTAAAACAAGAAAATGCCGGTCAGCTAACAATAACATGGCTTAAATCCAAAAACAGAATACAGAATAGAAAAACACAAGTTGCCCGTCTAACGGACGGATCCTAACTCTTTCTTTATTTTTTATGGTCAGTACTAAAATAAATGCAACTGTTAAACAATGTATTTTTAAGTAATCAGGTAAACATAAAATACATATTTTTTTTCCCAGTCAGTGGAAAGAGCTCTTTTTTTATTGTCAATGCATAGCTGCTCTGTTGAAAATAAAAAGCTTGTTCAAAGACCTCAACAGCTGAAACTCAAAATGTAAGCCTTATGCCTCGTACACACGATCGGACTTTCTGACAGAAAAACTGTGGGATTTTGTCCGAAGGGTGTTGGCTCAAACTTGTCTTGCATACACACGGCCACATACATTTTGGCCAATAATTACGAACGTAATGACGTACTAGACGTACTACATGGTTTTTCAGCTCTTTAGTGCCACCCTTTGGGCTCATTCTGCTAATTTTGTGTTAGTAGAAGTTTGGTGAGAGTTGATTTGCACTTTTCTTTTCACGTTTTACATTTAGCACTTTTCATTTTGTGCTTTTCACTTTATTTCTGAACAGAGGCGATAACGTGATGATTATTATTGGTCTTGGAGTTATTGCTTTGACATTTTTAGAATAATACTTCACTATGTGTTTTACAAATTACAGTTTGGGAGTAGGCAGTTACATTTAAAAAATACAATGTAAAATTGACAGGGGACACCAACATAATTGATCTTAAAAACTAGGGGATAATAATGATGATAAAAAAAAAAAGAAGCATAATACTATTATTCTTGATATCACTAGAAAAAAAAAGCCTTTGAAAATTTGTTTGCAATAACTCCATCTGCATCACCAGCAAAGCAGCTTCATTATTATCCCATTAAAGAAGAAGAGAATTGTGCACTGCATTTGGAGATTTCTTATATTGCCACGTCACAAATGTTAATTCTCCATTACAAACACTAGTTCACAAGACCAACCGCTTCTGCTTCCGGGCATGCCTGTTTGCACTTTGGACTTTTGTCTGACGGACTTGTGTACACAAGATCGGAAAATCTGACAACAAATGTGTTGGCGAAAAATGTGAAGACGTGATAGCCAAAATTTGTTGGCGGAAAGTCCGACAACAATTGTCCGATGGAGCATACACACGGTCGGATTTTCCACCAACAGCCTGACATCCAAAATTCCCGTTGGAAAATCTGATCGTGTGTACGGGACTTAAGAAGTAATTAGTCCCCCTCCTGCCTGAAGATGCTTCTGTTGTGCTTTTTCTTCAGGAAATCTGGAGTGCTCTGTAAATTATGTGCCACGGTGAAGTACCATATTAGGTACAGTATACATAAAAACAAAGGTCGTATATACAGTGTGCTGTATATATATGTGCTCATATGTTTACCCTGGCAGAATTTATTTAGATATAGATATTTATTTCTTGGCTAATTTTCAGAGAATATGAATGATAACACAAAAACTTTTCTTTCACTCATAGTTAGTGTTTGGCTTAAGCAACTTATTATCAATCAACTGTGTTTACTCTAATACTAATACTAAATCACAACGAAAACAGAAACTACCCAAATGACCCTGATCAAAAATTTACATACCCCAGTTATTAATACCGTGTATTACCCCCTTTAACATCAATGACAGCTTGAAGTCGTTTGTGGTATTTGAGGCTTTTTATCTTCTCAGATGGTAAAACTGCCCATTCTCTTGGCAAAAACCCTCCAGTTCCTGTAAATTCTTGGTCTGTCTTGCAAGAACTGCACATTTGAGATCTCCCCAGAGTGGCTCAATGATATTGAGGTCAGGAGACTGAGATGGCCACTCCAGAACCTTCACTTTATTCTGCTGTAGCCGATGAAAGGCCTTGTTTTTTGGATCATTCTCATGTTGGAATGTCCAAGTATGTCCGATGCGCAGCTTCCCGGCTGATGAATGCAAATGTTCCTCTAGTATTTATTGATAACATACTGGATTCATCTTTCCATCAATTTTGACCTTGTTTCACAATAGGAATGGTGTACCTTTCATCATAGGACTTGTCGACTCCTCTCCAAATGAATCATTTATGGTTGTGGCCAAAAAGCTCATTTTTGGTCTCATCACTCCAAATGACTGTGCCAGAAGGTTTTATGCTTGTCTCTGTGCTGTTTGGCGTACTGTAAGTGGGATACTTCGTGGCATTTGTGTAGTAATGCAGTTCAAGTACCTCCTTAATGTGCATCTTGAAACAGCCACACCACATGTTTTCCGAGAGTCCTGTATTTCACCTGAAGTTATTTGTGGGTTTTTCTTTGCATCCCAAACAATTTTCCTGGCAGTTGTGGATGAAATATTAGTTGGTCTACCTGTCCATGGTTTGGTTTCAACAGAACCCCTCATTTTCCACTTCTTGATTAGAGTTTGAACACTGCTGACTTGCATTCTCAGTTCCTTGGATATCTTTTTTATATCCCTTTCCTGTTTTATACAGTTCAGCTACCTTTACCCGCAGATCCATGGACAATTCGTATGCTTTACCCATGACTCAGAATCCAGAAACGTCAGTGCAGCACTGGATGAAAGATGCAAGGGTCTGTCAGGAGTCCAGAAACTCATTGACCTTTTATACACACACTAATTACAAGCAAATAGATCAATGGTGAGGATGGTCACTTTTAACCCCTTACCAACCGCCGCACGATGATGTATGTCCCTTTTTTGAAGAGGGATATCTCGGTAAGGGCAGCAGCTGCTGCCACAACCGAGGTATCCATCTCTTCAGGCGGCGGTTCGGTAAACGATAATGGTGGGCTCTGAGGCGGATTCGCCACGAGATCACCGTTATCGGCAGCGGGAGAGGTGCCACCCCAATGCAGCTCTCCCGTGCCCTCCGCCGCTTAACGGAGCCGCCGGCAGCGGCGATTGAGTCCTATTACTTCCTTGGTATGGAGAGGAGTGAGGCTAAGATGGCCCCCACCAGTCTCCATACCATAGCAGGGCGGAAGCGACGTCAAAAGGTCACTTCCACCCATACGTCTTAAAGGCACATTTTTTCAATGTCATTTTTTCAAATGACAATTTATTTTTATTTTTATGGCATTTAAGTCCAAATATGAGATCTGAGGTCTTTTTGACCTGTCATGCTTTTTTCAATTACAAGGGATGTTTACATTACATTTTTTTTTTAAGTGCAAAAAAAAAAAAATAAAAAAAAAAAAAAGCGACCAGTTCCGGCGAGCTTGCGTGCAGAAGTGAATGCATACGTGAGTAGTGCCCGCATATGAAAAGGTGGTGAAAACACGCATGTGAGGTATCACGGCGATCATTAGAGCAAGAGCAATAATTCTAGCTTTAGATCTCCTCTGTAACTCCAAACATGCAACCTGTAGAATTTTTTAAACGTCACCTATGGATATTTTTAAGGGTTAAAGTTTGACGCCATTCCACGAGGGGTGCAATTTTGAAGCGTGACATGTTGGGTATCAATTTACTCGGCGTAACATTATCTTTCACAATATAAAAAAAATTTGGGCTAACTTTACTGTTTTCTTATTTTTTTATTAAAAAAAGTGACATTTTTCCAAAAAAAGTCCGCTTGTAAGACCGCTGCGCAAAAAGTGTTGCAATGACCGCCATTTTTTTCACTAGGGTGTTAGAAAAAAAATGTAGAAAGTTTGGGGGTTCTAAGTAATTTTCTAGCAAAAAAAATGTTTTTAACTTGTAAAAACCGAGTCTGAAAAAGAGGCCTGGTCCTTAAGTGGTTAATAACCATTAAAACCCCTGTGTCAACTTGTGTGCATGTTATCAGGCCAAAATCAGCAGGGTATGTAAACTTTAGAACAGGATCATTTGGGTAGTTTCTGCTTTCATTATGATTTAAAAAGAGTAAACACAGTTGATCGATAATTAATGGCTTCAGCCAAACACTAACCATGAGTGAAAGAAATGTTTTTGTGTTATTCATATTCTCTGAAAAATGGCCAAATAATCATAAATTCTGCCAGGGTATGTAAACTTATGAACACAACTGTAAATAACTTATATATAAAAAGGATCAGTTTAAACACAATACAATAACAGTACAGAGTGCAGAATAAAACTGACCAAAGTTATAATAGTAACAGAAATTACTGGCTCCATAAAATAAATTACTTTAATATGTAAAATCGCATACGATGTGGTTTAGCACATTAAAAACACATTTTCATGGTTTCTCCCAACAAAGTGGTAAAAAGGTCTCAAATTTTATTACTGAAAATCCTTGTGGATTAAGGGGTGAGATTCCCATTTGCCTGTCTATCCTGATTATCTCAGTTAACATGAAAATTGTAACCACAAAATTTCCTACTGTGATGGTGTAATGGTTAATGTGCTTAATCTATAAGACAAATTTACATTAGTATATTTAAAATATGCAACACTTTAAAATTAAACTACACTGTACAAAAAAAGAGGAATTTTTACTTACTTTCCATATGTTGCAGTATAGTACAGAACACAGGCAGAGTATTCATACACCATGGGTTAAAGGCGGTGGTTGGACGCTGGCAAAGCTTTAGGACAAACCCCTGGGCATCTCTCCTATAACCAAATACACTGTTTCTAGGTTGGCAAGAGAAGACAGGGAGAATTCAAGGATAAAATAAGAAAAATTTAAAACTAGTTAAACTAAGGGTGATTTTCCCCTAAAGGAGAAATGGTCCATCACCTTCAGACACTAGAACAAAACTGAGGACAAAGTAGGATAGGGTTATAGGGGAGGCCCCCTAGGGGGCATGTCCTCTAAAGCTTCATCAGTATGGTTTACATTTAAAATGCTGCATGTTTTTTTATATGCTAATGTGAATTTGTCTGATAGACTAATCACATGGTCAGTACACCCTCACAGTAGGAAATGTTGTGGTTACAATTTTCGCATTAAGTGAGATAACCAGGGTAGACAAGCAAATGGGAATCTCACATTATATCACACAATACTGTACGATTAAGATATGTTGTTTAAAATGCATGCAAAAACACATTATAAACATGCATTATTGCATGCACATAGATATGAAAATGATATGAAAGTAGGCCTGTGGGCAAACAGCCCCTAATGCCGCGTACACACGAGTGGAATGTCTGACAGAAAAAGTCAGACGGAAGCTTTTCATCGTATATTCCGATCATGTGTATGCCTCATCTGACTTTTTTTTTTCAAAAATTCTGACGGACCTAGAAATAGAACATGTTTTAAATATTTCCGATGGAACCAATTCCTATTGGGAAAACCGCTTGTCTGTATGCTGTTCCGACAGACCAAAAACAACGCATGCTCTGAAGTAAGTATGAAACAGAAGCTATTGGCTACTGAACTTCTTTTTCTAGTCCTGTCGTACGTGCTGTACGTCACCGCGCTTTTGACGGTCGGACTTTGGTGTGATTGTGTGTACGCAAAACAGTTTCAGCTGAACTCCCTTTGGAACTACGTCGGAAAAACCTTCAAATTTTATTCCCACAGGAAAACTGCTCGTGTGTATGCAGCATTACACTACATGACATGAACTTTCAGAGGCTATTACATGGCCCACCCTCACATGGTCCTCCCTTTTTCAGGGTTTCTAGAAAACTCTGTTCAGTAAAAAGCACCCCGTTCAAGTGGTTATAGGTTCTACAATATCTCTTCCCTTTTCTTGCTATCCAAAACTACACTATTAATGTGACCTCAATAACCAAAAGTGATGTGCTGAAAGAGTAAAGGGCCAGTCTAGCCCCCATAGATGAACAAATGAATAGCCAGTGTAACTTGGATCTAGTTGCAAAGTCAATTATTTTATTGAGAGATCATATCACAATGCAAAGATCTCATTGTAATACTATGCTTTGGAGCCACACAGGACCAGGCATGTGATGCTGGAGGCTAAAGTCCAGGACCCTTATAACTATAATTAGGTTTCTGTGAACACTTTAGATGTAAGCAGAACTGACATGCAAATAGGTATCACAGGTGTGATCTGGAATATTTATCAAAATTCTCAGAATGCACATTTCTGATTTCAGTTATGCATACCATTTTTGAAAAGATACAGTTCCTTGTAAAAGTATTCACCCCCCTTGGCATTTTTTGTGTTTTGTTTCCTCACAACCTGGAATTAACATGGATTTTTGAGGATTTCCATCATTTAATTTACAGAACATGCCCACAACTTTGAAGATTTTTTTTTATTGTGAAGCAAACAACAAATAGGACAAAATAACAGAAAAAGGGAAATGTGCATAACTATTCACCCCCCCTAAAGTCAATACTTTGTAGAGCCAACTTTTGCGGCTATCACAGCTCCAAGTCCCTTTGGATAAGTCTCTATCAGCTTGCCACATCTTACCACTGGGATTTGTGCCCATTCCTCCTTGCAAAACTGCTCCAGCTCCTTCAAGATGTATGGTTTGTGCTTGTGAACAGCAATCTTTAAGTCTGACCACAGATTTTCTCTTGTATTGAGGTCTGGGCTTTGACTAAGCCTTTCCAACACATTTACATGTTTCCCCTTAAACCACTCAAGTGTTGCTTTAGCAGTGTGTTTGGGGTCATTGTCCTGCTGGAAGGTGAACCTCCGTCCTAGCCTCAAATCACACACAGAATGGTACAGGTTTTGCTTAAGAATATCCCTGTATTTATCACCATCCATCTTTCCCACAACTCTGACCAGTTCCCCAGTCCCAACTGATGAAAAACATCCCCACTGCATGATGCTGCCACCACTATGTTTTAATGTTTTACTGTGGGGATGGTGTTCTTTGGGTGATGTGATGTGTTGGGTTTGCTCCACACATAGCGTTTTCTTTGATGACCAAAAAATTTAATTTTAGTCTCATCAGACCAGAGCACCTTCCTCTATACATTTTGGGAGTCTCCCACATGCCTTTTCGCAAACTAAAAACTTGACATTTTGTTTTTTCCTGAAAGTAATGCCTTTCTTCTGGCCACTCTGCTATAAAGCCAAATCTATGGAGTGTATGGCTTATTGTCATCCTACAGATACTCCAGAACTCTGCAGCTCCTCCACGGTTACCTTAGGTCTCTGTGCTGCCTCTCTGATTAATGCCCTTCTTGCCCGGTCTGTGAGTTTTGGTGTGCGGCCGTATCTTGGCAGGATTGCTGTTGTGCCATGTTCTTTCCATTTGGTTATGATAGATTTGATGGTTCTCCTAGGGATCATCAAAGGTTTGAATATTTTTATAACCTAATCCTACCTTGTACTTCTCAACAACATTGTCCCTTACTTGTTTGGAGAGTTCCTTGGTCTTCATTGCAGTGTTCGGTTAGAGGTGCCTCTTGCTTAGGTGTTGCATCCTTTGGGGCCTTTCAAAAAAGTGTGTGTATGTAATGACAGATCATGTGATAGATTGCACACAGGTGGACATCATTTCATGAATTATGTGATTTCTGAAGGTAATTGGTTGCACCAGAGCTTTTTATGGGCTTCATAACAAAGGGGGTAAATACATACACACATGCCAATTATCAGTTTTTAAGTTCTGAAAAATAGTTTTATGTATATATTTTTCTAATTTTACTTCACCAACTTAGGCTATTGTGCTCTGATCCATCACATATAATTGAGATTAAAAAAAACATTTAACTAAAAAAAAAAAAAAAAACATTTAACTAAAGGCTGTAATGTAACAAAATAGGTAAAAAGCCAAGGGGGTGAATACTTTTGCAATGCACTGTACATTCTCAGAATAAAGAACTATAGCTTGAAATCACAAAATGTTACTGGATCCCCAAAATTTGTCTGTGAACATCATCATAGCCACACAGCCTTTCACAAAAAGACATTCAAGGCATCACAGGATACAGTATTTAGTCTCTGTTGTGCCACTGGCTGTGTACACAGCCTGTATCCTCATTACAGGGATCAATAATTTTTTAAATCTACCAGAACTGTAATAAATTGTGATAAATGGCAACACAATGTACTACATCTCATAAAAAAATGGTACCAAGTAGCCGCACACTCTTTGTATTGCAGACGTCAAACAGTCATTATGCTTCTTTCCATGTCAAAGAGAATAAATGCTTCAGAAGTAAAGTATGTGGTGGATGCATCCAAGAGATAATAAAATACACTGACATGCTGGGAAAATCAGTCTCCACATACTGTACTTAAATAAGATTCCTCCTTTCACAATTTTCTTAAAGATTTACATCCATGCTTACTAAGGAATATTCACTGTTCTATATAGGTCATCTGCATGCATTCCCACATCCCAGATATCTTCAATTTAAAAAGGTATTACATCTAAAGCAAAAAAATTATTATATTGCAGCTTATCAATCATTGAATGTGGTGGCTGCGTATGTTTTTTTTTTTCTTTGGCATTATCCCCTTTTTTCACCTTGTGATCTGACCAGTAAAACACCTCCTGTATTAAGGCCCGTACACACGATTGGACTTTTTGAAAACAAACATGCAAATTAGCTGTTTTAAGGCAACATCCGACCGTGTGTATGCTCCATCAGACAAACTTTTTCAGTTTTCATCAGACTTTTGTTGGCTGTGTGAACAGACAAACTTTTCCTCAAGTCCGATGGAGCAAAGTCCGATCGTGTGTAAAGAAAACCATCGGACTTTACAAACATGCATGCTCAGAACCAATGCAAAATATCAGACAACAATACAGAAATTGACCAAAGGTGGTGGTAAAGAGCAGAAAAACCAACGTGATTTGGTGAAAGTAGACTGAAAAAGTCCTGTCATGTGTATGCAATATAAGTTCACAGCCGACGCCCGTTGTACAAAAATCCACGGCAACGTTTGTACAAAGTCTGATAATGTACTATATATATATATATATATATATATATATATATCTCAGTTGCTGGTAGCTCCAAAGTCAGAAATTTCACAAAAGCAGAATTATATGATTAATTGGGAACGAACAACTATTGAATAAACAATTTTTTTTGGAGTGGAATGTGATTTGCTTAACAGCTCAAAAACCTCTATCTGCACTGTGTATAAAGAAAAACAATGCTCTACTATTGGTATCATACCCATGTCTTTCTACATATAATTAATAATAATATAGCAGAACATATAATTAATAATAATATAGCAGAACACTGTTGGAGGTGTCAGAACCCACTAGGAACATTGTGATAAAGTTATGACACCAGCAATTTGATGGTTTGACGGTTTGGTTGGGGACACAAGGAAATGTGACAGTTAGCAATCCTGCCATTCCAGAAATGTAACTCTTTTTTAAAACTGTTATATTGATGGTTTTATTTCTACTTTATAATTTACTGCTGTTCAGGGGATCTGGGATTTAGCAAAATGGCAGCCTCCAGCAAGAAGAAATAGGAACAATTCTGGAGTCAATTTACAGCACACACTAATTTCTGTAGCATAATTATTACTGTGGAATGTATGTTCCTTGCTAAAGAACATTATTTTTTTACCAAGATGTTATGGCTAAAGTTCCACTTTAACTGAACAATCTGAAGTTGAAGCTGATTGGCTACCATGCACGGTTGCACCAGATTTTGCACTATCCAGTTTTAGTAAATAAACCCCATTTTATCATATATTCTGGACATGTTCAAAGATCCAGCCATTTTGGCAACAGGTGTAATCTTTATCCTGCTGTAAATTTGAATTCAATTGGATCTGTCTGTGTACCTGCTGTGTCTTCCCCCACAGGAGGTGTGTGTCAAAGGTTGCCAGAAGGTGTTTTGTTCATGTGCTTATGGCTGCCAGATGCCTATTGTGTCTTACTGGAAGCATACTTATGGACCCATATTTGAGACGTTAAACTTATGGAAGCGCTTACTGCAGTGGCAGCCACTTACGAAGGGCGCAGGGGCGTCGCCCCCCTAATCCATGCGCCTGGCCCCTGATCTACGCTCATGGATTCCAATGTTTTTTTTTAAGCACATGATTAGAGCCCGGGGCTCTAATTGGCTTCAAAACTGATGGGCTTGGGGAGCAGCGTACTGGGCCCAGAGCCCACTCATTTGGTGTGACATTAGCAAATGAATATTATATTAATACATCTCTTCCTGGCCAATCAGGGCAAACCAATTGACTGCGGGCCCTAAGTCTTGATTGGCCAGGAGGAGAAGAGACTGTCGGGACTTGGAAGGAGATGCCGGGGGGTGTAATCGAAGCTGCAACCTGGATGGTGTAAGTGCAGGGCTGGCGAGAGGCTTGGCAGGTGACAAGCGAGCGATGTAGTGATCAAGTGAGCGCCGGGTTGTTTGGTTGGTTGGCTGGCTGAGGGGGCAGCGGCCCAGCCTGTATGAATTCTGAGCAGGTCCCCAGGCCTGCCAGGATGCCTCTTTAAAAATAATATATTGAAAGTTGGATCAGAGGTAGATTATGCCCAGTTGTCATACTCCCTGTTAATGGGTTTGAACTGTTTTGCTTTTTTTTGTCTTTGTCTTGTGGTTTGTTTTGGGTAGTGTATTTATGTGGCATTTAAATGGGATATTTTTTTTCTCCAATGGGGATTTTTTTTTCTTTTTTTAGTGTATTGCTAAAGATTTTAAGTTCATGACGTGCATTTTATAATTGAAAGAGATTTTAATTTTTTATTTTTTTTATACTAATCATGTGTTTTCCTAGATGAGATAAGATGAGTACCAATAACATTCGGTTTCATTAATATGTTTTTTTTCTTTTGTTTTGTTTTCTGGCCTAGTTGCATTATAACAATGATCAAGTGTAAGCTTTCTTCATTAAGTATGTTGTACTAGGACTTCTGAACTGGTACATATTTCTCATTTGCATGTGCCTTTAAACTACATCAATAGGTGATCCTGCATGGCTAATGCATTAACATTCAAATTACAAGGTATATGTCTGAGTTGCTTTAAGTTGCTTTGTGAAGTGGCTTTTGTCAGCAATTATTTTTGAACATATTCAATGTGGTAAATAGCATATACTGCATCTTATTTAACACAGAAAGCATACATTAACATGATAACTAGGCACAATCCTTTAAGTCTTTTTTCCCAAGTCACTGAATTTTTTATGTCTTTTTGTTCCTAATAAGAAAACAAAGCATTCAGTAACATCATCAAACTGAAATGCTTTAGAAAAAGTGTTCAGGTACAACAAAACAGAAACTTAAAAGCACTCTTCAATCTGCTCTAGAAAAAAATATTCAGAGCTTTGGGATGAAAATAGATGACTCTGTTTTTTTTTGTTTTTTTAAGCAGAGATGTGACTTTACTGTTTCAGCAAAAAAACCTGAAGGATTCTATGGAGATCATTAAAACCATTTATGCAAGCCAATTGTACCAACACTAGGTTGTCAACAGGGAGCAATTTCAGTAGTTCACAATGTCAATAAATTTGTAAGCATTGATAATCATAGTAATAATAAAAATGCAATTGACTCAAATTAATTTTAAACTTAAACCTAATGGCTGGTACACATGAAGAGATTATTGGATAACTGATCGTCCGTTTTTTTTTATGTATTTGCGTGCTAATCTCATATAGAAAATGAAGGTAACTAAAGTCACGAAAATTCTCGTACAACAGAATAAAAAATCAGGAGTGATGTATTTTATTGTATTGTATTTGTATTGTATTTTTGTACGAAATCTGTACTGATTAACCCCCCTAGCGGTATTCCCAAGTCTGGCTCGGGGTGGAATTTTATACCAAAAGCGGTAACCCCGGGCCAGACTCGGGACCGCATCGCTGGATCCAGGAGGACGCTTACTTACCTTCTCCCTCGGATCCAGCGATGTCCCCCCCGCTGTACGAGCGGCTTGTCCTCCGCTCGATTCATCATAGAGCCGATCTCCGTTCCCTGCGAGCGTTGCGACGCACGGGGACGGAGATCGGCGCCAAATTCAAAAAGTGAAACACACACATTACATACAGTATAATGTAATCTTACAGATTACATTGCTGTATGTAATTATTTCACATCCCCTTTGTCCCTAGTGTTCTGCCCAGTGTCCTGCATGCAGTTTTATATTATGAAAACTGTTCTTTATGCCTGGAAACTGGAGATTGTCCCTAGCAACCAAAACTGTTCCTTTACATCAAAAATTATTTTAGACCAGCTAGAAAACAGTGATAATAAATTATAATCACTCGCAGAATTGAGCGATAGCGATTTGTGGGGAGATCCGTCATCAAATGCTGAAAAGTAACGACAGTGACAATTCTGCAACTGAGCAAATTTCAGTGTTTTTGATTTGATTACATTATTGAATAATTTTTATTATTGTTATATTATTATTTGGTACAATTATTTATAATTATTTATTATATTATAATTTATGATTTTATTTTTCAAACTTTATAATACCCGTTATGTCTGCTAGACTCTGGTTTGGACAGATTTAAGTGAGTTATTGCTAAGAATTATAGGACTACAATATAAAACACCAAATTTCCATGCAAAATAACTGTACCGCTTTTAGCACCTAAAATCCAAAATAATCATACAGCCAGGGAGGTTAAACTAAAATCGTACATTCTGGTATTGTACGAGAACATTTTTCATGTTTGTCCCTTCGGATAATATCAGATGAACTGTCGTGATTGCCTCTCAAAAACTGTGTACTATCAGATTATCATACGATCGTTCCAAAAGTGGTATTAGTCGTGCGATTTTCTGATTGTGTGTACGGGGCTTTAGGCATATTAAAAACAAAACACCATTAAATCCAGTTATTTCTTCATAAGAACATATAATAGAATGTTTTTTGCACACAATTTGCACATCTACAATAATATTTATTTATATGAGCCTCCTGTTTTCCCTGCACAGCTGCACAGGAATAGGGAGGCTCAGCACTGTCAGCTAATCAGGCTCTATTACTTTTAACAGTACTATCAGTCACAAACATAACAAGAGACTGATGAGGGAGAGCAGTAGAAAGACCTCTTGTATAAGCTGCTGGGCTTTTACCCCTTTCACACTGGGGCGGTGCGGGTGTTATCGGTAAAGCGCCGCTAGTTTTAGCGGCGCTTTACCGCTATTATAGCGGCGCTTCTGTGCTTGTAACCCCCCAGGAGTTAAAAGCGTACAATTAGCACTGCTTTCAAAGTGTTTTGAAAGCGGCACCCATTCATTTCAAAGAGGAGGAGCTACCACACTGCCCCAAAGATATTGCTTGCAGGACTTTTTTCCCTTTCTGCAAGTGCACCACCCCAGTTTGAAAGCACTTGGGCTTTCACACTGTGGCTGCAGAAGAGGCAGTATACAGGCGCTTTACAGGCGTTATTTTTAGCGCAAAAATGCCTGTAAAGCACCTCAGTGTGAAAGGGGTCTTACTGTCTAATCACAGACAGACTGCTGTGGGCCCAGGAAAAAGTTGTATTGCTTACAGCAGTAGTAAACTTTTGAAAAAAAATCTTTCCTCCTGCAAGGCAATATCATGTGCTTGTATGCCCCACATATTAGTACATTAAAGCGGGAGTCCACCGGGACTCCGCGTTTTTTTTTTTTTTTTTTAAAGCCAGCAGCTACAAATACTGCAGCTGCTGACTTTTAAATAGTGACACTTACCTGTCCAGTGCGCCCGCGAATGTCGGCACCCGAAGCCGATCGCTCGCTCGTGCCGCCGCCATCTTGGGTATGGGAATCAGGAAATGGAGCCTTTCGGCTTCATTTCCCGGTTCCCTACTGCGCATGCGCGAGCCGCGCGGCGCAATCCGGACGGTCCCCGCTGCCTCTGGGAGCTGTGTGTTTCCCAGCAGGCAGCGGGGCACTTGCTGAAGGGGGCGGGCGCTTGCGGAAAGGGGCGTAACATACGCCCCTTTCCGCAGAGAGCTAGCCCGGAAGTGGGTACAGTTACCTGGATTATCCAGGTAACTGCACCCCCCTCCCCCCTGAAAGGTGCCGATTGTGGCGTCGGAGGGGGGGGGGATTCCGATGAGCGGAGGTCCATTTTAGGGTGGACCTCCGCTTTAATACTTACCTTGAAACACAGCCCTCCAGCGGCATGCTATCACTGCTGCAGAGGCTTCTATCTTCCCCCAGTCTTCATTCTGGGTTAGCAGGCCATAGTCACTTGAATTGTCAAGCCGTGATGACGTCACTCTTGTGCATGCACAAGTATGCTGTTCCTTCAGAGCGCATGCACTGGTGACATCTATGGCTGCTGCTCACTAGAAGATCTCCTAAACAGTGTGCGTTTAGGAGATATTCATTTTACCTACAGGTAAGCTTAATTATATCAAAATTGTATCAAAGTTCACTACTGCTTTAAACTGAATGTCTTTTATTTGCTCCTTTTTGGTCTGTTAAAAAATACCACTGAAAGTTATTTATTATATCTGTTCAACGAGTGCAAAAAAGATGTTTATCAATCTTGTGAACTGATAACTTCTTATCCTCTGCCTCTGGACTGTTATCGGTTAGCACTAACTCTCTACCATCTCCATAGACTAAAATACCAACCTCCTTCCCTTCATGAGGAAAACGGGGAAGTGTTATGTACAGCCATGGCCAAAAGCTTTGAGAATGACACAAATATTAATTTTCACAAAGTCTGCTGCTTCAATTTTTATGATGGCAATCTGTATATACTCAAAAATGTTATGAAGAGTGATCAGATGACTTGCAATTAATTGCAAAGTCCCTCTTCACCATGAAAATGAACTTAATCCCATAAAAAACATTTCCACTGCATTTGTGAAGAAGGCTTCAGGAGGTGGGAGGAGACGCACGGCGGAAGCCACCGCAAGTCAGAGGAAGAGGGGGCACGATTGAAGGCACTGCCCGCCCTACAGCACTGCCCGACCGCAACCTAGATGGGGTAAGTGCAGGGCTGGATGACCGTCCGCGAGACTCTCCATGGGGAGGGCGGGGAATTCCGCTGCCCGATGAAAGGCAGGAGAATTGTTTGCAGAACCACACCAGAAAAAAACAGCAGCCGCCACTGGTAATAACCTTGCCTTGCCTGCTACATTCACTCGACACAGTCGTGTAGTGTACTTTATACCCTTCTAGTGCCATTATAGGCCCAAAATGGTTTTGTATATCTGCCATATGACACTCATGCACTCCTTCTGCAGACCAGGCTCAACATAGTTAATAAGCTTTACTGAAAGTCTTGCAAAGTAACATAAAGTGCAACACAGTCCAGAACATCCTAACCCTGACTACCTGTCTATTCAGTGGCTGCCCAGGCATACTTTTGAAAGGGGAAAGTCTATTAAGTGGTGGAAATCCATGCTTGGAAGTGCTCCAGTCTTGTGTGGGACTACAAGGCGCAGCAAATTCCCATGCAGGCTCCTCTCTCCCTCCAGGCAGGGAATGGTTGGATTTAAAGAGTTGCATCTCCTTCTGTGTGCCTCTTGTTGCTTCCCATGTAGCAGGACTAGTCTGGGCATAACCTTCCCTCTTTTTATATGAAACAGGGAACAGGGCAGAGCTCTGCAAAAAGCCTGTGAGCCAGCAGAGATAGCATTGACCCTTCCCCAAGGTGGGCAGACTAGCTGGCTCACTTACATGATACAGTTGCTTTGTAGGCAACCAATTTCAGCCTGCCTACAAGCTGCCTACTGGAATGATTTAAAGATGCAGCTACTGTATATGCAGTTATGCGCTGGAGGTTGTGTTACACACTCTCATAGTTACTGTATATGATATGCACCAAACACAAACATACTATCTGCGTTCGCAGCTTTACATAACCCCTGGGCATTAACTGTGTACAGCTGCATATTCTAACTCAACTCAATGGGTGGCTGGGGGTCCTAGAATAGTGCTTATGGAGGCTCTTCAGGCTGTACAACCCCTGTATGGCCTTGTACATAAAGCCTAAGTGTCAGTTTGTCTTTCTCATAAGAAAATCACTCAGTCTACTATAGTTCACCTAGTGTAGCATATTGAGAGCAAAATAAATATAATAGCCATATTCTACACGGAGTTTGTGCAATTGGAACACTGAGATTTGAAACTATTAAGCATGGCTCCCACAAAGTGTTGCAATTAAGCAAGTGTCTGGATTTTTTTTATTGCAAATTGTAAGCAGATAAGTTGCACTGTAACAGCTGTGAAAAAATAAGGAAGGGAAAAGTACATAGACATTTTACAGCTGGAAACACTTGGACCATGACATCAAGAAGCTAATATCAAATTACACACACACAACCAAATGTATTTGCAGCTGAAAAATACAAACAGTATATATTATTTAATGATTAAGAATAACTGTTCACGTTATAAATGCATAACGTGGCTCAGGTCCAAGGATGGGCATCTAGATTCAGGCCCTGTTCACACTTGAGCAACACTACCCCCTTGTGTTTATGGGAATTTTTTTGTGAGTGTTTTTGAAGCAGCACTGTTTTTTTGAATAGGCCTCCCTTCACTCCACTAAAATAGTTCATGTAGAAAATTTTGGACCTGAGCCAAGAGTATTTTGCTTTGAACAGTTCTGTGTTCTGCGGCAAAATGCTCAATTGCTACCCGTGTTTGCAGGTGCCATTAAGAAATAATGGCACTGCATGTATGAATGCAAAAAAAAGTTTCTAAAAGTACCTGTTAAGAGTTCACATGGGGGAGATGGGATCTGGGGGTCCCCTTGTCAACAATCCACCCACAGACCCCCATAACCACCGGGCAAGGGTTGTGGGGATGAGGCCCTTGTCCCCATCAACATGGGGACAAGGTGCTTTGGGGGGCTACTCCAAAGCACCCTCCCCATGTTGAGGGCATGTGACCTGGTACAGTTAGGGGGGGGGGGCGCTCTCTCGTCAACCCCTCTTTTCCTGCAGCCTGCCAGGCTGCATGCTCGGATAAGGGTCTGGTATGGATTTTGGGGGGGCCTCTATGCAATTTTTAAAAAGTGTTGTTGTAATATTCATACCAGACCCAAAGGACCAGGTAATGGACTGATGGAGGAAACCATGCCGTTTTTTTCAATGAGTTTTATCTATATTGCCAAGACCGGACAATTCATTACAGCCTCAGTTTTAAATTACTTTTTTTCCTATAGAAATGTCAGTTTGCTGCAGTACTGTTCTAAACACGGGAAACATGAGCCACTTTACAGGTATACTAATGGCACCCCCATGCACAATATTTAAAGGAATATTTCATTTATATTGCTTCACTTTAAGCATTATTAAAAACACTGGTCCCAAAAAAACAGCAGTTTTTTTAAACTTTTCTTAAACTTTGTTTTGCATTGATAAATGTCCCCTGGGGCAGGACCCAGGTCCCCAAACACGTTTTATGGCAATAAATGTCCCATAGACTTTAACGGTGTTCCTCTGCTTTCGAATTTGCCACGAACATCGCATAATGTTCGCTGTTAGGCGAACACCCAATGACTTATGTTCAACTAGCCTGGTACAGTGCTGAGGCCTGGCAAATTGCTGCTCATGACCTAAGCACTGCACTGTTCGGAGCTGTAAACATTTTCCATGATATTAGGAATTACTATGTATCTGCAGTGGCACTGGTGGCAAATACTGGCAATGGGTAGAAGAGGGGAACGACAACGTACTCGCTATGCAATGCCATAGTTTCACTGTTTCTTTTTCCATAGATGGCCTTTAAAGTGGACCAATCAGTCATTTTACAAGTCTTCATATATTATTTCATGATATATCATAATCAGGGCCGGTGCTAGACTATTTTGCACCCTAGGCAAGACCAGCTACTTGCGCCCCCCCCCCCCCCCCCCAAAAAAAAAAAAATAAATAAAAACATACCCTGCATGGCTTTGTGAAGTGTCATTAAATAATAGCACAACACACTCTTTGATCACAGATCCCAGTGTGTATTGTGTGACAATCTGTCAGTTTTAATTATTTCACTGTGAACACCAGGGCCAATTGCAAGTGCGACCGTTCAGCCTGGATTACGAGCATCATGGGCCTGGTGCTGAAGATTTTGGTGGGCTCTGGATTATGAAGCCCCTTGCCCTGAATTATACATTAAATTTTTCTTTACAGGCCCGCCTTAACCATCACTTGTGCCTAGGCATGCCTTTCATCCCCACCCACTGCATCTGGGACCCCTTTCCTCATCATCTACTGTGCCTGCAGCCTCCCTTGCTTTACCACCCACTGCACCCACAGCCCTCTTCCCTCACCACCCAACTTACCTGTAGCCCCCCTTTATTGCAGAAATACTACAGGAGAGGGTCACAGACTGCAAAACGTACTACAGGAGAGGGTCAGAGACTGCCGACAGGGTACAGGAGAGGGTCAGAGACTGCCGACAGGGTACAGGAGAGGTTTAGAGACTGCCGACAGGGTACAGGAGAGGGTCAGAGACTGCCGACAGGGTACAGAAGAGGGTCAGAGACTGCAGACAGGGTACAGAAGAGGGTCAGAGACTGGGGACATAGTACAAGCGTTTCCTAGGCTAGCAGTGACCAGTGTGGCAAAACATTGATCACTGCAATATGTGTAAACAGGAGTTTTCAAGATATAACAATGTGCCAAAAAAACTAAAAAACTAACAGTAATTTCTCAAGCAAAGGAGGACAGTAAATTGTTAACAGGTCTGAGACGCTCCCAGCCTGACCAACCTAATTCCTTCAAAGATAAATAAAAGGTCAAACAAATCATGGATGGACACATATATCTATATAAACAGCAGTCATTGCAGGTCTTGCAGAAGTCTAATCAGCATTCTCCTGTCCTGTGTTCAGTGTAAATAAAACCACAGATAAGAAGCAGCTTGAGAAGACAAGGGGAAGTCATCCCGATCAGTGTGATCTCTGCATATCCTACACACAGCACCAGAGAAGGAGAACACTGATACCTGTCTGCAGCCAGCATTGTGACAGCTTTTATCTCATACCTTCACCATGCTCAGGTATGTCGGATGAGGTCCTCTCCATCCTGCCCTGCTCTGGCCAACATCTTCTGGTCAAATGTGGCGGGCTGGACAATATGATTGGCTAAGGAGTTAGTGGGAGGCGGAGCAACTTAGCAGCCACGCCCTCCCACTCAGAAGAGAAGCGCTATTGGCTGCCTGCCTTGTTACACAGACGTCCCTCTCCCTCCAGCATTGTGAAATCCTGGGAGGGTGAGGGGAGAAGCTGCACACCACAGCGCAAGGCTACCGCCCGCCCGCCGCACTGAACTCCTTGCTCTCCGGGTCCCCTGTCAGTGGCTCTGCCGGGAGCTTGGGGGTGGGAGAAGAGGATGAAAGGGGGAGGCAAGGGTCGGCTGCGCCCCTAGGCGGCAGTGCGCCCTAGGCGGCTGCCTAATCCGCCTAGTGGGTGCACCGGCCCTGATCATAATATACAGCAACATGATAATGTTTCACAAAATGAAAATGCCTTGAAATTCCCCACACCAGATTTAATGCTATACAATTATACAGGCTGTATTCGCACAGTGTATGGTGACAGATGTTTTATTGCATTGTAAAACATCTGTCACCACAAGGACACATAGGAAACAATTGTTTCCTATGTGTCCCATCAACAGTGCAACGCAACCTAGAACTAGTAATGAAGACATGATGCACTTTATTGCAGCGCACCTTACAGAATCGCATGGCACTGTACGGGAGCAAAGTGCATTCAAAACATTTACCATACCCTCCTCTTTTCTATAATGGAAACCACTATAAAGTTGTCTTGATCACACTGTAGTAATATACAGTTACAAATTAAGAACACAGCTGTAGTATGTTAGTTCATACCAAAATGAACCAAGCTTTAAATCTCATCTGGGCTTCATTATATCCAGATAATTCTACCAACACTCCAGAGACTTGTTACAAAGAGAAAGCATAAAAACCAATCACCTAGATTTTGGGGCCAGCCAACCTTCCGCGAAGTGTACACATTTAAACAAGTATAATATATAAGTGCACTATACTGTATATGAATCCAAGAAAAGAAAATCACAATGTCATAAAAAGGGGCTATTGTTCTGCTGCTGATGAAGCGTGCGCTTGAAGAGCTTTCTATGCAGCCCTAATTTCCCCTCTTACTTTTCTTTATCCTTTCTTTGTCTTTCTAATCTTTGTTTAATTTCTGCTGCCCCCTTTTTACAGTTTGTAAATCACTTTACGAATGTAATTTAAAAAAAATGTGAAAGTTTTGTCAAAAGTCTTTTCTTAAAGTGGTTGTAAACCCTTACAAAGCACTTTGACCTACAGGTAAGCCTAGATTAAGACTTACCTGTAGGTCCAAGAAATATCTCCTAAACCTACACGGTTTAGGAGATATTTACTAAAAGACAGTCACAGCTGTCTACGGCACATGCGCCATAGACAGCGACACGCAGGCGCACTATCGCCGTTAGCAGCATCGCGCTGCAATATGCCGTTAGTGGCGGCTCCCGTGTGCATGCGTGGGAGTGACGTCATCACTGCTCCGGCGCTGTGAGTGGCCGGAGCAGCGATACCCGGAAGAAGATGGACGCTCCGTACTACAGGGGACAGAGGTGACATCACTGGCTCCTGTGTCAGGTAAGTGGCACATAATGGGCTACTATGCGATGCATTGTAGCCCATTAATCTTTACCTTTGCAGGGAGACAAAGAGGAAGTAAACCCATCAGGGTTTACTTCCTCTTTAATAAGTATCATATGTAATAAATCAATAGATGCTGCTCTCTTTATATGTGCACAAAACACTTAGGACCAGTTCGCACCATAGAAATGCAGTCTGGATGAATTTCCAGATGCTTTTCTGCATGCATTTTTTCTGGAACTGGAAAACACTGGAACTACAAGCACTGATGTGAACTATGCCATTGAAAACCATATAACCTACTATCTATACATTTTAATGCAGTAAAAAAACGCACTGGACTGCATGTGGTGTGAACTAGCCCTTAGGAAAAAAAATTAAGTGCACAAAGAAGCACCTACCTCAATTACAGTAACAATAAGAAAATGAAGCATAACCCACCATAGCCAACCTTACAAATACAAAACATCAGAGAATTAACAATATGACAACTTATCAACTGTGGCAATTAACAATTTAGCCTATCTAACCTATATGCAGGCATCTCTGTATTAAAACAGGGATTTAAACACAATACCTGACATTAAAAGCATGTAGGTTATGGTTAAAAGGGAATAAAAGGGTTAAAGGGGAATAAAGCAATCAAAAAGCCTTTACTTCAACTATTCCTTTGTTCATGAGAGTGGGCAGAGCCATGTAAATTATTACTTCACACCCTGTTGGCCAGATACACATCCCGAACTCCTGGTGTATTAGTGCAAATGTATCCTAATATTTCACAGCCAATTTCCCCAAGCGGCATACAGTTGTTTCAGGCTATTTGGTCATGATTATTGCATGTATAAAAATTATGGCTGCTATGAAATAGGGATAGAGATCCAACAAGTTTGCATAACCATAGAAGATATGGGGAGAAGCTACAACTCATGTACCTGGAACAATAGGAATTGGATCTACAGACATCTTTTAGCTAAGCACAAAGCCAGGGGTTTCTGCACTTTTCACTAAAACCCTCAATCACTAACAGACTCCAAGATACCATATTCAAAATTCTAACTGTCCTCCCCAAATTGTTTCCAAGTGTCTCAGATGGCAATATAACATAGATTAGGGGAACCATATTTACACATTTACACATGCTCTGGTCTTGCCCCAAACTTCAGCCCTTCTGATTAGCCTCAGATGATACACAGAGGTAAATGAAATCTCCCTACATGAGTTTTACTTGCTTATCTGCAGTCTTCTCTTGTCCACAACCCTTTAAAAGAGCACAATTGTGTTCAAATACTTCTGCATCTGTGAGAAGTACAGAGAATGCAATGGAGAGCTGCAGTTACAGCCCTTATACACTGTGAGAGAGCTTATTGAAGGAAAGGGACAACCCCCCCCCCCCCCCTTTCACATAGGCAGAGGAACAAATGAACATGCAGGACTGTATTCTGAATAGACATGATGTATGCTTATCTCCCTCCCTGTCACAAATTGTATCTTATGTGTCGGGAAAACGTCTCAGAAGTGACTCCTGCAGATAACAGAGGAACAAAGCACCAGAGACTACTCACTTCTGGAGGGTTCTTCCTTCTTTCTCCTACACAACTCTCATATGAAAACATAACACAGATCTGTCATCCAACACCTTCTCAAAAGCACCAAAGCCTGTATCCCACTGAAATAGGGGGACTCCTATCCCTCTTTGATATGCAAAGTGGAGGAGATGAGAGAAATAGAGGACCTCATACTCTCATCCCAAAGTAAACACAACATATACTGCAATACATAGTTTTATTGGATTTTTTATTTTCCTGGATGAAGGTAAGACTGATTTTCAAAAGGTTCCTAAATTCTGTTGCCCCACTTATTCACAGCACAGAGAACTTTTTCTCACCCCTTACTTTTTTTAAGCACTTTTTCTTACCCTTTATGAGTCTCCATTTCTTTTGCACCTCTGTCCTTGACTTGCCTTTCTCTCACATGATACTGTGACCCCCTTACTTCTCTTATCTTATCTATTTCCTGAAAAACAGATATCAGGGTCATTGTGCCCTCTGTTTAACTGCCACAAGATACTCCTCCCTGGCATTTTCTCCAACCTCCTTCTACACATTTACCTCCCTCACCTTTGTGAATGTTGCCTGGAAGTGGTATTTTCAGACAATAGGCAATAGGAAACTTAGTTGTTGCAACCACTACTGTCAGGTTGAGCTTTATTTTCTTTTGTATTATTCTTCTTAGCAGACCATTCATGGAAACTTCACTCTCTGCTATTCCCAATGAAAAATTAATATAAAAACCACTGGCCAAATAAAAACAAAAATGTCAAACTCTTACCTTGACCCCTAAATTTGGCCTGTTTCCATAAGCACTAGTGACATTACTAATACTCAACACAGTCTACCAGGAATGTTGAAGATTCTAAATCTCAGAAGAATGCTCAATTGCAGGGTACTGTACATTGTGGACACTAGTGAGGAAAGCCACTGTCCACTGTTCATGACCACACACAAAGAACTGAACAAGCGCCTAGAATGGACCACAAAACTGGGGGAAAAAAACAAGGCTGTGAGCGTGCACATGAGCATGCATGTTTGAATAAGCTTTGGTGCCCAGTGGCCTTTTTAAAGCACTGTATGACTGAAGATCATTGCCAAGTGGTCATTAACTTTTGTGACCCATGACGAGACCATGCATGTTAATGTGATATACCCAGTTTGCCCTCGATTCTTCCGGTACCTGATCTCTGGCTTGTTTCTTGACTCCACACCTTGCTTATCCCTTTGGCGCGTCTTCTGCCCATCTGATACTGACCTTGGCCTGGATTCCATTTATGTTCTCATCTAACCCTATACCTCTGCTGTCTACCCACTGCCAACTTCTGCCTGTCTGACCACATTCCTGCATCCTGCTTCTGCAAGCCATGTGATGACATCCAGCAAGAGTTCATCTTCTTCAGCTTACTTACTACTGCACTTGCAACTCCATGTCCTGTCCTACCCTGTCTTCAACCTCAGGGGACGAACAGGACAGGAGATGTAAAGGTGTGTCCTCTCATCAGTTTGGCCTTTACCAAGTAAGTGACAGCCACCAAAACACCTTTAACAACTTAGAAAAAGTCACAGGCTTCAGTGACTGAAACTGGAGTGACTATGAATAATGTAACTGTTGTCCAGGTACTTCAGTAGACACTAAACTAGGTCACATGGACCCAGAAGCGGTCTTCCCTGGCCGGAAATATTTTTAATGCAAAACAAGAAGGGTATAGAATGTAATAATAGTTAATGAATTCCTATGATAATTTTTTTTTTTTTTACAAAACAATGATGGATGATGGATTGATGTATATAGTAAATGCACATCATATTAAAATTTGTAAGCCATTATGCTGGCCATACACTGATTGAAATCCGGCCGTTTCAGAAGGGACTGTCTGAATTTTGATCAGTGTGTGCCTGTCCCTGCTTTACAGAAGTCGACTCCTGTCAAAAGGACACGCTGGAAAATGTTTCTTGGCCTCTGAACAGTGTATTCTGACAACAGCAAGTCCCACTGTTAGAATACAATGTCCTGGCTGGTGGGAGTAGGAGATTCCCCTATCCACCTTGTTTCGGTGCACAGAGGATTCTGCTTCTTTTTTTTGGGGGGTTTAACGTGTTGGCTTAAAAAAAAAAAGAACTTCCTATGGCCGACTTAAGTATTAGCAAAACAATAGCTATAATTTACAAATGTGACTATACCGACCTTTCCAAAATTCTTAAAGTATAACTAAAGGCAAAACTTTTTTTTAGATTTAGATGAAGTAGAGAGGGATTAGAACACCTATCAGTTTTTATTGCTGTCTGTGCCCCCATTAAGGAGATCCCCCTTTCTATTTTAAGTTTATTCTTGAAAGAAAAAGTAAAAGAAAATGTTGGGTTCTCCCCAGAAAAATAGAAGAGGGGACATTTTCCAATGGGGACACTAGTTCTGTTGACCTGGGGTCCCCAAAGAATGCCCTTAATTTGCAGGGATTTTCTCTCACTTCCTGTTTGGTTATGGGACAGGAAGTGAAAGACACATTATATTTTCCATTTGAGCAGCACACAACCTAATTTATTCAATTTTGCCATAATGTTCTTTATATTATCCTCTGTAAATTCTGTAACCAAACCTCTGTGTATCTTCTGTTATTCTCAGGCATGAAGAGCGACCTATCTCCACAGTTCTCTTTCCAGAATAAAAATTACAGGTGAAGTAATAAGCATGCTTCTTCAACAATGTTACCAAGTAACACACCTGTGCTGTGTTAGTAAGTTGCTGTTTGGTACATATAAGAACAAGTTTAAAATACTTACATTGAATTATGGTATCACTTCTATTCCCCAAAACAGAACCAACTTCTAGATCTGTCTGAACACCTTTATTCTTGAAAGATTGATTTGTATCTTCCACATCCAAATTTCCAGTTTCACATTTTTCTAAAAGAGAAAGCAACAATTCAGAATTGATTTGACAATTCTTTAATGGGCAAAGAATATGTTGACCAGTTCATTAGTGCTGTTTATTGCAGTCCAGACAGAGCGACTTCTTTCTACTAGCATCTGGACTACAGGAACAGAGAAATTCCAATTTTCTATTGAGCAGAAGTTTATGCAACTAGGAGGGGGCTTACCTGATCCATTGTCTGCAATTAAATGGAAATTAAGCACTGAAATTTTATTTTCAGGTATACAGACATTTTTTCCACAATGATGGTTTATTCATCTGTACTTTATTTGGCTTGTTCAACAACACAACAAAAATGTTCAGAGTAGAGTGACAACGATCAAGTTATCTGAATGACTGACACAGACTGCTGCAATTTGAACTATAGGATCCCAAGCAGGGCCACTTTTGATTCTGGTGGATATTTCTTAATATCAATTTAAACTAAGTACATTAGTTACAAAGTTTATTAAACATCATTCTTAAAAAATCGATTTTAGGACATTTAAAAGCCTAATAGGTCACACACACACGTCCAGTCTTCCACTCAAGGATAGAACCCCACTAACCGACACAATCCCTTATATATGGGAAGAAAAAAAAACTTCTGGCAGATTTATTATCTCCACATTTGTGACACTGATGGGAACTGATGAGGTGGCACTGATGGGCACTGATGAGGCTGCACTGATGGGCACTGATAGGTGGCACTGATAGGTGACACTGATAAGGAGCACTGGTGGGCACTGTTGGGACTGCTATCAGTGTACATGTCCCTTTTACACAAGCTCTCTTCTCTCCTCATGCTGTCAGTGTGAGGAAACTAGTGCCAATAACCTGCTTCTGTTTACATCTGTGATTAGACACATCTGATCACATGGTAAAGAGCCACTGATTGCCTCTTTACCTCAAACTGTGACCAGCAGTGTCTGGAGGATACTGTGATCATAGAGCAGGCATCGATCACGGGAAGTCATCATATGAAGGTCTCCCTGAACTAGCTGGCCATACTGTAGCCGTCATTCAGCTATAGCATGGTCAGCAAGTGGTTCAGCAGCATTAAAATTAAACCCAAAACACAAACAAACATGTATTATATTGCAGCTTACCGATTCTTTAACCACTTCAGCCCTGGAAAGATTTACCCACTTCCTGATCAGGCCATTTTTTGTGATACAGTACTACATCAATTTAACTGACAACTGCGCAGTCGTGCAACGCTGCACCCAAACAAAATTGATGTATTTTTTTTCCCCGCAAATAGAGCTTTCTTTTGGTGGTATTTTATCACCTCTGTGTTTTTATTTTTGTTCTATTTCTATTGCTATTTTGTGCCATTTCTAAAAAAAAAAAAAAAAAAATTAAAAAATAATGTATTGATCAGTTTAGGTTTAGTTTAGATATGTATTCTGCTACATATTTTTGGTAAAAAAAAACTAAAAATAGAAATAAAAAAAAAAAATCACACTAAGTGTATATTGATTGGTTTGCACAAAAGTTAGCGCATCTACAAAATAGGGTATAGATTTATGGCATTTTTATTATTTATTTATTTTTTACTAGCAATGGCGGTGATCAGTGATCTTTAGTAGGACTGCGACATTACGGTGGACAGATCGGACACCAAACTAACATTTTAGATACTTTTTTGGGGAACCAATGACATTATTACAGAATCAGTGCTAAAAATATGCACTGTTTTGTACTAATGACACTGGCAGGGAAGGGGTTAATATCAGAGGCGATCAAGGGGTTAAATGTGTTCCCTGCAGGTGTTTTCTAACTGTATGGGGGACTGTGTGACTGGGGAAAAACACAGATCCGTCTTCCTGCTTAGAAGAATGACAGGATCCGTGATCTCCCCCATCAGAATGGAGATCTGCCTGGTTTACACAGGCAGATCCCCATTCTGTCACTGCGGGGAACAATCGTGCGTGGCCAGAGGACATCGAGTCCGCCGGACCTGCTGACTGGCTCCCCCGCTGGCCAATGGGAGTGCATGCTTCCGGTGGCGGGCACGCGCCCAGAAAAGCTTGTTCCCGAGCCGATGTACAGCTACAGCGATTCACAGTATAATGGCACCAGCTGGTCGGAAAGCGGGTAATGTGGTGGCTGCATTCGTTTTTTTTAAGCTTCCTTTTTTTTCCAGATAACATTTTAGTCAAGGTTTTACAATTTTACAACAAACCACAAAAGTAAATAAACAATAAAAAAAACACAATACAATGCACTTTGATAGCCATACATTTCCATAGTACTAGTACAAAAGATTTAGCACTACAAAATAGCACTACAAAAATAATAACAAGGCCAATTAAGGCCAATTAACCAAAAATCAGTTCAATATACAAATAGAGAGGTAACTTTCACAGCCTTATTGCATTAATGACTTTACTCAAAGTTCTCGATGCTTAGAATTACGACTAAAGCCTCGAGCACACGATCGGATGTTCATCCGGGAATTGTGTGATGAGAGACTGTTTGCTTAAAATCCAACCGTTAGTACACGCTATAAGACAATTGTTGTCCAACTTTCCGCAAACAAATGTTGGATGGCAGGCTAGTAAATTTTCAGTGGACAATGGTCTGTTGTCAGATTTTCCTATCGTCTGTACACAAATCCGTAACACAAAAGTCCAAAGTACAAACATGCATGCTTGGAAGCAAGGACTAGTCGCAAGCGGTCGGTCTTGTAAACTAGCGTTCGTAGTGGAGAAAATGCAGCAAATTATGCAGTCTCGAAATGCAGCGCACATTGTCTTGTTCTTTAACCACTTACAGACCGGACCATTTTGCTGGTCAAAGACCAGACCACTTTTTGCGATTCGGCACTGCGTGGTTTTAACTGACAATTGCGTGGTCGTGCGACGTGGCTCCCAAACACAATTGACGTCCTTTTTTTCCCACAAATAGAGCTTTCTTTTGGTGGTATTTGATCACCTCTGCGGTTTTTATTTTTTGCGCTATAAACAAAAATAGAGCGACAATTTTGAAAAAAACACATTATTTTTTACTTTTTGTTATAATAAATACCCCCCAAAAATATATAAAAAAACATTTTTTTCCCTCAGTTTAGGACGATACGTATTCTTCTACATATTTTTGGTAAAAAAAAATTGCAATAAGCTATTATTGATTGGTTTGTGCAAAAGTTATAGCGTTTACAAAATAGGGGATAGTTTTATGGCATTTTTATTAATATTTTTTTTTTTACTAGTAATGGCAGCGACACATCGGACATTTTTGACACATTTTTGGGACCATTGTCATTTATACCGCAATCACTGCTATATAAATGCAGTGATTCCTGTGTAAATGACACTGGCAATATTCTACACAATATTTTTTTTATCGTGCATTAAAAAAAGAAAAAAAAAAGCAAATCGGAAATGCTATCTGCCATCCAAATATAAAGAGTGCATTCTATGCATACAAAAATATAGAAAATATAACAAATACAATCATTATTCCAAAAAAAAAAAAAGGAAATTAGTAATTGACGAAGGGCTGAAAATCCCCAGTCCAGCAGGCTTGTTGGAGGTCTTGTGGCAGGTATCGCCATGCTTCTGTGGTGGGTGGGGTGGCTGTGGAGGTGGGGCCTTAAAAATTTCAAGAGCCATCAGCACGCCCACAGACGACCAAGCTGCAGCCTCTTCAGTTGGGCCTGCCACTGCAGGTTCCATGTCACCTGGCAGTGAGGCAAGGTAGCTAGTCACATTCCTCCTTAAAACTTGCAGAGTGCCATGGTTGACTGGAGTCAAAAACAGTGGGAAACGACTCGATAGGATGCCAAAGGCAGTTTTTAACCACTCTTCTGGCACAAGAGAGTCTGTAATTGAAGATTCTCTGCTCTGGGGTGAGGTTCCTCATAGGAAATGGCTTCATCAAGTGTTCTCCCAGATTGGGAGGAAGAACGGGGTGCTAATGTAAACAAGCATCTCCCCTGTTCTGCCTAGTGACAGTGTCACTGATCTCTGCTCCCTGTGATCGGGAGCACAGATCAGTGACATGTCACCCTCCCCAATGGTTAGAAACACACCCCAGGACACACTTAACCCTTACCCTTCCCCCTAGTGGTTAACCCCATTCACTGCCAGTGTAATTTACACAGGAATCAGTGCATTTGTATAGCACTGATTTCTGTATAAATGACAAATGTGTCAAAAATGTCCGATGTGTCCATCATAATGTCGCAGTCATGATAAAAATCGCAGATTGCCGCCATTACTAGTAAAAATAGGATTTTTTTGTACTCACCAAAAAATCCCTTTCTCTGTAATTCACGGACCGACACAGCTCCTCTGTTAGGGCATTATGCCCTATTACTAGGAGATACTAAGCATTAGTTGTAATACAACACTCAGAACTCTTAGTTCTGCCCAGGGGGCGGTCTCTTGGGCAACAACCCCCCAGCCTGCCATGCAGTCATCAGTACATCAGTACATCAACAAGCAGTATAACGTAAAGAGAAAAAGGAGGAGCGGGTGCTGTGTCGGTCGGTGAATTACAGAGAAAAGGATTTTACGGTGAGTACAAAAAATCCTATTTTCTCTTATATTCTGACGTCGCCGCCGGGTTGCGGACGTACGCAGGAGAGGGGGATGCCATACACGGGGAGGAAAGGGCAAATATGGATATATGAGGATATATAAAAGGGCAAATATGGATATATGAGGATATATAAAGATGGCGCCCGGTGTGTCTGTCCATGTTGGTGCGCATGCCCTGTTCCCATCGGGTCACAGCAGTCACCCGGAAGAGTCTGATGGACACACCAAGATGGCGTGCATGGTGTCCAGATATGGTAGCGCGCATGCACATCAGTCATCCATCAACAGGGATAACCAAACCCCGGAAGTGGTGTGAATATCATCACAACCTAACCACGCGCATGCGCCTTACCTGCAAGGGTAAGATGAGTAGACGGGAACAAGGAAGCAAATCGTGAACACCTATATAAAGGCGCCATCAACCAAGATGTGGGAATCCATGCACGGAGGAAAAACACTCACCTCTGAGGCACCCCCACTCTCTGTATAAATTCCACTGAGAAACTCTTCAACCAAAGGAAAGAGCCAATGCTAAATAGGGATAGATGCCCATGCCCCCCTCTCTAAAGATCCCCTCTTCCCAAAAGATAGGCATAATATGCATGAAATGGCTGATTAAATATTCACGAATAGAATGCCCTGGGCATTCGTATGACCTACCCAAGAAGGAATCCGAACCGATAACCACCACCTCCACAGACCGGGCTATAGTTACATCAACCAAATTCACCATATAGGTTTAGAAGCATCGAGATCGAATTTGGACAAATAAGGAAAAAAAAAATAATTGGTAATAAAAATTTCAGAAAACACTTGTAACTTAGAGCATCGTTAAGTCCAGGATATTGTAATGCAGTTAATTCATAAATCCACCTGGTTTCCTGTTGCAGGAGGATCTTATCATAATCATCCCCTCTCGGACCAGGTGGAACATGTTCTAACGCAAAAAAATGCATCTTACTGCTGTCAAAATTATGATTCATGCCAACATGGCGACTGATTGGAGTTTCCATGCATTTTTTGAGAATAAGGGAGACGTGGTCTCTAATCCTGCAGAAAAACTGTCTTTTTGTTTTGCCGATGTAAAAAGCGTCACATTCGCATTGCATTATATACACAATGCCAATGGACTGTCAATTGACAGAAAAATTGGGTTTATGAATACGACCATTGGGTAAGGTAATAGAGCGAGCCGCATAGATGTATCTACAAAAGCTACACCTGTGACACGGTCGCGTACCTTTATTCGATTCATGGAGACCCCCCCCAGGTGGGGTATAATGGCTTTGGACTAGCTTATCCTTCAGAGATTTGGACCGTCTGAAGGTGATCTCTGGGTAAGGCTTAAGATGTTTTGCAACTTTATCATCCCATAGGAGGAGGTGCCAATATTTGGTCAGGATGTCTCGCACCTGTTTATGTTGTCCCGAGAAAGTTGTAACCAGTCTGACTCCAGATCCCCATTCATATTTATTTCTGTTTTTTGATTTATGTAGTAAAGTGTGTCTCTGCTGATTTTTAGCTATGCAATAAGCTTTTTTAAGGCTGGTGCGACTGTATCCCCGCTGCAATAGCCGTAGATACAGTGCACGAGCTTCTTTATCAAAATCCTCAGTAGAGCTACAATTTCGCTTCAACCGTAGGTACTGTCCATACTGCACGCTTGAAACTAGTGGTGCAGGATGTGATGAAGTTGCATGTAGAAGCGTATTTCCTGGTGAAGGTTTATGATAGAGAGTAGTGCCAATGCTACCGTCTTCATTGACAAAGATCTGAACGTCCAAAAACGTTAGTCTAGACTGACTAAACTCATACGTAAACTTCAAATTGTAACTGTTAGTTTTTAAACTTTCAAGAAAATCAATAAGGGATTCTTTCGAACCAGACCAAATAAAGAAAATGTCATCTATGAATCGTCGCCATAACGGCAAGGATTCCATGAAAATCTGCATATCATCCTGATAAAACAGGTCGCAACCTGCAACCTGTACCCCCCAGGTACAGGTTGGCATATGAAGGCGCACATTTGGTCCCCATAGCCACACCCTGCACCTGGAGGAAGTGGGAATTGCCAAACAGAAAAATGTTATTTGTCAAAATAAATCTCAACAAGTCAAGAATGAATGTATTGTACTGGTCTGAAACATCACTACTCTCCCTGATGAAGCCCTCCACAACTGCTAATCCCCAAGCATGGGGGATGGAGTTGTAGAGGGCCTCAACATCCAAAGAAACCAGCCAGGACCCTTTCTGGATATCAACCCCATCCAGGGCCCTGAGTAAATCCCTTGTGTCCTGCAGATATGATGCCAACCCCTCCACATGTGGCCTTAAAAAAATCATCTACCAATTGGCTGGCTTTTTCTGTTAGAGATCCATTCCCCGAAACAATAGGGCGACCTGGGGGTTTGGTAGAATTCTTATGTATCTTAGGAAGCACATATAGGGTCAGTGTACGTGGTGAGGTAACATTAAGAAATTGCCACGTCTTCTTAGTAATTAATCCAGACCGGTATGCTGATCCAATCAGATGTGAATATCTAGTAGACGTTAAAGTAAGATGACTAGGGGATACCTTTCTATACCAATCTTGATTACATAAAATGTTCTGGACCATGCTTTCATACTGTTGGGTATTTATAATTACCAAGTTCTCCCCTTTATTTAATAATTATGTTAGAGTTTTGGTGTAAGGACCTTAATGCATCTACCTGACATGGAGTTAGATTGGAACTAGGTGGACTTTTCCACCTGGTTTCAGAAATTTCTTTGGTGACTTGGCATGTGACTGCCCATACATTAGGATTACCCTGTAAGGAAGGAAAGGTGCGAGATTTGAGTTTATACTCTGGTGGTTTGGATAGTTTTGGGTCGACCATGTGGAGAGGCACAGCCTGATCGCTCTTAGCTCGAGCAGATTGATCGGCAACTTGGATTCTTCCGCCGACCAGAGGCCCTGAACCGATTGAACCCCCATCACTCCACCCCAGCCAGATAGGCTGGCGTCTGTTTTGTTAACACTGTCCACTTCAGAGGTAGGAACGACTTCCCAGACTGAATCACCGGGGACCTCAGCCAGCAGATCAGTGAATCTTTGACTGACTGGCTCACCTGGATCTGTCGATCCAGGGAGAACTGAGATTTGTCCCATTTTGTCAAAATCTCTTTCTGCAGGACTCTGGTGTGGAACTGGGCACATGGTACTGCTTCGAAGGAGGCTACCATGAGCCCCAGTACTCCCATGCAGAAGGGGAGCGATGGCCACTTGCGGTTCATTTTTACCACGGATCTGAGAGTCTGCAGTTTGTCTGAAGGGAGAACACTCTCGCTTCCCTAAAGTCCAGCAGCAAGCCCAAGTACTCCAGATGCTGGGTCTGTACAATCACCAACTTCTTAAGGTTCAACAGCCAACCAAATTCTTGCAGGGTCTGCATGGTGATCGCCACATCCTCCTCTAATTCTGAGGCAGAAGATGCCCTCAGGAGGAGATTGTCTAGGTATCCCATGATCGCGATCCCACATTGCCACAGCAACGCCAAAACTGGAGCCAATACCTTGGTAAAGACTCGGGGGGCTGATGCCAGACCAAAAGGGAGAGCCACAAACTGGTAGTGGGCTTCCCCCCCTGCAAATTGCAGAAACTTTTGATGCTGAAGGCATAAGGGTATGTGCAGGTACGGGAGTCCCCTTGATGGAGTGCAGCGACTACTGAGCGAACTGATTCCATTCTGAACCTCTGCACTTTCACAAAGTGATTGAGGGCATTTAGGTCCAAGATTCGACGTACCCCTTCCTTCTTGGGAACTACAAACAGATTTGAGTAGAATCCCTGGAAACGTTCCAATTCCGGAATCAGTACAGCCACCCCGTGACTCAGCAGGTCCCTCACTGCCCCCAAGAGTGCCTCCTGGAGAGTCGGGGTTACTGGTTTGCTGGAGGGGAAGAATCTGTTTTGCGGCCAAGAGAGAAACTCTATCTTGTAGCCGGAGGAAATCAGATCGCAGACCCATTGGTCGGATAGTCGAGAGGACCTCCGGGCTGCAAACTCCAGAAGGCGACCCCCCACCCGAGACATGGGTGAGGACAAACCTTCATGTGGTAGCACTTTTGTTCGCAGGGGAGTAGGAGTAGGGTATTCTTACCACCAGTGGCATTTTTAATAATGTCATCCAAAGAGGCTCCAAGAGCCAGTCGCCAAGGAATGGAAGACACTGCTGACACTGAAGCCCTGGATAACAGAGGAAGAGTATCCAGGGCCACGTCACAAACATACTTAAGGCCTTGTACTAGTTGGTCTGCTAGTTCCACGCAGACAGGAGAAGCCTGTTGCTCTCCCAATTCGCAGTGCAACAGTTTTGCCCACTCAGTGTGTGCGACACAAGTGCGGACGCCAGTACTGGTCGCACGGCGGACCCCACAATCGTAAACAAGGAACGAGACACTGCCTTGGCCTTCCTGTCGGTGGGATCCTTAAATGCAGGACTCCCCTCTACCGGGATCGTGGTTACTTTATTTAACCTGGATACTGGAGGGTCCACGACCGGAGGAGCCGACCACTTCTTGAGAAGGCTTTCCTCAAAAGGGTAACACACCGCTATGGATTTGGGGACCTAAAAGGTCCATTGCAGGTAAGTCAGATACGGGAACACCTCAGGTGAATGTGCTGGCTTGTGGGAACCAAATCAGCAGAGGGATCTGCTGGCTTCTGAATCTTTAGGGCATCACGCACAGCTGTGATAAGTGCTCCAACAACCGCTTTGTCGTGCACGGACCCAGACAGGGACTGTGCATAACATCAGCATGGCCTCACAGACACCTTCCAGGGGCATGAAGAACAGAAACCAGGACACAGCTAGCCAGCGCAACACCCCCCCCCCCCCCGGGTGAAAGCCCCCCGGAGAGCCCCTGCATAGATACACACACACCGCTCAGCAGCCACATGCAGCATCCCCCACAGGAGGGGGGAGGGAACATAGGGACAGGGAGAGAAGTGAGGGAGGTGAGGGACCCCGAATAGACCTCCCAGGGAATGCCCAGCTGCTCAGCCCCGCCAAGGCAGGGAGAGCTGTACTTACCAGTCCTGAAGAGCTGAGAGACATTCCATCACAGACCCACTCACTGATTAGTACAGGGTGGCTGCTGGCCCAGCATACTGTGACATAGACATCAGTAGCCCCGTCATATGTATGCCACGGAGCATAAAAGCTCACCGACCATCTATGGAGCTGAGATTTCGTCGTGGTCTGCCTAGCGCGTAACTGCGGCCTGCACACGCACGCACGAGTATTCAGCCTGTCACCCAGCTGGCTGTTGATAGTACATCACAGGATCAATCATCTAGCGCAAAAAGTCACACTTCTGTGGAAAAAAGCACGGACCGATGGGCACGCAGTTTTCCTAGGTCCTTCTCCTTCACTAGGCAAAATAAAACTGATGACTGCATGGCAGGCTGGGGGGTTGTTGCCCAATGGCACAGCCCCCTCGGCGGAACTAAGAGTTCTGAGTGTTGTATAACAACTATTGCCTAGTATCTCCTAGTAATAGGGCATAACAACCCAATGGCTAAGAGAGGAGCTGTGTCAGTCGGTGAATATAAGAGAAAAAAAAAGATGAATAAAAATGACATAAAACTATCCCCTATTTTGTAAACGTTATAACTTTTGCGCAAACCAATAAATAAACGATTATTGCATTTTTTTTTACCAAAAATGTGTAGAAGAATAAGTATTGGCCTAAACTGAGGGTAAACTATTTTTTTTATATATTTTTGGGGGATATTTATTATAGCAAAATGTAAAAAATAATGTCTTTTTCAAAATTGTCACTCTTTTTTTGTTTATAAATTTAAAAACGCAGGTGTGATAAAATACCACCAAAAGAAAGCTCTATTTGTGGGAAAAAAAGGGACGTCAATTTTGTTTGGGATCCACGTTGCACGACCGCGCAATTGTCAGTTAAAGCGACGCAGTGCCAAATCGCAAAAAGTGCTCTGGTCAAGAAGGGGGTAAAATCTTCTGGAGCTGAAGCGGTTAAAGGGAAAAACTTACCCAAATATAGTCCTTCCGCAATACTTGAATAATGGCTGAGCAAGTGTCTGGAATAATTAGACCCAGAGCCTGGGGGGAGATGCCAGTGGTAAACTTGAGATCCTGGAGACTTCTCCCCGTCGCCAAGTAACGCCTTTGCTCTGGAGTGATTGGCCAACAATTGTTTATCGTTTGTATGCAAGACAAGTTCACGGCACACGCCCTTTGGACAAAAGTCTGACGCGTTGTTAGTCAACAATCTGATCGTGTGTACAAGGCTTAAGGCGCCATACACACATTCGATTTTCTGCATATTTTTGTCTTCAGATTTACCAAAACCATATAATATGAGGTCAAACCTTAACCATTTCAATTTGTTTGTAAAGTTGTATCATGTGTATGGGGTTTAAAGCCTTGTACACACGATCAGATTTTCAGCAGGGAATTGTGTGATGACAGACTGTTTGCTTAAAATCCAACCATTAGTATGCTTCTTCAGACAATTGTTGTCCAACTTTCCGCCAACAAATGTTGGATGACAGGCTAGTACATTTTCAGCAGACAATGGTCTGTTGTCAGATTTTTGTATCATGTGTACACAAGTCCATCACACAAAAGTCCAAAGTACAAACACGCATGCTCGGAATCAATGCTCACCAAACACGATATTAGCAGAAGGTGCCCAAAGAGTGGTGCTCAAGGGCTGAAATCCCACGTAATACATCACTAGTATGCAAATCAGGTTCCTGGCATACACCCTTCGGAAAAAAGTCTGATACTCTGTTGGCCAACAATCCGATCGTGTGTACGAAGCCTAAGGCCGCGTACACACGGGCGGATTGTCTGTCCAACTTAGTCCGCTGAACCGTGTTTCAGCGGACAATCCGCTCGTGTGTGGGCTTCAGCGGACTTTTTCAGCGGACTGTCTGACGAACAAAGTCTTACGGAATTTCCGTAATACAGTCCGTTCAAACTTGGTTTTGTCCGTCCAAACTTGGTTTCAGCGGACAGTCCGCTCGTGTGTAGGCAAGTTGGACGAACTAAGTATCGCGCATGCTCAGAAAGGATTTACACGGCCGAAGGTTGCATTGCAGTGTATAGGACGTCGTTTTTCTAGTCCCGTCATACGTGCTGTACACGTCATCACGCACGCTTTCAGCGGACTGTCTGCTCATCGTGTGTGGTCAAGTCCGTTCATTCAAAATTTGGACAGACTGTCTGTCGGATTGTCTGACGAACTTAGTTGGCCAGACAATCCGCCCGTGTGTACGCGGCCTTAGGCAGATTTTTGTCCTCAAATTTACCAAAACCATGTAATATGTGGTCAAACCTTAAGAGTATGAATTTGTATGCAATAAGGTAGACCCTTGTACTACATGGTTTTGTTAAACCTGAAGACAAAAATCTGCAGAAAATCTAATAGTGTGTATGGGGTCTACAAACCACCATTTCTCATAGACCATTCACCATCACTGATGAGAGTAAAAGTATTCTCGCGCCTACCAATGTGTCCTAAAACTAGTGGGGTTGCAGCAAAACACCGGCAGGGGTATACACCCTCCCCAGATTAAGTAATAATGGTTAAGAGATGGTGTTGCGCTCCGACTACATAAATCTAATTAAATTAACATGTGCTCAAATGACAACCAAAACAGTAATAAACTAAAGTGTGGAACTGTATGTTTAAATAAACTCAGACAATGTGCATAAATATTAAAGTGCAATACACCAGGTCACATTGTGCGCTTGACAAAAAACTTGGTATGAGAAATCCTCTATAGATGACAGTGAGATAATATTAAGTATATATCCGAATATATAGATGATATGACAAAAAAAAAAACCTGAGTGTCGTTATAAAAGTGCAAAACAGATCAAAGAATACACAAAATACTAATAATCCATGTGTAGTGTGTCACGTGTCTGAACAAAAATACTAATAGTCCATAAGCAGTGAAATATGTGTTTGAGCAAAAATTCCAAAAACAAAAATAAGGTGAACTATAGTTATATAGAGAGCATATCCATTTAATGATAAAATGCGTCCATTTGGTGATCAACAAAGCAGTATCCTGCGTGCTCCAAAGGCAGGGGGTGGATTCCACCAGTGCTCCTATCCCTGTAATATCCTCACACTAGGTGCAGTAATTACCTTACCTTACTGCTGTAAGGTAAACAGCATTTCAAAAGTGACGCTTGTTGTCCAATGTAGGTTCAGTAGGTGATGTAATCCTGGACTCTCATTCACCGTGGGCACGTTGTAACATGCAGAGAAAGCAAGGGGAACACTCCAATAGTGAAGTACGTATTCACAATTTATTGGGTATAAAACGAAGGTAAGGTACTCACATTTAGAACAATAATAAAAGCACAACTTAAACGAACGCGTGTCACGTTCGCGCTTCCGGACGTCACTTCCGGTGTCCTTACTGGCCAATTGTGTTCCTACGCGTATCGTCAAATGACTTCATCAGGGAATAACAACTGGGGTAAGGGCGAACGTATAAATAGTGTCAGTAATTAGCAGCCATTTTTGTGAAGTCCATTGTGGCCCCATCTACGGCCATTTTCTCGTGGGCTAATATATATAGAGTAATGGTCAATGGACGTGGCAGTGACAGGAAATGTGCAAGCCTCACTTGCGATTATTTTGGGGAGGGTATTTTTTATTGTAGATTATCATTAACTGTTATAGCCCGCTGGGGAATACCCAGGAAACATTATTCTTATTGGCGCAGCCCCGAAGGTAATAACAGAACAACCCTTCTCATTAGCGTACCTGCGCAATAACGTTCGTTTCTAAAATGACATCTAGCATAAAACAACAAAGAGGAAAAGTATAGGCAATACTGGGCGAATATATTAAAATTGAAAGTGATTAAATACAAACAGAAAAGCTACACTAGTAAAACCATAGTCATAAAATTATTATGTGTAAGAGATATCGATAATTATATAAAATCTTAAGGTGTGTGGTATAGCATGGCCAATAATTGGGAATCAGCTATTGGCGATATAAATTATCAACAGATCCATTTAAAAAGCAGTGATGTCTAGGAGGGAGACAGTGATCTAAAACACACTTACGACTATTTACTAGATCACTAGCAGTGTATAAACTGAGTGATATGGGAAAAAGTTAAAAGTTATAGCTAAAATTGTGTGTATATAAGATCAACAATATATTGGACTAGGATGTAAGAATTCCATGATAACGGCCATCATAGATGGTCCTAACGGGAGTCATAATCGATCTCCAAGAGTAACACTAAAAACATAGACTGATTAAAAAAAGGGGAATAAAATATATATAAAAATAGAATAGAATAAGATAGAATATGTAAAAATATCAGAATCACTCTGATATGAGCGTTGTAGTTTAGTATGAGCGGTAGTCATAATCGATCTCCAAGAGTAACACTAAAAACAGAGACTGATTAAAAAAAAAAAAGGGGGAATAGAATATATATAAAAATAGAATAGGATAAGATAAAATATATCAAAATGTCAGAATCACTCTCAATTTAGGAGAGGACACCGGAAAAGAGATCCAAAATTCACATAATAGTAATTTTAAAAACATCCTGACAAAAGAAGCTTATAAATAATGTAGTCAAAAATCACTAATAAAACAATTAAGGTCAAAATCAATATTGAGTCCCTGGGGCGCAAAAGTGTCTAAAGTGAAAATCCATCTAGACTCTGCCTGACTTAGTGTTCTGACCTTATGGCTCCCTCTCCAATGTCTTTTGTAGGGTTCGATACCCCAAAACATAAGCTGGGTAGGGTCCTTGTTATGGTGTGTGCAAAAGTGCCTGGAAACGCTGTGCTTGTCGAAGCCATTAATGATGTTTTTAACATGCTCTTTTATTCGTACCCTTAAAGGTCTTTTGGTGCGGCCTACGTATTGCAAGCCACAACTGCATTGCAACACGTACACCGCTCCCTCGGTATTACAGCATACGAAATCTTTTATTTCGTACGTGTTCCCAGTGCTTGTAGACGTAAAATTAAATTTCTTTTCAGCTGGGCGTTTTGTTTTTAAGCATGAAAAGCACCTTTTACATGGGAAGAACCCTTTACCAGTGAAGAAAGTCAGGCCTGTGGGTGGGGGGTCGGGGACGTTCTTGACTATCTTGTCCCTTAAAGTTTTTGCCTTTTTGTACACAAATTTCGGGTATTCAGGCAACAATTCCTGTAAGTGTACATCTAAGCGTAGGATGTGCCAGTGTTTTCTGATAATCTTTTCAAATTTCTTGTGTTGAGCGTTGTAGTTTAATATAAGCGGTATCCCATCCATCCCTCGTGCCGGGGTGGTTTTATCTCTAATTAGAGTGGTTCGATCCATATTTTCGACTTCTGTAATTTTCTTTCTAATGTCTTCATTGTCATATCCCTTATTTATGAACCTCTGGCCTATCTTTTCAGCCTGCAGGCGGTAGTCCTTAGTGTTTGTACAGTTTCTGCGTAATCTTATCAATTGACCCTTAGGAATATTACACAGCCAGTTGGTGTGATGGCAGCTACCTCTTGGCAAGTAACTATTCCTATCGACATTTTTGAAATGGGTCTTTGTATATAATTTGTTATTATTTTGTGTCACTTCTAGATCTAGGAAAGATATTGATCCGGTACTTACTTCCCAGGATAGTTTAATGTTTCTGTTATTAATATTTAGTCCTTCCAAGAATCTAACTAGGCTGGTTGTTTCGCCTCTCCAGAGTATCAGAATATCGTCTATATACCTTTTATATATAGCCAGTTCTCTGGGTCTGTTGGTATACACCGCTTCATCTTCCCATTGGGCCATGAATAAACATGCCACACTGGGAGCAAATTTGGCTCCCATCGCCACTCCAGTTCTTTGATGGAAGTACTCACGGTTATGCCAAAAATAACTGTTTTTAAGGCAAAAGTCCAGACATTTGACCAAATATTTACGCTGGGAGCACGACAACGTGCTGTACTTTCTTAGGCCCCATTTTACAGCCTCACAGGCTTGATAGTGTTGAATCACCGTGTACAATGAAGAGACATCAACTGATGCCATAGTCCAGGGTCCTTCCTCTTCAGGTAGTTCTTCTAATATTTGCAGTACCTGCTTCGTGTCTCTCAGATAGGCTTCGGTTTTTGTGACCACAGGTTGTAAGAATTTATCTATGTATTCCCCCATTCTAGAGGTGAGGGAGTCAATCCCATTCACTATGGGCCTAAACGGGGGATCAATTTTATCCTTGTGTATTTTTGGTAAGGCGTAAATAATCGGAGTCCTGCATGCCTCTGGAATCAGGTATTTGGCTTCTTTTTTGCTCAGGATATCCTTTTTCAGCCCAAGGTGAACTACCTGTTCAAGTTCTTTCCTACATTTAAACATGGGATTCTTGGTTAGTTTTGTGTATGTAGTGTTATCTCCTAGTAGCTTCTTCATATTATCGCAGTACTGTACTTTTGAGAGGATGACAATTCCTCCGCCCTTGTCGGCGGGTCGGATAACGATATCTTTCCGCTTTGATAGTTTCTTAATCCCGTTTTTCATAAACTTTGGATCCTCACGCTTCTTGATTTTTAGTTCCTTGAGATCTTGTAGCACTACCTTTTTGAATACTTCAACATGTTTATTGTTGGAGACCGTTGGGTTGAACACCGATCTATTCCTTAATTCACTATGTGTCACATCCTGATCCGCTACCTGGATGCGTTTTTTGATGGGATTGCTCGCTAGATATTTTTTAATGTTTAATGTCCTAACATATTTTTGTACTCCTAGATACGTCTCAAATTTGTCCATATTCTTAGTGGGAGCGTATTTTAGCCCTTTATCGAGTACACCTATTTCCTCTTGAGATAAGGGCTGCCCACTCAGGTTGAAGATCCCCTCCCCTTTCAGTCTCTTCTTTGTCTGTAATCTTTTTCCGGCCCTCTTTCCTCTCTTCTTGGTGGACTTCTCCTTATGTCCCTGGTATCGTTTGGACGTCTCTGTGGGTGAGTCTCCATACCTCTCCCTAAAAAAGGCCTATTTTGATAGGCGTCCTGATAGTAATTTTGGCTTCTCCCGTCTCTATTCTCCTCATAGTGGTCTGATATTTTTACATATTCTATCTTATTCTATTCTATTTTTATATATATTTTATTCCCCTTTTTTTAATCAGTCTATGTTTTTAGTGTTACTCTTGGAGATCGATTATGACTCCCGTTAGGACCATCTATGATGGCCGTTATCATGGAATTCTTACATCCTAGTCCAATATATTGTTGATCTTATATACACACAATTTTAGCTATAACTTTTAACTTTTTCCCATATCACTCAGTTTATACACTGCTAGTGATCTAGTAAATAGTCGTAAGTGTGTTTTAGATCACTGTCTCCCTCCTAGACATCACTGCTTTTTAAATGGATCTGTTGATAATTTATATCGCCAATAGCTGATTCCCAATTATTGGCCATGCTATACCACACACCTTAAGATTTTATATAATTATCGATATCTCTTACACATAATAATTTTATGACTATGGTTTTACTAGTGTAGCTTTTCTGTTTGTATTTAATCACTTTCAATTTTAATATATTCGCCCAGTATTGCCTATACTTTTCCTCTTTGTTGTTTTATGCTAGATGTCATTTTAGAAACGAACGTTATTGCGCAGGTACGCTAATGAGAAGGGTTGTTCTGTTATTACCTTCGGGGCTGCGCCAATAAGAATAATGTTTCCTGGGTATTCCCCAGCGGGCTATAACAGTTAATGATAATCTACAATAAAAAATACCCTCCCCAAAATAATCGCAAGTGAGGCTTGCACATTTCCTGTCACTGCCACGTCCATTGACCATTACTCTATATATATTAGCCCACGAGAAAATGGCCGTAGATGGGGCCACAATGGACTTCACAAAAATGGCTGCTAATTACTGACACTATTTATACGTTCGCCCTTACCCCAGTTGTTATTCCCTGATGAAGTCATTTGACGATACGCGTAGGAACACAATTGGCCAGTAAGGACACCGGAAGTGACGTCCGGAAGCGCGAACGTGACACGCGTTCGTTTAAGTTGTGCTTTTATTATTGTTCTAAATGTGAGTACCTTACCTTCGTTTTATACCCAATAAATTGTGAATACGTACTTCACTATTGGAGTGTTCCCCTTGCTTTCTCTGCATGTTACAACGTGCCCACGGTGAATGAGAGTCCAGGATTACATCACCTACTGAACCTACATTGGACAACAAGCGTCACTTTTGAAATGCTGTTTACCTTACAGCAGTAAGGTAAGGTAATTACTGCACCTAGTGTGAGGATATTACAGGGATAGGAGCACTGGTGGAATCCACCCCCTGCCTTTGGAGCACGCAGGATACTGCTTTGTTGATCACCAAATGGACGCATTTTATCATTAAATGGATATGCTCTCTATATAACTATAGTTCACCTTATTTTTGTTTTTGGAATTTTTGCTCAAACACATATTTCACTGCTTATGGACTATTAGTATTTTTGTTCAGACACGTGACACACTACACATGGATTATTAGTATTTTGTGTATTCTTTGATCTGTTTTGCACTTTTATAACGACACTCAGGTTTTTTTTTTTTTTTTTTGTCATATCATCTATATATTCGGATATATACTTAATATTATCTCACTGTCATCTATAGAGGATTTCTCATACCAAGTTTTTTGTCAAGCGCACAATGTGACCTGGTGTATTGCACTTTAATATTTATGCACATTGTCTGAGTTTATTTAAACATACAGTTCCACACTTTAGTTTATTACTGTTTTGGTTGTCATTTGAGCACATGTTAATTTAATTAGATTTATGTAGTCGGAGCGCAACACCATCTCTTAACCATTATTACTTAATCTGGGGAGGGTGTATACCCCTGCCGGTGTTTTGCTGCAACCCCACTAGTTTTAGGACACATTGGTAGGCGCGAGAATACTTTTACTCTCATTTCTGATTTAAATACCCATTCATTCTTGCTGCCACAATGGAAGTCTTTTCCTTTATGGAAAAAAGGAAAATCAACTTAGAGCAGGTTTTTAATAGCTCAGACCCGAATGGCACTAAAAGTGGTGGCCTGGAGAGCCTAATACGCAGGCTAACCCATAACATGGAGAAGAAGGTGAGCCTTTGGTGGGATATAACCACCTTCGAGCAATACCAAAAGGACAAGATAGTCCTTAGACGTCTAAGATGGGACGTCACACCAAATGACGGTCTTACGGACCAAGAATCGATTGATGAATGGTTCGCCTTTTTTAATGGGAAAGGGTTGGAATTACTGGACTTCCTAATCAAAAGGAAGCAAAGAAAACTAAATAGAATAGATCAAACAATAGGAGAAATAAAGGGAGAACTGGAGACACATAAGGATAAGTTGGAACTCACAACTATGATGACACAACTAAATAAAGACCTTGTGAAGAAAGACAGGGAAGTGCAAGCAAGGAAAAGTAAGAAATATATTAGAGATATTAATGATTTTAAAAATGAAGATGTTTTTAAATGGCAAAGACAAGGAGGGATCTCTGATCCTATTTCTACATTTTCCACGCCTGAGAAGAACATGTCACAAGTAAACAGGCTAGAGGGACCACAACAAAATGATCAACAATATATAAACAAAATGGAGGTATCTAGATATCCGAGACAAGAAGAGAGCCGAAATGACTATAATTATTCGACTCCACAGAGGAGTGATAGGAGACCACCTCACCCCAACCAGACCCCACAAAATGGAGGTAAAAAACCATACTGGAAAAACAATAACAATTCTAATAGGAGGGGACAAAATAATAACTACAACAGACCGGGCTATGACCAAAGAGATAACAGAGGCCCACCGCAAGGAGCATATGGACAACGAGGAAGGAGCCCACCACAGAACTATGGAAATGGCCATAGAGACAGTTGGGGCCCACCTCAGGGCCATACCTACTCTCATGACCAATATTCGGTACCGACGTACAATCACTATGCCCCATTAAGGGACCACTATGAGGAGAATAGAGACGGGAGAAGCCAAAATTACTATCAGGACGCCTATCAAAATAGGCCTTTTTTAGGGAGAGGTATGGAGACTCACCCACAGAGACGTCCAAACGATACCAGGGACATAAGGAGAAGTCCACCAAGAAGAGAGGAAAGAGGGCCGGAAAAAGATTACAGACAAAGAAGAGACTGAAAGGGGAGGGGATCTTCAACCTGAGTGGGCAGCCCTTATCTCAAGAGGAAATAGGTGTACTCGATAAAGGGCTAAAATACGCTCCCACTAAGAATATGGACAAATTTGAGACGTATCTAGGAGTACAAAAATATGTTAGGACATTAAACATTAAAAAATATCTAGCGAGCAATCCCATCAAAAAACGCATCCAGGTAGCGGATCAGGATGTGACACATAGTGAATTAAGGAATAGATCGGTGTTCAACCCAACGGTCTCCAACAATAAACATGTTGAAGTATTCAAAAAGGTAGTGCTACAAGATCTCAAGGAACTAAAAATCAAGAAGCGTGAGGATCCAAAGTTTATGAAAAACGGGATTAAGAAACTATCAAAGCGGAAAGATATCGTTATCCGACCCGCCGACAAGGGCGGAGGAATTGTCATCCTCTCAAAAGTACAGTACTGCGATAATATGAAGAAGCTACTAGGAGATAACACTACATACACAAAACTAACCAAGAATCCCATGTTTAAATGTAGGAAAGAACTTGAACAGGTAGTTCACCTTGGGCTGAAAAAGGATATCCTGAGCAAAAAAGAAGCCAAATACCTGATTCCAGAGGCATGCAGGACTCCGATTATTTACGCCTTACCAAAAATACACAAGGATAAAATTGATCCCCCGTTTAGGCCCATAGTGAATGGGATTGACTCCCTCACCTCTAGAATGGGGGAATACATAGATAAATTCTTACAACCTGTGGTCACAAAAACCGAAGCCTATCTGAGAGACACGAAGCAGGTACTGCAAATATTAGAAGAACTACCTGAAGAGGAAGGACCCTGGACTATGGCATCAGTTGATGTCTCTTCATTGTACACGGTGATTCAACACTATCAAGCCTGTGAGGCTGTAAAATGGGGCCTAAGAAAGTACAGCACGTTGTCGTGCTCCCAGCGTAAATATTTGGTCAAATGTCTGGACTTTTGCCTTAAAAACAGTTATTTTTGGCATAACCGTGAGTACTTCCATCAAAGAACTGGAGTGGCGATGGGAGCCAAATTTGCTCCCAGTGTGGCATGTTTATTCATGGCCCAATGGGAAGATGAAGCGGTGTATACCAACAGACCCAGAGAACTGGCTATATATAAAAGGTATATAGACGATATTCTGATACTCTGGAGAGGCGAAACAACCAGCCTAGTTAGATTCTTGGAAGGACTAAATATTAATAACAGAAACATTAAACTATCCTGGGAAGTAAGTACCGGATCAATATCTTTCCTAGATCTAGAAGTGACACAAAATAATAACAAATTATATACAAAGACCCATTTCAAAAATGTCGATAGGAATAGTTACTTGCCAAGAGGTAGCTGCCATCACACCAACTGGCTGTGTAATATTCCTAAGGGTCAATTGATAAGATTACGCAGAAACTGTACAAACACTAAGGACTACCGCCTGCAGGCTGAAAAGATAGGCCAGAGGTTCATAAATAAGGGATATGACAATGAAGACATTAGAAAGAAAATTACAGAAGTCGAAAATATGGATCGAACCACTCTAATTAGAGATAAAACCACCCCGGCACGAGGGATGGATGGGATACCGCTTATATTAAACTACAACGCTCAACACAAGAAATTTGAAAAGATTATCAGAAAACACTGGCACATCCTACGCTTAGATGTACACTTACAGGAATTGTTGCCTGAATACCCGAAATTTGTGTACAAAAAGGCAAAAACTTTAAGGGACAAGATAGTCAAGAACGTCCCCGACCCCCCACCCACAGGCCTGACTTTCTTCACTGGTAAAGGGTTCTTCCCATGTAAAAGGTGCTTTTCATGCTTAAAAACAAAACGCCCAGCTGAAAAGAAATTTAATTTTACGTCTACAAGCACTGGGAACACGTACGAAATAAAAGATTTCGTATGCTGTAATACCGAGGGAGCGGTGTACGTGTTGCAATGCAGTTGTGGCTTGCAATACGTAGGCCGCACCAAAAGACCTTTAAGGGTACGAATAAAAGAGCATGTTAAAAACATCATTAATGGCTTCGACAAGCACAGCGTTTCCAGGCACTTTTGCACACACCATAACAAGGACCCTACCCAGCTTATGTTTTGGGGTATCGAACCCTACAAAAGACATTGGAGAGGGAGCCATAAGGTCAGAACACTAAGTCAGGCAGAGTCTAGATGGATTTTCACTTTAGACACTTTTGCGCCCCAGGGACTCAATATTGATTTTGACCTTAATTGTTTTATTAGTGATTTTTGACTACATTATTTATAAGCTTCTTTTGTCAGGATGTTTTTAAAATTACTATTATGTGAATTTTGGATCTCTTTTCCGGTGTCCTCTCCTAAATTGAGAGTGATTCTGACATTTTGATATATTTTATCTTATCCTATTCTATTTTTATATATATTCTATTCCCCCTTTTTTTTTTTAATCAGTCTCTGTTTTTAGTGTTACTCTTGGAGATCGATTATGACTACCGCTCATACTAAACTACAACGCTCATATCAGAGTGATTCTGATATTTTTACATATTCTATCTTATTCTATTCTATTTTTATATATATTTTATTCCCCTTTTTTTAATCAGTCTATGTTTTTAGTGTTACTCTTGGAGATCGATTATGACTCCCGTTAGGACCATCTATGATGGCCGTTATCATGGAATTCTTACATCCTAGTCCAATATATTGTTGATCTTATATACACACAATTTTAGCTATAACTTTTAACTTTTTCCCATATCACTCAGTTTATACACTGCTAGTGATCTAGTAAATAGTCGTAAGTGTGTTTTAGATCACTGTCTCCCTCCTAGACATCACTGCTTTTTAAATGGATCTGTTGATAATTTATATCGCCAATAGCTGATTCCCAATTATTGGCCATGCTATACCACACACCTTAAGATTTTATATAATTATCGATATCTCTTACACATAATAATTTTATGACTATGGTTTTACTAGTGTAGCTTTTCTGTTTGTATTTAATCACTTTCAATTTTAATATATTCGCCCAGTATTGCCTATACTTTTCCTCTTTGTTGTTTTATGCTAGATGTCATTTTAGAAACGAACGTTATTGCGCAGGTACGCTAATGAGAAGGGTTGTTCTGTTATTACCTTCGGGGCTGCGCCAATAAGAATAATGTTTCCTGGGTATTCCCCAGCGGGCTATAACAGTTAATGATAATCTACAATAAAAAATACCCTCCCCAAAATAATCGCAAGTGAGGCTTGCACATTTCCTGTCACTGCCACGTCCATTGACCATTACTCTATATATATTAGCCCACGAGAAAATGGCCGTAGATGGGGCCACAATGGACTTCACAAAAATGGCTGCTAATTACTGACACTATTTATACGTTCGCCCTTACCCCAGTTGTTATTCCCTGATGAAGTCATTTGACGATACGCGTAGGAACACAATTGGCCAGTAAGGACACCGGAAGTGACGTCCGGAAGCGCGAACGTGACACGCGTTCGTTTAAGTTGTGCTTTTATTATTGTTCTAAATGTGAGTACCTTACCTTCGTTTTATACCCAATAAATTGTGAATACGTACTTCACTATTGGAGTGTTCCCCTTGCTTTCTCTGCATGTTACAACGTGCCCACGGTGAATGAGAGTCCAGGATTACATCACCTACTGAACCTACATTGGACAACAAGCGTCACTTTTGAAATGCTGTTTACCTTACAGCAGTAAGGTAAGGTAATTACTGCACCTAGTGTGAGGATATTACAGGGATAGGAGCACTGGTGGAATCCACCCCCTGCCTTTGGAGCACGCAGGATACTGCTTTGTTGATCACCAAATGGACGCATTTTATCATTAAATGGATATGCTCTCTATATAACTATAGTTCACCTTATTTTTGTTTTTGGAATTTTTGCTCAAACACATATTTCACTGCTTATGGACTATTAGTATTTTTGTTCAGACACGTGACACACTACACATGGATTATTAGTATTTTGTGTATTCTTTGATCTGTTTTGCACTTTTATAACGACACTCAGGTTTTTTTTTTTTTTTTTTTTTTTGTCATATCATCTATATATTCGGATATATACTTAATATTATCTCACTGTCATCTATAGAGGATTTCTCATACCAAGTTTTTTGTCAAGCGCACAATGTGACCTGGTGTATTGCACTTTAATATTTATGCACATTGTCTGAGTTTATTTAAACATACAGTTCCACACTTTAGTTTATTACTGTTTTGGTTGTCATTTGAGCACATGTTAATTTAATTAGATTTATGTAGTCGGAGCGCAACACCATCTCTTAACCATTATTCACCATCACTACCGTAATGAATCTAAAGGCATACTGTAAGTGCATGGTTGTATTTGTATTGCTGCTGATAATTTTTTAACTTTTCAAAGGCAATGGTTACATCCTAATTGAATAGTAGAAAGCCGAATTGAGCCGTATACATAAGTGAAATGTGCTGGCCTTCTGGAGGGAAGGGCAGATGAAGGCATGGTCAATGAACTGTGATAGGTATTGCATTGAAATTTTTTTAATTAAATGTCGCAAAATGTCCTATGTCTTCTATATAAATCGTTTTTTATGCCACTATTTAAGGCAAGAGGAATATTAGGAGAATACACTATAAAACTAAAACAAAACATTGTAGACACAAGAGAAATTAATTTCCCATAAAAAATAAAGACTACCGCACAGACAACTAAAATTTTGTAGTAGCTGAAGTTTCACTTTCTTCTGAGCCATGGGTTTGCATGCACTATTCCTAGGTTAAAAAAATATATATTTTTTTTTTCAATGCTTGATCAGCTTTGTAAACAGTAAAAAGCTCAGGTTCCCATCTCTAACTTGTCAGCTGGTAGTACACCTACTTCCAGGCATACTCTACTAACTCTGCCTTTCTACACTAAACCAACGCAACAAAAAGGGAATAGAACAGGCTACAACTTTGCATATAAATAATTTTGGTTATGCACTCAAATAATAAACCAGCCCCAAATTTGCCCCTTAAATGTCCCTGTTGGCACCCTCCTGCCCAACCACCTTTGGCTGATAAACCAAAGATGTCTCCTGAACAGTGCCTTAATTTAATCAGCACTGGACCAACCACAAAATAGCTGGAAACCATTCATGCAAATAAGTTTTAAAAGTTAAGTGTCTGGGGAAATCACACAACATTTTACTGTATATGAAACATATAGCGTTAGTATAACATAGTCAAAAAATATTATCTGTCTTCAAAAGCTTGTTGACTATCATCTTTCAAATGCAGACTTCATTTTTAGCAGGCAGATGAGTATAAATGATTACAGAGGGCGTAATAGTGAAAGTAAAGTTAGCACACAAGTCTGTGAAAGGTTCAGGAAGGGGTTTGCATCTGTAATGAAATGTCATGAAGATTTATGCATGTGAGTCATCACATTGGAACTTGGTACTTCTGTAAGATGAAGAAGCTCTGTCATCTAGCAGTTAAGCAGTTGTTTTTCTATTACTCAAAACGTAAGACTTTGAGCATATTGTTTAAAAATGAAACAGAGAAGCATTCAGTTATTTGACTCTTGAAAATCCATCAAACTAAAAACAATGATGTTTGACAAATTTACTGTAACATACAGCTCCTGGAAGTTTTTGAGATGCAACATGAATGGATACAGCTATTTTGACATGTAGATTGAAAGCACTTCAAAGCAAAGTCTTCACTCATGTTTTTTTCAAGTGAGAATTAATTAATAACAGGGTATGCTCATGCAAGGTTATTCATGGACTTTACTTACACGTATTCCTAATTGCTCAGTAGCTTATTTGTTTATAGACTTTGAAATTATTTGTATTGATAGTTGTTACTTCATTGTTTTACATACATCATGCTTGGATTAATTAACAGGCACATGAATATTGCAAGCATTGTTTAAGTACTGTTTTTACTTGCTGTGAAAATATATGTGATGTTGCTGCGTGTTCCAACGTGTACAACTAAACAGTCAACTAAATAGTCATCTTATCAACCCATAGCAGCATGCAGGGAGATTTTGTTTTGCTTTGCTACAAAGTTAAGTCTATGTAAATATAGGTAATCTGTTCTTAACAAACACTATATGAATCAGCATTAACGTGGCACAGCATAACACCATAAGGTACTACTTTTTAACTTTGTTTTGTTGCCAGCGGTTTAGACATTATTGGCTGTGTGTTGAGTTATTTTGAGGGGACAGCAAATTTACATTGTTATACAAGCTGTACACTCACTACTTTACATTGTAGTAAAGTGTCATTTCTTCAGTGTTGTCACATTAAAAGATATAATAAAATATTTACAAAAATGTGAGGGGTGTACTCACTTTTGTGAGAAACTGTATGTCCCTTGTGCTGAGTTCTAGTTTTTTATTTTGGCTGCACTTAGGCTTTAGGTGAAGACAATGTCGTTCACATTTTTAGCGATCGCAAACCTATTTACTGTGCTAATTTTATGCCCCTTTTCAATATATTAACCACTTCAATACAGGGCACTTAAACACCTTCCTGCCCAGACCAATTTTGAGCTTTCAGCGCTGTCGCACTTTGAATGACAATTGCGCGGTCATGCTACACTGTACCCAAATGAAATTTTTATCATTTTTTTCCCACAAATAGAGCTTTCTTTTGGTGGTATTTGATCACCTCTACGGTTTTTATTTTTTGCGCTACAAATAAAAAAATACCGAAAATTTTGAAAAAAAAAATGTTTTTTTTGTTTCAGTTTCAAAACTTTGTAAATAAGTACGTTTTCTCCTTCACTGATGGGCACTGATGGGGCTACACTGATGGGCACTGATAAGGTGGCACTGATGGGCACCAATGTGGCACCAATGAAGTGGCACTGATAGGCGGCACTGATGGGCGACACGGATGGGCGACACGGATGGGCAACACGGACGGACACTGATAGGTGGCACAAATTGGCACTGATAGCTGGCACGGATGGGCGGCACGGATGGGCGGCACGGATGGGCATGGATAGGCGGCACAGGTGGGCATGGATAGGCGGCACAGGTGGGCATGGATAGGCGGCACAGGTGGGCATAGATAGGCGGCACAGGTGGGCATGGATAGGCGGCACAGGTGGGCACTCATAGGCGGCACAGGTGGGCACTCATAGGCGGCACAGGTGGGCACTCAGGCGGCACAGGTGGGCACTCATAGGCGGCACAGGTGGGCACTCATAGGCGGCATCGGTGTTATAGTAATGGATGCCAATCAGTGCCAAACAATAATGCATGCCAATCAGTGATGCCCATTGTGGGCACTGATTGGCATCCATTATGGGCACTGATTGGCACCCATTGTGCTGACTGGCATCCCTGGTGGTCTAGGGAGGATTATGGATTTTATTACCTTTTCCCTGGTGGTCTAGTGGTGTCCCTGGTGGTCCAGTGTGGGCATCCTCGGGGGGGGCTGTGCTGATAATCGATCAGCACAGACCCCCCCTGTCAGAGGAGCAGCCGATCGGCTCTCCTCTACTCGCGTCTGACAGACGCGAGTGAGGGAAAGCCGATCACCGGCTCTTCCCATTTACACTGTGATCAGCCGTGATTGGACACGGCTGATCACATGGTAAAGAGTCTCCGTTGGAGACTCTTTACCGAGATCGTAGTTGCCGGCTGTCAGACTGACACCCCGCAACAACGATCGCCGCGATGCGCGCCCCCGGGGGCGCGCAGCGGCTCATAATCCTAATCACGTCATATGACGTCCGGTTAGGATTATGAAACCACTTTGCCGCCGTCAATTCCCTATAGGGCGGGCGGCAAGTGGTTAAGCTTACTGGAATGCTAACAAATCACAAGAGAAGAAGTAGTAAAAAATAAATAAAGATAAGGGTATTTTAATAGAATAAAAAAATAGGATTTTTGTACGTAAAATCTGCCTATGGGCAGTCCTAGGTGGTATACATTCCCCTCTCTGTCATAGGACTTAAGTTTAATAACAAGCAGTGTCAGAAGTATTAAAAACTCCATAGAGGGGTGGGTGCTGGGTTTGTCAATGAACTCAGAGAAATGGATTTCACGATAAGTACAAAAATCCCATTTTCTGTTTAGTTCATTGACGGACACATCGCTCCATATTCAGAACCATAGGGACGTGCCCAAGCAGTTCCAAACATGAGGGGTGGGACAAAAAAAAAAAAATCCCAAGGCTAAACCCAAGAGCCAACCACAAAAAACAACTGGAGACCAACCTGAACAACACAACTGCAAGAGGGAACAGACCCTCTAACCAGCACCCTGCAAAACCTTGCAGTCAAAAGAAGCATCCGCAGATGCCAGCACATCCACTTTGTAGAATTTTGTGAAAGTTTGCGCCGACGACCAAGTGGCCGCCTTGCAAACCTGTGCCACCGACGCCTGATGAAGGAATGCCCAAGAAGCACTAAGCGCCAGATTAGAGTGCGCCATTACAGGAAAAAGAGGAACCTGACCCCTGATAGAATAGGCCTGAGTCACGGTCTGTCTGACCCATCTGGAAATGGTCACAGGAAAAGCGGACAGCCCTTTTCTTGGCCTGTCCGAGATGACAAACTGTGAGTCTGACCTCTGAAAAGACTCACTGGCTGTCAAATAAACCCGAATCGCCCAAACCAAAGTTCCTAAGGATGTTTGGGCCTAGGATAGCATAAGCAGGGGAATCTCCCGAATATTTTCAAAGGGAGGCTTCTGGAGAACTGAAAGCACCAAGTTCAGATCCCATGGCGGTAGAGGAGACCGCACCAGTGAAGTCAGATGTCAACCCCCTTGAATAAAAGTACGTACCAGCGAGTGCATGGCCAGGGAACGATGAAGGAAGACCACCAAGGCTGACACCTGCCCCTTGATGGTCCTGAAGGCCAATTTCTGCTCAACACCTCATTGAAGGAAGGTCATAATTCGAGCCACCGAAAAGGAAAGGGGTGAACGCAAACGGACTCACACCATGAAATGTACGCTTTCCACGCATGATGGTAGATCTTCCTAAAGTTAGACTTCAGCAGTGTCGGAACCACCAATCCAGGCAAACCTCTATCCTTCAGTGCCTGGCTTTTAACAGCCAGGCTGTCAAAGCCAGCGACTGTAAAGCAGGATGGAAGATCTGCCCTTAGGACAGTAGATTCTCCCTGAGAGGCAGTCTCCAAGGGATGTTGGCAGCCAGTCTGGGGCCACTAGAATGACTGATCCTGCGCAAAAGCCTCGGCAGAAGTTTGAGAGAAGGAAAAACATAGATCAGAAGATATCGGCCCCCGCAGGGTCAAAAGAGTGCCTAGACCCCTTAGACCAATGCCTGCCGACTGAGATAGTCCGGCTGCCAGTTTTCCACTCCTGGAATGTGTATGGTGGAGAGGGACAAAATTAAGTGTTCTTCCCACTGGAGAATGCCAGCTACTTCCAAGGCTGGCAACACATGCTTTGTTCCACCCTGGTGATTTACATAGGCCACCACCTTGGCATTGTCCGACTGGATCCATACCAAGAGCCCCCAGAGTCGATCCGTCCAGTGATCCTGGCACAACTGAATTGGCCAAAGACATTGATTGGTAGTCTGGACTCTTCCAATGTCCAACAACCCTGAGCAGAGCTCAGTCTCAGGACACCTCCCCACTTGGACAGATTGGCATCCATGGTGACCACTGTCCAATACAAGGGGAGAAAGGATTTGCCCTGCTGGAGAGCTGGAGAGCAAAGCCAGTAGACCAGGGACCCCCTGGTTTTCTGGCTCGGCCAAATCTGATTGTCCAGAGACCTTGCACACTTGTTCTATTTCACTAGGATCTCCTTTTGAAGGGACTTCTTATGGAACTGTGCAAATGGAACCGCCTCGAAAGGTAACTACCATCAGGCCCAGCACCCACATGCAACTCCAGAGAGAGGAGCAGCTGCTGGACAGAAGCAGATGAATCTCAGAATGCAACTTCTGGAGTTTTTCCAGACGAAGGAACACTCTGGCTAGAGCTGAATCCAGAGTCAGACCCAGATAATCCAATTTTCTGGATGGGATCAGAGCAGACTTCTGGTAATACAGAAGCCAACCAAACTCCTTTAGGGTCTGTATAGTGATCTCCACATTGTCCATCAAGGAAGCACGAGGAGTTGTTCAGGTTACCCAGTACCGCAATCCCCCGCTGACATAGAAGCGTCAAAACCGGAGCCAAAACTTTTGTGAAAACCTAAGAAGTGGAGGTGAGACCAAAGGGTACCGACATTACCTGATAGTGCTCTTATCCCACAGGAAAAGGGAGGAAGCGCTGGTGTCAGGCACATATTGGAATGTGCAGGTGCGCATCATTGATGTGGATACAAGCAAGAAAGTCCCCCTGATGTAGGGATGCCACCACCGTGCGAATACATTCCATTCTGAACTTCTGTACCCGCGCAAAGCAGTTCAGGTCCTTGGGGTCCAGGATTGGACGTACCTTGCCCTCCTTTTTTGGGACTGTAAACAGGTTTGAATATAAACCTTGAAATCATTCCGATACCAGGACTGGGACAATCACACCCTGAAGCAACAGGTCCTGCACCACAACCAAAAAGAGCTTGCAATCGGTCTGGGGACAGACAAACATTGGATGGGAAGAACCTTTCCTGGGGAAAAACAAAACTATCTTGTAACCGGAAAGTATCACCTCATTTGTCATTTACAAAGGAGGTCCATGGGCCCAGAAACCAGCGAAGACCTCCCCCCACCCCAGGCACGGGTGAGAGCATGCCTTCATGCTGAAGGAGCCTCATCCGCGGGTCTAGAGAATCCCGCCCTTGGCTTGCCAGATCAGGGCCCCTTGAGACCACCCAGAAGGACTTGATAGGTTTTGAACACTTGTCAGTGGACCCTGAGGGACAAAAAAACATTTTTTGAGCTGAGAAAGATGGGCAACATCTGCATTGAGGTTCTTTTCCCTTCCCAGACTGTGGAAGAAAGGTTCTCTTGAGACTCTTAATGATGTCATCCAGGGTAGCCCCAAACGGGCGATCACCTTGAAAGGGTAAATCAGTTAGAACTTTTTTAGAAGTCTGGTCCGCAGACCAACACTTAGGCCACAATACACGCCTAAGCAGCACTGCCAAAACAGAAAGCTTAGAGATCAAGGGGGCCGCGTTCAAAGAGGCATCACAGACGAACTGCAGCCCCTGGACCAACTGGTCCACAATTCAGCATGCTCATCCCCTTGGTCATGGTGCAAAAGTCCACTTCTTGAGAAGTGATTCCTCAAAGGGGTACCTCACAGTAAAGCATATAGGAACCGCAAAAGGGCCTTTTGGATGCTCCCATCCTTTATAGACTAACATGTCAAAATAGGAGGGAAAAGGAAACACCTTTGCCAAGCGAGACGTCTTATGGTTGCCAAAAGGGATGGGAACCTCCACTGTAGACACAGCTGCATCCTCCATTTTTAAAGTTTCCTGCACAGATATAACCAGTGCGTCAACTAGCGCCTTCTCGCGCGCAGCCCCAGGTGAGGAGGAATCATGCTCACTATCAGATGAATCAGGGAGCGTGGCTGCAAAGAAAGATGAGACAGGGGAAGGCGTTGGATGATTTTAAGTAGGCCGCTGCCCAAGGCCACCTCCACACGGGAATCAAAGAACTCTAGGGCCCTTATCAGGGCCGCTTACCAGGGTTAAAGCTGAACTCCGGGCAATCCCCCCCCCCCAATGCAGTGGGCCTGTGCCTGCACTGCACAGGTTAACTGCTTGTTTTATTCTAGGGGAGAGGACAGCGGCAATACACTTACTTGATCCACCAATCCACAGTGGTGTAGTGGGTAGCACTCTCACCTAGTAGTAAGAAGAGTTGCTGGTTCGAGTCCCAACCACAACACTACCTGCCTGGAGTTTGCATGTTCTCCCTGTGCCTGTGTGAGTTTCCTCCGGGTACTCCGGTTTCCTCCCACAATCCAAAGACATGCAGGTAGGTTAATTGGCCTCTGCCCAAAATTGGCCATAATATATGAATGGGGACCTTGGATTGTGGGCTCCTTGAGGGTAGGGACCGATGTGAGTTTGCAATGTACAGGGATAGGGACAATTGTAGACACTCACTCAGGTTGAACAGAATGGACTGGTGTCTTTATTCAACCTTAGCAACTATGAAACTATGAATCCTCCCAGCACAAGACCAGTCTGGCACCCCCGTGCTCCAGCGGTCTTGAAAATGGACTGTTCCTGATGTCAGCACGCTCCATAGACAGGAACAGTCCACCGCTGGACCATGGGGGATTGGTGGATCAGGTGAGTAAAAATGTTGTGCTCACCCCTAGAAAAGATGACCAGTTGACCCATGCAGAGTGGGGATAGCCCCACTGCAAGGTAAAAAAAATTCCTGGAGTTGTACTTTAAAGCATTAAAACATTTCTTTACTCGGGTGGAAATACCAGTCATGGAGGCTTCTATATCATTTAGATGTCAGGATTAGTAAACCTCCCACTTGTACTAGGCCACTCCCAATATAAGCACAGCAAGTTGTGTCTCCAACCCTCTCCCCCTGTCCATTCACAAAACGAAGCCTGAAGCTGTGGGATTTACTAAAACTGGAGAGTGCAAAATCTGGTGCAACTCTGCATAGAAACCAATTAGCTTCCAGTTTTTTTTTTTTTGTCAAAGCCTAATTGAACAGGCTGAAGTTAGAAGCTGATTGGCTACAACTGCACCAGATTTTGCACCAGTTTTAGTAAATGTGATTTGTGACTGACCAGAAGGCTAAGAGGGCTGAGATATGAATACATTGCTGGTGTTAAACAGACCTGCAGTGCATACATCTGTAGAAGTCCAGGATTTGCTTCTGAGGCAAAGAAATGTGTTGATGCGGTAAATCTGGTAATGTAATAATGCTCGGAGTTGGGCTTTAAAAATACATGCCAGATCTTTGACTGGACTAACAGACTCATGAAATCCAAATTAATTTGTCAATCCCTAATGTAATTTTTCTGTGCTTTTTCTGCTATGCATCATTTCCCACTTTCCTCTGTTATACACAATACATAATAACATAATAACACCACATCACATGTAGCCTTGTCATAACATGACTGGGCTGGTTCCTGAGTCTCAGAAAACCAGCACACTTGTTTACCGAATCTCTGCGCTGCTGGGAAAAGTTTCTTATCTCCAGAAGAGCTGAAGAGAACTCATCCGTAAGTGCTTCTAAAACACACCATAAAAAGGCAACAGAGAATACAGACAAAGGTTGTCTAAGTTTTATATGAAATGTCTTAATAAACAGATTCTTTAAAACACACAGCAGTCTTTAAAGTAACAGAATGACAAAAGTGCATTTACTGCAATATAACAAAAGAGCCAGTGATATCATTTTCACCATTTTGTCACTGGCAAACATTGTTGTGAAATGTCTCCTGTTAACAAAAACACCTTTATACTAGAAGCGTTTCAGTTACAATTTAGATCAGTCTACATAATTTGCAAATAAACAAGTTTGTGAATACCCCCTTGTGAAGTTTTCTGTGATGCAGAGTCTGCAGAAACACATCAGTGTGGTTTTATGTTGGCTCACTCAAGGGGCTCAAATAGCTTTACAGCACAGTTTTAGAACTTGTGGAAAAGCACCAAAAGGAGAAAATCAGAATAAAATCACATAATCACAATTTGGTTCAATACAATTGTTTTTGATCATTTTTTATATGAGAATGAGTAAAACTATAGCGTTAACAGACACAAATAGTATTTAAATGCTTTTTTAAAAATAACATAAAAAAAACCTTTATCAAATGTAGATAATGTAAGAAATCTTCTTTAACCTCTTCAATACCACCGTACGTATATATACGGCCTTGTATTGAAGCTACAACCATGGTATCATTTTCTACAGTGATTCTCTTCACAGCTATACAGCCACTGGATTACTTTTAGAGGCGGTAGAAGGGGATCCCAACCCCCTGACGCCTTGAATGTGACTGGTGGCAGCGGCTCCCCCCGGACACAATAAGCAGAACTGAAGTTGTCCCTCCCACTGTGTGACATCAGAACTGGAAGCGACAAGGATTCTGCCACTTCCGGTTACGGTATCTTTGTTTACAAGTCATTGTCGGCTTGAAGATCAGAGGAGAGATCTGGGGTCTAATAGACCTCAGATCTCCCTATAAACAGGACTTGTCATGGCCCATGCTATCACAAAGGATGTTATTCATCCCTTCTGATAAGCAACAAAAGTGATAATATATATATATATATATATATATATATATATAATTATTTATTTTTTTAGGTGTCCTTGCCGCCCCCCCCATGTTCGTGTGCAATGGAGAATGCACAAATCGGTCCCGCGCACATATGTAAATAGCGATCGCACCACACATGTGAGGCATTGCAGAACATCAGAGTTAGAGCAATGATTCTAGGGCGAGACCTCCTGTGTAACCGTGCCACAGGTGTGCGCAATTTTACAGCGAGCCATGTTTATTATCTACTCACCTGTTACCTATTAAAAATAGAATCTGATTGATTTAACTGGGCCCAAGAGAACGTCATCTACTAGGTAATCTTCAATCCTGTCCAGTGTGTTGTTGAATCTGAATGACAGACGTTCCACGTCTGGTGTCCTGCACCTGTGGCAAAGACTTCAGAACTTCAGACTGAAGAGCCCGTTCCAGGGGAACAGCTCTTCAGATGGAGAGCCCGTTCCCCTGGATCCAAAGGCTGATGACTGACAGTCTGCCTGAAAATTTTACAAGCTTGGGATGTGGCTGGCTGAAAGGGCAGAAATGTGCCATTCTGCACACGAAAGTATAGATTTCATTTCCTTTTAATCGGTGTGATTTTTGGTGTCTCCTTGATAAATGATATAGACCACAGCTGTGGCGTTGTCCGGCTGGATTTGTGGCAGGTGTCCTCACAATGGACAAGTCCAGAGTTAAAGGGACCACTGAATTACTCTGAGCTCCAGAATGTTAAAGGGAAGGCTAGCCTCTGATGATGACCAAGTCCCCTGCACAAGAGGGGGGAAGCCCCAGTCTTATAGGCTGGCATCTGTCATGAGAACTGTCCATGTTTTTTTTTAAGGAGGGTTTCCCTAACTCCCTAACTCTACTGCAGAGGTGAAAATTCACCACACTAGAGAAAGTCTGGCCTTTAGGGGTCAGATGCATGAAGCATATCAAGGATAGAACAAAGTGAGGGCTTTCAATGGGACCAAAAGGCTTGGGCACGACAGGAGGGAAATAAGTTTGTCTCAAGGAAGGAAAGATTGACAGGGCTGTACTCCAATCTGAGGGTGGGCCTGGCTAACTTAGACTAAAGACCCCAAGACTAAAACTCTGCACAGTCTGCACGGCCTGCTGGATATTTTATGGGCATGTGGAGGTTTTTTAACAGGAGATCACCTAGGTATCCCACAACATAAATCGCAGAGCAGACCAAGACTGAAGCACTGAAGCAAGCACCTTGGCGGAAACTTGATGGGGGGGGGGGGGGTAATGGAAAGACCAAAAAGGTGGGCAACAATTGGTAAAGCTGATTACCCCCTGCTAAACACAGATAGCGTTAATGAAGCATGCATGTGTAAATAAGCATCCCAGATATCTACGGAGGCCAGAAAACAGAGAGAATCAATTACAGACCTGCCGGTTTCCATGTGGAACTTTTGCACTCAAAGGAACAAGTTGAGAGTCCACAGATTCAGAATAAGGAGTCCTCCGTTTGGTTTGGGAACCATAAAATGGTATGAGTAGAAGCCTTGAGGCATACTTCTGTTGATACAAGGGGGACCCAAAGAAGCAGCAAAGAATCTGCCTGTTGTAACAGGAAGAGATGTGCGTTTGAAAGCATTGAGCAGGCAGGATGCAAAGTATAAAACTCCAGTCTCTAGCTCCTAGAAATTATGTTCTGAACCCAGGCCTCTGACATTTTTTGTGACCAGGCGGCTGAGAACTGGAAACCTGACAGTGAAGAAAATAACCTTTCCTAACCTCAGGACTAGAATTCCTACCAATCCTTCTTTTTCTGAGGGAGAAGAGTACTCTTACCCTCTGCAAGATCTTTGATGCACTTATCCAAGGAAGTACCAAAGAGGCTTTCACCTTTAAAGAGTAACCACTCAAGGTGCTTCTTATGCCGCGTACACACGATCGGATTTTCCGCCAACAAATGTTGGATGTGAGCTTGTTGGTAGAAAGTCCAACCGTGTGTATGCTTCATCAAACATTTGATGTCGGACCTTCCACCAACAAATGTTGGCTGGCAGGTTCCCAAATTTTCCGCCAACAAATGTTTGTTGTCCGACCGTGTGTACACAAGTCCGTCGGACAAAAGTCCACGAATGCTCGGAATGAAGTACAAGCCGGAAACGCTCGGTCTTGTCAAACTAGTGTTCATAATGTTGATATCACACGTATGTCTTGTACATCACTATGTTCGTAATTGTTGGCCAACATTTGTGTGACCGTGTGTATGCAAGACAAGTTTGAGCCAACATCCTTCGAACAAAAATCCACGGTTTTGTTGTCGGAAAGACTGATCGCTTGTGTGGGGCATTACACAAGAGCTCAGCTAACCAGCATTTAAGCCAGCGGATCTTGCACATGTGGATGGACAGAAAATGCATCCTTTTGGATATGAGTGTAAAAACAAAAATAAAACAGGTGATTTTTTTAAAATATAGAAATTTGAAAACAGCTTTGTTCCCAACATTTTGCAATTAAGATAGCTTAAATTTCCATGCAAAACTTATTCTTGGGCCTACATACTCATCTGACTCCACAAGATATTGACCACAAAAAAGACTTGCATGAAACTCCATCCAAACCACGTAAACAATATGGCAAACATTGTTCAGATAAACCCACTTTCCTTTAACATCAGAACATGAGGATGAAAATTATTTTAGCTCTAGTCCAGTGTCAGGGAAATGGCCATAGGACTGGCACTGTCGCCAATGCTCATCATGCTATACCAGACACACCTCCAGGCGCATTGCCGTACGCAGATGCGCATCATCGCTAATGAGAACGTGCAGGCGCAGGTTGTGATAGATGCTGATGCCCACTGCCTATATAAACCCACTACTGAGATCCCTGAGTTGCTGGATTATCGTCAGCTCCCCTGTGTTCTCTGTGTTCCTGCATTCTGATCTTGTACTTCCGGATGAACGACCCAGCTTCCTCTACCCACTTATACTGATCTCCTGGCTTGACCCCTGGTTTATATTCTGACCTACTTCTCCCTGCTCCACTGCTTGAATCCGGCTTGGCTCACCGACTCTGCTTCTGCCTGTCTTACCGTGAATGACCTCGGATTGTTCCAGTGACCCTACCTAAATCCTGAATCTGCTTAAGGACTGATCTTACTGTGTATGACCCCTGGCCTGGCCTCTGATTCTCCTCCTGGATTTCCCAGCTACCCACTATGTCTGGCTCCTTTCTAGCACGCCTGTCACACAGTGCATCCAGCTTGCTTCTGCTGCACCAAGGTGATCAAGTCATCAGGCCACAGCCACCGGCAAACCCTGCTTCTTTGGGCACTGCATTCCCAGTTCCACCTTCAGGTGCTCAGCCGCAAGGGGAGCCCTCTCAGCACCTTGGCCTCCAACTACACTTCTGACATCCAGTGTCTATCAATTTGTGGGTTGCAAGCACACACCAATGGTTCACAAAGTAACATTCTCACTCTCTCAATGATCAGTTAGCAAACATGTAACTATTTACAAATTAGTAATGTCAATGGAATTACTTCTAATATAGAGTGTCAGTGATGTTGTAAAGGTCTAGATCAGGGATATGCAATTAGCAGACCTCCAGCTGTTGCAGAACTACAAGTCCCATGAAGCATAGCAAGACTCTGACAGCCACAAGCATGACACTCAGAGGCAGAGGCATGATGGGACTTGTAGTTTTGCAACAGCTGCAGATCCGCTAATTGCATATCCTTGGTCTAGATTATGTATCACACATATAGGGATACGACTGAACGAGACAACAACCTGTACTCAGAATGACATACAATTAAATAATACTTGATTTACCAGTATTAAAAGATCGGATATTTCTTTATTTATTTTGTAAGGCTAGTTAAGGCATGAAGCCAATGCAAAAGATAAAGCAGTAAATTTGTATTGCTCAAGAAGCCTTATATTTGTATTTGCACAATAAATTACTGCCAGGGCTATGCAGACCTAGTATCTAGGAAATATGCTTAGGTATTGTTTGTAATAATGCTCACGTTCCTTGCTAAATGACAACCATAAATAGCTGTGTGTCACAGTAAACGATGTTGCAAAATTATGTTAGTTTTTGTGAATTGTAAAACATTTTTATATATATATATATATATATATATATATATATATATATATATATATATATATATACACTTGCTAAGTTTGCTGTGAGACACTTAAAAACTGCAAACATTTTGCATAACACTTCGATAGAGATTTAGAAAGTGCCCCTAGGTATTTAGTGTAACTAAGCAAATAAAATGGATAGTATCAAATGAATCAACTAAATGTTTCCAGTAAAAAAAAAAAAACTGTATATTACAAGCTGCATTTGTTTAGAAGCAATGAGTCACAAAGAAACTATGATAATTAATATCTGTTGTAAATATGCTGGAGCAGATGTAAAAACAAGCATATGTTGGCCTCTCTGATTAAAAGGTTCCCAAATATAAATTCAGTTGCACTGGAAAACTGTCTGCAAAACATTAAAATATAAAACCTAAAAAGTTATTTTGAAGCAACTCGCATTACACATTAGAAAATTGAAACCAGAGACCAACATACATTTTTATTAGCCTACCCAGAAGGATACTTGATTTCATAAAGAGAAGTGTGTGATTAAAAAACACGATTCTTGCATTGTAGTAGACAGACACTGTTTTGTAATCCAATGTTGTGAAGCCTTGGGGGTAAAATTTAAGGATGTGTTGCTGTCTCAAAGGCTGTCAAAGAGCTGCTGTACAATGTAAGACAAATAGCTACCTCAAAATATAAGTAAGGCCTCATGCCCACGGGTGTTATAAAAAATGGGCTGTAAAGCTAGTACCAACACCAGGAAAAAAAGTGGCATTAAAAATGCGATTTTATCAGTGTTTTGCATTGCCGTCAATGCACGTTTAGCTACGCTAGCTTTCGGCCACGTTTCTCTGCCTCTATTCAAAACCAATAGTTCCCTATGGGATCCCACTGATTTGAATAGAAGTCAGAAGTCGGATCATGATGACTTGTTTGCTGAGGATCTTGAAGGGAAAACCCCGGCCAAAACGGAAATAAAATTGGCGCGGGGTTCTTCCCCAGGATGATACGAGACCCTTCAGTCTGATATGGATTTTAAGAGGATGACATCACAATGGGCGGGGCCTCCAAATGACATCAGCAGGTGGCTCCGCCCCATGCCAATATAAGTCACTGCACACGGCGGACCCAGCATTAAACTGGGAGATTGCGTCAACATCGGAAGAAGAGCAGAGGGAGAAGACCCGGCAAAAGAGTGAGAAGACAGCGGAGAGAGGAGACATCACAGAGAGGAGAAGAACCAGAGAGGGAGAAGAGCCGGAGAGGGTAGAAGAAATCGGAAGAGACGCTGGAGCTGCCTTAATAAAATACATCAAAAACCTGTGTACTTTGTTTATTTTTGAACTTTTTTTTTAGGTGAATGGGTACAATGTACCCCATACTCATTCACATAGGGTGGGGGGCCGGGATCTGGGGGCCCTCTTGTTAAATGTGGCTTCCAGATTCTGATAACCCCCTGTTGAAGACCTCGAAAACCATCAGCCAGGGTTGTCAGGAAGAGGCCCTTGTCCTCATCAACATGGGGACAAGGTGCTTAGGGGCGGGGGGCGCAGGGCCCCCCTGCCCCAAAGCACTCACCCCCCATGTTGAGGGCATGTGGCCTGGTATGGTTGGGGGGGTGCTTGCTTGCCTGACCTACCGGGCTGCGTGCTCGGATACATTTCTGGTATGGATCTTTGGGGGGACCCCCACACCATCTTTTTGGGTGTGGGGGTGCCTCCTTAAAATCCATACTAGACCAAAGGGTCTGGTACCATTCTGGGAGGGAACCCCATGCCATTTTTTTTTTGGTTTTGGTGGGGGTTCCCTTTCAAGATCCTCAGCACACAAGTCGCACCGCAAGACGGATCATCATGATCCGACTTCTGGTGCAACTCCTATTCAAATCAATGGTATCCCATAGGGAACCATTGTTTTTGAATAGATACAGAGAAACCCATGACAAGGCTAAGTGCTCTGTATACATCGTTAGGCCACGAAAAACAGCTTTTACATCTGCCATTTTTACAGGTTTAGTGCTGAAGAACGTGCTGGTCCTGGATTTTTTTTTGGAGCTTAAAAACGTCTATGCCACTTACAGCTCAAAAATGCCTGAGGGCATGAGGCCATTGAATAACATGGAGAGGCGTTTTTAAGCTGTAAAAAAATCTCTTAAAAAATGCCTGTAAAAATGCCCATGGGCATGAGGCCTTAACATCATGTGCTTTTTCCCTGCATGTAAGTAGTAACCAGTCACAATGTTTTAGGATATCTAAACATGATGTGCGATTGAAAATGTATATGGTGAATCCATTACATTCTGCAATTTTCCATCCAGAATAAATTTGGCTTCTAAAGAACCATTGGCCTGTTTCCTAGAATTTTTTTTATATAATGACACTGCCTGTGGGGCATGGACAGTGCAGTGTACATTTTATTGTCCATAACCGCCATATTGAAGCGAACAGGAACAATGCACACCACAAGCCCATTCCTGACATATGAAAGCATGTGAGCAACAAGGGACAATAATAATATGTCTTATGCCTGGGACTGCTGCATCCAGAAGATTGCAGTGGTTAATTTTTTTAGTGCTGGATATTAGGTGAGCTAAAAACTACAGAATCAGAATCCCTGAAATAAATCTGTAGGACACGAAGGTGACCACTGGTGTTTCCATAATCAGAACCTTTCCCCTCTGGTGTATACTGTCATTGTGACTTATGCCCCCTGTGACACTCCTAAATGTAAATTTTTAAATATTGCATAAAAACACAATATAAGACAACACACACAATTACGGTACAATACAAAGGTGCACTTGCTCCCATATGTTCCTTATAAACCTTTTATTTATTTTTTTAAATGAGGTGGAAAAAATGTATTGAGAGAGATCTACAAACCATATAGAAAAAAACACAAGAACATTCCAGAGATTTTATACATAAGGAAATGCAATGTCAAAGAATGGTCACATAACATAATCATGACATTGACATGTATAGCGTTAAAGATTTTGCTTTACATGAACTATAATATTATGAACAGTAGTATAAAATAGGACTTAGTCCTAGTTTCAGTTGTGCCCCTAATCTTAGCTGTAACCCGAAACAGCCAATCAGTACTTTTGATAGCCTTGAACCTTACAGTAAGAGTCTATCCAGGATTAAGTCTACTGGAGCCAGGCCATGTATGGCCAGCCTTTTCCCCAACACTCTTTCAAATTTATATGGGTAATCTCTGTGTTTGTAAATCAGTTTTTCATATCTAAGTGCGATGCCCATCTGATCAAACCACATCTGCATTGTTGGTATGGTCTGGGAGATCCAGTGCATTAGGATAAGCTTACAGGCCTAAAACAAAAGCCCTACCAGCTTTCTCTCAATGAAATGCATCCTGCAGTACATCTTCCAAGATGCCCAGGAGGCAAGGCTTAGGTCCAAAGGTGTATCTATAAAAAAAAACATTATTAATTGTCCTCAGAATGGATAAGGTCCCCTCTGTCTCTTCAACACTTTGAGCAAGTGGGGTCCGATCGTAATCCCATATTGTGCCCTTCTCACCCTTTTTTAACGTTCTATAAAATTATACCAGCGAGAAGGAGGCATTATTATGGCTGGGCTTTCATAAACACAAAGTTGTTTAGAGGTGCCAGCGCTCGGAGAAATAAAACAATTCCAAGCCCTAGACAGGCTAGGGCAGTGTGAAGTTGAAGAAGGCTGTGGAATCTTGTAGCATATTGAAGTATCATAGAATGTAGAAGAACAATTTACAATTTGGGCATGTATTGTGGATGTTTTATTATATATTTCTTTATAATAAAATAATAACATTTAATAGCAATATCATTACCACAATATATATCTCTATAGGCCCAATAGGTACTTTCAGAATATATATAATTTGAGGCATCCTAATTTTGTAGTCTATAAGGTCTATAATGTAATAATATAATCTTATACACCCAGCACCCAACCTGTAAATCCTGACCTTTCCCATGTTGTATTTTCCCCTTGATTCTTAACTTGAATGATTTATTGATAACATCAGTGCATTCCTTCAGATTTGTTTTTTTTTAACTTAATTTCTTTTTATTTATATTTCATATTGTCATACAATAGAATCAAGGTACAGCTCAAAAAATACATATGAATTAAAAAACAATGGTCTCTACATCCCGTACATAGTGCCCTTTTATTACCTCATAACCCAACCCCCAATCCCCCCCACCCCCCATCCCCCCGCCCCCCCCCCCCCCCCCCCCTAGCACCAGACTGTTATCTTCTTGCTCACTATAGCCACAATTATTTCATATCCGGTCATTAAGATTATTAAGATAACTAATCACAGGCCTAGCTTTATCCTCGTCTGGCATTATTAATCCAATGGGTTCTCTATTTTCTTCAACCACGGTTCCCATATTTTCTCGAATCCTCTGAGGTTTCCCCTGCGTATATATGTAGTCCTTTCCTTCCACACTAAGTCATTTATAGCCTGAGTCCAATCACTTAAAAGAGGTGCCCCTACTGCCTGCCATTTCTGTGCTATTAGTCTCCGTGCTTGAAACAGACATCTTATAACAGCGATAGTTGTACTCCTTCGCTCCCCCTGATTTCTCCTGTAGCCTAGTATACAGGTTCTAGGGTCCAAGTCCACCTTGGTCCCAAAGGTCCTGTTTATAGTTTCGACTATTTCTTGCCAATATCGAAACAGCTTTGGGCACCTCCACAACATATGTATAAGGTCTTCAAAGCCCCTACATCTAGTGCAGCTAGCGTCCGTTCTTTTACCGAACGCGAACAGCCTCTTAGGTGTATAGTAAGAGCGGTGTATCACCATCAAGTGTGATACTTTTTGTGATGGAGAGACTGAAGTCAGTGGACCTAGCTCCAGTATTCTCCTCCACTGTCCCTCGGGAATTTCTCCTATATCCTCCTCCCATTTCTTCTTCTGCTTACCTAAGTCCAGTTCTGTATCAGAACCTCTACATAATAGTTCATATGTAGTGGATATGAACCCCCCAGATTTGTTTATCTTATATAACTTCTGTGACAAATATGTCTTATCCAGATCTGGCATCTGAGAGCCAAACTGTGCTTCTAAAGCGTGTCGGAGCTGTAGGTATCGGAAAAATGTCTGCTGTGGTATGTTATATTCCCTTTTTAAATCCTCAAATGTTTTCAAAATTCTGTCCTCATATATTTGACCCAGCCTCGCTATACCCTTCTCCTCCCAGGACCTGATTTTCCCTATTAGTAATACTTCCTGCAAGTTCTTATTATCCCACAGGGGCGTATGTTTTGACCACTCTGTACACCCCAGCTGTTTTTTTGCAGTCTTCCATACTTTACTCATCATTACTATTGTGGGTTCCTTACGCTGAAAGGAGCATGCCTCCAGTACATCCCCCAGCATTTCATGTGGAGCCTCTATCAGCGCAGTTCCAGCATTAAAGTTGTTTATTCCCTTCTGATCACTACTCACTATATGCTGCAGCTGCGCTGCTAAGTAATAATTCCTAGTGCATGGTACCGCCACTCCCCCTCTATCTGTAGGCAGCTGTAATGCCCAGAGCCGGATCCTTGCTTGCCCTTTTTTCCAGATCAACTCACGGAAGAGGGTTTCAAATTTCTTAAACCACTTCGTATGTAACCAAACCGGGGCGTTGTGAAGTATATACAACAATTGTGGTAGCCATATCATCTTAATCAGGCTGCATCGGCCTGCTACCGAAAGAGGGAGCCGGCTCCATGCATCGCAGCTCCGCTTGAGCTTTCTCAATAACGGAACTATATTTTGGTCCACATACTGGTCGACATCTGTTGTTAAGTATATGCCAAGATATTTCAGAGCTCTTACCACTTCCATATGTGGGATCCCCCGTGCTGTCACAGTACTCAGGTTGTCAACTTGGAGCAACTCTGACTTCCCCCAGTTTAGTACCAAACCCGTGAAGTCTCCAAAATCTTCCACTAATTTGATTACCTTCTCAAGTGATTGGCCAGTATCCCCTAGGAAGAGGAGGACATCGTCCGCATATAAAGCAATTCTCTCCTCCCAGCCTCCCTTCCTTTGGAATCCAGCTATATCAGCATGTGACCTAACCGCGATTGCCAACAGCTCCATTGCAATTGCAAAAAGCAGTGGAGAGAGTGGGCACCCCTGCCTTGTCCCTCTGCTCATTTCTATTTCTTCGGATTGTTCCCCATTAATTCTTAATCTTGCGCTAGGAGCGCTATACATCAGCTTAATCCATCCAATAAACGTGGGACCAAATCCGCATATCTCTAGAACATACCATAGATACTTCCACTCTAGACTGTCAAAGGCCTTAGTCATGTCCAAAGATAAAATCGCTCTTGAGCCCCCCTCCACCGCTGGCGTTTGTATATTCAGGAATGCCCTTCTTATGTTCATGCTAGTTGACCGTCCCGCTATGAATCCTGTCTGATCTGGGTGTATGAGCTTAATGATAATTTTATTTAATCTATTTGCGAGTACCTTGGCTAATATTTTAATGTCAGAGCATAGAAGCGATATGGGCCTATATGAGGCTACATCTTGGGTGTCCTTTCCTTCTTTGGGTATCACTATGATGGTCGCTTCCATCATGGATGCTGGTAATTTCCCTTCTAATCTTGCCCCTTCCAGGGTTCTGAGCAGCTCCGGGAGTAAAATCTCCCCGTATTTCTTGTATATCTCCATCGGGAGTCCATCTGGGCCCGGAGATTTTAGGGAGGCCATTCCGGCCACCGCCTGATGTAATTCACTTAGGGTTATCGGGACCTCTAAATCCTCCCTCTCCTCTTTAGTGATAGTTGGCATTTTCACTTTCTCCAAAAATAACACCATGCCTTCTTCCTTCCCCTGATCTCGTGTTTTATATAATTCCCTATAATAGGCCCAGAATGTTTCCACTATCTCTCTCCCGCTAGTGATAACTGTCCCATTCCTGGATTTAATCATTGGGATAGTGGAGGGGGGGGAGTTAGCTTTCACTAAACGGGCCAGCATCCTACCCACTCCCTCTCCTTCCCCAAAGCAGCACTGTTTCTGGAATAATCGTTTGTTTTCTTCTCTCTTAATAGTTACCAATTTATACCCCTGTTGTTTGTTTAACCATATTGCTTGCTTCTCATATGTCGGCTCTTTAATATAATTAACCTCTGCCTCAATGACTTCTTTCCTAATTTTTTCCTCCCAGCTCCTGGATTTATATTTAATTTTGGCCACGTTGAATCAAAATGCCTCTGAAAAATGCTTTTAATGTATCCCAGGTTATATTAATAGGGGCAGTATCTTTGTTAAGCACTATAAACTCTTTTAAGTTCTTAGAGATGTTATCGACATCCTTTATTAACTCAAGCCAAAATGGGCTAATTCTCCAACTCCCCGATGTTTTCTTTCCCCACCCTATACTCACTGACAATACCAAGGGCGAGTGGTCCGATACCCCTCTAGGCATATACTCTATTTTTCTCACGTTTTGTAATGCTTCTTCATTACCTAAAGCCAGGTCTATTCTGGAGAGTGTTGAATGCGAGCCCGAGAAACAGGAGTATTGCCTCACACCCGCATTCCTCACCCTCCACATGTCCAAGATACCGACCTCCTTCAAGAAGTGGTTTAATTTTGTTGTCCCCGTTTCCCCGGATTGAGTTTTACTGGGGAATCTATCAATCCGACTATCCAACACTTCGTTAAAATCTCCCAATATCATAACTGGTACATCCTCCTTATCTACCATAAAGTCCATAAGTCTACACACCACCTCCATCTTAAACGGAGGCGGTATGTATACACTCACCAAAATGTATAATCTATCCTCCAAAGTACCATACAAAAAGACATAGCGACCCAGTTCATCAATACTGGCCTGCCTGCAGGAGAACCTCACTCCTGTTCCAATTATCACACTCACTCCTCTCGAATAAGATGTGTGAGTAGAGTGATACTGGTTTTGATACCTCCTGTTTTTAAGGAGGGGAATGGTTGCTTTAGTTAAATGTGTCTCCTGCAGGCAGGCCAGTCCAATCCCACACCGCTCAAGCACAGAGAACACTGCCGCTCTTTTAACTGGGCATCCCAGACCTCTGACATTCCAAGAGGCGATCTTAAATATTTTATCCTGCATTATTCAGCCAGAAAAAAATAAGCAAAAGAGAGAAAAAAAAACCTGAGTTTCAAACGTGAATACCTGGTGAAGTGACATTCTACATATGCTCAGTTCACTTCCTCTTAAATTACCAATTCTTAACAAGTGCGTGACCTTTATAAAAATACATTCTAGATACATTAATATTTGTATACAAACTATACAAATCTTAACTTTACCCTTCTTGTGATTATTTGTGCACTCTATTACTTGATCCCTTTTTCCCTCCCTCCCCATTCTCACCCCTCCCCCCTCCCCACCACCCCACCTTCCTAGGTATCCCCCTGGGGGATTATAAGTGACCTTTCCACACTCATCCCATCCTTCCCACACCACCTCCACCCTCCTTCTCACTTTTCCCTTCATATCCGACAGTGGGTGAGTAAAGATAAACAAATAAAATAAAAAATAAGGTAGGATAAAAAAACAGATATCCTCCACCCCCATCACTCTATCAAACCTAGTTGCATACTTCATTTAAACCTCACTCGCCTCCCCCCCTGTGTGTCAATATTTCAAACCTCAAATCCCCCCTCCCTCAATCCCCCCCCCACCCCGGTTCCCCCAGTCCCCCAATATATCTACAACAGCCCCTTATTCGCATCCAGCCATGCAGTTGCTTCAGCCGGGGAGTCAAACAGCTGGGTTCCTCCCAAGGCTGTTATTCTCAACCGTGCTGGATATAAAAGTGCATATGAGATCTTATGAGTCCGTAGAGTACGCTTGATTTCCAAAAATTCGGCTCTCCGCCTCTGCAGCTCCGGTGAGTAATCTGGGTACAGAGAGATCTTTGTTCCATTGTAGCTAATATTTTCTACCTCTCTTGCCTTACGCATCAGAGTTACCTTATCATTATAATTGAAAAATTTCAAAATCATTGGTCTAGGACGGCCCCCAGGGGGCGGGGCTTTGAAGGGGACTCGATGAGCCCTTTCTATTGAGAAAAAAGGTGAAAAACTCTCTCTTCCGAACATCTCAATAAACCATGTTTCTAAGAATTTTATCTGATCAGGACCTTCACATCTCTCAGGCAATCCCAGCAACCTAATATTGTCCCTTCGGAGTCTATTTTCCATTTCGTCCATTCTAGCATTTTGGTTACTCAATTGCTTTCTCATAATATTAAACTCTTGACGTATTGGATGTAAATCGTCTTCTATTTGACTTATCCTTGTCTCCAATGCTGCTGTTCTTTCTACTGCCTTCTGCATATCCTGTCTGATCAGTAATAGCTCCTCGTTCATACTTTTAAATTGTCCACACAATTCTCCCAGTGAGGATTTACAGGCGTTTACCGCTTGGAGGACCTCTCTTAATGTTGGATCTTCCTCCACGGGGGGGCTGCCTCCAGCAGCACCCCCGCACTCGCTCTGAGTTGCCCCCTGGCGCTTACCTGCGCTTCTTTGACCTGCTGCAGCAACAGCATTTGATGCTGTATGACTTAGACTTTTTCTGTCCGCTGCCCCCCCCTGTTGTGATTTTACTTGCGAAGAACAAGGCTGTTGTATCAACTGAGTGAACTGCTCTCCTTTTACCGGGGACTGACCTGGGGTGCGGGCATAACGTTCTAGCTTTGCTGCGGCTGCAGCCGCTTGTGCTATCGGGGCATTCTTTTCTTTGGCGGACCGGAGCTGTTGCACCCCTCCATTCTCATGCACTACCGACTCCTCTCCTCGCCGCCTTGACATCTTCCCACAGAGTCACAGCTCAGAGTCAAAGAATGCGTCTATACCCCCGGATCGGTACCAGTAGCAGTATTAGGAGTCAAATAGAAATAAAGCGGCAGTATGGGCCCAAAAAAAAAAGGGGGGGGGGAACGGGGAGGGGGCGAGGGGAGCAGGGGGGGGCTCCTATGCTGGGATATATAAAAAAATAAAAGAAAAATGAGCTGGTGCTCTGGATCCCCTGTGCGGTATGTTAACCTTCAGACCTCAGTCCTAGTCCCATTCAACTGGGATTGTCAAAGTTGGGCTGTTTTACAAAGGCTTTTTTAGGATTTTTCCCTGTAGCTCAGACCAGTATCAGACCGATGTTACTCACATGTACCTTCTTGTCTAGTGCAGTCGTATAGTCATATCTGACTGAGATGGGAGTGATAAAGGATCCTCAATTATACAGTCTACACAACACTCCACCATCTCATCTTTATCCGTGCCCCCCCTTGTCCCGTCTCATACCTCGAGGGTGGTTATATTCTATTGCAGGTCCACTTTAACAGGGGTGACTTTCTCCCGGCTACGCTTCACCTCCGGGGACGCCGTTTAGAGCTATACACAGCTCGCCATACAACCGCGCCGCGATCAGCTGTTATCATCCGTCCTCGCTTTACTTTCACTTCCGTGTGCGCTCAGCGGTCTTCGGTTAGGTTCGGCTCACTTCAACAGACATCGGTCGCTCTCGGTCTTTTCCGGAATTTTCCGGCTGCTTCCGTCGTCCCTCGGACTTTACAGCGTCCCACCAGTGGCTCTCAGTTCCCCCAGCGAGTGTGCGTCATAGCGAAGGGAGACACAGGGAGAGAGCCTAACAGCGGTCTGCTCACATCCCCTCTCTCGCACGTACTCCAGATTTGTTGGCCTCAAGTTAATCCCACAAATCATCCTTTTCACATCAATCTCTTATATATTGAGACCTGCCTCACAAACACATCTATAGCTGCCTTCAGGCTTATTCACATTAGCACGTCTGCAAAGTCGCACGAGTTTCAGCGTTACTTTAATGCAACTTTTGGTGAAAAGAATGTGCTGCGACTTGTCATGCGACTTTGATTTCCAAAGTCGCATGACAAGTCGCACAAGTGTGAATGGAGCCTTAATGTTCACCAATCATAGTTGGCAAACTGCCCAACCACCAACAAACACTCCCTCCACTGGACACTCAGGCCGCGTACACACGGGCGGACTGTTCGCCCAACTTTGTCCGCTGAACAGTGTTTGGGCGGACAGTCCGCTCGTGTGTGGGCTTTCAGCGGACAGTTTCAGCGGACAGTTGGACGGACAAGGTTTTTCGGAATTTCCGAAAAACTGTCCGCTGAAACCTTGTTTCAGCGAACAGTCCGCTCATGTGTAGGCTTGTTCGTCAAACAAAGTTGCGCGCATGCTCAGAAAGGATTTTCACGCCGAAAGCTATAATGCAGTGTATAGGACGTCGTATTTTTCGTCCCGTCGTACGTGCCGTTCACGTCATCGCGCACGGTTTCAGCAAACTGTTCGTTCGTCGTGTGTGGCCATGTCCGTCCATGCTAATTTTGAGCGGACTGTTTGCCGAAACTGTTGGACGGACAAAGTTGGGCGAACAGTCCGCCCGTGTGTACGCGGCCTCAGGGTGGCCAAAATGTAATGAAAATGTAAAGAAAGTCTGCTGCAAGCAGGAGAAAGTATTTTCACAGTCTCTCCTCACCCATTACTTATACAAATCTAATATAATTTTTACTGTGTGACAGGGTTACAGGATGAAAGAAAGCAAGTGAACTTCTATAGCAATAGAAGATCAGGACAATTAGCCTATAGAAGCCACTGGATCACACACACTGCATGAGTTTAGACAAAAATATTTTTCCTAGTCTGTTAAATTTAATTTTTTATTTTTTTTGCAATATGCAAAGTGTAGGATCAGCGTTTTACATACTTGGCAACAGGTTAGACTAGTGTTGACCATGTAGTGGCGTTTCAGATGTTTTCATATCACACAATTTGATCCCTAATATTAACGTAACATTATAAATGTGCAATGCTACACTTAAGCATTGTTGTAATAATGCATACAATTTTTAGGGCCCATTGACACCAGGTGTGTTGGGACTGTGTTGGGCAGCCTTGCCTAGCATTGCCCAATGCTAGATAAGGCAAACAGCCTTTTTTTTTTTCAGACCAGCTTATACCACTTGGTAGTGTGTTCTTAAAAAAAAAAAAAAAAAATCACAGTATGCAGTGATTTTTTTTCAGCCCAGTATGGTGCACATTAATCCACCGCATTGCAACGCAGCCAAAAAACTTATGGGGGTTGATTTAGTAAAACTGAAGGGCAAAATTGGATGCAGCTCTGTACAGAAATCAACCAGCTTCTGGGTTTTTTTGTCAGGCTTAAGGCTAGGTTCACGCTGGTACGACACGACAGTCATACGACTGTGGATCTGACTTTGCCTTGTGACTTGAAGTCCGACTTCCATCCGACTTCAATGAACAGTATCCAACTTTGATTCTGACAATACCAGGCCCTTTGTGTCTGGTATGAATCTTTAGGGGGAACCCCATGGCAAATTTAAAAAAACGGAATAGGGTTCCCCTTCTAATCCATATCAGACCCTTATCCGAGTATGCAGCCCGGCAGGTCAGGAAAGGGGGTGGGGACGAGCGAGCAGTCCCACCTCCTGGACCATACCAGGCCACATGCCCTCAATATAGGAGGGGTGGGTGCTTTAGGGTGGATACAGTGCCCCCCCACCCAAAAGCACCTTGTCCCCATGTTGATGAGGACAAGGGCCTCTTCCCGACAACCCTAGCCGGGGTCTTCGGGCAGGGGTTTTATCAGAATCTGAAAGCCCCCTTTAACAAGGGGGCCCCTAGATCCTGGCCCCCCATCCTATGTGAATGATTACGGGGTACATTGTACCCCTACCCATTCACCCAAATAAGTGTCAAAAATAAAAACCAGTACAAAGGTTTTTGACAAAGTCGTTTATTAAAGCAGCTCTGATGTTTTTTCTCTTTCCGATTTCTTCTCCCTCTGGCAATGTCTTCATCCTCCAGTTCTTCTCCCACCGCTGATGTCTTCCACTGCTGGTTCTCCTCTCTCCACTGTCTTCTCCCTCTGTTCTCCCTCTGATCTTCCCCCGATGCTCGTACCCGCTGTAATTACTTATATAGCCATGAGGTATGGCCATCCGGTGACATCAAAGTCAGACCTATTTCAAAGTCGGACCCACTTGTGTCCGACCAGGTACCAGCTCTCATGGGGAACCATTCATTTACACATGTCATGCGACTTGTGCTCTCAAAGTCGGAGCTTTTGTCGTATCAGTGTGAACCCAGCCTAATTGAACATGCTGAATTTAGAAGCTGATTGGCTACCAGCTGCACCAGATTTTGCACTTTTTTTTTTGTTTACAAAAGCTTTATTCGTCAGTTAGGATGTACAAATAAAGTGCATAATATAGGGTTTCACAATAGATAGAGTAAAAAAAATAACAATACAAATTGGGATTTAAACAAGAAGCAGGTGGTACAATTCTTAGATAAGGTGGGTAAAGTGATACAGTTAATAGATTTGTGATTCTATGGAGGGATCCTGGAGAGGAAAGGGCAGAATTGGGGGGGAATAATAAAAAATTATTAAGGCAAGGACCAGTATATCCACTTGTTGTTAAAAATATGCATGCTATCATGTAAGGTGTGGTAGATCCTTTCTGAGATCTTGAGCATCTCCATACGGTTCAAAACTTGCGGCCAAGGAAGAGAACTAGTTCTCCAATTGAGTGCTATCATCCATTGTATCGAGCTAATTAAAGAGTGAAGCAGTCTAGTGCAAGGTGTTGGGGTGTTTGGAACATTGGCGTACAATATGCATATTTGTGGTGTGAGGGAGATTTTGTGTTTTGAGGATAGTTCCAATCTGGTGGTAGCTGCTTGCCAGATGGGTTTGAGATGGTGGCAACTCCAAAAAATATGAGCAAATGTGCCTGGTTCTGTGCATCCTCTAAAACAGTTAGGGGATGTTTCGGGGTAAAAGGAGTGAATTTTGGTAGGGGTCATATACCATCTTGAGAATAGCTTGAGAGGGGTTTCTCTAAAGGCAATCACATTATTGCTTTTTTGGAGATTACCAATCATCTCGTTCCATTGTTCTGGGGAAAAAGTACAGTTAAGTTCCTCTTCACAGTGTAGCATTGGGGCAGATTTTTCCGGGATAGAAAAGGAGTTTAAAAGGTTATAGAGTTGTGAGATGAGACCTCTGTCTCGTGAGGAATGTAAGCAGATATGTTCAAAGAGTGTCTCTGAAGAGAGGGTTTGTAGGGTGTAGTGAAGGGCTTTGCACTTTTTTTTTAAGCTTTGAATAGCATAGGGAGTAGAACACATTTCAGTTTTTTTATTGCTGTCTGTGCCCCTATTAGGCTTCAATCACACCAATGCATTTTTTCATGCCTTTGGCAGAAATGCAGGACAAATTTTTAACATTGATTCCTATGGAATATGTCCACATCAATGCATTTTTGTGCCTCTGCGTTTTTGGAAAGGGTCAGAGACTTTTTTTAAATGCAAAACAGTGCTTTTTTTTATTTAAAGTGGTTGTAAACCCATTACAAAAATTTTTTGGTTGTGATTTTGCAGCAATTTTCTGCGATTACACCGCCAGGCTCAGGGCATGCTGACAACCGGGATCGGGGATGTGTAAACACACAGTTTCTGGCTCTCTGAGGGGTGAACAGACAGATCGTCTGTTCATACAGAGTATGAACAGTGATCTGTCGTCTCCCCTGCACAGTCCCACCCCCCCCCTCAGTTAGAACACACACTAGGACACACTTAACCCCTTCACTGCCCCCTAGTAGTTAACCCCTTCACTACCAATGACATTTTTACATTAATCAATACAATTTTATAGCATTGATCGCTGTAAAAATGCCAATGGTCCCAAAAATGTGTCAAAATTGTCCAAAGTGTCCCCCATAATTTTAGAGTCCTGATAAAAATGCAGATCGCAGCCATTAGTAGTAAAAAAAAAAATATATATTAATAAAAAAGCCATAAAACTATCCCCTATTTTGTAGACGCTATAACTTTTGCGCAAACCAATCAATATACGCTTATTTTGATTTTTTTAATCAAAAATATGTAGAAAAAATGTTTTTTAGATATATTTTTGGGGGATATTTATTATAGCAAAATGTAAAAAATATTGCATTGTTTTCAAAATTGTCGCTCTTTTTTTGTTGATAGCGGGGGAAAAAACAAAACGCTGAGGCGATCAAATACAACCAAAAGAAAGCTCTATTTGTAGGAAAAAAAGGACGTCAATTTTGTTTGGGTGCAATGTCACACGACCACACAATTGTCAGTTAAAGCGATGCAGTGCCGAATCGCAAAAAAGTGATCTGGTCAGGAAGGGGGTAAAATCTTCTGGGGCTGAATCGGTTAAACACACTGTAAACACACTGTATAAAGCTGGTTGCCAGGAAGCCAGCCTCTGTGTCCTTAACAACCGATGAGTAATCAGCTGTCAGTGGGGTTCCCCACTGACGGGTAAATGTAAAAGAAAAAATTGCAGTAAAAAAAAATAATGAAAAAAAAGTGTGGTCCCTCCCCCCAGGTCAATACTAGGCCATTCGGATTTAAAAATACAGCCCGGCAGGTCAGGAAATGGAGGGGACATGCCCCTCCTGAACCATACCAGGTTGCATGCCCTCAACATGAGGGAGATGGGTGCTTTGAGCCCCCCCCCCCAATCCATACTTTGCTACAATGTAAAGTAGTGAGTGTACAGCTTGTATAACAGTGTAAATTTGCTGCCCCCTCAAAATAACTCAACACACAGCCATTAATGTCTAAACCACTGGCAACAAAAGTGAGTACACCCCTAAGTGAAAATGTCCAAATTGGGCCCAAAGTAGCAATATTTTGTGTGGCCACCATTTTTTTCCAGCACTGCCTTTACCCTCTTGGGCATGGGGTTCACCAGAGCTTCACAGGTTGCCACTGGAGTCCTCTTCCACTCCTCCATGAAGACATCACAAAGCTGGTGGATGTTAGAGACGTTGCGCTCCTTCACCTTCCATTTGAGGATGCCCCACAAATGCTCAATAGGGTTTAGGTCTGGAGACATGCTTGGCTGATATGCTTGAGTACACGCCAAGTGAAAATGTCCAAATTGGGCTCATTTAGCCATTTTCCCTCTCCAATGCCATGTGGCTCACTAGTGTTACAAGGTCTCAGTTGTGAATGAGGAGCAGGTTAGTTAAATTTGGTGTTATCACTCTCACTCTCTCATACAGATCACTGGAAGTTTAACATGGCACCTCATGGCAAAGAACACTCTGAGGATCTGAAAAAAAAAGAATTGTTGCTCTACATAATGATGGCCTAGGCCAGTGGTGGTGAACCTTGGCACCCCAGATGTTTTGGAACTACATTTCCCATGATGCTTAGCTACACTCAAGTGTGCATGAGCATCATGGGAAATGCAGTTCCAAAACATCTGGAGTGCCAAGGCTCATCATCACTGGCCTAGGCTATAAGAAGATTGCCAAGACCCTGAAACTGAGCTGCAGCACAGTGGTCAAGACCATACAGTGGTTTAACAGGGCAGGTTCCACTCAGAACAGGCCATGCCATGGTTGACCAAAGAAGTAGAGTGTCCCAGAAGGAAGCTTGTTTTAAAGATGATGCACAAGAAATCCAACAAACAATTTGCTGAAGACAAGAAGACTAAGGACATCGATTATTGGAATCATGGCCTGTGGTCTGATGAGACTTATTTGGTTCAGATGGTGTCAAGCGTGGATAGGAATATGAAGGCGACTAGGTGAGGAGTACAAAGACAAGTGTGTCTTGCCTACAGTCAAGCATGGTGGTGGGACTGTCATCATCGAGGGCTGCATGAGTGATGACAGCACTGGGGAGCTACAGTTCATTGAGGGAACCATGAATGCCAACATGTACTGTGACATACTGAAGCAAAGCATGATCCCCTCCCTTCAGAGACTGGGCCGCAGTGCAGTATTCCAACATGTTAATGATCCCAAACACACCTCCAAGATGACCACTGCCTTGCTAAAGAAGCTGAGGGTAAAGGTGATGGACTGGCCAAGCATGTCTCCAGACCTAAACCCTATTGAGCATCTGTGGGGCATCCTCAAATGGAAAGTGGAGTTACTCAAGGTCTCTAATATCCACCAGCTCCATAATGTCGTCATGTAGTAGTGGAAGAGGACTACAGTGGTAACCTGTGAAGCTCTGGTGAACTCCATGCCCAAGAGGGTTAGGGCAGTGCTGGGAAATAATGGTGGCCACACAAAATATTGACACTTTGAGCCCAATTTATAAATTTTTACCTAGGGGTATACTCACTTTTGTTGCCAGCGGTTTAGAAATAAATGGTTGTGAGTTATTTTGAGGGGACAGCAAATTTACACTTTTATACAAGTTGTACACTCACTATTTTACATTGTAGAAAAGTGTCAATTCTTCAGTGTTGTCACATGAAAATATATAATAAAATATTTACAAAAATGTGAAGGGTGTACTCACTTTTGTGAGATACTGTATATATATATATATATATGTATATATGTAAAAATAAAAACCACAAGACAAAAAGCACATCAAAAATTGCATCACAAACACAACACTTGTGTTTCTTATGCGATTCCATTGAAGTCTATTGCATGCAAAACATGGAAAAAAGGTCTCTGACCCTTTCCAAAAACACACCAGCCGCAAAACGCATAGTTGTGAACATGTACCTTAGGAAATTATGTTAAATAGACTGTAGTTTCTGTAAACTGCAAAACACACTAAAAAACGCGTAGGTGTGAACCTTGGGTCAGGGTGATTCAGCCTCTCTATTTGTCATGTTCACTATTGTCTTTGAAAGTGAAAGCAAAAGAAAACCCCCTATTTTGGGTTGACATCAGAACAGTAATACAGAATAAATATTCCAATAGGGACAATAGTTCTGGTGACATCCCAGGATTCCCTCAATTTGAACCTTTGTTCACATTGGAGCAATTTGTCATGCGTTTTGACAGGTCAAATCACATGACAAGTCAAAGGCTATGGTTGGTAATGGCAATGTTCCACTTGGTGTGACGCCGACTTTGCGGTGCCGCACCGATTTGCAAAGGTAGTTCCTGTACTACTTTTGCAGATTTCAGGTGCAGCTTCAATAGACATCTGTGCATAAAGCACATCTTTCAAGTAGCAACTGAAATCGCGCTGACCTTCTTCTTTAAAATCGCACTACTTCAATGAAGTAGCACAATTTCAAAGTAGCCTCAATGTGAACCAGGGCTTAAGGGATTTCCTCTCATGCCGCATACACACGACCGGACTTTCTGGCAGACTAGGTCCGTTGGACAATCCGATTGTGTGTGGGCTAGTCCGTTCGTTTTTCAAAAAATCAGACTGACCTAGAAATAGAACATGTTTCAAATCTATCCGACTGACTCAATTCCTAAATTGACTAAAAATCAGGAGAAACCGTTCATCTGTGTGTTGGTCCGACTGACCAAATAAGAGGGAATCTATTGGCCAAGTCTGTTCGTTCGGAAAGTCCATCGGAACTCCGCCGAAAGTCAGTCGGGAAGACCTTCGGACCTAGACTGACGGAAAGTCCGGTCGTGTGTACGTGGCATAACTTCCAGTTTTGACTATGGGGCAGGAATTTAAGAAAAATCTTCCCTGAGAAATTTCCCTCCCTGAAAAAACTGACAAGGATCATAACCTTCCCTTACTCTATACAAAATGAAAAAAATGTTTTGCCTTTAATTTTACTTTAATAAAATATCACTTTGTGACATTTTATTAAAGTTTGCACATAAAAGAAAAAACATGGCAACGTGCCAAGATCAGCACATCAGCAACGCACTGTCATCACACTGCACACCAGTAGCTGCGTTCTAATGCAGCTACTGGTGTAAATGAGCCCTCAGACTTTCACTGCCTATTATAATGCACAATGAAACAAAGCATACATTATCAAAGCTAATTTTACAGACATTACAATAGCTTCAGCATACTCAAATACGCTGCAAATTCCCCCGTTCTCAATTCATAAGAGATTGATGTGAAAAGGGTGATTTGCAGGATGAACATGAGGCCAACAAATCTGAAGGAATGGCATGATGCTATCAATAAATCATTCCACCACCTCGCTATTCCATGCTGTAAAAAAAAAAAAATAACAGGTTGCTCTAAAGGCAAAAGGGGTTCGGTACACGATAACTGAATACAGCTAGCTAACTATGTGGCCACTGAGAGTATAAAATAAAATATTCTACTATATATGTCTTCTCACAGTATCAGGTATTCAGATGCTAGAGTGACCACAGTTAGCAGTGCTGACGTTTGCAATGTCTTTGCTCCAAAAAAAAAAATGGTTGGAATCTAAGCCATATATTAGATCCCAATGTGAACTTAAAACAACCAGCTTTTAAAATGTACAAGTATTTTAAATACAGTGAAAAAATGGGACGGTTTATAAATCTCTCAATTGTGCACTGTGCTGTTACACTGTTATTCCTCCCTTACAATGGGCAGGACTGGGGAGAGAGAATATTTTTTTACATTCTTTTGCACAAAAGCAAAAATCTGTATTCTTGGCCATAAAAAGGTTTTAATGTTATATCATATTTGCGCAACTGTTTTTTAAACATATTTTCAGAAAAACAAATATAAAGAAATTAATCTTAGCGCACACAAATGCCCAATTTTTTGGTAAAATATAAAAGAAGGGGTTGCGTCAACTAAATAGAAAAAAAACAGGCCAAGTCTTAATATGGCGATATCGCAAAAAACATAATCTTTATAGGAAATGTTTAAAAGCCTTTTGCAGCTCAACAGTTTAAAATTTACTGTGAGCTCTGGTGCTAGAACATTTGCTCTCAATCCGACATTCGCATCGATACCTCACATGTGTGATACAATTGTGGTTTACATAAATGTGAGCAACCTGAGCCACGTCTGTATTTGTGGGTGTGTGCAGTGCAACAGTCCTTTATTTTTTTTTGGGAGGGGGGTTAATAAACTTTTTTATGAATACATTTTTTTTTAATCTAATGGTAAAGAGTATCTTCACCTATAAGGCCTCATGTACACTGCTGCTGGTAAACAGACATTTAGGAGCAGTCGGGCATTTTTTTCAACTGCTCCTGAACTCTCCTCTATGTTATCTTATCAGTACATGTACACAGGGTCGTTTACAGTAGTTTCTAGGCAGTTGCGGTTAGAGGCCTTTTTTGGAAACCATCAGGAGTTCAGATGCTGAGTTTAGAGGCAAACACTTCTAAACACGGTTAAACGTGGCATGTAATAGGGGCAAAATGGACGTTTTAAACATGGGTTACTGTCTGTCAAGTTAAATCATTCAGGAGAGGTTGTAAAAACGTCCCGTGTACATTAAGCCTAAATTGAAAGTCCCTCCTGTCCACTCGTCCTCCACTCTGCTATCTGTATAGTGTTTTATTTGTTTACTTTTTTTTTTTCAGAAAAAGGGTTCGGTCCCACCTCCAATACACATCATTTGCCTAGGCAAATGACAGATTTGGTGCCTGTTGTGTCTCTTGGGATATGCAAGTCACATATCCCAAAAGGTCTTAGTGTTTCATTCACAGAGGAGGAGGGGGGTGGGCCTACTGGTGCATCATGGGAAGGCCCGCCAGCTGAACCTGGCAGAGCCGGTGGGCCTCTTGATGACATTACGCACAAACATGGCGGCACAGGACCCAAGCACCAGCTGCTTAAAATAATATCTTGGTGGGACCACACTCGATCTGCTGGGTGGGTAAGTATCCAAAATGTGGAGAACCCACCACAAGTTAAGCAGGGATAAAAAATAAAAAAAAGAGAGAAAGAAAGAAAAGAGGGGAGCTGAAGAGCCGTTTTAACAAACTACATGTGATAGTATTGGGGATGTGACAGGTACTCTTTATATGGACCCTGGGGGTCTGATAACCCCCAATGTCTCCCCAGCCTTCCAAAGCATCTAACGCAACAGAGATCTGTTTGAATACATGTTTCCCTGGCTGATTCAGCCTGGGAATGATGGCTCTGAAACCAGAAATGACTAAATCATCATCACTTCCAGTTTCATTCAGCCCAATGTGGTCTTGGGCTCCCAGTAAAAGTGAAAGAGCCCGGGAAACATGCATGTGGGTCTCAGTGGGGAAGAGGGGGACTGCGCTCCCCGCATTGTGAAAGTGATCGTCAGCTATCCATTGACCAGATCACTTTCATCTTACTTCCAGAACCCAGCTTCAGAAACCAGGCACAAGCCGATAGTTGCTATTGCAGCAATCAGCTTGTGCTTAACCCTTCCTTCTTTGGGAGTACTACTAAATAATTACACGGTTCCCCACAAAAACTAACTTCTTAAAGTGTAACTATGGGCAAAAAAGAAAACATACAGTATGTTATACAGTTTTTCAGAAGCATTACCATAACAGTCTGTTTTTCTGAGCCCCCCTTTAACATAGTTTATTACATGGTAATTCAGCCAGTAAGTCCGTTGCTTTTTAACTTACTTTAACAGACCAAACTGTCTAGCAAAGGTGGCAGTTGGCGGGCTGAGCCCAATCAATGAACACCAACAGGGGCGTTTACAATGGTCAGCTTTTGTTCAATCTTTATCCCAAAAGCAAAAAAATTGTTGTAACTGTTTAAAGCAAAGCAGCTAAGAAAGCCCCTCCTGCCCTCCTCCAGACAAAAGCCTAGGACAGAAACCAGGAAGCAACTAAAGAAATAAAAAAAAAAAAAAAAATGAAAACAAGAAAATATAATATACCTTCTTATATATTTTCTAACGTTAGCAGCAGAAGGATTACAAATAGTTAAACTTGATTGGCAGTATTTGGTTCCACTTTAAAAAGTGTTAGGTGGAGATGGGCTTTACATTGTTAGTCACTAATGTAAAGTTAATCGAAATCTAATAGTCCATCTAACACCACCCTCTCCAGTGAATGAAAATGCTGCTGTCCAATGACTCTGAGACAGTAGGTGTGTTACTGGCCAATCATCAGGTGAAAATAATAAGAGCCTGAAAAAAAATGAATGCAATTCATACAATATATTCCATTTTTGTTTTTGGGTTTAGCTACGCAAAATCAACCTAAAATAGATTTTATGTTTTGGTAAAGGGTTCAATTCCTCAGTGGATCACTGCTAACGAGGAACCCTGCAGGGAAACAAACCCCAATGGCCATGATATCCAAATTTAAATACAAATATAAAAAACGTGCTTGTGTGTAATCAAAATACGCAAAAAGTTAATTGTGTAAAGAGTGGCAACTCTACCGTGAGATATTCATCACAAAATCTTGAGCTGCGCTAACAAAATTGACAATCAATAAACATACCATATAATACTAATGTGCAACATATATAAATAAAAAAAATTCTTCAAATAAAAAAATAAAAACACAAATCTATAAAATTAGTGAATATCCATCATAAGTGATAAAAAAAATATCCTTGTGAAAAAAACACTGCCTCTTGTAGAAATCCACGCTTACCAGCTGAAAGTGACCCTCTATCTCTACAAAGATCATAAAAGCTCAAAATGAAAGAATCCAATTATATTGTAGGTCATCGGGAGTGGCTCTGGACATTCTCCCCAAGGGACAAGGAATTTTATAGTAGTCCTCCGGCAAACATCCTCTCAGATATATTTATATAGGGATATGGAAACAGAGTACTCCAATAGCATAAAACCCTTAGACATAGTTTAGTAAAAGTTTAAATGTACACTTACATCAGGGTGAAAATAATAACGCCTAATATACACTTTAAAGGTTATGTATTTCAAGATGTGTGTGTGTAATTATATTTATGGCTTGCCTCATTCTGTAAGTGTGTTGAGGTGCCAGTCTAAATAAATAGCACATTGAGCAAGCGAAATACTAAAGTGAATGACACCGTAATGCACCACATATTGTTTGTAGGTAATGTGCGGTAAAATCATGTGAATGGGCCCTAAAAGTAATCAGCAAGGATGGGACAATTTTCTGCAAAGATCAGACTTAAATTGTCAGAATTTAAAATGTGCACAGCACATTCAAAGAGGCAGGAACAGCCCTTGCCTTTAGCTTATCCCATCCTAAATATGTGGAGGGCTGCCAGCTCTGCAATGGTTAGCAACGCGGATATCAGGTTTCAGGAGTGAATGAAGTACTTTTTCTGAGCTTTCCAGTGATTTTTAGAGCTATTCCATATGCTAAAGACACAAAAGCCTGCAATACTGTCACATACTGCTTTGCCACATGTGTTTAATGGGTTTTGTTGGGGGATTTCTGTAAGGTATTTTTTTTCCTTAGTGTGGAGTACTGATCAGATTCTCTGCATCACAAGATGCTGGTTTGGTAGCCGGAAGGGCTTCTCTGTGACCCCCTTAACCACTTGCAGAACGGACCATTTTGCTGGTCAAAGACCACACCACTTTTTGCGATTCGGCACTGCGTCGCTTTAACTGACAATTGCGCGGTCGTGCGACGTGGCTCCCAAACAAAATTGACGTCCTTTTTTTCCCACAAATAGAGCTTTCTTTTGGTGGTATTTGATCACCCCTGCGGTTTTTATTTTTTGCGCTATAAACAAAAATAGAGCGACAATTTTGAAAAAAACACATTATTTTTTACTTTTTGTTATAATAAATATCCCCCAAAAATATATAAAAAAACATTTTTTTCCCTCAGTTTAGGCCGATATGTATTCTTCTACATATTTTTGGTAAAAAAAATCGCAATAAGCGATTATTGATTGGTTTGCGCAAAAGTTATAGCGTTTACAAAATAGGGATAGTTTTATAGCATTTTTATTAATAATTTTTTTTTTTTTTTTTTTACTAGTAATGGCGGCGATCAGCGATTTTTATTGTGACTGCGACATTGTGGGGGACCCATCGGACATTTTTGACACATTTTTGGGACCATTGTCATTTATACAGTAATCACTGCTATATAAATGCAGTGATTCCTGTGTAAATGACACTGGCAGTGAAAGGGTTAACCAGTGGGTGGCAGTGTAGGGGTTAAGTGTTGGGGTGTGTTACTAACTGTGGGGGGGTTGGGCTTTCATTTAGTGAACACTGATCTCTGCTCCAATCACATGGAGCAGAGATCAGCGTCACTAGTTGCTAGGCAGAATGGAGAAATGTTGTTTACACAGCATTTCCTCCATTCGGCTGCTCCGTGAGACGATCGCGGGGATGCCCGTGGTGATCGAGTCCCGCAACCGGACTCACGGGGGTCCCGACCAGCGTGGGAGCGCGCCGCTGGCGGCGCGTTCCAGATGGCAGGGCGGCATTGAATATTGGACGTACCTGTACGCCAATATGCCTGCCCGTGCCATTCTGTCGACGTACATCGCCGTGCGCTGGTCGGGAAGTGGTTAAACATGTTTATCAATTATCTGTTTAAAATGTTCAAAGCACTGTGCCTACAATAAGGAGGTGAAGGTTTAAGCTCCAAGTAAGCACATGTATCTTCTATCTAGAATTGTAAGATTGTAAAATGCAGATGTAGGCATTGTTTATCTTTTTATTTCAGCAGTTTAAGGGGAAAGCATTTGCAAAGAAAAAAACCAACCTAGGGACTTAAATTGTACACCTTGCATTATAGGAACCAAACTCTGCCCAGTGATGCTATCCTGTTTATAAATAACATAATTCATCATGTTTTATAAAAAGCGGTTGTTAGTTTGCTAAGCTGTTGGGGCAGCGGGATCGTGACAACAGACAATGAAACAGACTGGAGGTTGTCAAGTAAAGCAGAGACACAGCAACAGCATTGAACAAGCTGAAGTTACAAGCTGATTAGCTAACATGCACAGCTGCACTCTCCAGTTTTAGTAAATCAGCCTCATTATGTTGGGATTATCTCACAATCCAGGGCTGCTGTTACAGGATTCCAACAGAATGTTGAAAAGGGGTTCTTGAATTAATCATAACTTACTATAAGGTTCACATTAATGCTACTTTGAAATCGCACTACTTCAAGTGAAGTAGCTAGATTTCAAAGTAGCAAGGTCAGCGAGATTTCAGGTGCTACTTAATAGACATCTGTGTGGCTTCATACACACACGTCTACTGAAGTCGCACCTGAAATCGGCAAAAGTAGTGCAGGAACTACTTTTGCGAATTGGTACGGCCCGCAACGTTGGTGTCACACCGATCAGAACAGTGCCCTTGTTGTCAATAGGTTGCAACTTGTCATGTGATTTGATCTTTCAAAATCGCATGATAAATCGCTCCAATGTGAACCTAGGCTTAGTGTATAGCCAGAATGGCTGCAGACACAAACATTTCAAAAAGACCTGACCTTCCTGAATTTCCAGATGAAGATGTTTCATTTAGGCAAACCAAACTTAAAACTTAAAGCGGAAGTAAACCCAATAATTTAATATTTTCAAAAAACAGTTACATTCCCAGCATGCCGGAAATGCTAACTGTCACACTGGTTGTGCTCTCAACCAAAATGTCACACCATCCAATGGCTGGTGTCATAACTGATCACATGTGCAGCATAATGGCAGTTGAAGATTAAACAGAGGCCAAGATGGCAGCTTCCTTGGCTGAAAATGATAGGAGGGTTTACTTCCACTTTAAGCACTAAAAGTTTCTGAGCTGTAGAGTTGGAAGCCCAGTCCCATCAGATTTTTTTACATTTATTTTTTGATTTTATATATCTATATATATCTATTATATATCTGATATATATTTCTACTAAAAAAAGGTATCAAGCATAATTTTCATTACTTCTAACTCTCCTTTCAAATGTATTTTATAATAAAGAAGTGTTCATTATTAAATTTTTACAATGCAGTGTTAAAAAAAAAAAATACACATATTGTATATCATTATAAAAAGTGCAAATTACCGTAAATATATAATCCGTGTATATATATATATATATATATATATATATATATATATATATATATATATATATATATATATATATGTGTATATATTGCATATACTATTACTCCTATAACATGATTACCATATTTAAATATTACAGTATTAAATGTTCTCACTGAACAGTCTCATTAAGCAGATTTCACCAGGGAGGTTTATTTAGGACATATCACAAACTCCCATAAGAAATTCCCAGCTGGCTTTAACCACTTTCAGACCGGACCATTTTGCTGGCTTAAGACCAGACCACTTTTTGCGATTCGGCACTGCGTCGCTTTAACTGACAATTGCGTGGTCATGCGACGTGGCTCCCAAACAAAATTGATGTCCTTTTTTCCAACAAATAGAGCTTTCTTTTGGTGGTATTGGATCACCCCTGCGGTTTTTATTTTTTGCGCTATAAACAAAAATAGAGCGACAATTTTGAAAAAAAACGCATTATTTTTTACTTTTTGCTATAATAAATATCCCCCAAAAATGGGTGGGGAACAGCTCCCCACCCACCTGTTTTTAATTTCAATAGTTTTTTATTGAATTTTTCATAGAAACAAACACACAAAATAAAAACTTATGTGAACATTATCTGCCAGACAGTTGGCAGGGTACATTGAAACAGTCAGCTGAGTACAAATCACAGATCCCGGCAGCAATAGTGTGAACATTGGAAAGAGGTAAATTGCTAAAATACCAGGTAACAGGTGTTGTCCACTCCCTCCCATACACCCCCATTGGATCAAACTGTGTTAGAGAGGAGAGACAACACACCGCCTGTCTATGTCGTCACTTCTTATGTAGCTAGTAAAGTGATGTAGAGACAAACAAAAAGAGGAAAGAGGAGGAAAGAAACATAAAGGAACAGGAAATAGATATAAGTGTAGGTAACAAGAGGCGCCAGTTGGTGCAAGAGTCAGCATAACAAATTTCCCCTGGTTATATTGTCACTATAAATATTCTCAGGTACATACACCGGGTATTTATGTGGGTAAAAAGTTGCCCTTGCAAGCTGGTAGGAAAGGGGGGGGGGAGTTACCCTCTGTTAGTCATTATTTACAAAGATGAAAGCTATATATAAATGCATGGACTGGGTTGGCTCATGTTGAGCAAGTTATCATTCTTTGACTGTACATCTTGGGTTAGATAACCAGCTATCCCATTTAGCTCTAAATGGTTTGATCTTGAGATCTGTGATTGCTAGCAGTTTCTCCATCTCACATTGGTGGTTTAGAGTAAATATGACATCAGTGGGAGTATGGAGATTCAACTGTGTTCCACAACCTTGTGATAGTTATTTTTGCTGCTAACAAAAGTTGTATAATCACTTCTGTTATCTTGGGTGAGAATTTGTGAATTGTTAGGTGTAATAAAGCAAGTTCAGGGTTGGGATCTATATGTCAATCGCATATGTCTGATATCATGGAGAAGGTCTTAGCCAGAAGGATCGCACGGATTTACATGACCATAGGATATGGTACAGTGTGCCTATGTCTCCGCATTCCCTCCAGCATAGGGCTGTGTGGTTAGGGTAATACTTAGAAAGTTTGTAGCGGGTGAGGTACCAGGAGTGTACTACTTTTTGAAAATGTTTCCAATGATTTACACATCTGGAAGATGAGTATGTGATGGAGAATGCTATTTTCCAGTAATTGTAAAGGCCCTACCCAGGATTTTTTTCCCATTTAATAATAGTAGTTGTTTTGGAGAAGGAGTCTTGGGCATTATAAATATTGTAGAATAGTCAATATTCCTTTAATCGGGATAATAGGGTCCTGGAGGAACATATTAATCAAGGCTGGTAGTTCCAAGTAGAAAGGTAGGGGATGTTTCTTCAGAAAGGATGGAATTTTCTAAATAGGGAAAATGTGCAGAGGGAGGGAGGTGGAATCGAGAGGCCAAATCAAAATTGTGAATGAATGTATCATGATATGGATCTTTCAAAAGGTTAAGGCCTTTTGATTTCCAAAGTTTCAAGTCAAGGCAAGGTATGAAATGTTAGAGCACTGAGATCGGGGTAGAAATTTGACAGAGTGATCCATTAGTTGAAGAGGAAGTAGGGAGTTCGGACCACAATTTAGTGGATATCTGTACTGTATGGATAGGAGAAGTAGGGACAGGGTCTCCTAATTTAATGGCAATGAGGGTTGATTTGAGGTCTCTGTGCTGGGTACTGCTGGCCTCCATGAGTGTCCACAATTTATGTATGGAAGGAGCCCACCAATATTTAAGCTGGTCTATGACACATGCTTTGTAGTACTCTGTTACATTGGGGGTTCCCATTCCGCCATGTTTTCTATGTTTTAACATAATAGTGAGAGAAAACCTAGGCGGTTTTTGGTTCCATATGTACTGGTTGAAAATTGTTTGTACCGAAGAAAGAAAGGTGTGTGGTATGGGGATTATTATTGTGCAGAATGAGTAGAGGAGTTTAGGGAGGATTATCATATTTATTGCTGCTATTTTCCCTGCTGTTGACAGATCTTGAGTGTGTAGGTGGGAAAATTGTTGGGGTAAAGAATCCAGAAAGGGCTTAAAGTTATATCTATATAGTTGTGAAGTGTGTTGGGTCAGTTGAGTTCCCAAAAAGGGTAAAGAGTGAGGAGACCAAATAAAAGGGAATTCTCTGGTTAAGGAGGATCGCATGGGAGCAGAAACATTAAAGCCCCGTACACACGAGCGGACTTTTCAACATCCAAAGTCCGACGGACTGAGTCCGTCAGACTATTCGATCGTGTGTGGGCTGCAACGGACTTTTGACTCACCAAAGTCCGAAGGACTTTAGAATATGGAACATGCTTCAAATTTTTCCGAAGGAACTCCGCCGGACCCGGTCCCTTCGAAAAATTTGCTCGTGTGTATGCTACTCCGACGGACTAAAACCGACGCTAGGGCAGCTATTGGCTACTGGCTATGAACTTCCTTATTCGAATCCAGTCGTACGTCATCACGTTCGAATCCGTCGGAGTTTAGTGTGATTGTGTGTGGCCAAGTCCGCTCAGCCGAAAAGTCTGTCAGAACTCCGTCGGAATTCCAGCAGAACTCCGACGGAACTCCTTCGGAAGTCTGTCGGACATAAGTCCTCTCGTGTGTACGGGGCTTTATACCTAGTATTTGGGATTTGGTGGCATTCAATTTATAGTAAGATACAGCACTAAATTCATGTAATAGTTTCTGTGTCTCGGTCAAGGATGATTTGGGATTGGAGAGCATAAGCATGACATGGTCAGCGAATAGGCTTATTTTATGCTCTTTACCGGATTTACAGAGCCCTGTGATATTATGGTGGGATCTGATATTCTCTGCTAAGGGTTCCATGAGAAGTGTAAAAATAATTGGTGATAAGGGGCATCCTTGCCTTGTCACATTGGTTATGTGTATCAGTTTGGAGGTAATTCCTGAAGTAAGTACAATAGCCGAGGGAGTGGAGTAAAGGGATAAGATGGCTATTTGTATCCATCCCGTTATTCCAAAAGTATTAAGTACTGTCTTAAGGTATCCTCAGTGGACCCTATCAAACTCCTTCTCCGCATCCAAGGAGAAACGCAGAGAGGCACTCGATAAGATCCAGCCTGTGAAATCAGGTTGATAAGGCGTCTAGTGCCATCCGGGGCTTGACGTCCGGGTACAAAGCCCACTTGGTCTGGGTGGATCAGGTGAGGTCGAATTTTCTGTAGTCTAATAGCTAGGAGTTTGGCAAACAGTTTCACATCTGTGTTGAGGAGGGATATGGGCCTATATTTTGTAGGACTAGTAGGGTCCTTGTTATCTTTTGGTAATGTCACCATCACTGCTCTCAGCATTTCAGGTGGAAAGGTTCCTGAGGACAAAGCAAAATTGAAGACTGATTGTAGGTATGGGGCATATGGGGGGGGAGACTTGCGGTTGGGTAGTTTGTTGATAGCTAAATAGATTTCTTGGTTTGTAAATGGTTGGGATATAGAGTCAAGTTGATCCCTAGAAAGGGTAGGGAGTTGTACTTTACGTAAAAATGCATTAATAAGCACTGGTGATGGTTGAGGGGTAGATACATCTGTACGAAGGTCATATAGGGACTGATAGTAGTCCACAACACGTGTAGTGTTGCGGACAGTAGTGACATGTGACGTAACACGTAGGGTAAGGCCGGAGCACATCACGGACCGAAAGAGACGTGAGAGGTGGCAGGGAACGCCGATATTTTGTCTTTCTCAAAACGTATCTTTATTTTAGCTGTGTAAGCAGACACTTTTTAGTTTAATAAATGGTTTTAAGTGATAATGCATCATTAGAGGCTTGTTTACTTTGCATGGTGATCAAAATATCCTATATGTAAGGAGGATTCCTTTGTTAGGAGCCGCAGCTTTGATCTTGGAAGGAAAGCGTGTTGATCCTCCATTCCTGATAGACATCTAAGGCTTACGTTATACACCTATGAGGTGAGAGTTCTGGGAGCACAGATGTGTTAGTGACAGCGGCTGTGTAGTTTTCAAAAAACACTAATAGACTGCTTTTTTATCATTTACACTATTTGAATTACTGGATGAATCACATGAATGGACTTTATCACAATTAATTACTTTTTCACATGTTATGATTGGTATACTGCTCATGTTTAGATACTGAAGGTTTTGCGCAAGATCACTATATATCATATAATTCTCATCAACTCTGCCACAGTATTGCTGGCTTTGTAGCATTCCTAGCTGTGCTGTGTGCCACTGAATTTGCAGGCAGCCTCACAGCTGTGCCAGCTGCTTCACATTGGTGTTAGCTGTCACACTATTGCTGCCTCTGTGGCATTACCTGCTGTGTCTGTATCCCGGCACCCTCACAGCGGTACTGAATGTCGACATTTTCAGCATGCTTAACAGTTTCCCTTAGTGGACTTCAAGTGGAGTACAGAGACGCTCAAAATCAGCATCCTCTCCAAGCGCATGTGCATGCTCCCCAGATGTTTGGTTTTCTAGAAACATATGAACATCTGATTTTTATTTTATTTTTTAAGAAGCTAAATCAAGAATCCAAAGAGGTAGAAATCAATTTAGACCCTACATGATAGACATCTGTGTGGCATCATACACAGATGTCTATTGAAGTTGCACCTGAAATCAGCAAAATGTATAGCATGATTAGGTCACTGTTGTGGGCCTACCCTGCATGTTTCGTCACAAAGAACGCCATCTGGGCACAGGCCAGCTCCAATCCTCAGATGATGTTCTTTGTGACGAAACACGTAGGGTGATCCCAGGATGGTGATGTCATCACGCTATACCTCCCGAGAGGTTGACACACGAGTAAACCAGGAAGTGAAACTTGTAGGGATTACCCATTTCCATTTCCATTACATGCTGATATGATGCTTTTATTTGACAAGTCAAATCGCATGCCAAATTGGCCCAATGTGAATGTGGGCTAAATGTCCCTTCTCCAAACAATGAGTGCAGGCATAAAAGCATGGTTTCTTTAAGGCACTATCAAGCTTAGAGAAAAAACACAGCAGTGATTGCTGTGGGGTTCAGCTGTAGCAATTTTCAACATTTCCGGATCTTTTGCGCAGGTAACAAATGATCGGAGGCTAAATGTGCTTTTAAACCAAAATGCTGGGGGGAAAAAACTAAATATTAACAAGGGAGATAAAAGGGAGCAATTAAAAACATTAAGGCCTCATTCACTCTGTATTGGGAAAGCATGCAGAAATGCGAGTTTCTGTGTGCATTTCTGGAACACACTAAAAAATGCATTTAAACACGCAATGCGCTTGCTATGCCATTAATTCTTAATGGAGGAATTCTAAAAAGGAGGGGTAAACTTCTGTGGATGAAAAGAAAGGTTTGCAGATATATATGTGTGTGTGTGTGTGTGTGTGTGTGTGTGTGTGTGTGTGTGTGTGTGTGTGTGTGTGTGTGTATATATATATATATATACACATAAACACACACACACACAATTACACTCACACATGTATATATCATGTTTTAATATATTTTTTTTTATTATTACACGCGTTTATATAGTGCCAACAATGTGTGCAGTGCTTTAAAAACTGTACATTTGAATCTAAAGTTTCTGTCTCACATGCTAACAGACACATACTAAGGACCGGTTTAGACATAATCTAATGCTGGCCATACACTATACAAAAAATCTGCCAAACCCATTTTCGAAAAACAAACATTTGGCCGTGAGCGCAAACGATAGTGCCATCGTGTAATGACCGATAAATCATTCAGTGGACATAAATGAATGCATTTTTTTTTTTTTTTTTTTTATATACCTAGGGCAGACAGTTCAGACGGGAAACACATTAACCTTTCAATTTACTGTTTGTTCCAAACTTGTCATTCGTTTTTTTGGCTCAAAAACATCCCAATGATTTTGTGCCCATTACCTGGCCGAAAAGGGACAAACTGTCTAAATGACAAATTTCAGTTGATTTTTCATATAGTGTATGGCCAAGCATAAGTGGCCTACCAGCATGTTTTTGGAGTGTGGGATGAAAACCTGAGGAAACTCATGCAAGTATAGGCAGAACAAGCAAACTTCATGCAATCAGTCTCCAGCACCAAGGATTTTATTGGTGCAAAGCAGATGCGCTAACCACTAACTTATTGTACCACCCTCAGGATTATATTTTAGTTATCATCTAAACATTTTGTGAGATCAGGGGCAGATATAAGCAGAATTAAGAAAAACATTTCCATATCAGTACCTGTATGTCTAAAATTTCTGAAATTTACAAGCAATGCAGGTGGAAACGTAACCTGAACACAAAATAGATGTACATGCTAGGAAAGACTGCATAGGAAGATGTAGCAAGGCTAAGAAATGAAAATATGCAGGTAATACTAAACAAAAGCATTGATTAATAGTTGAAAACAATGTAAGTAATGAATGGGAAGACATACTTGCTTAAATAATTCTATCTATTTATTCGTCTATTTTAATGTAAGCAGCAATAATGAGAGCATGCAGGCTATGGTGCAGTATACAAGCCACGTGAAAAAGGGAATGTGGGATAACGTAAGCTGAAATTGAATTGCCCTGAAATCATTTGTTTTGGGAGCACCGATGCTGGAGCTTCTGGTCTCAGATGCTTCAGCGACAGAGTTGATAAATTTGTTATGCCCACCCCTCCCATCTTCCTGCCCAGTCACAGAAGCCTTTGTATTATGTGAACCCAATGCGCAAAATGCAAAGGCTTCTGTGGATGGACATCATAGGGGAGGGGAAGGTAGAGCTGCTGCGCGTGCTTCTCTCCTCTCAGAGCCCCAGCCATAAACCTGCTAGTTGTAAATAATACACATACCGCAAGTCCAGGAGGTGACATGCACCTTGTTGTAGTTACAGTGGGACTAAAGGGTCAATACGCACCTATCCGAGGGTCCCTCGCTGGTGCCGGCATCTTCTTCTGAGTTCAGTTTACAGCCCCAAAGAAGACAGCAAGCGGACAGGTGGGAGCATTTAACTGCAGAAGAGACATGTCTCTTCTGCAAATAAAGCTTATCTGCTTTCTGTTTCTTACAGCAGAACTTCTCCTTTAACTCTCCTTAAACTTCTGATCTGCATTCTTGTTCCAGACCAGTAATAGAGAAATACTGAAAGGAAAGCACTAAGGATGAGCTAAAGGTTCAACCTGAACACCGGTTTGGGACTGAACTTTGCTTGTTTGGGCATTTGTCTAAATATTGGCAACCAAACATTATATATTGTATAGTAGTTTTTTCGACCACTTGGGGGCATGGCCTGGCAGGAGTCCATGATGAAACTGCCATTCATTCTAATACCAGTGGGTTTGCGTTGATGGGATTTATTATTTTCGTAACCGTTTTTTTTCCGCCACTAGTAAACATAACAGCTTCCTTTTTCCACTGTCAATGGTTGCCAAGGTTCTGGCACTTGCTTCGTCCTTAGCAAACCAGTGACTTTACCCAGTATCATTAATTTATTGGCTGGGAAATCTGTGAAAAGCCATATAAACAAAGGGGTAGGGATAGTGGCCAATATCACTTAACGGGGTGATGGACGAGAGGTCATTGGTGGTGAGTGTAGTGACTGGACAAGATGTGTTGGTCAGCAAGATTTTTCTCTCAGGAAGTCAGGGAGAGTCATTTGTCACAACTGACAAGAATCTGCATTGATCGACACTGTGATTCATCATAGATGTACATTGTACAAGTTCCTTTTTTTTCTTTAATAAGGAGCTTGTCAAAAAGTTTAGTATCTGTATTTAAATTTTTTCTGTAAATAAGTCGTTTGCGTAGGGGGGAGGGCAGTATCTGGGGATTATCATGGAGGTAAACTGTTTTGTCTGGTTTGTATTTTTAGGGGAACACTAGGTCACTTTTTTTTTGTAAGTGGGGTCCCCCATTAAAACCTATACCAGATGCTCATCTAGGATAATGGTCTAGTATAGAGGAAGAGTATCCCCAGGCCACTTTACTTACAAACAGAAGTAAGCAGCCAAAGCTGTCATGTTCAAGAAATTTAAGCAGAACTTTTTTTTTCTTTGTAAATGTCAGTTTTACTACAGTAGGTTGTACCACTTCACAGGCAGTGTATCCCCCAGGCATGTTATTTAACCAATCTCTGGGTAGTCATTGCACTTAAACTGCCAGATGGCTCACTCCTGATGAAAATGGTATCAAAATGGTCCTTTAACACTCGCCACTCATGCACACCCCATGATCGCTGTGTCCCTCAGACCAAACACAACGATCACTTATGAATAAAGGCTGCATGCTGCAGCCAGCACTCTGTATCTTCTCAAACCAATCAGATGTGAGAGGAAACAAGTGCTTCTCCAGCGATCATAGGAACTTTTTCTTTTGTTTATTTTTTTGTTTTAGCACAGAACAGCACAGTGTCATCAGAGCAGCCTGCCAATGTCCTTGACCACTAGCCACTCTGGTACAATGTTGCTATGGTGACACTATACTGTGATGGGTAGTGACTAAAGCAGAGTTCCATCCAAAAGTGGAACCTCTGCTTATCAGCTTCCTCCCCCCCCCCCCCTCTGGTGCCATGTTTGGCACCTTTCAGGGGGAGGGGGGAATGGGTAGCTGTTTTTGACAAGTGCCCTTCCCCACTTCTGGGAGACAGCGCCATGGTGCCATCCCTCAGAAGTTCGGCCCCCCTCCTCCTTCCTTCAATGCTGGGTCAGTTAGAAAGCACATAGTACATAGTAAGGTTGAATAAAGACACCAGTCCATCCAGTTCAACCTGAGTGAGTGTATACAATTGTCCCTATCCCTGTACATTGTACCTTCAAATTGGTCCCTACACCCTCAAGGAGCCCACAATCCAGGGTCCCCATTCATATACTAGGGCCAATTTTGGACAGAAGCCAATTAACCTACCTGCATGTATTTGGAGTGTGGGAGGAAACCCACACATGCACAGGGAGAACATGCAAAATCCGGGCAGGTAGTGTCGTGGTTGGGATTCGAACCAGCGGCCCTTTTTACAGCTAGGCGAAAGTGCTAATCACTACACCACTGTGCCACCTGTTAACCACTACACTACTGTGCACTTCACACATGCGCAGTAGGGAACCAGCTGTGAATCCGAAAAGCTTCACTGTCAGTTTCCCATAACATGAGTGGTGATGGCAGCATCCAACCCTGGACAGGTAAGTGTCCCAATATTAAAAATCAGCAGCTACAGTATTTGTAGCTGCTGACTTAAAAGAAAAATCATGGGGGGAGGGGGGTATGTCTCTTTAAGGACACTAGCTGGCTGTTTTGATGACACTGTATTTTAATGCAGCCAGCCAGTGAACTAGATCACTAAAAGGAGGGTAGGTAATGATGCAAACTGCAATCAAAAATGCCACAAACCATAGTGGGTGAAATGGATGATGATAGCCAACAGAATGAGATGACAGTCCACAACTCAGGGCAGGCCTCTTAGGGGAAGTGGAAGCACACTCCAAAAATATAGGAAAAAAGCAAAAAAAAGAGGCACCTTCTAAGCGCAGACAGTGTAAGTTTTATATAGTACACTCACAATGCATATGCATATAAAAGCAAAGGAGAAGGCCTTCAAAAGATACAAGTTTGAGGGATCATCATCAGCATTCAGACATTATAAAGAATGCAACAAGAAATATATGGGTGCAATAAGGACAGCTAAGATAGAACATGAAAGACACATAGCGGGGGAGAGCAGAAAAAATCCCAAGAAATTATTTTAAGTATGTAAACAGTAAAAAAGGGAGGACAGACCATACCAGTCCCATAAAGAATGAGGAAGGACATCTGGTTACAAAGGATGGGGAGATGGCGAAGGTATTGAATTTATTCTTCTTGAGGGAAATGGGGGGCTTCAGTAACCGAAACTGCAGTGTTTATCCTCATGACACATCACAGGAAGCAGCTTCATGGATAACAGAGGGCAGAATTAAAATTAGACTTGGGAAACTCATTGGAGAAAAGCCAATGTAGCACCAATATTTAAAAAGGGCCCAAAATACATCCCTGGGAATTACAGACCAGTTATCCAACATCAATAGTATGTAAACACTTGGAGGGGATGATAAGGGACTATAAACAAGATTTTAGTAATGAGCACGGTATCATTAGCAGTAATCAGCATGGATTCGTGAAGAATCATTCTTGCCAAACCAATCTACTAACCTTCTATGAGGTGAGTTGCCAGCTAGATAAAGGAAGGCCTGTAGATGTGGTGTATCTGGATTTTGCAAAAGCATTCGACACTCGTTCTCAAATAAACATTTACTGTACAAAATAAGGTCAGTTGGCATGGACCGTAGGGTGAGTACATGGATTGAAAACTGCCCTACAAGGGCGAGTTCAGAGGGAGGTCATAAATGGGGAGTATTCTGAATGGTCAGGGGTGGGTAGTGGGGTCCCCCACGGTTCTGTGCTGGGACCAATCCTATTTAATTTGTTCATAAATGACCTGAAGGATGGGGTATACAGTTCAATCTCTGTATTTGCAGAGGATGCTAAGCAGGGCAATACCAAGCTGCTGGGAGATCAACTCCAGAGATAAAACAATAATTCTCCCGCTCTACAAGACTCTGGTACCTGGAGTATGCTGTCCAGTTCTGGGCACCAGTCCTCAGGAAGGATGTACTGGAAATGGAGCAAGTACAAAGAAGGGCAACAAAGCTAATAAAGGGTCTGGAGGATATTAGTTATGAGGAAAGGTTGCGAGCACTGAACTTATTCTCTCTGGAGAAGAGACGCTTGAGAGGGGATATGATTTCAATATACAAATATCATACTGGTGACCCCACAATAGGGATCGCCGAAGGGAGTTTAATAAGACTCGTGGCCACTCATTAAAATTAGAAGAAAAGAGGTTTAACCTTAAACTACGTAGAGGGTTCCTTACTGTAAGAGCAGCAAGGATGTGGAATTCCCTTCCACAGATGGTGGTCTCAGCGAGGGGCATTGATAGTTTCAAGAAACTATTAGATAAGCACTTGAACGACCGCAACATACAGGGATATACAATATAAATCACACACATAGGTTGGACTTGATGGACTTGTGTCTTTTTTCAACCTCACCTACTATGTAACTATGTAACACTGAGGTAAAAGCGTGTCAGTATATGATAGATAAGTCATTGTCACACCAGCCTCTGTGTCACCAGACCAGTGCAGCCAGTAACAGTGCCCCTGATTGTTGCCACATCAGTGCAATATCATCAGAGCGAATGCAGCCAGCAACAGGGTTCCGATTCACAACCACACCAATGCAATGCTGCCTCTGCTTGCCACCTGTATGGACTCGTTTATTGACCATGTTTAAGCCTGCTGCCTGGACCAATCCTGTGCCTGTTTCCTGACCATGTCTCTGGCTGTTGCCTAAACTGAACCATCTGTGTGTAAAAATAAATCATTTTTTCAGATTTTTCCAAAAACTTGTAGCAAAAAAATTTAATCTTCAAAAGACTCATCATGCCTCAAAAAAAAAAATACCTTGGGGTTATTACTCACTGAATTGTAGTAATTTTGTGAGTGTTTCAACTGCACTGGTGTTTTACAGCCTTCCAAAATGTGATAGGTAGTGTGGAAACTAGATGCCCAATTTATGCCCACTGAATGCACCTTAGATTTTGGGTCCCCCTATATAGCTAAGCTGCAAACATATGAGGTGTCCCCATACTCAGAAGGATTAGCAGAATGTGTTTTGGGGTGTAATTCTAACGATGCCCATACTGCGTGTTAGGAATATGACATGAATTGATAACCTTAATTTTCTTTCTTCATTTTCCAAATACACGTGGCAAGTAAATAAAATCTTCAAAAGATTTGCCATGCTACTTAAAAGCACTTTGCTTTCCAAAATATGGTAATTTGTGGGTGTTTTTACTGTCCTGGTGCTCCAGTGACTCAAGAGGTGTGATAGGTAGTCAGGAAATCAGAGGCATTATTTACACCCCTTGAAAACCTGAAGGTGCTCCTTGGATTTTAGGCCACTCTATGCATCTAGGCAGTAAAACGTCCCACATATGTGGTATCTCCATACTCGGGGATGTAGCAGAATACATTTTGGCCTAAATTCACTAAGAACAATTATTTATTTGAAAAGATTTATAGCAGAAACTAAGGGGAACTGTTTTTTTTTTCAAAATGTTCAGCCTTTTTGGCGCTAGATAAATCCTGTATTATAATAATAATAATAATTATTATTATTATTATGTGCCACCAAAAGAAAGCTCTATTTTCTCAAAAAGTTGATATTTAGGTGCAGAGTTGCATGAACAAATAATTGTTAATCATTTTGCATTTTTAATGTTTCACTTTAAACATTAATAAAATAAATGCTCCCTACCAAATGTTTTTGTTTTGTTTTTTGCTTTCATACATGTTCCCCCAGGGCAATGCCTAGTCCCTTATGCTATTTGTTTTAAAAATCCTTTGCCTTATAAGCCTAGAAAATGTCCATTCTTGGTTTTTAACATTTAGCTCCCATTGACTTTGATAGGGTTTGTGTGGCAACCCAGACTCCAGTAAAGTTAGCCAAACCCACCTCAAACCAAATCCGGTTATGTTCAACTCATCCCTAATCAGAACAACCACCAGTCCATTAGTATTTTTAAAATGTCAAAGCAATGGCAGCTTATATATGTTTTTTTTGTTTTTTGTTTTTTTTTATGACAGGCCTCCTTTAATGTTTATTTATGCCTCCTGAATAAAGTCTAAAGCTGAAATGTCAAAAATGGAAATTAAAATTGTGTGAGCTGGCAGACAACGATAGTCAAACACAGCAGTTTAATGTGAGATAGCTGAACATTTCTCAAAAACAGTGATTCATAGGATGTAATGATTCACAACACTTCTCTTTTCAAAAAAAAGAGAATCACTTTAGGCGGAAATGGAATGAAAAAAAAATACAAACTATTTCTGCACCCAGTTAAGATGGTATCGCTGATTAGCTGGTTTTAGCTAAATAAAGCACCAGTTTTGAGCAAAATGCCTCCTCCAAGGATTAGTTTCAGTGTTGTTTCAACATTGCTTATCAAAACAATAGAAGACTATATACACAGAGAACATGAAAGTCTGGAACAACTGCATTTTTAATGCAATAATAATAAACATTGCCTAGCTGTATCTAACAATCTAGAATACTCATTAAAATTTTGAATTATTGCATGAAAAAATATATGTGTGAGGGACTGAAAGTGAAAGACAGAGGAACAGGTAGAGAGATCGTACTTAACGCCCTTCCCATCTGTAAAAGGGCCCCTAAGGCTGCATTCAAATTTCTGCGTCACATGAACGCACGTCTTTTGTGCTGTTTTATGCATTTTCGTGCCATTTGAATGGGCTGCCCAACGCAAGACAAACACATCAAAGAAACTCCTGTGTGTTTTTACATGAATTTGCTGGCTGCGTTTGGGGTGCCATTAATAATGAATTGCACCACAAGCATGCTTAGAGGTGAATGGGACTTATATGTTTGATAAGGATTGTCCCTATAAAGACCCAATTCATTTAGAATGCAAACCTAAATACAAGAAACCCCCTAAAAACTAAAAAACAGATCTATCAGTAACTTTACAAGCATACTTACATAAAATTATAGCAGAGCTATATGATATATGACATCATTTGACTAGGCCTGGAAACCTGATAGTAACTGAAGAAATGTAAAAAAAAAGTTTAAAACAAATAAAATACATATACTTTAGGCTACTTTCACACTGAGGCGTTTTACAGGCGCTTTTTCTCTAAAAATAGGACCTGAAAAGCGCCTGTAAACTGCCTCTTTGCAGCCCCAGTGTGAAAGCCTGAGTGCTTTCACACTGGGGCAGTTTGATTGCAGGACAGGGAAAAAAAGTCCTGCAAGCAGCATTTTTTGGGTGGTGCGGGAGCGGTGTATTTAGTGTTCCAAAACTGCTCTTGCCATTAAAATCAATGGTCAGCGATTTGCAGGAACTTCGGCTGCGGCACTTTGTGGGTGCTTATAACCCTTTTTTTGGCAGGGGTTAAATGCGCCCCGCTAGCGGCCAAAAAGCGCAGCTAAAATGACGGTAAAGCTAACCCGGCCAGTGCCTCAGTTTGAAAGTGCCCTTACTATCTATTTGCCAATGCTAGCAGCATAAGGATTAAATATAGTCAATGTTGACTGACAGAATGAAGCTCCACTTTAATGTGTTTGTGTGATGCTAGGTCTAACTTACGATTCATTTTCAAGCTTTCTGTATCCCTAAACAGGAATTTCAAGCAACAGGCTAAATAAATCAACTACCAAAGCTATAAAATCAGAAAGTCTATTCAGTTTCAGTCTATCAAGCCAATAACTTTTTTTTTTAGTTTTGGATAGAAATATTTCTCCTCACTTGTCCTGCTGACAACAGTTTTACTGAACAGGGAGTGATTAAACATCCAAAAGCAACAGAGGCAGAAATATAGATTTTTTTTTAATGCTATGTATGTCTATTTTGTGGATTTTCCCTCAGTATAGCTCTCTGGTAAAACCTGCCTGATAACACTGACATCAGTAATATCTGTACAGAAGTTCTAATCCTTCCCCACTCTATCCAGAATTAAAATCCACATTAGATTTTTCCCAAAGCTCCCATTTTTCCTCCTACAATATACTTTTGTTCCCAACCTCCACTCCTGGCACACAACATTACTTCTCCCTGTGCTAACAGTGCCGGAGAAACAAGAACAGCCAATAATTTAGACTGATGCTGGTTAGGCAAGGCATAGATGATTGGATTTTCTTGAACCCGTGGTTGAAGGAAAGAAAAACGCTTTATTCCCCCATCAACACAGTCAATGTTGATGGGGGTATTGCCTCCCGCAGCCCTATTGTGTTCTGCCAGGGGGAGAGGCGTGGGGAGCCTTCCCGGGTGGCAGAACAAATGATTACTGCTAGAGGCTATAGCCACAGGCAGTAATCACATGCCAAAAATCTGACAGGCTGGTTTTACTAAAGTTGATCAATAGATTGACTTCAGTACAACCAGCCTGCACACACATGGATTGAATCTCAGCTGGTACTTACTGAACTGACCGAGATTCGATCCATGCACGGCCAGCTTTAGCCCAAAGCTTGAGAGTGGATAACCAAAAAAGGGATACATAGTAGGCAGCACTACCCCTTATGTTGCAGGACAGCACAGATATTGCAAGCCAATGGCCCTGTAAAGTGGCAATGTACAGCATCTCTCCATTCTAACATGCTATGTGACTGCGGCTCATGAGCTAAACCCAGACGATAGTTAATAAGAGAAGAATGACCAATCAAAAAGGGCTAGTGAGGACACTGACATCTGAATTTTAAATGCACTTTCCATATTTAAAAAAGAGATATTATAATATTACTGTTTGCCAACCTTAAAAATGAGTAACAAAAATATTTTTGTATATGATAACTACATTAGAGCATACTGTAACTCATCTCTTCCCGAAAATAAAAAAATTACACACATCATTTTTGTTCATTCAAGAAAATCGTACAGCAGATTTAGACCCAATAGTTTTGAGTTAAGGACGGTGAAAAGTATGAACATTCAAACTAATCTGCTAAAAGGATGCAGGTTTCTAATTCTACTTTCAACATATTTTGCCTGTGCAGAAAACCTCCCCATATAAATGGGAAAATCTCCGGGAAAACACTGAACACAGGCAGAGTCAACTACAGATAGGAGTGTTGAAGACTAGAATGCCAACAGATCTCTACTTGTTAGGTCTCCTCCACACGACCAGAAAAAAACAGCACTTTAAGACCCCTTTCACACCACACCGCCCATTGCGTCAGCGGTAAAACGCCGCTATTTTTAGCGGCGTTTTACCGCTGGATTTGCGGCGCATTTCGGCCGCTAGCGGGGTGCTTTTATCCCCACTAGCAGCCGCGAAAGGGTTAAAACCGCCGGCAATATGCCGCAATAGCGACGTTTTGCCGGCGGTGATACAGCGATGCCCCATTGATTTTAATAGGGAGCAGCGGTGGAGGAGCGGTAAACACACCGCTCCTTCACCGCTCCAAAGAAGCTGCTGGCAGGACTTTTTTCTGACGTCCTGCCAGCGCACCGCTGTAGTGTGAAAGCCCTCGGGGCTTTCACACTACACACAATGGTGCAGCTTCTTTAGGGCGGATTGGAGGCGCTATTTCTAACGCTATAGCGCCTGCAAAACGCCCTGGTGTGAAAGGGATGTAAAGGTTTTTTTCTTTCTTTTTTTTATGTACCTGAATGCAGCTCCATTTCAGCCAATGTGCCCTTGCACATTGTGGTGTTTTGATTCATATTTTAGAGCAGCATTCAGGGGCATAACAAAATGCCCAGTACTTACAGTTTATCTTTGCATTTTTCCCTTCCCTGTTGAGCTTACTGGCATAATTTAACCATATATATGCATAAACATGCGTATGTGTGTGAATTCACTCCAGTGGCTAGAATAAATAAATATTCTAACCAGAAGAATGAGTTTACACACATGCGTTTCTAAACATCTTACGTTTGTATACACGAGCATAATAATTACTAGACATAATGAAAATTCTTTATGCTGGATATTACTGACAGCTCCTGGCAGAAAGATCGAGTATAGATAGGAGTATTTTTAAATGCCTGTGTGCATGAACCCTTAGGGGCAACCACGTTTTCCCTAATTATTACAGTTTATTTTTGCTTTGTTTAAAAAAGAAAATTGTCAGAAAAGCTAGGAGCCCACCATGGCTGGAGTCTCATACAACAAAAAATCTACCTGTCTGCTATGCTCACTCTAGTAAATCAAAGCATTACTGGTAAAAATAAATGTAGCTTAAAGTGTTTGTAACCTTAAAAAAAAAAAAAAATCCTGTGTCTCCCATCCACTGCCTACTGTCTCTCTTCTGTGCTCTACTCCATCCTCTCCCCCCTCCCTTCCCTACCTGTTAGCTCCATGTGCGTGCCCGCCCCTTCCCCTCCAGCTGCTCAAATTAGGGTTAAATTTACATTATCCTCTTGGTTGATTCATGTAATGTTCCCCTGTGATTGTGCTTTATAAAATAAATTCAGCTATATATTTGTTTACAGAGAGCAGATCGGCGCTCACGTGACCCACACCCTCTCTCGCATGACAGCTGCAGCAGAGGAGGGGTTCATCTCACCTCCTCTCCTCCTCCCCTCATGACTGATGCCAGCAGGGGATCCTCGGCCCCGCACGCTGCAGCTGTCAGGCTGAGAGAGGAGAGAGTCGGCAGGTCACGTGAGCGCTGATCTGCACTCTGTAAACAGGTATATAGCTGCATTTATTTTATAAAGCACAGTCACAGGGGGATATTACATGCATCAACAGAGAGGATAATGTAAATTTAACTCTGTGGGTTAACAACCACTTTAAACGTACTGTAGTTTGTTTTAGCTGTAATTAATAAAGCTGAACTCAAGGCAAACAGCTAAATACACAATTGAACTGCATATACTATATGTAAAATGTCTTCACTGCCAAAGGATTTGTTATTCTTTCCAATATGTACTATTTTGTCAAACCCCTGCTTGAAGGCAAAGACAGGACCTGGCCTATCTGCACATCCCTGAAGATAACATTACAACTGCATGTTACAATCTGTTATTAAATCCACCCAAGCCTATGAGTGGACATTATAGGAGCCATATCAGCACACTGCTGAGTCATCACTCCCATGAAGCTTCCAGTGTTAAATAGACACCATTGTGAGATGCAGCAGAGACTTGTCTGATTTACAGAGCTGCACTTTTCTCTCCAAGTTTTAGTGTTGCTCTGTAGAGGATTACAGGAGGCTGCTATTGAAGGAGATGTACATACTTTTTCCAGCTGTCTATACAGAAATACATAAAATGTATTTCATTATAAATAAGATAAGATTCTATTTTTTATTCTACCTTGGAAATTATATTGTTTGCCAGTCTCTGTGAGCAGTAGATTAGTTGAATGTAGGGTTTTATGGTGTTAATTTCACATAAAGGATAAACTCAGTTAAACATAAAACCAATGTGTGGAATACAAGACAGGCACATAAATGTTTCAGAGTTTTACCCAAGGGGAGAGAGATCAAGAGGCTGTCTTCGGCTGAAGCATCATGTTCAGGCCCTACAGGCCCTGCAGGAAAAGGTTCTTTCACTTGGGACATCTGCCAGGTCTCTCCACAAGAAATACAAATTTAACCAAAGCCGAATCTCCAGCAGGCACTGCATGAGAAAACAAGAAACATATGACTGTACATAGACTTCCTCAGACTTCCTATGCAAGGAACAAAAGCACCAGTGAAATATTATGCTATGAACTTGCAAGCATCTATACTGCTACCACTGAAACTACAGAAAAGACAATGTCGTTTCACATCTCAAAATGAGTAACACTATGTGATGATCATAATGAAAGAATTGTTAAGATGCAGTTATAATTCTTATTCTTTTCTTGCTGCATATACTTGAATTAACAAGCATGAAAGTACATTTGTCATGCGTACAAGCATGATCATTTTACAAGTATATACGGTCCATTAAAAATGTATGAGATTGAATGGGAACGAAGTATACAAAGTATATACATGACATGTTTGCACTGTAATTTAAAAGGAAATACAAATTTCTTATAAACCTAGCTTTTGTATAAATATTCAAGACTGGCATGGACATTTTATTCTCAGAAGTGGAGAATCAGTACAGACTGATTTACTATAGCGGTACCTATCAAGTCACCACCTAAGCCTAAACACTTGTGGATTCTGCCAGTTCTGTTCCTCACAACATTCCCTGTAAACTAAAGAAGTATGTGCACAAGACTGTATGCTCCCACATGGAGCCAAGGGGGCGGCAAAATGGGGTTTCGCCTAAGGTGTAAAAAATCCTTGCACCGGCCCTGCCTCATCTCACCGTGTCCCAGAAGTGGCTCACCGCTACAAAGACAGCCATCGCCAGCCACTCGAGGGGTAAATCCTCTGCATTACACCTGGGCTATGACCAGGAGGAATCCACAGGCATCGGGACTGTGCCGTCTGACAGAATACTTCATGCAGCTGGTGGCCAGGAACATCCATATCAAGATGGTGACTGGGAGAGGAGCTGCTCTCCTCCTTCACCTCATGCACAGGAGCAAACGGCTCCAGACCCTGACAACCTCTGTGACATGGGGAAGCCCATGCTGCAGCATGGCGACTCTCCAGCAGCAGATGCAGGTAAGAGAGCAGCAAAATCCCCTGCATACTCTCCCCAGAAACAACCCTCTGCCAAGAAGCTTCACTGGGCGGATCTTCATAAGTCTCTCACAGACATACCTGCAGAACACACAGCTCCAGTAGCTGCATTTCCTGCATCAATGTCCCTGCTTCTGAGCACACCATAAAAAATATGCTTCTCTCTCTCCAAACTAGCCTTCAGATAGAGATAATTAAAAGTGACGGACCTCGAAGATCAGTCACGCCGTAATAATATATAGTAAAAATAAGAGGGGTCCCTGAAGCTGGTAAACCACAAGATCCCATCCCATATTTACAACAACAATTCCAGAAACGTATCCCGGAACTTATTCCTAGGGCTATATTGATGGATAGGGCACACAGGATCCTAAAACCGGCACACTTGCCTGACACGATCCTCAAGGACGTGCTCACATGGATCCACTTTTATGACTACTACGGGAGGCCAGATCCTCCCATTCATTTCCACCTACTTACGCGGGAATAGCCCTTTATCAACACATCTCGGCTGCCACCTCTAAATTGAGGAAAGAGTTCTTCCCCATCACTGCATTACTGCGGACTACAGCAGTTTACTGCTTACTCACCAGTGCAACGTATCAGTGCCATCTGTCATCAGTGTAACGTGTCATCCGTGCCAGGTATAAGTGCCATATGTCATCAGTGCCACGTATTAGTGTCATCTGTGCCACGTATTAGTGCCATCTGTCATCAGAGTCACGTATTAGTGCCATGTGTCATCAGTGCCACGTGACATCTTATTAATGCCATCTGTCATCAGTGTCACGTGTCATTAGTGCCACGTATTAGTGCCATCAGTCATCAGTGGCACATCAGTGTCACGTGTCATCAGTGCCACGTATCAGTGCCATTTGTCATCAGTGCCACGTCAGTGTCACATGTCATTGTCCTGGTGCTCCAGGGCCTTTAAAAGTGTAATAGGTAGTCAAGAAGTTAGATGCGTCATTTATGCTCCTAGAACACCTGATGGTGCTCCCTTCATGTTGGGCCTCTCTAAGTGGGTAGGCCATGAAAAAGTTCCACACATGTGGTATCGTAATACTCAGGAGGGGTAGCAGAATGTGTTTTGGGGTGTCATTTGTGTTATACACATGCCATGTGAGAGAAATAGACTATTACAATGACAATTCTGTGGAAAAAAAATCTTCATTTTGCAAAGAATTGTGTGAAAGAATTACAACATCAAAAACCTCACCATGCATCTTACTAAATACCTTGGAATGTCTACTTTCAAAAAGGGGGTCGATTGGGGGGTATTTGTACTTTCCTGGCTTGTTCGGGTTGCAAGAAATGAGATCACCACCAGTACATCAAGTGTGATCAATTTTTTATGCTTTGCACCACAGCTTGTGGACTCTCTAACTTTCACAAAGACCAAATAATATCCACTAATTTGCATTATTTTTACCAAAGATATGTAGCAGACTAAATTGTGGCCAAAATGTATGAAGAAAAATTTATAATTTGCAAAATGTTATCACAGAAACTGAGAAAAATGCTTTTTTTTTTTCAACATTTTCGGTCTTTTTTCATTTATAGCGCAAAAAATAAAAAAACTGAGGTGATCAAATACCACCAAAAGAAAGCTTTATTTGTATAAAAAAAGACAAAAAAATCATGTGGGTACAGTGTTACATGACTCAGTAATTGTCCTTCAAAGTGTGAGAGCACTGAAAGATGAAAATTGGTCTGGTCACAAGGGGGTTTAAGTGCCCAGTTGTCAAGTGGTTAATAGAAATAAAAAACAGAAACAATGTAGTTGTTTCCATGTTGTTGCCTGTAAGTATGCTACCCATGTGACTGTACTTGGTGGTTACTAAAACGTGTGATGCAATAGGGAGTGGGAAGGAGCATGACTGGTGTCAAGGAAACATACTTGTGTACCTTTTTTCATAGCTAGTGACAAGCTGCATTACATTCTGGGAATGAACATACCATTTGTGCAGCTACACAAGGGTCCTGAGGGACCTAGGAGCTCATTTATACTACATGTGGGTGAAATGTGGGACCCCCTCTTTCTGTCACACAAACCTGCACAAGTTTATGTAAATTTGAAATACATATTTTGTATTTGCCTACTTTTATTGTATGAGTATAAACTTTTTGTACTGTTTTACATGGGGCATGGAACGTTTTTGGAAACATTTACAAGGTCCTGTTTGTTTTCTAAGGTTGAGAAACACTGAGCTAGACTTTATATCCAACCTACTGCAATGTGCAGAGGCTAGACCTGAGTAGAAATAACTAAATGAGCCACTGACAAGAAACTGTATTTTATACACATTGACACTTGCCAGGGGATTAACCACTTCAGATCCGCGCTATTGCCAAATGACGGCATTAGCGCGGACCTACATTTTCAGGACTACGTCTATTGACGTCGTCCTGGTTACGAGCGGCCTGCGCGCCCCCTGAGGGGCGCGCGCGGCGCGCTCTGTGATCGGCGAGTCCGTGAGACTCGCCTGATCACCGATCCGTGTAAGGGGTCGATCCCGACCCCTTATCACGTGATCAGCTGTCAGCCAATGACAGCTGATCATGTGATAGAACGGAGCCGGTAATCGGCTATTATTCCTCCTCGCGCTGACAGCGCGAGGAGAGAAAAAAAAAGCCGATCACCGGCGGCCGTGATCGGGACATCAGTCCCGATCACGGCCATCAATACATGTGCCCACCTGCCACCTGCCTGTGCCCACCTGCCTCCCGCAGTGCCATCCTGAAGTAAAATAAAAGAAAAAGTAAGTGCCCCCCGTCAGTGCCCCCTGTCAGTGCCCATAGTGCCCACAGTGCCACCCACAGTGCCACCCACAGTGCCACCCACAGTGCCACCCCACAGTGCCACCCACAGTGCCACCCAATCTCCCTCAAAGGTGCTGCACCCCAGTGCCGCCCATCAGTGCCCAGCAGTGCCGCCCATCAGTGCCCAGCAGTGCCGCCCATCAGTGCCCAGCAGTGCCACCTATCAGAGCCACCTATCAGTGCCACCTATCAGTGCCCATCAGTCCCATCTATCTGTGGTACCTATCAGTGCCCATCCGTGCCACCCATCCGTGCCACTTATCCGTGCCACCCATCCGTGCCATCTTATCTGTGCCCATCTTTGCCCATCAGTGCCGCCTTATCTGTGCCCATCGGTGCCGCCTTATCTGTGCCTATTAGTGCCGCCTTAACTATGCCTATCAGTGCCCACCAGTGCAGCCCATCAGTGCCCACCAATGCAGCCCATCAGTGCCCACCAATGCAGCCCATCAGTGCCCACCAATGCAGCCTATCAGTGCCGCCTAATCAGCGCACTTCAATGAAGGAGAAAAATGACCCGTTTGCAAAATTTTATAACAAACTATTAAAACATGATTTTTTTTTTTTTGCATCTTTTTTTGTTTGTTTAGCAAAAAATAAAACTCCGAGCTGTAACTAAATACCACCAAAAGAAAGCTCTATTTGTGGGAAAAAAATGATAAAAATTTCATTTGGGTACAGTGTTGTATGCCCGCGCAATTGTCACTCAAAGTGCATCAGCGCTGAAAGCTGAAAATTGGTCTGGGACTGAGGGGGGTTTAAGTGCCCAGTAAGCAAGTGGTTAACAAAGATTTGCACATAGAGAAAAATGTGCCTTTTACTATAGGTACACCCTTTTAGCTTTTTATGTGCTATGCGCAACAATTCATTTATTTCTTGAATGAAACTTGTACAATGTCCTTCGTTGTCTTCCTCCTGAAATGCTGCTCATTCCTGTCCACTCCTCCACCCCAGTACTTACACCACTGTGGTAAGGGTGTACACTTTAGAACAATTTTAACTTAGAACATTGGCACAAATGATTTTGGTGCACACTATCAAACATATAAAAAAAAACGTAGCATATCACTTTTTCTGCTCTTTGTGTCCTGTTAAGGACATTTTCTTTAGTTTCTTGTCCCAGAGATACAACAGTAAAGTAAGTAAGTAAAAAAAGAGTGAATCTCCCTATAGAGACAGTGATAAAAACCTGACAGGGTTCATAAACCATTCTATGTTGTTACCCTTCCCCTTAAAGTATAACTAAAGGCAAATCCTTTTTTTTTATATCTGGAGGGAGTGACAAGGGGCTGAATGGTCAAAACCACTGTCAGGTTTTTATCACTGACTGCGTCCCCATTAGTGAGATACACTCTCTGTAATTGTTTTGATCAGCAATGTTACTGTGAATGAAAATGATGGATTCATCCAAAATTTTGAGTTGCCACCAGAACAGAAATAGAAGAGATATCTTCCAACGTGGACACCTGATTTCTTGACAACTGCCTAAGAGGGGTTCTCTCACATTGGAAAGATATATGTACTCTCATTTCCAGTTGGATCTACAAAACAGGAAGTGAATGGAAATAATCATAATTAGACACAACTGACAAAAAAATAACAGCATTTTTAACTAGGCAGGACTGCATAGTGTATACCGAGGGAGCAAAGAGAAAATCAAGTATTTCAGCAGATGGGCTGCACTGAGAAGTGTGGCGGTTTACTTTAACCACTTTCAGACCGGGCCATTTTGCTGGCTTAAGACCAGACCACTTTTAGCGATTCGGCACTGTGTCGCTTTAACTGACAATTGCGCGGTCATGCGACGTGGCTCCCAAACAAAATTGACATCCTTTTTTTCCCACAAATAGATATTTCTTTTGGTGGTATTTGATCACCTCTGCAGTTTTTATTTTTTGCACTATAAACAAAAATAGAGCGACAATTTTGAAAAAAAACGCATTATTTTTTACTTTTTGTTATAATAAATATCCCCCAAAAATATATATAAAAAAATTTTCCCTCAGATTAGGCCAATACGTATTCTTCTATATATTTTTGGTAAAAAAAATCACAATAAGCGATTATTGATTGGTTAAAGTTATCATTTTTCTTTTACTAGTAATGGCAGCGATCAGCGATTTTTATTGTGACTGTAACATTATGGCGGACACATCGGACATTTTTGACACATTTTTGGGACCATTGTCATTTATACAGCAACCAGTGCTATACAAATGCCCTGATTCCTGTGTAAATGACACTGGCATTGAAGGGGTTAACCACTAGGGGGCAGTGTAGGGGTTAAGTGTGTCCTGGGGAGTGATTCTAACTTTGGAGGGGCGTGGCTATGTGTGGCATGTCACTGATCTCTGCTCTGATCACAGGGAGCAGAGATCAGTGAAACTCTCACTAAGCAGAACAGGGAGATGCTTGTTTACATTATCATCTCCCCATTCTTCCTCTCCGTGAGACGATCGCAGGTATTCCCGCAGCGATCGACACATCTGCCATTTTTGACACATTTTTGGGACCATTGTCATTTATACAGCAATCAGTGCTATACAAATGCAGTGATTCCTGTGTAAATGACACTGGCAGTGAAGGGGTTAACCAGTGGGTGGCAGTGTAAGGGTTAAATGTTCCTAGGGGTGTGTTACTAACTGTGGGGGGCTGGGCTTTGTTTTAGTGAACACTGATCTCTGGTCCAATCACATGGAGCAGAGATCAGTGTCACTTGTTGCTAAGCAGAACAGGAAGATGCTGCTAACAACGGCATCTCCCCGTTCAGCTGCCCCGTGAGACGATCGCGGGTATCTCCGCGGCGATCGAGTCTGCGGGACCTGCGACCGGACTCAGCACAGGTGTCCTTTAAATGCCCCACACACTTACCCTTTACCTAAATCCTAAAGTTGTAGTAAAGGCTGTTATTTTATTTTTCTTATAATAAAGCTTACCTGTAGATAAAATTAATCTCTCCTAAACGTGCACCGTTTAAGAGATATTCTAGCGAGCAGCAGCCAGTGACATCATCGGTGCATTCGCTCTGAAGGAACAGCATACTCATGGCATTCCTTCAGAGCTGTGTGCTGCAGCCGAGACTCCCACTCACATTCGCCGGAGTGACATCATCGAGGTTCCACCAGTCAGAAGGCCAGAGTCTGCTAACCCGGAAGACCGGGTGAAGACGGAAGCCTCTGCAGCAGTGACAGCGTGCCGCTGGAGAGCTTCATTTTAAGATAAGTCTTTCATAATGTGTATATAAAACCCCTTTCACACTGAGCCGCCCCGGGCTTCAGCAGTAAAGCAGCGCTATTCAGCTGAAAAGGGGTTAAATCTGCTAGCGGCCGAAAAGGGGTTAAACCCGCCCACAAAATGCAGTTGTAGCGTCACCTCTCCCGGCGGTATGGCGGCGCTGCCCTATTGTTTTAAATGGGCAGGAGCGGTGAGTTCACCACTCCTCCACCGCTGCAAAGAACCTGCTGGCAGGATTTTTTGTAATGCCCTGTGAGCGCAGGGCTGCACACTGGGTTTGCAGCTGAGGTTTTTTTCAGGAGATATTTTTAGTGCTGTAGCACCTGAAAAACGCCTCCAGTGTGAAAGGGGTATAAGTGAAAGGAAGCACTGACAGTTCAATAGTTAATCATCTTCTGCACCTTAAATCCCTGAATACCCAGGAATAAAAAGTAATTGATGTTGTGAAGGTGCACTGATTCTGTGTAAAAAGTAGGGAAAACCCACAGTGAACACTACAGAAAAAAAAAATTCAAATATTAGCCTGTGTAGAAAAAAGAGGGTGTAAATATACACAATGGGAGTGATTTACAAAAGCCGTGTGCCATCAGTAGACGCAACGTACGTTTCCATATTTACAAAATGATGCGTGGGTAACAGAGCTCGAATCCCCCATTTACTATAGTGATCTCGGAGCGCGGAAGAATGCAAACTGTGTGCCACTATGGACATGGCGCATGGCATCTCCAAATCAATATTAACCACTTCAGCCTTGGACCATTTGGCTGGCCAAAGACCAGAGCACTTTTTGCAATTCGGCACTGCGTCGCTTGGTGGTGGTATTTTTCACGTGGGGGTTCTCATTTTGAGCCTTAACAAACCAAATGGCCTTGTATGTATTGGGGGGTAGGCTATTTTTTGTTTTGGGTTAAAGTATTGCAGCTGCAATGTAGATTTGTTTTCTCTAAAGCCGTACATTTTTGAAGCAGCATTTTGGATACCTGCTACAGATGCACCACTTTACAGGCAGAGTAAGCCCCCCAGGTTACTAGCTTTTAAGCAATTTTGCATTTTTAAAAGGCAACTTCTCCTTGTTTAGTTTTTGGGTTTGTCCAAATTGGTGACATTGGTATATGTCCCTCAGGGTGAGACCTGGACCCCCATACCCATTTTAAGGCCAATAACTAGAATATAAGCCAGTCAAGTGGGGAATCACAAAATTAACGAATCAGTTCCCATAGACTGCAATTTTGGACAGGCGGTGGCTTATTTTGTGTTAGTTGCATTTGGGTTGTTCTGGGCATGCTCAGGGACTTTGGGGGGGGGGGGGGGGTGCTTTCTGTGTAGGTTGCTAGTTTCACTTTGATTTAATTGTCCGTGCTGCATTATTTGGCAAAATCTTCCTCAAGCTGTTGTGACTACCAAATGTTTAAATCAGGGGTCTCAAACTGGCAGCCCTCCAGCTGTTGGGAAACTACAAGTCCCAAGAGGCATTGCAAGGCTGACAGTTACAAGCATGACTCCATCGGGCAGAAGCATGATGGGAATTGTAGTTTTGCAACAGCTGGAGGGCCGCCAGTTTGAGACCCCTGGTTTAAATTCTTAAGAGACTCTCCGTTTGTGGGCACAGTCCTTTTAACACCTGTAAATTTCCTATGCAAAATGGTCAGACCTCAAAACCATATTTTGATAGTATCTCAAATTAACATACATGTATTTTTTGCTTTCCTTGCTTTTTTCCAAGTTCTGTTTTGTTGACCAATTTAAATTTGTAGCACATTTTTATGTTTAATGTGTTTTGTTAATAACTTGTCAATCCAAGCAATGCATTTTACACCCCCCCCCCCCCGCCCCCCAACAAATTTCATGCAGCACATTTCCCATCTGCAGCTTAACTAGGCAGATTAGCATGGCAAAACAAAAAGCTACTTTCCTGGTGCCTTCATGGTAGCGTATGCATGCATTTAAAGGAAAATTACAGAGAGGTAAGTATTCAATTATCCATTTTAGCGCAGTGGTTCTCAGCCTCAGTCCTCAAGTACCCCTGACAGGACATGTTTTGGGAATTTATCTTAGCTAAATAGCTGTCCAAAATACCAAGCCACCAAAGTGCCTGTGCAAGATGAAGGTAAACCTGCAAACACGGCCTGTTGGGGGTACTTGAGGACAGGGTTGAGAACCACTGATTTAGAGCATTGAGCTAAAAGCTAGCTCAAGACAATCCTATTCTAATTGTGGGCATTTGAGGGAAACCAAGTGAGTGTTAGAACCCCTGCTTGTCTTTTTTAGGTTGGGCTTTGTGTTCCTTTTCTGAAAATTGGCTTCACTTCCTGTCACATAGCCAAACAGGAAGTGAGGGAAAAACCCTACCAACGTCTTTCCTTGGGGACACACAGGTCAATCTAACTAGTGTCCCCATTAGGTAAATTGCACTCTAGCACTTTGTTGTGTTATTAGGTGTTTTGGGGTTTGTTAAAGGCAAATCCACTCTGCAATACAAGTGTACTTGCTGTAAACCCGAGGGGAAGCACTGGTGAGCACTGGCGATTTTATCATCTAATCATGTAGAAGCAAAGATGCTGTTTTTTTTTTTCCTTGCAAGTTCCTCCTTGGATCTCCAGTAACTGCACTTTCAAGTGCACTTGCAGTGCAAAGTGTATTTGCCTTTAGTAAATAAACCCCAAAGTCCAAGATACCTAATAATTTTGGGTGTACACAGCAAAATGGGGGTGCAGACATCCCCAAAAACTGACAAGACTTCTAATCCCTCTGCACTCTAAAAAATAAGAAAGCATTTCATTTAGTTTAACTTTGCAAAGACACATTCCTAGGTCCAACTGTGATGCGTGTCAATGGCCCATTTAGACCTTGTTTAATAGAAAACACCAGTTGCCTTTCACTATAAACATTTGTTAGTCCAGTCCTGGAAATCTGCATCCACTTTACTATTAATTTCCATAAAAATTGGGTATCTGCAGATAGATGCACCAAATGCATCTAGATGCGTGATCACTGTGTATGTCAGATGTGCAACTGCTGTGTTTTCCCAGAGGTATGTACCCGTGGCGCATATCTGGTTCCCGGAAGCGGTGGCCAGCACACAGGAATGACATCACTCCCCTCCAGGAAATTGCTTGTACTGCTGCTAATTTCTTCCCACCACCATGCCCCACTCACTGTTCTCTGAGGAAGAGATGACCCTTATTTGCAAATTAAGATAATTTTTGATTTATTTTTAGATGGGATGGTGTTTACGTGGGTCATGTGTGCATGTCTAAATGGTTTGGCCTCAAAACACACACCTACTTCCTGTGTAAAGATTCACTTCCAGGCCAATGTATATAGATAGATAGATAGATAGATAGATAGATAGATAGATAGATAGATAGATAGATAGATAGATTCACCAGCAGGGAGAAGTTGGGTAAATGGCACACTCCCAATTATGGAGACATAATAATAGTCTAGCACAGGGTCTTCAAACTACGGCCCTCCAGTTGTTCAGGAACTACAATTCCCATCATGCCTAGTCATGTCTTTGAATGTCAGAGTTTTACAATGCCTCCTGGGATGTGTAGCTCCGCAACAGCTGGAGAGCCGTCATTTGAAGATTCCTGATCATGCTAGCATGTCTTGAAAAAAGGTCACGGAATCAACGATAATCCAATCCAATATTTTTGAACACTGTTTTATGAACTTGGACTGTGTCACGGTGGAATGATTCAATCTTTACCTTTCAATGCACAATTTCTTATCTGCACGTTTTTGTCATGTTTAATTATTCATTGGTTTTTCCTTATATGTTCATTTTTTATGTACTAATTATATAACACTCATTTACAATTGCATATTATTGGGCTTGATCAATTGTTCTGGTTATCTTCATTGTTATTTTTAGTTAAAGGTTAATTCCTAGCACAAGTGTTATTTTTCTATTTTTAGCACTGCTACATTTTTCTTCTATAGGATATCAAACAGGCTCTTGCACTAAGGCCCCTTTCACACTACTGATCTGTTCAGGTTCGCCTGAAAAACTCAGTTTTTCAGGCGGACCTGAACGGATGCTCCATAGAGCTCTATGGAGCATTGGATGTCAGAGGTGACATGTCCGCTATCATCCGACCCGCTCCAATCCGAAAAAGTGTGACAGAGGAAAAAGCTATTTTTCCATCCGTCATCGGATCAGGTGACGACGGACACTGTGGTTCGTCGTCACCCGATCTCCCATAGGGGAAAGTGCGGCGCTGTGACAGGTCCATCTCTGCGCAGTGTGCAGAGACGGACCTGTCATCTTCCTGCTCAGCGGAGATCGCTCCGGCGATCCCCGCTGTGCAAGCGGATATCCACGGGGCGGATCAGCACTGATCCGCCCTGTGTGAAAGGAGCCTAAATCAAATTTATGTAAGATATAACTGATTGCAGTGTATAGTCACCGTTAAAGATCAAGATCTGAAAATATAAATTTATTGGGTTTAGAAACACTTCTCTGTAATGTATCAAAAGATTTGGGTAAAAAAATACAAAATAAAAACACATTTCAAAGATATATTAGAAGTGATAGGAATGAGATTAGCATCAAAAGGGTTAATTAACTGAGAACACCCACTAATTGCCTAGCAAGACACATCCAATGGGATGAAATTAACCAACTGGATTGGTCGTGCGCTATTATCAATGAGAAAATCACAGTTACCCTAGCACCAGTTGCAGTTTACATATGCAGGTATTTATTATCGTTATCTGCGCCGGTTCGCACTTAATTGTATTAATTATTAATGATTTTCCGGCGCACCAATTAATGTATGAACTGGTGCAGTGCCTTCTTCTTAGTGAATCACTCCCAATGTGTACTTACCCAATGAAAACACAATGTATAAAGCTAAAACAATTAAAAACAGGTGTGTGATCAAAATTGGAATGACCTATAAGACCCCTTTCACACAAGGCGGACTCCGCTTCCACGGAGTCCGCCTCTGTCTGCCGGCTTAGCGGGAGATCTCTCCGTTGATTTCCACTGAGCTGGCGGATGACAGGTTACTCTCTGTTCACTGAGGGGGAGGGGCTTGTCCAGTGCCGCTGGTCTCTATGGAGAGATTGGATGAAAACGGACTGCATTGTCGTGCAACATTGTACACAAAAAGAAAAAAAAATTGATGCCTTTTTTCCCACAAATAGAGCTTTCTTTTGGTGGTATTTGATCACCTCTGCAGTTTTTATTTTTGCACTATAAACAAAAAGACTGACAATTTTGAAAAAAAAAAACAATATTTACTTTTTGCTATAATAAATATCCCCAAATGTAAAAAAAAAAAAAAAGAATTTCTTCATCAGTTTAGGTCAATATGTATTCTTCTGCATATTTTTGGTAAAAAAAAATACAATACAATAAGCATATATTGATTGGTTTGTGCAAAAGTTATAGGGTCTACAAAATAGGGGATATATATATATATATATATATGGCGTTTTTATTATAATTTTTTTTTTTTACTAGTTATGGCGTTTATCTGTGATTTTTTTTCTTGCGGGATTGCGAAATTGCAGTGATCAGTGCTATAAAAATGCACTGATTACTATGTAAATGTCACTGGCAGGGAAGGGGTTGACACTAGGGGCGATCAAGAGGTTAAATTTGTTCCCTGGGAGGTGTTTCTAACTGTGGGGGATGGAACTGACTAGAGGAGGAGAGAGAGCGCTGTTCCTGATCACTAGGAACAGCAGAGCTCACTCTCCTCCCCTATCAGGACGGGGATCTATCCACTTACATGGACAGATCCCTGTTCTGGCTCTCTGTGGAGCGATCGCGGGTGGCCGGCGACTTTTCGGGCAACAGGTTAAGCCCTCATGCACACTGGACATTAAAAAAATGTAAACGTAAAAAAGGTTTGGCTTTTTTTTTTTTGCCAGTAAACTCATCTCTGTGTTAGCCTATGTAGCCATGCACACATGGGCATTTATAGGTGTATTAGACGAGGGGTGTTTGGAGGCTGAGAAAAAAAAGAAGTAAAGTATTTGAGTAGAAAAAACACTTGATGCACCAAACTCATGTAAACACCCCTAAACGCTAGGCATGTTTAGTGCTTGGGCGTTCATTCAGTTAAAGAATTATTATTCTGGCCAATGGAATGAATACCCAAACGCTTGAGGCGCCTAAACGTGCCTAAATATGTGTGTAAAACGCAACTTTATGCCATTTTTTTCAGCTGTTTTTTACTTCCTGTCAGGAGCAAAGGGGTGTGCATGAGGCTCAACAATGCACAAAAAGAAAAAGAAAAAGATGTGAAAAAACACACAGTTGAAAGTTGTTATAATAAACAAGCTTTAATAAACACATTCCTTCTGCTTTATCAAAATAAAAAAGCATAATAATTACTAAATCCTTATTCACAACAGCATGATAATGTTTCATTAGACAACATTTCCCCATGGTCTGTACAGCTGTGCACACATGCTTGCTGACTGGTTACAAAATGTTATCAACAAATTGAAATCTGCTTATTAAAGGAAGGGCTCATGCACACAGCCACACAGGAGCCGTACAGCGTCCAGAGTGGGTGTAAACACTGGTCTGGGACCCTCAGCTGCTGCATATAGCTGCCTATAGACATCAACTAGAAGATGTGGTTAGTTAGGTACATAAAAATTAATTTTGGGGGAGCGGGTACCTAGTTTTGATAGGTACCCACTCCCACTTCTGCTTAGGTGGCCTAGGGACACATCACAGGTCCCAAAAAGGCTACGGAACCATTCACTAAGCGCAGTGTGGCTCATGCATGCACATTGGGAAGCTGGCTGTGAAACCGCAAGGATCCACAACCGGCTTCCCACAGTAGATATGCCGCCACTGGGAACCTGAAAACTGGTGAAGAACTGGCCCGGGTTAGGATGGCGCTGGATCTCTGAACAGGTACAGTTGTGCTCATAAGATTACATACCCTGGCATAATTTATGGGGTTATTCTGATTCATTTTGGCATATTGCCACTGCATAAATACAGATAATGTAAGTACTTTTGAGAGTGGTTTTGGGGGGTTTATCCTAGCCAATATTACTTCTAATTACTTTATTTTAATCTCTGCTTTCCGTGACAGGGTCAGACCTTACAGATATTCTTATTATTATACTACAGCATTCAGTTTTCCACGTGCATGCTCCTGAAGAGTGGATGAATCCACGAAATGCATAGAGCTACTATATGCCATGTTTTATGCCAACTATATGTTTTACTTACTCAATGATCACTTGTAATATGTGATTTGTATTTTTAGTGGTCAATTGTTATTGCTGTATGTTTATCCATTGAATGGAATATATTGGTCTTCTTGGTGTACTCATGATTACCCTCATGCAACTCACCATCGATTTTCCAATAAATTTAAATGTTTTACACCTGCCTGCTTCATTTAAAGTCCCAACCCCCAGTCATCCTGATTGCTTCTGGCAGAATTTATGATTTCTTGGCCATTTTTCAGAGAATATGAATAACACAAAAAAATTCTTTCACTCATGGTTAGTGCTTGGCTGAAGCCATTTATTATCCATCAACTGTGTTTACTCTTTTTAAATCATAACCTGACAGACCCCTACATCATTCATCCAGAGCTGTGCTGATGTTTCTGGATTCTGAGTCATGGGGAAAGCAAAATAATTGTCAAAGGATCTGTGGGAAAAGGTAGTTGAACTTTATAAAACAGGAAAGTGAATTAAAAAGATATCCAAGGAATTGAGAATGCCAATCAGCAGTGTTGAAACTCTCATCAAGAAGTGGAAAATGAGGGGTTCTGTTGAAACCAAACCAGGTACACTAACTAAAATTTCAGCCACAACTACCAGGAAAATTGTTCGGGATGCAAAGAAAAACCCACAAATAACTTCAGGTGAAATGCAGGACTCTCTGAAAACATGTGGTGTGGCTGTTTCAAGATGCACAATAAGGAGGTGCATGAAGAAAGATGGGCTGCATAGTTGAGTTACCAGAAGAAAGCCTGCTTACAATACACCAAACAGCACAGAGACAAGCCTCAAACCTGGCACAAAGTCATTTGGAGTTATGAGACCAAAATTGAGCTTTTTTGGCCAAGACCATAAACACTTCATTTGGAGAGGAGTCAACAAGGTCTATGATAAAAGGGACACCATTCCTACTGTGAAACACGGTGCTGGATCGCTGATGTTTTGGGGATGTGTGAGCTACAAAGGCACAGGAAATTTGGTCACAACTGATGGCAAGATGAATGCAGTATGTTATCAAAAAGTACTGGAGGAACATTTGCATTCATCAGCCAGGAAGCTGCACATGGGACGTACTTGGACATTCCAACGTGATTATGATCCAAAACACAAGACCAAGTCAACATTTCATTGGCTTCAGCAGAATAAAGTGAAGGTTCTGGAGTGGCCGTCTCAGTCTCCTGACCTCAATATCATTGAGCGACTCTGGGGAGATCTCAAACGTGCGATTCATGCAAGACAGCCCAAGAATTTATAGGCACTGGAGGCTTTTTTGCCAAGAGGAATGGGCAGCTTTACCATCTGAGAAGATAAGGAGCCTCATCCACAAATATCACAAAAGACTTCAAGCTGTCGCTGATGCTAAAGGGGGCAATACATGGTGTTAAGAACTGGGGTGTGTAAACATTCGATCAGGGTAATTTGGGTAGTTTCTGTTGTGATTATGATTTAAAAAGACTAAACACAGTTGATTTCTAATAAATAGCTTCAGCCAAACACTAACCATGAGTGAAAGAAAAAAGTTTTTGTGTTATCTTTCATATTCTCTGACAAATGGCTAATAAATCATAAATTCTGCCAGGGTATGTAAACTTATGAGCACACATGTAAGTACCCTTTTATTAGTAGCTTGTGTATTTGTAGCTGCTGACTTTTCCTTTTTTTTTTTTCTAGTTTGAAGATCCTATTTAACAGACATTCCTGTGTCTTTTAAGCCCAGCAATACCCTGAGGCAGAAGCTTGTACATTCAAAAGACCCAGCACTCTCTTCTCCTATGAACTCTGATAGTGGACTGTCCCTCTGTGTCCTCACTTCCAATGTTATGGACACTGTATTGTAGTTGATGGTATCAGAGGACCTGGGACTGCCAGAGCACAAGGAAGGAGGAGGGATCGGTCTAACACAGGGAGCCTGCATTAGCAGAGAACTGGTTAAGCAAAACTGCTCCTTTCAGTACCCTAAACAAGCAGTTAACCTTTGCATTGCGAGAAGAGCCCCACTGCTTGGGAGGAGTTGTTTTTCTCAGAGCTAAGTGTTAGGGAAAAGGGACATTATTTTAAAGTGGATGTAAACCCACCACTCACCCAGTATAAATTAATGGCACAGTATTAATGTATATATACATACAAGCCCCATGCATGTATCCATAGTTGCCAACATTGTCAAAAAAATTATAGGGGCACTTTTTTGTCTGTAGGCGGAGACTTATTATAATTAGGGTGCGGCATTCATTGTAGGAGTGATATAGTGGAGGAAAATGTGGCACGCGAATTGCGCTGCGGCAAAAAATACACATGGTTTAAACAAACTATTGGGTGTAGCTTAAAGGAGTGTGGTTAGTATCTGAGATGAAAGAGGGATAGAGGGAGAAGGAAGAGAGGGATGTAGGGAGAAAGAGAGGGAGAGCAAAAGAAAGATGCAGCGTTCACTCGTCACCAGAGATGCAGCGCTTGCTTACTTGTCACCAGAGATGCATGCACTCACTTGTCACCAGATGTAGCTTGCTACTTGCCACCAGAGCTGCAGCTTACACGTCACCAAGATGCAGATAAGGGTCACCAAAGATGCATTGCTCACTCGTCACCAGAGATGCATCGCTCACTTGTCACCAGAAATGCAGCGCTCACTAATCACCAGAGATGCATCACTCACTCGTCACGAGAGACGCATCATTTGCTCGTCACCAGAGACGCATCATTCGCTCGTCACCAGAGATGCATCACTCACTCGTCACCAGAGACGCATCATTCGCTCGTCACCAGAGACGCATCATTCGCTCGTCACCAGAGATGCATCGCTCACTTGTCACCAGAAATGCAGTGCTCACTAATCACCAGAGATGCATCATTCGCTCGTCACCAGAGATGCATCACTCACTCGTCACCAGAGACGCATCATTCGCTCGTCACCAGAGACGCATCATTCGCTCGTCACCAGAGATGCATCGCTCACTTGTCACCAGAGATGTATTGCTCACTAATCACTAGAGATACATCACTCGCTCGTCACCAGAGATGCATTGCTTACTCGTCACCAGAAATGCATCACTCGCTCGTCACCAGATATGCAGATTACTTGTCACCAGAGATGCAGCTTACTTGTCACCAGAGATACATGCACTCACTTGTCACCAGAGATGTATTGCTCACTAATCACTAGAGATACATCACTCGCTCGTCACCAGAGATGCATCACTCATTCATCACCAGAGATTCATTGCTTACTCGTCACCAGAAATGCATCACTCGCTCGTCACCAGATATGCAGATTACTTGTCACCAGAGATGCAGCTTACTTGTCACCAGAGATACATGCACTCACTTGTCACCAGAGATGCATGCACTCACTTGTCACCAAAGATGCAGCTTACAAGTCACCAGAGATGCCGCTTACTTGTCACCAGAAATGCATGCACTCACTTGTCACCAGAGATGCAGCACTCATTTGCCACCAGATGCAGCTTGCTACTTGTCACCAGAGATGTATGCACTCACTTGTCACCAGAGATGCAGCTTACTTGCCACCAGAGATGTATGCACTCACTTCTCACTAGAGATGCAGCTTACTTGTCACCAGAGATGCCGCTTACTTGCCACCAGAGATGCAGTTTACTTGCCACCAGAGATGCAGCTAACTTGCCACCAGATATGCAGCTTACTTGCCACCAGAGATGCAGCTTACTTGCCACCAAAGATGCAGCTTACTTGCCACCAAAGATGCAGCTTATGTGTCACCAGATATGCAGCTTACTTGCCACCAGAGATGCAGCTTACTTGCCACCAAAGATGCAGCTTACTTGCCACCAAAGATGCAGCTTATGTGTCACCAGAGATGCAGCTTACATGTCACCAGAGATGCAGCTTACTTGCCACCAGAGATGTAGCTTACTTGAAACCAGAGATGTAGCTTACTTGCCACCAGAGATGCAGCTTAATTGCCACAAGAGATGTAGCTTACTTGCCACCAGAGATGCAGTGTATTTATCATCAGATATGCAGCTTGCCACTAGACCTGAGACCTTCATGCTGCTGTGTCACCAGAGCCACCGCTAGAGGTCCGGGGTCAGAACTGGTGATATTATCTCCGCTGCTATTTTTGCAAAGAGCAGCTCTCGTGGAGGCTGAGGGGAACAAGCAAGAGGCAGAGCCCGAGTGGCAATGAAAGTGGCTGCCAATACAAATGGAGCTGCCGCCAGCCCCCCGCCTCATGGCCAGACTCACAACCCGCCTCTTGTTTCTTCCCAGCCTTGGCCTCAAGGAGAGCTGCTCTTTACAAAAATAGAAGTGACCCTGTATCTCCAGCGGCGGCTGATTCATCACGGACACCGGGACAAAGCCAATTTCCCGTGAATTTTCCTGTGACGTGGTAAGACTGGGATTTAGGCCTGAATACCATTCATTTCCAGGGGAAATCAGGACTGTTGGCAAGTATGCATGTATCCCTAACTTGCAAATGTCACCCCCTTCAGCAGTAGGAGCCCAGTCAAACTCTGGAATCAGTGAGTGGGTCTCTTTGCCGAAGCTCGGTGGATGGAGTCATGATGTCACAAGATTTCCCACCCACCTCTACACTCTCCTACTGCTGGCTCTGAGAGCTGAATGCACCATGTAAATCCACCTCAGTCACACTGATCACGCCTCATGATGAGTAAAAAGCGGAGAAGAAGAGCTGGAGAAGAAAGGAGGTGGGATGTGAAGCTGGAATCGTAACATACTCTCTGCTCTCATGCCGTGTATGAGATAAAGAAATCAGATGTCAGTCACAGCAGTGGGGGTAAATGTGGCAACACAAAATTATGTGTGTCTTTTTTCTATCTTACTAGAAAAAGACAAGAGAATTGCTCGGAGCTGGATTAACTCTTGGTGGCAAGACTGGGCACAGATGACTTGACATCCTCTATTGTACCAGGTAGAAGTCTTTGTTAAAAAAAAGTCAGGTTCACATCCACTTTAAGGACAGTAAGGTGCACATTTTGGATAGAGAGGACAATTTGTTCACAAGAGGCATGAAAGAGGCCATCTACATAAAACTGGAATAACCATTCCTAAACATGGGTGGAGGCCTTCAACACCAACTGTCTTTCATATATAATGCTGCTTTAACATCTCTAACCTGGTGATAAGTGCTGGGTTATTTTCCTAACACTCATTAGAATTGAAAAAGTGGCTAAGATACAGAACAAAACATCTTCAACAATACAGAACAAGTCCGGCTGAATGTGACCAACTAAGTAATTATTATCTATATACAGTATGTGAGCAAACTTAAAAAAAATAGTCCCAAAATACTTCATTCCAGGGGCCATGTGTCTAAACACTCTAATTATCCTGTGTTGTGCCAAAGGCAGCATGAGCACGTCTGTGCAAGTAACATCATTGCTCTTTACTCCTCATTGAATTACGAAGATCTGATTCAGTGGGAGCATGCACATTAGGGTGATATCGATGCTGCAATAATGAATAGCAGTGTGTGTGCATTGTGAACCTGCCTACAAATACCTATGCTGACTAGAGAACAGAGGTGACATTCTTGAGTTATATCCAACATAATGTTAAAGGGGCAGGAGAAATCATTTACAGCGTATAAAATTCGTTTTTGGGTTTACATTCACATTAAATAGGTTGGACCTCTTCACTTACATCAGTCCAACCCCATGCTCTTCCTTATAAATGCATGAGCCACCTATTAAAATAGGTCAGACCTATTAACCTCTATTATTTCATAACAATGCTCATATACTTACTAAAATGTCTGAGTCATCTATTAAAAGCTGAAATCAAGACTGAACAAAGATTGTCTAACTACAAAAGGCATGTGAATTCTTACTTAAAGCAGTATTAAACCCAAACCACTATATAATATATTGCACCTTACCAATAATTACATGTGGTGGCTGCATTAGTTTACTTTTTTTTGGCTGTTTACCTCTGGTGATCTGGCCAAAAACACACCTCCTGTATTAGGCTCAGTTCACACCTATGCATTTTTTATTGCTTTTTTTGCAGAAACGCCCTACAGTCCATTTAAAGCCGCGTACACACGGGCGGATTGTATGGCCTACTTAGTCCGTCATACAATCCGACGGACAGTCCGTCATACTTTCGAATGAATGGACTTGACCACACACGGATGCACAAACAGTCCATCGAAAGCTTGCGCGATGACGTGTACAGCACGTACGACGGGACTAGAAATAGGAAGTCCAATACACAGCAATGCAACCTTCCGCCGTGTAAATCCTTTCTGAGCATGCGCCATTCTTAGTCCGTCGAACTAGCCTACTGACGAGCGGATTGTCCGCTGAAACCAAAGTATGACGGACAGTATTACGGAAATTCCGAAATACTTAGTACTCCAGACTGCACGCTGAAAAAGTCCGCTGAAGCCCACACACGAGCGGACTGTTCGCTGAAATGTGTTTCGACGGACTAAGTTGGCCATACAGTCCGCCCGTGTGTACGCGGCTTAACATGGTTTCCTATGGTACACGTTAACAATTATGCTTTATTCAGCCGCTGTGTTTTTGGAAAGGGTCAGGGACTTTTTTAAACGCAAAAAAGTTTTCAGTAGACTTCAATGGAGAGGCTTTAGAAAAACATGTAGTGTGTGTTTTCTGCAATTTGCTTTTCTTAATCCACCCAAAACAAAAAAGCATAAAAAATGCAAAAAGCACTGCAGAAACATATTGAAAGCAAACTGCATAGGTGTGAACCAAGCCTTATGCCGCGTACACACGAGCAAAATTTCTGACAGAAAAAGTCAGACAGGAGCTTTTCATCATATATTCTGATCGTCTGTATGCCTCATCAGACTTTTTACGTTGAAAATTCTGACGGACCTAGAAATAGAACATGTTCTAAATATTTCCAATGGAACCAATTCCTATCGGGAAAACTGGCCGTCTGTATGCTGTTCCGACATACCAAAAACAACGCATGCTCTGAAGCAAGTACGAGACAGAAGCTATTGGCTACTGGCTATTGAACTTTCTCTTTTTAGTCCCGTCATACGTGTATGCAAGACAGCTTCAGCGGAATTCCGGCGGAGAAACCGCTTGTGTGTACACTGGATTAGAGTTCCTACACGTTGGATAGTGGAGCAACAGAGACACCTTTGGACAGCAGTATTGTCAGTCTGGCAAGAGGGGAGTGTTGGATATACTAGCAGATTTGAATACACTAACAAATTAAAGCCAAACTTCAGCTCAAACTTTTTTAGGCAATTACAGAAAACAGTTTTTATACCCTTTTTGAATATAGGTTTCACATAAAAGCTGATCATTGTAAGGTCCCTTGTTGATGTTAAATGGTTTGTCTCAATCCTTTAACTACTACATCTGCAGGATAGCTTGTTCTGCAGTTGTAGGGCTCTCAGGTCACTTTGGCAGAAGGTCTCTCAGATTACTGGCACACAAATAACTTTGACACACCAAATGTGTTTATTTTTTTGCTGAGCTGCTAAAGGTGTCGTCCCCTTACCAAAAAATTGGCACATATTTAGTGCCATTCATTGGGCCATCGCCCTTAAAGTGGTTGTAAACCCTTACAAACCATTTTGACCTACAGGTAAGCCTAGATTAAGGCTTACCTGTAGGTCCAAGAAATATCCTACACGGTTTAGGAGATATTTAGTAAAAGACAGCGACAGCTGTCTACGGGGCATGCGCCGTAGACAGCAGCACGCAGGCGCACTATCGCCGTTAGCAGCATGCCGCTGCTAACGGCGATATGCCGTTAGTGGTGGCTACCGTGTGCATGCGCGGGAGTGACGTCATCGCTGCTCCGGCGTGGCCCGGAAGAAGATGGATGCTCTGTGCTACAGGGGACAGCGGTGACATCACTGGCTCCTGTGTCAGGTAAGGGACACATAATGGGTTACTATGCATAGTAGTCCATTATGCTTTACCTTTGCAGGGAGACAAAGAGGAAGTAAACCCATCAGGCTTTACTTCCTCTTTAACTGGCAGTCTCCCTGTGTCCTGATCTCTGTTGCTTTACCACATGGAGGCTATAAAACGAATGGACACCATACATATCTCTGATTGTAAATGGGAATCTTGGTCATCCTATTAACTGCTGAACACTACCTTATGTGTGCTGTGTTATTCCTGGGCTGTTTTAGAAATGCAGTTCTAACTTGGTTGTTCACTGTGATGAAGTCCGGACACGATCGTACCACCTGGAATCACACCTTGTCTGTAGGGCAGAAAGTTCTTGCCCTCAAGCCTACCAAGTCTGTGACATTCACGTTCCAGTAACTTTTATATACTGAATGATAAGGCCAGCTATACTGTACGTATGTTGGATACCTATTGCTGTTATAACCCTATTGTATGATGGCCTTATGCCTTCTGTTTTTCTTTGTTAATTCTTAGATGGAGAACTTGTTTTTGGCTAATTGTACTTGTGCACTTGGATATTGTAAAATACATCTCTGTCATTGTATTGTGTTTGTTGTAAAAAAAGTAAACATAAACAAAAAAAACAGACTTACTGGCAGGATCACCAGATAAAAATAAAGGAAAGAAAGGCTAAAAAGAAAATGAATGCAGCCATCACATCTAAGAATTGGTAAGTGGCAATATTATAAATGTTTGCTTTTGCGTGTAATACTGCTTTAAGCATTGGTTTCCTTTCTGCATTTTTTCCAGAAATCTTGTTCAGTATGAAACAACTCTCTGTGCAGAACTTTACTATAGCAAAGCCCAGTCACTGCTGCTCTCTCAGTCTGTGCAATGTGATTGGTATTCTATCCAGCCCACCAGCGTTTTCCATAGACAGCCTAAGGTGGGAGGATCTGCTGCCCCCCCCCCCCCCCATAGCTCTGCTCTCTTTACAAGTTATATGCTGCCCAATGATGCACAACAACTTTTACCAGGTAATATCTGAGTTTGCTAAGACATTTGGTGAACACATAGTAGATTTAGATGCTTTGTAGCTATTGAGAAGTATATTTAATGTATGCCTTCCATGAAAATGCAAGGTTTGCTTATCTTGGAGCCCTTGAATAAAAAATGCTTGTAAAAGGAATAAAAAAATATTATATTGTGCTCCTAAGCACTGCTGGAGAAGCTTCTAAAGAGATTTGGAACCCTCGGCTTCCCCAAGACCCCGCAGTGCCCGGTGATGTTACCAGCAGGAAGCCTCGGGGTGTAAGGCATTTTATTTATTTGTTTTATATAAAGAATAAGTAACTCCTGTATTGAATTGTATTGTAACTGTGTATAAATTTTGTATTTGTATTTTTCCATCCAGTCCCTGGATTTACACTGCTCTGTCACATGGCACAGCACTGGCTGACAAGATGAAAACACGTAATTCTACTCTTATAGTGGACCCTCCTTCTCCTTTAAGACACACACGAGTCTAACCTTCTCCTCTTCCCATTTCCAGCTGATACTTGCTCCCACTCCCTCATTCCTCACCTAGGCGAGGATGAATTAGCCCTCGGTCTGCCCCCTCCACTCTGCAGCCTCCTTGGATACATGTCATACATCCCAGCAGACTTCAGGACAGTCTTCCCCTGTCAGCGGATCTCATAGTAGGAGGATGGCTGTGAGTGACAAGGAAGTCACAGCTGGCTCCCAAATCCAATATGATGCTGCAGTACTGAAAACACATGTGAGGACTTTAGGTTGTTGGAATAAAGTGTTAGACCACTAGGGTTGGTAAGTACATGCTTTTAAAAGTCAGCAGCTACAGTACTTGTAAAGTTATGTAAAGAAAACTTTTTGTAATCAGAGTCCAGCTTTAAACTAGTCACAACCAACACAACAACTATTAGGAAAGATAATCTAAAGCTGGCCATAGGTCAGGGCTCGACAAATCGCAGGTATCCGCTCACCATGGCAAGTAAAAAAAGTGCAGTGGCACCAGGGCTTTTGTCAGCCGTCTGCACTTGCTTCCCATTTGCTGACTGCACCATAGCTTAAAGACACCTACAGTTGTGGCCCCAGGGTGCGCTCTGTGTTAGCTGTGTCCTTCAGATACCGCTGATCACAGATCAAGGTAAAGGATCAATTTACAGCGGCCCTTTACCATATGATCTGCCGAGTCCAATCACATCGCTCATTAGCATCTTCACAGCATGGGGAAAGGAAAGCCGATAACCAGCTATCCTATGACATTTTATACTGATGATCAGGGCACTGATTATCAGTGCAGCCCCATCAGTGACTATAAGTGCAAAATATCAGTGTCCATCAGTGCAGCCTCATCAGCGTACATCAGTGAAGAAGAAAAAATTACTTATTTGCAAAATTTTATAACAAAAATGAAGAAGGTTTTTTAAAGCATTTTGTTCTTTTTGCGTTTGTTTAGAAAAAAAACCCAGTAGTATTAAATACCACCAAAAGAAAGCTCTATTTGTGTGAAAATAAAATGATAAAAATTTCATGAGTATAGTGTTGCACGACCGCACAATTGTCATTCAAAGTGTGAGAGCGCTGAAAATTGGCCTGGGCAGGAAGAGGGTGAAAGTGCCTGGTAGGTAAGTAGTTAAAAAAAAAAACTGAAGTATTGTAAGGTCTACACCTGAAAACACATCTCACACAGCATGGAACATTCACATTCTAAATAAAAATGTATTGTATACAACTATTGCAAAAACAAACAAATACTTTATTTCACAAGGCATCTTTAAAACCATTAAAAAATTGCAGTACCCTGCATTCAAACCTAAGAGCCCTTTCACATCTGGGTCACCCCGTGCGTTCACAGTAAAGCGCTGCTCGCTTTTGCAGCGCTTTACAGCTGCTTAACCACTTCAGCCTCAGAAGAATTTACCCCCTTCCTGACCAGAGCACTTTTTGCGATTCGGCACTGCGTCGCTTTAACTGAAAGTTGCGCGGTCGTGCGACGTTGCACGCAAACAAAATTTACGGCCTTTTTTCCCCACAAATAGAGCTTTCTTTTGGTGGTATTTGATCACCTCTGCTTTTTTTTTTTTTTTTGTGCTATAAACAAAAAAAAAAGCGATTTTGAAAAAACACATTATTTTTTACAAAAATATATAAAAAAAACTCTTTTTTACCTCAGTTTAGTCCGAAAAGTATTCTCCTACATATTTTTGGTTAAAAAAATTGACTAGTTTGCGCAAAAGTTATAGCGTTTACAAAATAGGGGATAGTTTTATAGCATTTGTATTAATTATTTTTTTACTAGTAATGGCGGCGATCAACGATTTTTATCATGACTGTGACATTATGGCGGACACATCAGACATTTTTGGGACCATTGCCATTTATACAGCAATCAGTGCTATACAAATGCACTGATTCCTGTGTAAATGACACTGGCAGTGAAGAGGTTAACCACTAGGGGGGCAGTATAGGGGTTAAGTGTGTCCTGGGGAGTGATTCTAACTGTGGGGGGCGTGGCTATGTGTGGCATGTCAGTGATCTCTGCTCTGATCACAGGGAGCAGAGATCAGTGACACTCTCACTAAGCAGAGCGGGGAGATGCTTGTTTACATTATCATCTCCCTGTTCTTCCTCTCCGTGAGACGATCGCAGGTATTCCCATGGCGATCGAGTCCGCACGACCTGCGTCCCGATTCACGGAGCTTGCCCATTAGTTTGCCTGTACAATCCCTTCTGCCAACGTAAATCAGCGTGAGGCAGTCGACAAGTGGTTAAGCGTCACTTTTGTGCCGCTTTTCGGCCTCTAGCGGTGAGCTTTTAACCCTAAAAAAAGGGTTAAAATCTCCCGTGTTGCAGAGCTTCGGAAGCACTTTTCAGGAGCTTTGGAAGCGCCGCCCATTCATTGTAATGGGCAATGGCACCACCCCAAAGATGCTACCTGAAAACTGCCTCATTGTGAAATTGTCCAGTATTGTAAAATCTGTTCATTAATTGTACAATATCAGATACCCACTCAATCTTTTTCTATACAGACAGTCCTATTCAGGACTGTGTCTGTACACTGAAAATATTGGGACTTGGATGCTGTGTGGTATTGTTTGTTTTATGTCATTGGTGTGGTGTTATTATTGTGTTATATGTATTAATAAAGTGTATGTAAACTCTAACAATGAACTTGTCTTATTTGCGTTCTTTGGTTTTGTTTGAGTCTGTTAAAACTACTTTATTATAGCTGTCAAAAAAAAAGAAAAAAAATCCAGCGCTGCCCTGTGCACTCTGCGGGCTTTGTGGACTATAAAACACCTCCCTCCCATGTTATAGATTATGTAAATAAGAATAAAGGTAGATATTCAGTAGTCTGTCCTAGAGGGCGATAAAAACGTGTTTGAGCTACATTTTTCCCACCTCCCCAACTGTTTTCCCTAAGCAGCAAAAGTAGCCGTATGGGGGTAGGCATAGGCCACAATATTTTGTATCAAGAAGCGCCAAAAATGATCCCCACTGTTGTGTTGTGCCCATTGAAGCGACAGTGAGGGCTTGTATGGGTTAAAACAGGTGGAAAGAAGGCGACATAACTCCTCGATACTGCCAGTCAAGCATCTTCTAAAAAGCAATCCAACCTGGAATGCTCTTCAGAGGACCAATACAAGTGGCAACAAGCCCTAAGGGCTGTACACATGGGCGGCTACAGGGGAAGTAAAAAAAAAACAGGCGACTTAGCTGCAGATTTACCTCCCATCGACTTCCCCCCTTAAGCTGCAATGAAAACTTGGATGGGGTTCTACACATGCTACAGCTATGATGCTCCAATTCATGGCCACTAACAATACATTGGCACCTGCATGCAGATTACAAGGGAAGTGCGTTCACCTGCGGCGCAGAAAGCACGCGTGGAGCGCACCTTTTCCGTACAATGTTTTGATGTGAACCAGTCCTCACATGACACCTCTCACCTGACATCAGCCGGCTTTAGCCCACTGACAGTTAATTCTGGGTCACAGGAAAGCACAAGTAAGTGTACTCCTGTGACCAATAGGAGTGGACCTTTTTTAGGTCTCATGCACGCTGGGCATGTGACGGTATAATTTTCAGCCCCCTAATACCCGTCCGTGTTCAATCAGTGTGTCAAGGACTTCAGCGTTAATTCATTTCAATAGTCAGAATAAATGAATATGTCGGCCAATGGAATGAATGAATACTCAGGTGCTTGACGCGCTCAAGCGCATGACCAAAAAAAGGTTTTAAGAAGAGCTAAGCAAATGCCCAGTGTGCATGAGGCCTTAAAAAACAGGCCTTGCAAGTTTCTAATGATGTTACACAATGTCTTGTGAAATAAAGTGTTACTCTCTTTTTGCAACATTTGCATACAATCTATTTTGTTTGGAATCCATCCTGTGAGGGATGTGTTAGGTGGAGACCTGATCGGTTCACATTACTGCCATTTTGAGGCGATTTGCAGTGCAATTACGTAGTGCAACTTTGATGCGACGTTGTGCCCTGTGGCCAATCCAGGCCTGAGTGCTACCCAAGTCACATCTAAAATCGCATGTGTGAACCAGGCCTTAGACCTCATGCACACTTAAGCTCAAAAATTCTGCTTTTACAGACGTTTAAGCTTTTTTGTTCTTTCCCTCTAAACGCCCCTTCATGTTATCCTATGTTGCCATGTACAGCGGTGCCTGTCTTCGGGCCAATATCTCCTAAACCGTGTAGGTTTAGGAGATATTTCTTGGACCTACAGGTAAGCCTTAATCTAGGCTTACCTGTAGGTCAAAGTGGTTTGTAAGGGTTTACAACCACTTTAATGGGAAGATAAAGTTGTTGAAAGGTCCCCTCTGTTCCCTCTGTCTGTCCCACAGAGCCCAGAGAGACACATTGTACCCGGACAGATGTACAGTGTACAGTATAGGGGGGGGTCTCTTAACTCAGACAGACACATTGTATCAGACAAATGTACATAGTACAGTATAGGGGGGGGGGGGGGAGTTCTCTTCTCTCAGACAGACACATTGTATCAGACAAATGTGCATAGTACAGTATAGGGGGAGTTCTCTTAACTCAGACAGACACATTGTATCAGACATATGTACATAGTACAGTATAGGGGGAGTTCTCTTCTCTCAGACAGACACATTGTATCAGACATATGTACATAGTACAGTATAGGGGGAGTTCTCTTCTCTCAGACAGACACATTGTATCAGACATATGTACATAGTACAGTATAGGGGGAGTTCTCTTCTCTCAGACAGACACATTGTATCAGACAGATGTACAAAGTACAGTATAGGGGAGTTCGCATTACTAGGCGTCACGTGACCGCACTCCGGCTACACGGCCGTTTAGTGAAGGAGAAGTTTTGTAGTGAAGTTGGTGAGTGAGTTGGAGACGAGCACAGGCGGCGGGTTATCAGCTCAGTGTAGGAATGACATGGCATGCCATTAGATAAGAACTCTCTCTCACACACACACACACACACATACACACCACACACAGGACACAGGTACAACCCCTCAGCTTTACCTCACTTCAATCTTCTTTTTTCGTTTTCTATCCTTATTTTCATCATTTCCGGAGACTTCAAATCGTCCCACTCTGGCAGTCAGCCGACCGCCCTACAACAGGCAAAGGAGGAGGCTTCGGGGTGCCGCCCCCTCCTGGTCCTTCAGTCAGGAAAGTTCAGTGTGAGGAGGAAAGTTATCAGCAGAGTTCTATATAGACGGACTGTGTGTGCGGGAGGAGGAGGAGAGGAGGGAATAGAAGCTCCTCTGACTGACTCCTCGCCTTCATACACACCACTAATGAGCCTGTGAACTCAGGGTGTACCCTGCACAGCAGCTTTCTACCTCATCCAACTAATACTCCACACCCATCCTGTCCGTCCACTATAACATTCACTCAGGGTTCTGTCCGTCCACTATAACATTCACTCAGGGTTCTGTCCGTCCTCTATAACATTCACTCAGGGTTCTGTCCATCCTCTATAACATTTACTCAGGGTTCTGTCCTTCCTCTATAACATTCACTCAGGGTTCTGTCTGTGCTCTATAACATTCACTCAGGGTTCTGTCCTTCCTCTATAACATTCACTCAGGGTTCTGTCTGTGCTCTATAACATTCACTCAGGGTTCTGTCCGTACATTATAACATTCACTCAGGGTTCTGTCCGTTCTCTATAACATTCACTCAGGGTTCTGTCCGTCCTCTATAACATTCACTCAGGGTTCTGTCCGTCCACTATAACATTCACTCAGGGTTCTGTCCGTCCTCTATAACATTCACTCATGGTTCTGTCCGTCCTCTATAACATTCACTCAGAGTTCTGTCCATCCTTTATAACATTCACTCAGGGTTCTGTCGGTCCTCTATAACATTCACTCGGGGTTCTGTCAGTCCACTATAACATTCACTCAGGGTCCTGTCCGTCCACTAGAACATTCACTCAGGGTTCTGTGCGTCCACTAGAACATTCACTCAGGGTTCTGTCTGTCCATTATAACATTCACTCAGGGTTCTGTCCATCCTCTATAACATTCACTCAGAGTTCTGTCCATCCTTTATAACATTCACTCAGGGTTCTGTCGGTCCTCTATAACATTCACTCGGGGTTCTGTCAGTCCACTATAACATTCACTCGGGGTTCTGTCCGTCCACTAGAACATTCACTCAGGGTTCTGTCCGTCCACTAGAACATTTACTCAGGGTTCTGTCCGTCCACTATAACATTCACTCAGGGTTCTGTCCGTCCTCTATAACATTCACTCAGAGTTCTGTCCATCTTTTATAACATTCACTCGGGGTTCTGTCAGTCCACTATAACATTCACTCGGGGTTCTGTCCGTCCACTAGAACATTCACTCAGGGTTCTGTCCGTCCACTAGAACATTTACTCAGGGTTCTGTCCGTCCACTATAACATTCACTCAGGGTTCTGTCCGTCCTCTATAACATTCACTCAGAGTTCTGTCCATCTTTTATAACATTCACTCGGGGTTCTCTCAGTCCACTATAACATTCACTCAGGGTTCTGTCGGTCCTCTATAACATTCACTCAGGGTTCTGTCAGTCCACTATAACATTCACTCAGGGTTATGTCCGTCCTCTATAACATTCACTCGGGGTTCTGTCAGTCCACTATAACATTCACTCAGGGTTCTGTCCGTCCTCTATAACATTCACTCGGGGTTCTGTCAGTCCACTATAACATTCACTCAGGGTTCTGTCCGTCCATTATAACATTCACTCAGGGTTCTGTCCGTCCTCTATAACATTCACTCGGGGTTCTGTCAGTCCACTATAACATTCACTCGGGGTTCTGTCCGTCCAGTAGAACATTCACTTGGGGTTCTGTCCGTCCACTAGAACATTCACTCAGGGTTCTGTCCGTCCACTATAACATTCACTCAGGGTTCTGTCCGTCCATTATAACATTCACTCAGGGTTCTGTCAGTCCTCTATAACATTCACTCGGGGTTCTGTCAGTCCACTATAACATTCACTCGGGGTTCTGTCCGTCCACTAGAACATTCACTCAGGGTTCTGTCCTTCCACTATAACATTCACTCAGGGTTCTGTCCGTCCATTATAACATTCACTCAGGGTTCTGTCAGTCCTCTATAACATTCACTCGGGGTTCTGTCAGTCCACTATAACATTCACTCTGGGTTCTGTCCGTCCAGTAGAACATTCACTTGGGGTTCTGTCCGTCCACTATAACATTCACTCAGGGTTCTGTCCGTCCACTATAACATTCACTCAGGGTTCTGTCCGTCCATTATAACATTCACTCAGGGTTCTGTCAGTCCTCTATAACATTCACTCAGGGTTCTGTCAGTCCTCTATAACATTCACTCAGGGTTCTGTCCGTCCTCTATAACATTCACTCAGGGTTCTGTCAGTCCTCTATAACATTCACTCAGGGTTCTGTCCGTCCTCTATAACATTCACTCAGGGTTCTGTCCGTCCACTATAACATTCACTCAGGGTTCTGTCCGTCCTCTATAACATTCACTCAGGGTTCTGTCCGTCCACTATAACATTCACTCAGGGTTCTGTCCGTCCTCTATAACATTCACTCAGGGTTCTGTCCGTCCACTATAACATTCACTCAGGGTTCTGTCCGTCCTCTATAACATTCACTCAGGGTTCTGTCCGTCCACTATAACATTCACTCAGGGTTCTGTCCGTCCTCTATAACATTCACTCAGGGTTCTGTCCGTCCACTATAACATTCACTCAGGGTTCTGGGGAGCAGCAACTCTATGCTGATCACACACATTTCACTAAGTTATCAATTTCTCTTCCTATTCATATCTTCCAATAAGATCTTTAGTGCAGAATCTATCAATATATCACACATGGGGACGTCAATTTGATTGATAGTTCCCCCAAAAAATCCTACTCCCTTCATGTTAGGCTCCTCCGAAGAGGAAAGATAAGTATCTTCCAATATTTGGGAAGCTCTACCTGATCCCCAGTCTCCTGCACCTCAACAAAAGGGCCAAGAGGACTAGATGGGAATCTGCTATGTTTAGTCCTACTATAGAGAGACATCATAGCAATAATCTTTTAAATGGCAGAAGAAAAAACCCGTTTGTATGAAATACAGGGACAGAAGTGTTCTACCCTTGATGGCTCACCGGACTGGCCGTATACCTCTCAGGGGAGGAAGGGTTTTTAGATTGTTGTATACCATTAACCCCTTAGAGGAGTTCCTGATCCCTTTGTCACTCGTAGCTTATAGTACAAAGCAGAGGCAATACCAGCAAAATAATGTAACACTTGCTAGGTTATAGTACAGTACAATAACTGCTATTAATCCTAGATATACAGTACAATGTTGTCAAAAGGGAAATGCCTGTGTCACCAAACCTGACCGGCAACCACTTGCCTGAGAAAATCTCCCCTACGTTACTCTGTCCCTCCATCGCCAGGCAGCAGCTTCTCTTGCAGAGCTTTAAAATACTTCCTACATCTCTATAGCCCTGTTCTATTGCTTTTTTGTTGTATGTTTTCTCTGGACATTGTTCCTCATTATTTCATCAGAGCGTTACTGTAACTCTGTACAATGCTACTGCAAGTTGTGTATATGTGCACTACTGTGTATTCTGTTTTTCACCCAATAAAAACGTTTGTATTAAAAAAATACTTCCTACATGTGTGGCCATTGTCTGACGCCATTTAGCCATGCCCCCACATGGAAAATGGCCCCCCTCCTCTTTCAAACAAGGAAGTTAAATCTCCTGTGTGAGCACCGCAACATGGCGGGCGGGGGGGGGGGTAAATCCTCCGCTCAGCGAGCGGCCGTGGCTTGCCAAAAAAAAAGTTTTTTTAAGGAAAGAAAAAAAGGCAGCTGGCTGGCATTCAATCAGACAAAAATCGACAATCTGGGGAACCAGGAGGTAATCAGACCCCCCTCCCTTCACGGTAGGCTCCGAGACCTTAAAAGGAAACCTTCAGGAACAAGGGAACACTCAGGTTGACCCACAATCCTGGACCTGCAAGAAGACCCTGCCAGTAAACTTTTATTGGCCTTACTACCAAAACGTACTGAATCCCAGGGCCCAGCTCTTTAAAGCATTCGCAAGCAAAGCCTTGTGTCTTCGGATTAAGAGGCCCGGGTACCATTCATTTAGTCCATTATGGAGACATCAGAACGGATCCGGTCAGGATGGCTGGCTCTCATCAAAGGATTACTACCCGTGGAGCTCAGTACACACATCCTTACATGTGCCCAACACCTTAGACACTGGCGAAAAAACTGAGGACTTTCAGTAATGGGAGGGGTTATATGGGGGAAGTACACGCCTTAAGGGGCATGCCAGTGTCCAGCACCTGATACGCCGATATAACCCACATAATTATTACTATGGCTCCGTGTCCCCTGATGTAAGAAAAGAAAAAACAAACTGTGCAGCTCTGATCAAAGTTGAATAATGACCTAAATATAGGTGTAGGCCGTTTACTTACCTCATGAAGCCTGACTGAAAAACACCCTAAGATGGCATCACCCTATACTGCCTTGCTGCTAGGACATTGCTAAGAGACTCACTGTTAACTGATTTGCCAGCACCGCACTTTGAAAAGAGGCCATCATATGACATCCTCCCATGCTCGCGCTATATGCACGCCTTCAGACGCAGCTGATCACAGATCGGGGGAAAGAGCCAATCACAGCACCTCTTTACTAGGTGATCAGCAGTGTCCAATCACAGCTGATCACAGATGTAAACAGGATTTGCTGGTTATCGGCAACCCTCCCCTGACGGGTTGTGAGGGAAGGGGAGGCGAAAACCGGCAAATCCACACAGGGGATATCTACACTGATTATCAGTATCCTGATGAACAGTGCAGCCCCAACAGTGCCCACCAGTGCTGCCTGTCAGTGCCAATCGGTGCCACCCATCAGTGCTGCATATCAATGTAGCCTATCAGTGCAACTTCATCAGTGCCTCCTCATCAGTGCCACCCATCTGTGCCGAATATCAGTGCAACTTTATCAGTGCCTCATCATCAGTGCCACCTATTGATGCCTCCTATCAGTGCCCCCCCACCAGTGCTTCATATCAGTGCTGGCCTATCAGTGACACCCATCCGTGTTTCATATCAGTGCAACTTCATAGTGCCGCCTATCAGTGCCACCCATCAGTGTTTCATATCAGTGCAACTTCATCAGTGCCACATAACAGTGAGACTTCATCAGTGCCTCATCATCAGTGCAGTCGATCAAGTGCCGCATATCGGTGCAACTTCATCAATGCCCATCAGTGCAGCCTCATCAGCGCACATCAGTTAAGGAGAAAAATTACTTATTTACAAAATTTTATAACCAAAACAAAGAAAAACATTTTTTTTTCAAAATGTTTGATTTTTTTGTTTGTTTAGCAAAAAAAATACAGCAGTGATTAAATACCACCACAAGAAAGCTCTATCTGTCTCCAAAAAAATATTAATTTCGTTTGGGTACTGTGTTGCATGGCTGAGTAATTAGCATTCAAAGTGCGACAGCGCTGAAAACTGAAAATTGGCCTGGGCTTGAAGGGGGTGTGGAGAGGCAGCCTGGGGCAGGCTTAAGAAGGGGTTAAGAGGGCAGGTACTTCCCCTTCAGACCTGCTTATTGCCATATGAGTTGAAAATGTCAGAGAAGTGTGTTTGGAGAGAGATGGCTGTTGAGCTGTCAAAGCTGAGAGGAGATTGAAGCTGGAAGGATCCCTGTTACCTATGACTTGATCCTGCTGGGTGAGCTTGCCTGAACTAGGACTTTGCTATGTTATATGCTGTGGCTGGGAAGCTCAGCATTATTTATACGGACTGTCTTATACTGCTAAGAAGAGTTTTTGTGTTGTTTGAACTACCTATAAAGACAACGTTTGTCAATTTTTTGTTGATGAATAAAGCCTTTTAAGTTGACTGAACTGCCTGAGCCGGCTTGTAACCCCCTGATCCCTTATAGGGCTTAAAGTGATACTACACAAAAACTCAAAATACTTTCTTCTATGAGCTGTGTGAAACTCCGTGCTCCCCTCCTATGTTTCCACACTCACAAGAGCTCAAATTAACAAGCGCTTTGTATGTAGAACCAGTGGTCTCTTCCTGGGCTTTTTCCACTGCCGTCTTAGTGGAGTAAATGGATGTCTCTTAGTAATGCTCCATCATGCATGCATGCCTGTAATAAGGAGATAAAAGCCAGGGAAAGCTCCATAGTGTAATTCCATTTATTTTTGTTTAAAAAAAACAATTAAGATATGCTCTCATTACACAAGCTAAGATCGCATGCAACAATGTCTTCAGCATGTAATACTAATTTGCGTTCCAAACTCCAGAAGTGTGTAAGCGGAAGTGACATCAGCAAGTCCCGCCCAACGTGTTTTGTCACAATGATAGCAGGCACGGGGCCATGACAGTGCAACCTGCTGCTTATATATCCTGGGTTTGGTTAACCTTTAGTGTGATTCCACTCAATGTAAAAAAAAAAAAAACGTTTGGCCACTTGCAATAATAAAGTATCTTTTTCCTATGTGATATACAGATGTCACAGGGCCCAGCCCTTTCCCAGCCTGTCTGCAAGGAAACAATGCTGCTGCTGGTCACCTGTTAAAAAAAAAACAGGCTTTGGAATACAGAGTAAAAATAAATATCAATAAACTATTTTAAATTGGCATACAAATAGATACTGTATTTGAAATCAAATCTTTATTATTTTTTGACAATAGCATAGTGTGGGCAAATTTCTGCCAGTCACAGTCTGCGTCACGGCCCTCCAGCCTGTGTCTTAGAATACGAGGGAGGAGAAACCCCCATCAATCAAGATGTAATAACCTGCCCCAATTGTGTTTAGCTGGTTAGTGGGCATGGAGCAGGAGGGAGGGAGTGGGCTGTCACCTACCACTGTGTATAAGCCCACATGTATAACTCTATAGTCACATGGGCTGCTCAGATGTCACTGAAAACAGAGCATGTGCAGAGTTGCCACCAACGCTGAAAAATCCCTAGCTAGAGCAGGTAAGTATAACATATTTTCATAAAAAAAAAACCAAAAAACTAAGGTTTACAATCACTTTAACTCTTCATCACAGAAGTGTGCCCTCAAACGCTGAGCTCAGAGCTACTGCATCAGGGAAGAGAAGGTGCATGTGAAGGAGTGTGGATCAGTGAAAGAGCTTGCTCATGTGATGGTGGAGGTGTGCAGTAATGACTAGGCCTCTCTAAGGTCTGTATAAGTTTGTAAATGTTTGTAAATGTTAAACACAGATTCTAATGGGAGTGTTGATTGCCACTTTAACCACATTACTGCCCTCCCGTGTGTGGGGAGTGTGACCACGGATTCATGGCCACCCCCACACGATTGCTCCTGACGAAAGGAAAGCTTCCTCTGCTTCTGAAACTGTAAACATAAGCAATGGAAGTGATGCCATCTCTCCTCATGTCAGTCTTTTTGTCAGGATCCCAAGGAGAGTAGACATCACTGTGAGTTTGCACCAACAGCACACTAACACCAGTACACATGGGTACACAAATCACCCCTGATCACTCCCCCTGCACCCCCTGTCACCACCTGTCACAGTGACACCAATGACAGTTTTCATTTTTTTTACTGATCACTGCATTGGTGTCATTTTGTGACTGTTATAAGGTGTTAGGGCAATTAGTGGTAGGCCCCTTTAAGTCTAGGGTACTCCCCTAACCCCCCCAGTTAACCCTTTCACCCCCTGTCACCAGTGTCACTAATTGATCATTTTTCTGATCGCCGTATTGGCGTCACGGGTGTCGCTAGTTAGTCAGTTAGTTATTTAGGTTCACTGTCAGCTTTTTATAGCGCCAGGTACCCCCATATACTAATAAAGATTTTAACACCCTGATTGCCCCCTAGTTAACCCTTTCACCAGTGATCACCATATAAGTGTTACAGGTGATGCTGGTTAGTTAGCTTGTTCTTTAGCTTTGCTCCTAACTTTTGGGGTGGATGCCCCCATGCTTCGGCATATATATATATATATATATATGTGTATATAAATATATGTATGTATATATAAATATATATGTTAGGCACAGATTGCTTTAAAAAAATGTTATTTTTTACTATTTTTTTTTTTTATTTGTTTGCAGTTATGGTATGTCTTAGGCCGCTTACACACGGGCGGACTATCCGTCCAACTAAGTCCGTCAGACAATCCGACAGACAGTCCGTCCTACTTTTGAATGAACGGACTTGACCACACACGACGAACAGACAGTCCGCTGAAAGCTTGCGCGATGACGTGTACGGCACGTACGACGGGACTAGAAATACGACTTCCAATACACTGCAATGCAACCTTCGGCCGTGTAAATCCTTTCTGAGCATGCGCCATACTTAGTCCGTCGAACTAGCCTACTCACGAGCGGACTGTCCGCTGAAACCAAGTTTGGACGGACAATATTACGGAAATTCCGAAAGACTTAGTCTGCCAGACTGTCCACTGTTCTACTGTAATGTTACTTTGTTAACCATCATTTGCTTAGCAGGTACGACATACAGTTGCAGCTCGGATTTATCTATCTTGACAGCAACAGCGTTTTCTCCCACGATACATAAAGTCGTGACTCCAGCGCTGTAGGAGGCGATTTCACTACCACATTTAAAAACAAAATAGTGTATGTATCATAATGGTGCAGATCTCACTGTTTGTCACAAAGTTTAGAAAATGTAAAAAATAATTTTTTTTTTTTATTTTCTGTCTTCATTTTCAAAAACAAATGAGAGCTGTAAAATACTCACCATGCCTGTCAGTATGGGTATCTACTTTCCAAAATGGGTCATTTGGGGGGGGAGGTTGTGCTTTCTTGGCATTTTATGGCCTTCAAAACTGTGATGGGTAGTGAGGAGTGAAATCAAAAATTTCCACCCTTATGCTGCGTACACACGGCCGGACTTTTCAACAGCAAAGGTCCGACGGAACAAATCCATCGGACAATTCGACCGGGTGTGGGCTTCATTGGACCTTTGCTGTTGAAAAATCAGACGGACTTTAGCTTTAGAACATGTTTCAAATCTTTCCGATGGACTCAAGTCCAGTCGAAAAATCTGTTTGTCTGTATGCTAGTCCGACGGACGAAAACCGACGCTAGGGCAGCTATTGGCTACTGGCTATTAACTTCCTTATTCTAGTCTGGTCGTACGTCATCACGTTCGAATCCGTCGGACTTTGGTGTGATTGTGTGTGGCCAAGTTCATTTGTTTGGAAAGTCCGTTGTAAGTCCGCCGAAAGTCCATCGGGAAGACCTAGTCTGCCGGAAAGTCTGATCGTGTGTACACGGCATTAGAAATCCTGAAAGCGGTGATTGGATTTCGGGGGCCCCGTACGCAGCTAGACTCCCAAAAAGTCCCACACATGTGGTATCCCCGTACTCAGGAGAAGTAGCAGAATGTATTTTGGGGTATAATTCCACATATGCCCTTGGCGTGTTTGAGCAATATATCATTTAGTGACAACTTTGTGCAAAAAAAAAGTTTGTAATTTTCCTGCAACTTGTGGCAAAATATAAAATATTCCATGGACTCAACATGCCTCTCAACAAATAGCTTGGGGTGTCTACTTCCCAAAATGGGGTCATGGGGGGGGGGGGTTGTGCCATCTTGGCATTTTATGGCCTTAAAAAGTGTGATAGGTGGTGAGGAGTGAAATCATAAATGTACTACTAAATTTACGGCTAGGCTCCCAAAAGTCCAACAACAATTGTCCGATGGAGCATACACCCGGACGGACTTTACGCCAACAAGCTCACATCCAGCATTTGTTGTCAGAAAATCTGATCATGTGTACGGGGCATAAGTATTAGAGATGCTTTTTTATAAAGTAGTAATACATTAAAACATTATAGCGAAACCACAGGAGATGACAGCCTCCAGAGTACTACATAGGACTGTAAAAGATAAGCACATTTTGGACGACACCCTTTTTTAAGGTAAATATTGATTTTTATTTGTGCTTATATCAAATATATGTATTAATAATATACAGTATTTATGGTCAAAGCTCTTCAACCGAGACCGATATGAACAACATAAACACATTACAGGACTTACAAAATAACATAGAGCTGAGCCCTGGTCTGCTGGCTGGTATGCCAAAAAGGGGGCATACCCAAGATAAGTATTGGATAAGTGTGGAGAAAAATGTGCTGAGAAGTGCCCTGAAAAGGGGAATGAGAAGGAGGGTATCACGCACCGGAACCCACAAAGACCACATTTGAGTGGTCTGCTGAAATACCCTCCCAGACTCCTCCCATAAATTCAGGCCACCTTACTGGTCTTCTTATATATGCAAAGAGACTAAACTGCAAGTAACTGCAAGTAAGTAGAATAATGATGAATATTCATTGTGAAAAGGTGTTGTATGAGAGGTATTATCTTATGGACCTCACGTGGAAAGAATACTGTAACTGAGCAAGCTAAGTTACAATTGTTTTCTTTTTTTGGATGATCGGTACATCATTGAGTGTTATACTAAGGTTTGCCACACAAGACCTCTCACCGTTGCAAATAGGGTTGCTATGTTTGTTTTTTGTTTGTTTGTTTTTTGTTTGTTTTTATTTTATTTTTATTTTATTTTTTAGGCTATTTGTCATTATTTTTACTTGGTGATCTGGCCAGTAACACACTAAGGGCTTGTTTTCACTTGCTTCAAAACATGGCTTCGGACATGCTTTGTTAAAGCTCTCTGATCGCTAGTCAAAGCCCCTGTTACTAAATAAAATGATTAGCTTACAGTCCTGTTTACACCTTGTTTTTGCTTGGTGCTTTGATGAGGTTTTGATTAGGCTTTGGTGGACCTTTGATGGTGCATTGATGGGACTTTTGTGGGGCTCTGATGGGGCTTCAGTGGATCTTTGATGAGGCTTCAGTGGGGCTTCAAGCAAGCTTTGCTATAGACTTCTATGGAGGATTTTAAGAGGTTTTGAAGCACCACTAAAGCTACATGGGGTGTAATTCTTGAAGCAAAGCCAAAGCAAAAGTGAGGTGTAAACGGGACTGTAAGCTAACCATTTTATTTAGTGACAGGAGCATTGACTAGAGTTCAGAAAGCTTTAACAAAGCCTGTTTTGAAGCATGTGTAAACTGTAAACTGTAAATGAGCCCTTACAGTCTTATGCCGCTTACACGCAGCCGGTTTTTCCGTCAGAATAAACGGATGTTTTTTCCGATGGAGTTTCGCTTGCCTACACACGATCACACCAAAGTCCAATCGTTTAGAACGCGGTGACGTGCAACATGTACGACGGGACTAGAAAAAGGAAGTTAAATAGCTAGTAGCCAATAGTTGCCCTTGCGTCGTTTTTGGTCCATCGGAACAGCATACAGACGAATGGTTTTCCCAATAGGAATTGATTCAGTCGGAAAGATTTAAAACATGTTCTATTTCTAGATCCATCAGAATTTTCAAGAAAAAAAAAAGTCTGCCGAAGCCCACACACGATTGGAATATCCAATGAAATGATTCCTTCTGACTTGTATAAACTTGACTAACAAAATAAAGCTGAATTCCAAGTACCGCTTTTTAAGCAGTTACAGCAAACATTTTTTTTTCCTTTTGGGATGAAGGTTATACTATTTAAGCACCCCAGTGCTTGTAAAATGGTTTGTTCCAGTCCTCTAATGCCACGTACACACGTAGCCGACTATCCGGCGGACTTAGTCGGAGGGCGGCGGCGAGGAAGAAAGCCGGGCTCCTCCGCTAGTACGCTAGTAAAAGAGCTAGAAGAAGATAGTGGAGGAGTCCAGCGAGAAGACCCCCAAAGACGGAAGACCCCCGGAGGTGTGCAATAAACTATTTTAACCCTTGTGTGTTGTGTTTTTTTGTACTTTATTTTACAGGTGAATGGGTAGTGGTACATTGTACCCCATACTCATTCACATAGGGTGGGGGGCCGGTATCCGGGGGGCCCCCTTATTAAAGGGGGCCCCCAGATTCCGATCAGCCCCCCGCCCGCAGAACCCGACAACCAACGGCCAGGGTTGTTGGGAAGAGGCCCTTGTCCTCATCAACATGGGGACAAGGTGCTTTGGGGTGGGGGGGCCAGGTACGGCTCAGGAAGGGGGGGCGCTCACTCGTCCCCCCCTTTCCTGGCCGGCCGGGTAGCGTGCCCGAACAAGGGTCTGATGTGGACCTGGGGGGGACCCCTTTAAGTCCATACCAGGTGGCAGGGCCAGCGACGCATCCCTCGTGGGCCCCGCCTACCTGGAGACATGCTCAAAATGAGCGGACTTTTCTCCGGGCGGCAAAAGTCAGTTCATTTAAAAAGTACGGCGGACTGGCATACGCACGGCCGGATTGTCCGCCGAAATGCAAGTCCGGCAGGAAGATTGGAGTGCAAAAATACTTTCTAAGTCTGCCGTACTTTCGGGTAAAAAAAGTCCGCTGGAGGCTACACACAGGAGGATTGTTCAGCGGACTTGAGTTTGCCGGACTTTTCCACCCGATTGTTTGATCGTGTGTACGCGGCATAACTGGCACTTTGGTTAGACATCTTGGTATGTTAAAGTAGAACTAAACCCCCCTATTCTTCACCTCCAAGGAAGATGCCATCTTAACCGCTGTTTTATCTGCAGTTGCCATGGTGCTGCACATGACACCAGACATTTCATGCCTTGACAGGTCAGTTAGGAGAACAGGCAAATGTGACTGTTATCATTCAGAGCATGACTTGAATGTTACTGTTTTGGGAAACAGTTAAAAAGAACATTCTTCTTTAAAAGAAGTTGAAAAACAACACTTACTGGCTGAATCACCAGGTGAAAGTAAATGAAGAAAAACCTAAACAAAGAATGCAGCCACCACATCTAAGGTCTTAATGGCATGAGTCATATCAATGCATATACAGGCATACCCCACTTTTAAGTACACAATGGGGTTTATTTAGTAAAGCTGGAGAGTGCAAAATCAGACTCACTTTTGCATATAAACCAAAGAGCTTCAAACCCCAGCTTGTTCAGTTAAGCTTTGGTAATAAAACCTGGAAGCTCATTGGTTTCTGTGCAGAAGTGAGCCTGCTTTTGCACTTTCCAGCTTTAGTAAATAAACCCCAATGTGTACTTAAAAGTGAGGTATTCCTGTACCTTTGGAAGGCTTTGTTTATGTGCACGGGATGTACAGGCATTCCATGCATCCCTGTGCAAGCAGTGTCATTAATGTCAAATGGTACGCACTGGCCGCATAGACACAGCTGCTGTTCCCAATCTGACATTTGGGTGGGTGTGGATGTAGGTCCCAAACACACAATATGTGAGTTTGAGGACAGGCACCCACGTCGTGGATGTCCAATTGAGAGTAGCAGATGTGCCCGTGCAGGTAAAACTGTGCATCGCCGTGCAGGTAAATGCAGCCTCACGCGGGTGTATTGATATACCCCACATAAATGAGGCCTAAGAATTGGTAAGCTGCAGTATAATACATTTTTGCTTTTGGGTTTAATACCATTATAAGGTCACCTGATTTGAGGCAGTTGTGTAACTTGCAATGAAGTTGAATAGCCTCAGTTTCAGTGTCCTGGAACCGGTATGCCACAAGGCAGTCAGAGAACGGTAGTGTCCATTTTGCTTATCATTTAGCTTACTCAGCTTAGACTGAAAATCTCATTACTATATGGCAGGGCACAAGGTAATAAGCAGTGTACAAAGGTTGCTTAGTGGTATAAGCTCAGAAGTATAATGACAACATAGGTGTGCGCACAGGGTGTGCAGGGTGTGCCTGGTCACACGCTAATCACCTCGTAAAGCACATATTCCCCATGCTGACCTGGCTCCCCCCCACCATGCACCCACCCCCGTAACTTACCTCCACTCCTGCCCGCTGCTGCTGTGGGTACACAGGGGGGTGTTTCATGATGAAGAGCAGTGAAGGGGCCAATAAATATGTAATTTACCGGCCCCTTCCGTTTCTGGATGAACATGGTGGGTGAGCATTACCAATCACTCACTGTGTTCACTGATAATGGACACATAGAAAATTGTGTTTCCTATGCTTCCGTTTCTGAATAAAGAAGAAGCCACTCATCACAGGGCACGTCGCATGCATTCACAGTCCATTGTAAATGAGGCTGCAGAGAAAGGGACTGGGAAATCTCCGTCTCCAGTCCCTTTCTATGTCTAAAAAGTGAAACATCAGGGGTCAGTTTAGACCCCTGATATTTCACTAAAACCCCCTGACAGGACTCCTAAAAAATTTAAAAATATAATAAAAGGTAAGAAAATAATAAAAAATAAAATAAAATGATAAAAATAAAGAACTACTGACACCGCCCACTGCCCTACTGACTCCAACCTCTGCTTTACTGACACCATCCACTGCCCTACTGACACATATATACAAGCACACACATGCATGTGTGTTTGAGTTTTAATGTGCAATAGACTGCACACACCTATATCTGACAGCCTCCTCCCCTCATCCGATTACACTGCTAGAATAGAGATTTGATTGTGATTAACAGTGGCACTCTCTGGCAGCAGGGGTCACTCTCGAGACCATTGCTGCTTATCACCAGGATCACACAACTTGCGGTGCTGTGTGTCTCTTTGCAGATGCATGTAAACATACACAGCCAATGGTTCAGGTTCACACAGCACCACAGTATTTAGTGATTTATTTTTTGTGAATAAATAATTAATGCTGTCTGGGGTAGTGTATGACACAACCTCCACAGCTCTTCCGTTTTGGTTATAATAGTTAAAGATCAGCACCGTATGATCCCTCTGCCATGGATATGTACAGTATGTGTACAAGTAGCCGCATATGAATACACAAAGCTGCAAATTTAATGATCGGAATCTCGGCCAGCAAAAGGCCAATGAGAGCTTTTCATTGGAAAATGCGACCGTGTGTATGCTCCATCGGTGTTTAGCTGGCCGAATTCCCGCCAGCAAAAATGTGAGAGCATGCCCCCAATGTTCCCGACGGAAAAACTTTCTATCATTTTTTTGTGTCGGAATTGCATAGATTCAACTACGAGATGGAAGCTATTGGCTACTGGCTATTGAACTTCCTTTTTCTAGTATCGTTGTACGTCACCGCATTCTTGACGGTCGAAATTTGGTGTGACCATGTGTAGGCAAGACAGCTTGAGCGGAATTCCGACGGGAAACCCATCAGACCTTTTTCCGACCATAATTCCGTTCATGTGTACGTTGGCATTAGTGATCTTTTAGTACTATGAATGAACAATCAGTACTGCCATCAATGATTCATAATAGAAAAAGAGCAGTCATCAGAGAGGGCATAGAGTTCAGTGCTGGCTTCCCCTCCCCAACAGGAATGGCCATAATTTTGGATTAAGAATGGGGTGGAGCTGTAGCAAAAAATGAAGGACTGATCTGATACCCAAAGTTTGCTTGTCATCTGTGTACCCTCATCACCTGTGCCTTTCTGTTGCTGCCCATTAGCAAGGAACAGTTAGTGGGAAAAGGGCAGGGCAATATGGGAACCAGCAATCAAAGGTACAGTTAGAGCCGGTTCACACTGGGATGACTTGTCAGGCGACTTATCTACCTGACAAGTCGTGTCCCGTTCTGTACAATGGAACCATTCTAATTAGAGTGACTGAAGTCGCTCCTACTTAGAAAAAGGTTCCTGTACGACTTTGGGGGCGACTTGCATTGACTTCTATACAGAAGTCGTTTTGCAAGTCGCCGCTGCTGTCGTGTGCAGGTCGCCTGAGGCAGTCACGCTGCAAGTCGTGCTGCCTCAGTGTGAACCGACACTTAAAGTTTACTTTTTCTTTAGAACACCCTAGGATTTCAGGATACTTCAGAACTCTGCAAATGTAATGAAGAAATGTGCAGTCATGTAACAATGCCTTCTACCGGGACATCTTACTACCTTCTAAACACTCAACAGGTTTGCTTTAAAGAAAATGACTCTATTTTACTAGTAAATGATTCTGTGTCTCTGAGTCATTATATACAATCCAGTTATAATGATACGTAATTAGTGTTAAGACTGCGGCTAACAATGACTTCTTTTCCTGCATTCCAGAACACAATTTCATGAAAATGAACACCAAGTACAGATCCAGTGTAAGCACTCCCAGAATCGTCTTAGAAATACCCCTTTTATTACCATATTCCTTACAGTCACCAAAATGCTGGAATGTTCTTGAAAATTCTTTGTCTGCATTTAGTTCTTATCTCATTAGTACAGTATAAACAGTAACTGCTTTCTTTTTTTTTTTTATAATTTGGTCACATTTGCAGCAGAACAAAAATATTATATATTGCAGTTTAACAATTCCTAAATGTAGTGACCGCATTAGTTTCTTTTTTTCCCTACATTTTTACATAGTGATCCAGCCACTAACACAGCCTAGGGTGTCTCCATTCTGGAAAGAGGAGCAATTGAGCCACTTTTGGAAAGTAGCATCTTCAATCTGGGATTAGGGAAGTGTTGCAGGACCAGATTTAGATTAACCTGACTGTCAAATTAAAGTCAATCTCCAGCTAACACTTTTTGAGTAATTGCAGCAACAGTTTTTTACCTTTTTACCATTGTAAGCACCCCTGTCTGTGTTAAATGGTTTCTCTCAACTCTATAACTTCCACTTTTGCTGGACAACTTTGGTCTGTTGAAAAATTATAGACTTACTGGATGGATCACCAGGTGAAAAAAAAAATGAATGCTGCTACTACATTTCAAGCAGTAGTAAAGCCCACTTTGTGATTTTTACCTACAGGTATGCCTATAATAAGGCTTACATATAGGTAAAATAATATCTCCTAAACGTGCACTGTTTTGGAAATATTCACCCTCGATGCAGCTGGTGACGTCACCGACACATGCGCTCCTAAGGTCCGGCATACAGTGCTGTCACCATACCGTCATCATGGCTCTGGCGAATCACATATTGCTGGAGTGCGCGAACCCAGAAGACAGACCATAGGAAGATGTCAGCGATGACAGGGCAGCGCTCGAGGGTTTCATTCTAAGGTAAGTATTTGATAATGCAGTTGATAATGTGCTAGTATGCTATGCATACTAGCACATTTATGCAATTGCCTTACAGTTTTTTTTTGGTTTTGTTTAGCTGCATTGTTGTTTTTGGGTTTCAAGTTATTGTAAAGTCTTTTTTTTTTCTCTAAAAATAATAATCATGTTATACTTACCTGCTCTCTGTAATGGTTTTGCACAGAGCAGCCAAGATCTTCCTCTTCTTGGGTCCCTCTTCACTGCTCTTGGGCCCTTCTTCCTGTTGAGTGCCTCCACAGCAAGCAGCTAGCTATGGGGTCACCGGAGCGGAGCCTCAGCTTTCTGTATCCATTCAGACAGGGAGCCCCAATTCAGCCCCGCCCCCCTCTCCTGATTGGCCAACTGACTTTGACAGCTGCAGGAGCCAATGGTACCGTTGCTGTGTCTCAGCCAATCAGTAGGATGGCAGAGGAACTTGTGGACATCGCTGCACAGAGAGATGGGGCTCAAGTAAGTGTTAAGGGGCCTGGGGCAACTGCTGCATAGAATGCATTAAAATAAAAAAACCTTCTGACTTTACAATCCCTTTAATACCACTTCAATGAGCATATTAGTATAAAATGCACATGACAAGTATGCAAGATATATATATATATATATATATATATATATATATATATATATATATTAGTACACTGTATAGGAGTATTGCATTTTAGCAATACAATAGCTATAAGCTTTTGTATACTGTATATAAAATGAATGGACATAGAGTATGGCCTTCCAATTGTTCATTATATACACTTCAGAGCTCTTTACATGTAAACCTGTAACTAAACAGTGTTCTGCTTAGATACATTTGATTCTCTGGACTGCTGTATGTTGCCTATGCTCATTATTACTCTGTACTTTGATGCAAAATTATAAGTAAAAATTACGATTCTGAAAATAAATACTGGACATGAAAACTTTTTTATTTTTTGTGTACAGTATAAAAGGAAGAGTAACTCCTGTTTGTAAAGCATGTCTTTACATACACACTTTCCAAACAGGAGTTACTCTTCCTTTTATACTGTACACAAAAAAAAATGTTTTCATGTCCACTATTTATTTATTTTCATAATTGTAACTTTTACTTAAAATTTGCACAAAGTAATAAGATATAGCAATCCAGAGAATCAAACGTATAGTTTTCTATTTAAGCCTTTTTGTTTTATAAATTGTGGCATATTACTTACAAGCTAACATCATTTCATCAAATATGATATAGATTTAAGGACACTTTCACACTGGGGTGGGAGGCGTCGGCGGTAAAGCGTCGCTAAAAATAGCCATTTTAGCGGCACTTTTCGGCCGATAGTGGGGCGCTTTTAACCCCTGCTAGCGGCCGATGAAGGGGTTAATAGCGCCGTCTAGCAGCATTGCTGAAGCACTTTGCAGATACTTCGGCGGTGCTGCCCATTGTTTTCAATGGGCAGGGGCACTTTAGGAGCGGTGTATACACCGCTCCTAAAGCGCCCCAAAGATGCTGCTTGCAGGACTTTTTTTATCGTCCCACAAGTGCACCGCTCCTGTGTGAAGGACCTCGGCTTTCACAGTGGAGTGATAGGAGAGGCGCTTTACAGGCGCTTTGCAGGCGCTATTTTTAGTGCTAAAACGCCTGTAAACAGCCTCAGTGTGAAAGTAGCCTTAGTGATCTTTTTCTTTAAGAGGATTTAGATGGTAAGGCTTCATGTACACTGCTGCTGGTAAATGGACGTTTAGGAGCAGTTGGGCATTTTTTTCAGCTGCCCCTGAACTCTCCTCTGTTATCTGATCAGTACACGTACACAGGGTCATTTTTAGTCATTTCTAGGCAGTTGAGTTTAGACGTATTTTTTGGAAAGCAAAAAAATGCGTTTAGGACGGGTGTTCAGAGGCATTTGAAACACCAAACGCCTGTAAACGCAGTAACTTGCATTTAGCCGCGTTTCGTTTACAGGCATTTTACATTTTTGACTATTTGAAAAAAATAAAAAAAACACGGCTAAACGCGACATTGCTATCTTTCAAGTTAAATCGTTCAGGAGAGGTTGTAAAACGTTCCGTGTACATTAAGCCTTAAGGTTTTTGGCTGTTACAGTCTGTGCCCATTAGAGAAGTGTTCCACAACTATGTACAGTGTATCATAGATTTAGCCAAATATTATAAAGGCCTTGGGCTTCTGATAGGGCAAAGTTTAGTCATTTCTTTTTGTAGAATGCCGTTAGACAATCTGTATATTTCAAACATTCAGACAAATGTTATGTAAGATCCATGATTATTTTAACATTACAGTACTTTTTGGTATTACTTAATCCTTCTGTTTATCCCTTTGCCAATTATGTGTTGTATTTAGAGTACAGTGTCTTTTTTTTATTTTTTATTAAGCATTAGAAAATTGCTGACAAACATATAGATAGAGATAAGCACCCCAATCACACTAACACACACATACACAAAGTATAAAGCAATGCAGTTTTCATAAGGAAGGAGAACATATTTCTTTTTACGTCTTCCCCCCTTTTCGGAATACTGTAGATCGTACTCACAGTTAGTGATGGTGACTGGTCCAGCTGAATTGCCTGCTTTAAGAACTTTGATTTTCCTGTATACAGATGTTTTTTAAGCTAGATGACACATTAACTTGTGCTCCCTCGATAAACAAAAACTTTCTTCAGCTCTTTGGCCCAGTTATATCTTGCTCTGCATGTTTAAACGCTTGTTCCCACAGGGTGAATCACAGGAACACATCACAGCAGGTCATGGTAATTTTTCAGTTCAATGTGTATTCCTCTTCAGCACATACCAGATGTACAGCCACAGCTTGATATCCATACACATACTGCTCCTGCACTCTTACAGTTAGCAGCCATTACAGAACTCTGCTCCAAACTTCGCATACTGTCAGGCACACAAACACCCACACAAGCGCACACACACATACACACACGCACACATACCATCACACGCCATCTAGTGCTTAGCAGCTTATACATAACTGTTTAAAAGACGTAATAGAATTACACACACCCGTTTGACAGTAGATGAAGTGTGTCTGACAGATCTCAGAAGCATTCATTTATATTAATATGGTAAGGAAGCAGGGATCGGTAATTTGTCACAATAAAAAAACTACCTCTAGTAAATCTTTGATTTATTTAGGTCAGTAAGGATTGTACGTAAAAGAAGTGGGACAGGGCTGATCCCCACTTTTTTTTTTTTTTCATGCACAGTTGACTATAAGTTAAAGCAGCCATACAGGGCTTGAATTTCAGTCAATTCAGCAAATTAGACTCACTGGCGGCTCTTGCCAGTTTGACAAAAGTCGATTGTTTAAATTAATTTTTGTTAAAAACAGCACCTGCATCCAATCAGATGCAGATACTGTTCAGTTATTCAGAGCTGCCAGTCAGAATACAATATCCAGCAGGGGAGATTTTTCTGTCCGCACTGTTTAGATGGGCTCTGTCAATTGCTCCTTCATTGAATCAACAGTGCACACTGGCCAGATGCACTAGTCCTGGCTGTTGCCTGCCACTTTTAGCAACCTATGTTGATCATGAAGAAGGACAGCAGCCTTTTATAGGGCGCACACTATGGGAGAGATTTACTAAAACTGGTGCACACAGAATCTGGTGCAGCAGTGCAAAGTAACCAATCAGCTTCTAGTTCCATTACTCTGCCCCTAGCTACATCACTAACCTAGTCTCAAAATACCAACCAAGCCGCTCTCTTCGGTCCTCCCATGTCCTCCTGCAATCTAGCTCCCTTATCACCTCCTCCCATGCTGACCTCCAGGATTTCTCCAGAGCTTCTCCCATCCTTTGGAACTCCCTTCCCCAGTCTGTCCAACTGTCCCTTAATCTATTTTGGAGAGTAAGAGAAGAAATGGACTTTAAAGGCACATGTAAAAAATGATAACACATTTTAACCACTTTCAGACCGGACAATTTTGCTGGTAAATGACCAGAGGTCTTTTTACACTTTGGCACTGCGCTGCTTTAACTGGTAATTGCGCGGTCATGCAATGTTGTACCCAAACAAAATTTGCGTCCTTTTCTTCCCACAAATAGAGCTTTCTTTTGATGGTATTTGATTGCCTCTGCGATTTTTATTTTTTGCGATATAAACGTAAAAAGACCGCAAATTTTGAAAAAAAATGATATTTTCTACTTTTTGTTATTAGAAAAATCCAATAAACTCAATTTTAGTCATACATTTAGGCCAAAATGTATTCAGCCACATGTCTTTGGTAAAAAAAAAAGTCAATAATTGTATATTTATTGGTTTGCGCAAAAGTTGTCACATCTACAAACTAAGGTACGTTTTCTGGAATTTACACAGCTTTTAGTTTACGACTGCCTATCTCATTTCTTGAGGTGCTAAATTGGCAGGGCAGTACAAAACCCCCCCAAATGACCCCATTTTGGAAAGTAGACCCCCTAAGGAAATTGATAAGAGGCATGTTGAGCCCATTGAATATTTTATTTTTTTGCCTCAAGCGATTGAATAATGACAAAAAAAAATTTTTTTTTTTTTTTTTACACAAAGTTGTCACTAAATGATATATTGCTCACACATGCTATGGGCATATGTGAAATGACACCCCAAAATAAATTCTGCTGCTTCTCCTGAGTACGGGGATACCACATATGTGGGACTTTTTGGGAGCCTAGCCGCGTACGGGGCCCCGAAAACCAAGCACCGCCTTCAGGCTTTCTAAGGGCGTAAATTTTTGAGTTCACTTCTCACTACCTATTACAGTTTTGAAGGCCATAAAATGCCAAGATGGCACAAAACCCCCACAAATGACCCCATTTTAGAAAGTAGACACCCCAAGCTATTTGCTGAGAGGCATGTTGAGTTCATGGAATATTTTATATTTTGCCACAAGTTGCGGGAAAATTACAAACTTTTTTTTTTTTTTTTTTTCACAAAGTTGTCACTAAATGATATATTGCTCATGCATGCCATGGGCATATGTGAAATGACACCCCAAAATAAATTCTGCTGCTTCTCCTGAGTACGGGGATACCACATATGTGGGACTTTTTGGGAGCCTAGCCGCGTACGGGGCCCCGAAAACCAAGCACCGCCTTCAGGCTTTCTAAGGGCGTAAATTTTTGAGTTCACTTCTCACTACCTATTACAGTTTTGAAGGCCATAAAATGCCAAGATGGCACAAAACCCCCACAAATGACCCCATTTTAGAAAGTAGACACCCCAAGCTATTTGCTGAGAGGCATGTTGAGTCCATGGAATATTTTATATTTTGCCACAAGTTGCGGGAAAATTACAAACTTTTTTTTTTTTTTTTCACAAAGTTGTCACTAAATGATATATTGCTCACGCATGCCATGGGCATATGTGAAATGACACCCCAAAATAAATTCTGCTGCTTCTCCTGAGTACGGGGATACCACATATGTGGGACTTTTTGGGAGCCTAGCCGCGTACGGGGCCCCGAAAACCAAGCACCGCCTTCAGGCATTCTAAGGGCGTTACAGTTTTGAAGGCCATAAAATGCCAAGATGGCACAAACCCCCCCCAAATGACCCCATTTTGGAAAGTAGACACCCCTAAATTTAGGGGTACACTAGTGAGACTAGGTAATAAATGGCGGGTGCCCTGAAACTATAAAAAAATAACTAACCAACCAGCGTCACCTGTAACAGTTATATGGTGATCACTGGTGAAAGGGTTAACTAGGGGGCAATCAGGGGGCTTTATGCGGTAGTATATGGGGGTCCCTGGCGCTATAAAAAGCTGCGGCGAACCTAAATACCTACCTGCCTAACTAGCGTCACCTGTGACACTAATACAGCGATCAGAAAAACGATCGCTTATTAGGCTGGGTTCACACTGGAGCGATGCGGGAACGCCACGAATGCGCGGCGGGTTCCCGCATCGCATGCCTCCCGGCGGCAGTTCACACTGCCCTATGCGAACTGCTGGGAGTGTCAGTGAAATGTTAATGACACCCCCAGATCAGTTCGCATATCGCAGTGCGATCTGCAAACTTGGATCGCATGGTGTGAACACCCATGCGATCCGATTCTGCTGCGGACCAAAAAAAGGGTCCCGTGCGAGTTTGCGGCGGGTGCGGCGGGTGCGACACGAATTCAGCCATACTATCTGTATAGCTGAACTCGAATCGCACAGAGATCGGATGTGATTTGCACTGCAGTGCGGTGCGAATCACATTCGTTCTCATAAACCGCTGCAATGTGAACCCAGCCTTAGTGACACTGGCGACGGGGGGTGATCACGGGGTTAAACCTTTATTGGGGGGGTTAGGGGGGTACCTTAGAACTAAAGGGGGCTAACCCTAACTGCCCTAACAGTTATTAGTCACAAATGACACCCGCCGGGTGATCAGGGGGTTAAACCTTTATTAGGTAATAAATGGCGGGTGCCCTGAAACTATAAAAAAATAACTAACCAACCAGCGTCATCTGTAACAGTTATATGGTGATCACTGGTGAAAGGGTTAACTAGGGGGCAATCAGGGGGCTTTATGCGGTAGTATATGGGGGTCCCTGGCGCTATAAAAAGCTGCGGCGAACCTAAATACCTACCTGCCTAACTAGCGTCACCTGTGACACTAATACGGCGATCAGAAAAATGATCGCTTATTAGGCTGGGTTCACACTGGAGCGATGCGGAAACGCCGCGAATCCGCGGCGGGTTCCCGCATCGCATGCCTCCCGGCGGCAGTTCACACTGCCCTATGCGGACTGCTGGGAGTGTCAGTGAAATGTTACTGACACCCCCAGATCAGTTCGCATATCGCAGTGCGATCTGCAAACTCGGATCGCATGGTGTGAACACCCATGCGATCCGATTCTGCTGCGGGCCAAAAAAAGGGTCCCGTGCGAATTTGCGGTGGGTGCGGCGGGTGCGGCGGGTGTGGCGGGTGCGGCGAATGGCTGAACTCGAATCGCACAGAGATCGGATGTGATTTGCACTGCAGTGCGGTGCGAATCACATTCGTTCTCATAAACCGCTGCAATGTGAACCCAGCCTTAGTGACACTGGCGACGGGGGGTGATCACGGGGTTAAACCTTTATTGGGGGGGTTAGGGGGGTACATTAGAACTAAAGGGGGCTAACCCTAACTGCCCTAACAGTTATTACAGTCACAAATGACACCAATGCAAAAAAAAAATAAAAAAAATAAAAATAAAATGACATTGGTGTCACTGTGACTGGGGGGCAGGGGTAATTGGGGGGGTGATCGGGGGGTAAAGGGGGGGTGTGAGTGTGCCTGGCATGTTCTACTGTGTGTGTAGAGTGTTGGTGCAACTCACCGATCCGCTCTCCTCCGTGTCGGAACGAAAAATACCGACACGGAGGAGAGAATACATCACTTCCTCTCCTGTGTTTACATTACAGGAGAGGAAGTGATGTCACGGGGGATTCCTATTCGTCTGGAGCGATCACGTGGGGGTGGCCATGAATGAATGGCTGCCCCCTCGTCCCGGATCGCTCCCGGACGAAAACCGACCGCCGCAGGCACCGGGCGGGGGCCCGATCGGGCCCCCGACCCGCGGGAGGCAAGGGACGTACATGTACGCCAATATGCCTGCCCGTGCCATGCTGTCGACGTACATCGTCGTGCGGCGGTCGGCAACTGGTTAATAGTTCACAACTCATGTACAAATACACATTGATCAATACGCATTAATTAAACAGTACAGACAAAAAGACACAATAAAAAAGAGGGAAAAAAAGGAAAAAAGGAGCCCCAAAGCAAGAATGCAGCTAGTGTACTTCCTGTGGTGTATTAAGGACCAAGTCAATGAAGCCTCCGCTAGGATATGGCAGATATTGATGGGGTGTTCATAGGTTCTAACATTTTAAAAACACTTGGTGCTCGACATGTTCCCGCGATTTCCACATATATTGCTTCTTCAGGAGCTTCACGCTTGGTGTTTAGAGCAATGTCTCAGACTTGCCCCGCCGATAGAGTGCCAACGCTGCCCCACCACAAACAACCCCTCCTGATGGATAGGAGGGGAGGACCACAGGGGTCTGAACAGTACCCCCCAAAAAGAACGCCCAATCCGATATGCAGATTTCAAGATGGGGGCGCATCAGGTAAAGAGAATTGTTGCAGAATACTCCTCAGGGCTGGTTATGTGCATTGGGGAAGGCACCATTTCGTGATAGCTTTAAGAGCACTGTCTGCTCAAAAACTGATCAAAAAAAAAAAAAAGTTGCTCAAAACAACCACAGATAGTTTGCTGGGTACCTCCACTCCACGGGACGTCTGTCATTTTGGGGTGCTCTGATTGCCACCCGAGGGCCTAGCAATCAATTTTTTTGTCCCTTAATCTATCCATCTTTAGACAATCCCTGAAAACCCTTCTCTTTAAAGAAGCCTATCCTGCTTCTAACTAATATACTGTTTTACTTTCTCCATCAGCTCATCCCTCACAGCCAACTCTGTATCCTGACCTAGGCAGACAAGGCCTAGGCCTAGGGCAGCACTTTGCAGGGGGGCAGCATGTACAGAGTCCCCGCCGGGTTGCACTACACTGTTAGTGTAGTGCCAGTCTTATGGAGCAGACTGGGCTGAGAGGCAGATTAGTCTGGCTCCCCCATAAAGCAGCTGCACTGCTTCTGGTATGTAGGCGGCCAGCATTCAGCAACTGTGTGGGACTCCCCTTCTAATTTTGACTGTCCTATCATCCTGGACCACAAACCTTCCTCACTGTGCTATGTTTTCTGCTGCACCATTGGCATGGTTATATCTTAGTCCTCTCCATAAAACTATCAGAAACTTGTGCTTAAAGAAGTAGAACTATAGGCAACACTTTTATTAAATTTTTTTCATTTTGAATAGAATAAGGGAGGATTATAGTCCCTGTCAATTTATTTTTTACCATCCCTGTCCCATTGCAGAGATTTCCAAACAGGAAGTGAGAGGAGATTTATGCAAATTAAGTGAATCCATTACCCCCCCCTCGACCCTCAGAACTACTGTCCCCACTCGAAAATTTCAGGACAGGTCTTAAACAGCAAGGGGTGTGAACTTGACAGGAAGGGGTGGGTCATATTTAAATTAGGGAGTGCACGAGTTTAGTCAGGCCTAGAGGAGCACAAAACCTTAATATACTACTGCTCACAGCTATTACCTTTTGTATCAATTGACCCTCCCTTTTAGATTGTAAGTAGAGCCCTCTGATTCCTCTTGTACCAAATTGGAATGTAACTGTAATGCCTGCCTTCATTTTGCGCAAACTGCTGGCGCAATATAAATCCTGTATAACAATAATAATAATAGGTTTTATTGCCAAAGCTTAATTGACCAAGCCAGATTTAGATGCTGATTAATTACTATGTACAGCTGCACCAGATTCTGTGTGCCCCAGCTATTATATCTCCCCCTGTATCTACAGTTTCTTGGAAATGTATTAATACCCCTTGAATTATTCCACATTTTGTCATGTTACAACCATAAACATAAATGTATTTTAGTGTGGGTCTTTTTGTGATAGACCATCACAATGTGGCACATAATTGTGAAGTAGAAGGAAAACGATAAATTGTTTTCAAATGTTTTTACAAATAAATATGTGAAAAGTGTGGCATGCATTTATATTCAGCCCTTCTGAGTCAATAGTAAGGATGAGCTTGGTGTTCGAGTCGAATGCATGTTCAACTCGAACACCGACTGTTCGCCCGTTCAGTGAAACCAGAACTCTGTGGGCCATTCACACCAAATTCGTGTAGCGCTCATGGCCAACAATGCACTGCGCCATCGCAGTGCATTGCTGGCTCATGATTGGCCAAGCATGCACTGTGACCCCGCATGCCTGGCCAATCACAGCGCCGGCAGCGAGGAGAGCCATAATTGGCCACAGGCAGGATGCCTGTGGGAAATTATAGCTCAGGGTGTTTAGTAAACGCCCCACACTATATAAGGCCGCCAGAACGGCTGCCTTATGTATTGTTCCGGCGTCTGCAGGAGTTAGTGGGTGTTGTGTGCCTCCAGCGCAGTATACAGCTGTATTTACCCTTTATTGCTGGTGTTCTCTAATACAGCCATCTGCAGGAGTTAGTGGGTGTCGTGTGCCTCCAGTGCAGTATACACCTGTATCTACCCTTTATTGCTGGTGTTCTCTAATACAGCCATCTGCAGGAGTTAGTGGGTGTTGTGTGCCTCCAGTGCAGTATACACCTGTATCTACCCTTTATTGCTGGTGTTCTCTAATACAGCCATCTGCAGGAGTTAGTGGGTGTTATGTGCCTCCAGCGCAGTATACACCTGTATCTACACTTTATTGCTGGTCTTCTCTAATACAGCCATCTGCAGGAGTTAGTGGGTGTTGTGTGCCTCCAACACAGCACAATATACACCTGCATCTACCCTTTATTGCTGTTCTCTAATAGAGCCATCTGCAGGAGTTAGTGGGTGCTGTGTGCCTCCAGCACAGCACAATATACACTTGTATCTACCCTTTATTGCTGGAGTTCTCTAATACAGCCATCTGCAGGAGTTAGTGGGTGTTGTGTGCCTCCAGCGTAGTATACACCTGTATCTACCCTTTATTGCTGCTGTTCTCTAATACAGCCATCTGCAGGAGTTAGTGGGCGTTGTGTGCCTCCAACACAGCACGGTATACACCTGTATCTATCCTTTATTGCTGATGTTCTATAATAAAGGCATCTGCAGGAGTTGGTGGGTGCTGTGTGCCTCCAGCACAGTATACACCTGTATCTACCCTTTATTGCTGGTGTTCTATAATAAAGGCATCTGCAGGAGTTAGTGGGTGTTGTGTGCCTGCAGCACAGCACAGTATACACCTGTATCTACCCAATATTGCTGGTGTTCTATAATAAAGGCATCTGAAGGAGTTTGTGGGTGCTGTGTGCCTCCAGCACAGCACAGTATACACCTGTATCTACCCTTTATTGCTGGTGTTCTCTAATACAGCCATCTGCAGGAGTTAGCGGGTGTTGTGTGCCTCCAGCACAATATACACTAACCAATTGCTGGTTTTCCCATCTCCCTGCAGGCCATTACTATGTCTGGAAGGCCAACAAGGAGAGGCAGACAGTCACGAGCCAATAAAATAGGGCAAGCAGGGTCTGTGTCTAGAGACAACAGTGCTGGTCATGGACGCGGTGCATCGTCATCATCACGTGGCCATGGGACATGCTTGTCCTTATTTTCGGCAGCTGGACGTGTTGAGTCACATCATGCCGAAGACTTGGTAGAGTGGATGACCAAGCCCTCTTCATCCTCCTCATCCTCTCTTACCCAGGCTCAGGGTACTAGCAAAGCAGCTACCAACTTATCCTCTTCCCTCGTCTCAATGTCATCATCAGTCACTCCTTCCCTAGACCCAACATGTCCTCCTGAGGAGTCCCCCGAACTGTTTGAGCAGTGTTGGGTACATGCTCCAGGAGGATGCCCAGTGGTTTGATGATACTCAAATAGAGGAAGGCAGTAGCGTGAGCGCAGAGAGAGGGGATGCTCAAGAAGGACAGCAATCTGGCAGTCATGTTCCACCAGCTGCAGCATACTGCCAGGTTTGCTCCAGTGATGAAGAGGGAGGGGATGATGAGGTCACTGACTCCACGTGGGTGCCTGATATGAGAGAGGAGGAGGAGGAGGCACATCTCCAACAAGGCAAGATGCCCTCCGGGGACCAGCTTAGGGGCAGCACACTGACTGAATCACACCGCAGAGCTCCGCCTGTGCAGGGCGCTGCCTCTGCGCGTTATTCCAAAAGTTCTTTGGTGTGGGCCTTTTTTGAGACGTGTGCATCAGATTGCACCGCTGCTATTTGCAACATATGTCTCAAGCGTATCTCGTGGGGCCAAAACATTAGCCGCTTGGGCACCACATGCTTGACCAGACATATGTTGAACTGCCATTCAGCTCGTTGGCAAGTGTACCTTAAAGACCCACACCAAAGAACAAAGCGGACCTCTCCTTGCTCCTCATCAGCTGGGATATCCAACTCCACTAGACCTTCAGTCCTCTCTGAAACCTGCACTGAGAGGAATGAAGGTGTAGAATTAGGTGTGTCACAGCCAAGTACTTGCGGACACTCTGCTAGCATTACACCTACGTACGATTGTTGCAAGCAAATTTCCCTGCCCCAGCTGCTGGACCGTCGAAAGAAGTTCACTCCCAGCCATCCACATGCCCAGCGGTTGAATGGTAGCTTGGCTAAATTGCTAGCACTTCAACTGCTGCCTTTTCAGTTGGTAGACTCGGCCCCCTTCCGTGAGTTTGTACAATGTGCGGTTCCTCAGTGGCAGGTCCCCAAACGCCACTTTTTCTCATGGAAGGCGATTCCGGATCTCTACCGGCATGTGGAAGGCAATTTCCTTGCCTCGCTGGACAGGGCAGTCAGCGGTAAGGTGCATATTACCGCTGACTCATGGTCCAGCAGGCATGGACAGAGACGTTACCTATATTTCACGGCCCATTGGGTCACTCTTCTGGGAAGGATGCAGGACAAGGTGCAGTAGTGTTGGAGGTTGTTCCACCAGCACGCCTCCAAAATGTTACTACTGGTTGTGACACACCTCTCTCCTCCATCCCCTCCTCTTCTTCTTCATCCATGGCCTCTTCCAGTGCTCTGTCCTCGGAACCAGCAGTGCTCCGTAGGCGTTCAAGGGGCTACGCAAGTATGCAGGCAAAAAGATGCCATGCCATGCTTGCGCTGGTTTGTTTGGGGGACAGGAGCCACACTGGGGCAGATATTTTGTCAGCTCTCCAGGGGCAGGCCGAGAGGTGGGGCAGCGGTTCTTGATCTAACCTGGTGGGGCAGTGGTTCTTGATCAGGTACCCGGCTTACAGGATGTCCTGAAGTAGGCCAGGAAAGTCTGTGTGCATTTCCGCTGATCATTTAATGCCAGTACTCGGCTGGCTGAGCTCCAAAAGGAGTTGACCCTGCCCAAGAACCGCCTTATATGTGACATGCCCACCAGGTGGAACTCAATGTTGACCATGCTGCAGCGGCTGAACATGCAGCAGAGGGCCATCAATGAGAAACTGTGCGACTATGGCACCAGGACAGGGTCAGGGAAGCTCGATATTTTTCTCACCACGCCAGTGGGGCATGATCAGGGATGCATGCACTGTTCTGTCACCGCTTGAGGAGGCCACAAGGATGGTGAGCAGTGACAGTGAATGCATCAGTGACACTGTACTTCTTGTCCACCTGTTGGAGCATACGCTGCGTGGAATAATGGACAGGGCACTTGAGGCAGAACAGAGGCTGGAAGAGGAGGACTTCCTTGCCTCTCAAGACCCCCTTTATCCAGACAGTGTTCCTGCTGTCCCACCTATCTCACAGGAAGAGGAGGAGGAGGAGGAGGAGGATTGTGTCAGCATGGAGATGGAGCCTGGCACTCAGCATCAGCAGCAGCAGTCTTGTAGGGATGATTTACAGTCCCAAGAAACCCGTGGACTTGTACGTGGATGGGAGGAGGTGGCTGTGGATCATGTCGTCCTTAGTGACCCAGAGGACTCCGGACTGAATGCCTCAGCTAACCTACGCTGCATGGCCTCCCTGATCCTGCAAAACCTTCGGAAGGATCCTCGTATTCTTCGGATCAAGGAGAGGGAACATTACTGGCTGGCCACTCTCCTTGATCCACGGTACAAGGGTAAGGTTGCGGACCTTATCTTGCCATCGCAGAGGAAGCTGAGGATGAGACATCTCCGGGAGGCCTTGCAGAAAGGTCTGTGCAACGCGTTCCCAGAGACTGGGAGGTTACAAATTCCTGGTCCTGGACAACGTGTTGCTGAGGCTTCGGTCAGAAGGAGAGGTGGAGAAGGTGGCCGTCTGACCGATGCGTTCAGACAATTTTTTAGTCCGCATCCCCAAGGTATGATCGGTTCCAGCAACCATCGCCAGCGTCTGATTTACATGGTGCAGGAATACCTAGGGGCAAGGTCAGACTTGGACACCTGTCCCACCGAAAATCCTCTGGCCTTCAGGATGGATCACTGGCCAGAGCTTGCACGGTATGCAATTGAGCTAGTGGCCTGTCCTGCATCCAGCGTTCTTTCAGAACGCACCTTCAGTGCTGCTGGTGGCTTTGTAACCGATCACAGGGTGTGCCTGTCCACCGACTCAGTTGATCGACTGACCTTCATAAAGATTAATCAGTTTTGGATCACTACCAGCTACCAAGCACCTGAAGCTGATGTAGCTTAATAATTTTTTGGGAAATGTCACATCCCTTCAAGACTGCCTATGCTGATGCTGAGTGACTGTCCTGTTATATTGACTATCCTCTTCCTCCTCAATGATCCCACTGATATCTTGGAAGAACATTTTTGGTTCTGGGTGATGCCACCAGCCCAATTTTTCAGCCCCTGTTTGACAGGGGCATGTAATACAATTTTAGATGCAATGCTTTGCAGCAGGGCTCATTCCTGCACTCCAACTAGAGTATCTGGGAGAGGTTGCAGTGTTGTGGCACCAGCAAGCAGTGCCTAAGGCCACATTTTTCAGCCCCTGTATAACAGGGGCATGTAATTACAATTCTTGATATAATATTTCACAGCAGGGCCCGTTCCTGTGCCCACCGAGAGTAACTGTGAGGACTTATAGTGTTGTGGCACCAGCACCACCACCACAACCACCAAAGGCCCAATTTTTCTACCACTGCTCAACAATGGCATGTAATTTCAATTCTTGATATAATTGTTCACAGCAGAGCGCTCCAGCGCCCACCAAGAGTCACTTTGGGGGCTTACAGTGTTGTGGCAACATCAACACCTTGTTCCGCCATTTCTGCAGAGCATATAGGGCAGGCCCCTACTTTCAAACATCCAACTTACAAACGTCGCCTACTTGCAAACGGAAGGAGACAACAGGAAGTGAGATGAAAAAAGACGGATGGCAAAAAGAATTATACAGGGGTGATAACCCTTCCCATGTTTTCCAAAAAGCTTAAAAATAGATTTTTTGACTGGAGCTACACTTTCAAAATCTACCAGTTCAAAATTACAAACAGATTCTACTTAACACAACAAACCTACACAGTCCCTGTCTTGTTTGCACCGCCTGTATACAGCTGTTCTGAGTATATAGGGCCTGGTGGCCTCATGCCTTTCCTTTTTTTAATTTGGGTATGGGGTTCCCCTTAATATCCGTACAAGACCCAAAGGGGCTGGTAATGGGCAGGGGGGGATACCCATGCCATTTTACTCAATGATTTTTATGCATATTGCCGGAACCAGAAATTACATTAAAACAGCAAGCAGTTTTAAATTACTTTTTCTCAGTTAAATACCATTTTGTGCAGGGACTGTTCTAAACACGGGAAACGCGTGCCACTTTACAGGCATACTATAGACACCCCCCAGGCACAATATTTATTTAAAGCAATATTTCACTTTTTTTTTCACTTTAATCATCATTAAAATCAGTGCTTCCAAAAAAACTGCCATTTTTAAAAACAATTTTGGCACTGACCCATGTCCCCTGGGACAGGAGCCAGGTCCCCAAACCCTTTTTAGGACAATATCTTGCATATTAGCCATTAAAATTTGAACTTTTTATTTAGAACGTTCGAGTCGCATAGACTTCAATGGGGTTCTAAAGTTCACACGAATTTTCGGTCCGTTCGAAAGTTCTGGTGCAAACCAAACTGGGGGTGTTCGGCTCATCCCTAGTCAATACTTTGATACTTTGTAGAACCACCTTTCACTGTAATTACAGCTGCAAGTCGTTTGGGGATGTCTCTACTAGCTGTGCACATCTAGAGAGTGAACTTTTTGGCCATTCTTCTTTGCAAAATAGCTCAGGCTCTGTCAGATTGGATGGAGAGCATCTGAACAGCAATTTTCAAGTCTTGCCACAGATTCTCAATTGGATTTAGGTCTGGACTTTTGGCAAGGCCATTTTAACACGTGAATATGTTTTGATCTAAACCATTCTATTGTAGCTCTAACTTTATGTTTAGGGTTGTCTTGCTGGAGGGTGAACCTCCGACCTAGTCTCAAGTCTTTTGGAGACTCTAACAGGTTTTCTTCTAAGATTGCCCTGTATTTGGCTCCATCTATCTTCCCATCAACCCTGACCAGCTTCCCTGTCCCGGCTGAAGAAAAGTATCCCCACAACATCATGCTGCCACCGCCATGTTTCATGGTGGGAATGGTGTGTTCAGGGTGATGTGCAGTGTTTGTTTTTTGCCACACAAAGCATTTTGCTATGAGCACCTTTTTTCCACATGTTTGCTGTGTCCCCTAGATGGCTTCTCTGGTAGGTTTGCAGTTGTGTCATACTCTTTCATTTTCAGATAATGGATTGAACAGTGCTCAGTGAGATGTTCAAAGCTTGGTATATTATTTTTTTTGTAACCTAACGCTGCTTTAAACTTCTCCACAACTTTATCCCTGATCTGTCAGGTGTGTTCCCTGGCCTTCATGATGCTGTTTGTTCACTAAGGTTCTCTAAAAAATCTCTGAGGGCTTCACAGAACAGCTGTATTTACACTGAGATCAAATTACACATAGGTGGCCTCTATTTACTAATTAGGTGACCTCTGCAGGCAATTGGTTTCACTAGATTTTAGTTAGGGGTATCAGAGTAAAGGGGGCTGAATACAAATGCACGCCACACTTTTCACATATTTATTTGTAAAAAATTTGGAAAGCCATTCATAATTTTCCTTCCACTTCACAATTATGTGTCACTTTGTGTTGGACTATCACATAAAATCCCAATACAATACATTTACGTTTTTGGTTGTAACATGACAAAATGTGGACATTTTAAGGAGTATGAATGTTTTTTCAAGGCACTGTACATTAGTAATGCTTGTCAGGCTCTGAGCACTGGGAGCCCCTTGTGGACACTGGCAACTTCTCCTCATCTCTTGGTAAGGGCAGGGGCCTTGCAGAAGGAATAGAAGAAATATACCCCCATAATCGACAGTTGGAAGTAAAGGTGAGGGACTGAGAGAGAAGATGTTTGCAAAGACTCCTTTAGGAAGGTGGGAGCTGTCTCATTTGGGATTGGCAGCAGGCTGTGTCAGTCAGGAGAGTAGAATGACAGGATCCTAAATAGAAAGAGTGGGAAGTGGAAGGGGACTTGTGAGGTGGAAACTATCACCTTTTCCTAGACAACTTAGTGAAGTGAAACATCCATACCATGTGAGTAAAGCTAGATGTTTAGAAATGTATATAAAACCTTGCGCTTGGTTTAAATTAATCCTGCACCTTAAAAATCCTGAATACCGAATTCAAAGTAAAACCATATAAACAAAAAGATGTGCTGTCCCTTTAAATCTTAAATGGTATTGTATTATGTGTATCTGCAAATCCTTATTTAATAAAGTGAACAATTATTACATTTTAACAAATAAATAAATAACAATAGTATGAAAGATCCTTAAATGTTCATAAAACATGTAAAAAGTCCAGATGCACACATGGCCATCCAAGTGCCATGAAAGTGCTCAGTGCTCAAATGTAAACAAACTTGTGCTCCAGTGGTCTAAGTGCTAATTCTAAAGGCTAAGGCTCTTACCAAACAGGAATGATCTTTAAAAAAGCATTAGTCTACCAAATATGTTTGTGACCCTGCCAGAAAGATGTAGCAATGATGTCCCCACAGCAATAATATGCCGCTAACTCTCGAGCCACCAAACTACCTCCAACCAAGGAATCAGTTAAAAGCAAAAAAGGAGAAGCCTCATAGTGCAGTATTTAAAAAGAGAGATTTCAATGAGACAGTTATTAAACTTAAACATTCAAGAAATAAGGCAAGCGGTATAACAATCCAGACTGCACAACCGGGGGACCCGTTGGCATGCCCATGGAGCATTTTATACTGCCAATGATCAATCATTTATAGGTTAACTATATTGCCTCATAATTGTAAGTCAAACAGCACATACACTTTGTAGCAACCGGTAAGGTAAAACAATTGTTTATATTGTTAAATTCAGGTTGTATTGATGATTTAATCAGTTTATGCAGCTTTAGTATTGATTTTGCTCATGGCATACAGGCTTAGCAAAGAAATTATTCACAGAAACACTTCCTGTGTTTAACAAAAATCTATCTATTTCTGGCTTTTGTGCATCCATGTGCTTACTGCATTATAGTCATCAGGCAACCAAAGCAGCAGCCAATAAGCAGAAATTATGTGTTTTAGGCACACCTTCATATAAAATCATAGAGAATCTCAGCTGACACCATTTTAAGTATGTTGCAGGAAGATAGAGGATTGGATCTGAGCCAGTAAATGCATTATTAGCCTGCATGTTGTTGGCCAACAGTACTTTTTTATTTAGCTGTGCTGGGCCAAACAGGGATTGCTGGGCAAGAAAATGTTACAAAGATGGAGGCTAGTGATAAATTCAGGCACACAGATGTGTTAAGATGTGTTAGCATCTTTTCTCATTGTTGTTTCTCTAAATTTGAAACTCAAGACTGCTGCTTTAGGGTGGAAGAAATTGCCTCGCCAGTAAGTTTTTGAGTTCTGTAATGATTCTGGGGTACCCAAATGGGACCCTCACAAACGCAAGACAGGATTTACAATCTTGGCTACAAGGGTGAGTTCAGAGGGTGGTGATAAATGGGGAGTACTCAGAATGGTCAGGGGTGGGTAGTGGTGTCCCACAGGGTTCTGTGCTGGGACTAATTCTATTTAATTTATTCATAAACGACCTGGAGGATGGGGTAAACAGTACCATCCACAAACCCAGAGATTGAACTAAGCTAAGCAGGGCAATAACTTCTCCGCAGGATGTCGAAACCTTCCAATAAGATCTGAACAGATTAATGTGGTTGGCAACTACATGGCACATGAGGTTTAATGTAGAAAAATGTAAAATAATTCATTTGGGAGGCAAAAATATGAATGCAATCTATACCTCTCTGAGGGAATCTAGGATGGAAAAGGACCTGGGGGTCCTAGGAGATGATAGGGTCAGCAATGGCATGCAATGTCAAGCTGCTGCTAACAAAGCAAACAGAATATTGGCATGCATTAAAAGGGGATAATTTGCCCACTCTACAAGACTCTGGTCGGACCACACCTGGAATATGCTGTCCAGTTCTGGGCAGCAGTCCTCAGGAAGGATGTACTGGAAATGGAGCAAGTACAAACAAGGGCAACAAAGCTAATAAAGGGTCTGGAGGACATTAGTTATGAGGAAAGGTTGCGAACACTAAACGTATTCTCTCTAGAGAAGAGATGCTTGAGAGGGGATATGATTTCAATTTACAAATGCCATACTGGTGACCCCACGTAAGAGATAAAACTTTTTTGCAAAAGGGAGTTTAACAAGACACGTGGCCACTCATTAAAATTAGAAGAAAAGAGGTTTAACCTTAAACTACATAGAGGGTTCTTTAAAAGGATGTGGAATTCCCCTCACACACATTTGGTTGGACTTGATGGACTTTTTCAACCTCATCTACTAAAAAATCTCCATACAAATGTTACGGATTCTAAACCAGGACCCCGAGGAATACAGGATCACAATGTTGATTACGATGAGTGTGTTCAATAGGTAAAATACGGTAATTTCAGGACTTTAGTAAAATGAAAAAAAAATGTCTAGTCAAAAGTCTTTACTTGTGTGACTACATTATATTTTATGAGTAGGTATTAAGGCAGGCCTTGCACAGCTCAAATTCATACTACAAGATTGCTAAGTACTTGTCCTATACGGAGATCAATTTGAATACGTTCTCTTATGCCGCGTACACACGGGCGGACTGTATGGCCTACTTAGTCCGCGGAAACACATTTCAGCTGACAGTCCGCTCGTGTGTGGGCTTCAGCGGACTTTTTCAGCGTGCAGTCCGGCGTACTAAGTATTTTGGATTTTTCAAAATACTGTCCGTCGTACTCGCATTTCGGCGGACAATCCGCCCGTGTGTATGCCAGTCCGCCGTACTTTTGAAATGAGCGGACTTTTCCCGCCCGGAGAAAAGTCCGCTCATTTCGAGCAGGTATCCAGGTAGGCGGGGCCCGCGAAGGAGACGTCGCTGGCCCCGCCGCCTGGTATGGACTTAAAGGGGAACCCCAACGCCGAAAAAAATCGGCGTGGGGGCCCCCCCCAAGTCCACAACAGACCCTTGTCCGAGCACGCTACCCGGCCGGCCAGGAAAGGGGGGCGAGCAAGCGCCCCCCCTCCTGAGCCGTACCAGGCCGCGTGCCCTCAACATGGGGGGGTGCCTTGGGGAAGGGGGGGCCGCGCGGCCCCCCATCCCAAAGCACCTTGTCCCCATGTTGATGAGGACAAGGGCCTCTTCCCGACAACCCTGGCCGTTGGTTGTCGGGGTCTGCGGGCGGGGGGCTTATCGGAATCCGGGAGCCCCCTTTAATAAGGGGGCCCCCGGATACCGGCCCCCCACCCTATGTGAATGAGTATGGGGTACAATGTACCCCTACCCATTCACCTGTAAAATAAAAGTACAAAAAAAAAACACAACACACGAGATAAAATACTTTATTGCACAGCTCCGGGGGTCTTCCGTCTTCGGGGGTCTTCTCGCCGGACTCCTCCGCTATCTTCTTGTAGCTCTTTTGCTAGCGGAGGAGTCCGGCTTTCTTCCTCCCCGCCGCCGGCCTCTTCTCCCGACTTCGGGGGTCTTGTCCCCCTCTTCGGTTCTTCTGCCGGGCCACCGCGCCTTCTTATAGCTCTTTTACAGGCGGTGGCCCGGTCTTCTGTCGCCGCCGCCGCCGCCTTCCGTTCTTCTTCTTCTTCTTCTTCTTCTTCTTCTTCTCCAGGAGATGTTGCCTCGACGATCTCTCCGGCCGGAATGCCAGGGACGCACTGCGCGGCCACTTATATAGGGACAAGGGGCGGTGTAACATGGCTTTATGTCACATGGGTTGGTCACATGGGTTGATGTCACATGGGGACTATGACATCGTAAGGGGGTGGGGTCGCCATGTGACACCAACCCATGTGACATAAAGCCATGTGACACCGCCCCTTGTCCCTATATAAGTGGCCGCGCAGTGCGTCCCTGGCATTCCGGCCGGAGAGATCGTCGAGGCAACATCTCCTGAAGAAGAAGAAGAAGACGAAGACGAAGAAGAAGAAGAAGAACGGAAGGCGGCGGCGGCGACAGAAGACCGGGCCACCGCCTGTAAAAGAGCTATAAGAAGGCGCGGTGGCCCGGCAGAAGAACCGAAGAGGGGGACAAGACCCCCGAAGTCGGGAGAAGAGGCCGGCGGCGAGGAAGAAAGCCGGACTCCTCCGCTAGCAAAAGAGCTACAAGAAGATAGCGGAGGAGTCCGGCGAGAAGACCCCCGAAGACGGAAGACCCCCGGAGCTGTGCAATAAAGTATTTTATCTCGTGTGTTGTGGTTTTTTTTGTACTTTTATTTTACAGGTGAATGGGTAGGGGTACATTGTACCTCATACTCATTCACATAGGGTGGGGGGCCGGTATCCGGGGGCCCCCTTATTAAAGGGGGCTCCCGGATTCCGATAAGCCCCCCGCCCGCAGACCCCGACAACCAACGGCCAGGGTTGTCGGGAAGAGGCCCTTGTCCTCCCCTTTCCTGGCCGGCCGGGTAGCTTGCTCGGACAAGGGTCTGTTGTGGACTTGGGGGGAACCCCACGCCGATTTTTTTCGGCGTTGGGGTTCCCCTTTAAGTCCATACCAGGCGGCGGGGTCAGCGACGTCTCCTTCGCGGGCCCCGCCTACCTGGAGACGCACTCGAAATGAGCGGACTTTCCTCCACGTGTGTGGACGAGTCCGTTCATTTCAAAAGTAGGGCGGATAGTATGGCGGACTTAGTACGCCGTATTAGTCCGCTCAAAAAGTGGTGTGTGTGGTCAAGTCCGTTCATTCGAAAGTATGACGGACTGTCCGTCGGATTGTATGACGGACTAAGTAGGCCATACAGTCCGCCCGTGTGTACGCGGCTTTAGAAAAGGATCCGTTTCATCAATACATCGGCCAAGGAGAAAGTCACATAGAGTCCCAGAAATGTGGTGACCCAGAGGAAGGAAAGATCCCTCAACACCATTTTTCTTAGTGAGAGATCCAGTAGACTGCTTTATTGAAAATAAAAGCAAAGATTGTTAAGCCAATTAAAAGAATTTTTTTTTTTATTTAAGAGCAGCAAAGTTTGTATTTTCTTCAAATATATTTACCCACCATGGTATCTAAGCACCATCAGAAGTTATGCCTAAGTTGTTCTCAATGCAAGCTTTCACGGCACAGAACTTTGGCAGCTGCATTTCTTGGCTGTAATACAGAGGAGCATTTAATGTACTTCTATATACTCCTCTGTAATGAGTAGTTCTTTAAGGGCTTCAGGCCATCGGTAAACTTAAAGGGAATGTTTCTGGTTCAGCTGCTCAAGTACAGGTAAAGGCTTGAAGGAAAAGCAATGTGCTGCAAGTTGTAACTAGGCTGTGCATTAGGTAAGAAACTGCAGGTCAGATATAACACTGTAGATCATATGATAATGTAGTGACTGTTTTTAGCTGAACGTTTTATTATTATGTGCTGGCAAAGCTTTGCATTCCAGTGACTTTGTTACAAAGTAGAGTCTTTAGTGAAATTGTATGTAGCATAACACTGTTGATTTAGGGTTCCCTTACAGGGACATAAATATTTAAGATCTTTATGATAACTGACCTGTACTGACTTTACAGCTCTTGGATGTTTGTTCTTCTTTGTCCATCTCTGTGATTAACAAAACTTACTGCAGGGCCACATTAGCATACCAAAAATGCTATGCTATGCTAAAATCTGTTAGTGAGTAAAAATTGTTAGTCTAAAGGGCCTTCCTTCAGGCTCTGAGTCTAGAAGTTTAATAGCAACCATGGTTTCTCTGTAGTTGGGTCTACATTGCCTGGACAGCTTTAAGGCAGAACTTAACTTTTTTTTTTTTTACAATACAATCTCTGCTACATATTAGGAAAAAATGTGAATGCTTGCAAAACTGCAAATATCTTTTATCATTTGCTTTTTTTTTTTCAGCAGTTGCAATTATGTCTTGTGGATGCTGCAGGAGGACTGTGTCTGTTTATGACTCTTCCCAGCCCCCCTTTAAAGTCTGTGTCTAAACTATTTGACCATGTCATGCTTTGTGGATGCAGTCTCTGAGCAATCCCTGTAGTTTTTACCCCCACCCTCATACATAGCTTCTTTGTGATGTGGCACTGCAAAAAAAAAAAAAATGCACTGGCATGATAGTTATCCAAAAGTTTTAGGTAAGGTTGCAAAGAAGGTAGAAGGAGTAGAATGGTGGTAGACCCTCCATAATACATACCCAATTTCTGGTATAAAAAATTAAAGTAGTTGCTGGAGACTAATTCATGCACAGGAAAAAATAGATTGCTTCCCTCTGAAATAGGTTCCTTTTCATCAGCTCAATGGTGAATTAACAAGGACGAAAGTCTTTGAGGCATGCATGCATAAGCTTCCCTGTTTTACAGGAATTGCATAAACAAAATCAAAAGCACAGTTCTGCTTTAAGATATATGGGACCAGGGCAAAGACAACTAGTAAATTCCTCTGGCTTGGTAAAAACAAATATAAAGAGGAACTATAGTGTTTCTGTTACATTACAGAAAAACAAAAATCTATCTGTCAAAGCACATTTTCACTCTGAATTAAAGTGATTTTAAAGGTACCGTTTAAATTTTTTTTTTAAATAACAAACATGTTATACTTACCTGCTCTGTGCAAGGGTTTTGCACAGAGCTGCCCAAATCCTCCTTTTCTGGGGTGCCCCCGGTGGCGCTCCTGGCTCCTCCTCTTCATCAGGTACCCCCCACGGAGAGTTGCTTTCCCTGGGGGCACCTGTGCAGGCACGCTCCGAAGTCCCACTGCTTCCATTGATACAGACTGCGAGACTCAGTCCCGCCCCCTGCTCCCATGTCACTGGATTTGACTGACAGCAGCGGGAGCCAATGGCTCCTGCTATCAATCTATCCAATGTCAAGAGAGACAGCCTTTGGGCTAGTCCACATCGCTGGAACAGATCGGGTGTAGGTAAGTAAAAGGAGGGGGGGGGCGCTGCAGAAAAAAAGGTTTTTCACCTTAATGCATAGAATGCATTACAGTGAAGAACCGTGAGACTTTACAATCACTTTAAACACTGTAGTAATAATTCACTGAGGGCACTGAAAATACCAAATAGTTTTATATCAATCTTTTGCTAACCCACCCTGATCGCCCTACCCTTAACAATTTACTTATTGCTTACACCCCCTTTTTCAATTGGGTTCCATTTGCCCACCTGTCTTTCTCAGCTCTGCCCAAGTTGCACCCTAACATGCTTACCTATGCCCAAACTGTCTGCCAATGCTTTTTACCTTGACCCAATCTGCCTCACCAATTCTTTACCTTGGTTTGATCCCTTACTTCTCCCCCACCCCCCTTACCTTGTCCTTGGCCTTACCTATTTATCCCCAATCTCTTCCCATTCAAGCCCAATATTTCCTATATTGCCCATCATGTAATACTCTCACACCTTACTGCATGGCTAACCAATGCTAACAAGTTACTCTATGTCTGTAGGTGGATAGCTTTTGCAAAAAGAATGAACAAAGTTGGGTCCTTTGCATGCTTCCATCCAAGACCAGCCAGATGGCACTCAGGAAAAGCCAGTGGATGAGAGTGGTGAGAATTAGGCCTGATGCACACAGGATGTTTTGCAAATTCTCCTAGAAACCTTTACTTTTGGCAGCAGCGCTTCGGCAGGAAAAAAGCCTGACACATTTAAAGGTATGTACTGCGTTTAGATGCATTTATAAGCATCAATCACTTGGGTGTTAATTTAATTGGCCATAATAATAATAATAATAATAATAATAATAATAATAATAATGTGTCCTGGTCTCTAAAAAGGATTAATGCTTAAGTACTAACACATACAAACCTCGCTACTCCTGGCAGTGTTTTTATTTTTTTTTCCTGCTTTTAAACACCTTGCAGGGGCATTTAGAGGCAAGAAAAAAAATCCCAAACGCCCTTAGGAGCAGCTGAAAAAATGTCCAGTGTGAATGAGGCCTTAAGGAAGACCTACCAGTATGTCTTTTTCTGCATGATATATTGTATACAGTATCTGAAACACAGTATACAGTATATGGGGTCAAGTGATCTCATGAAAAATGGCAGCAAATGATCTTGTGTGCAGTCCATTTAATTTATCAGTGTAAATTCTTTAAATCTATTGTAATGATAATCTAATTTCCAAGTAACTAGGTGTAATGCACAAAGCCCTAATTCTACCCTAAGAACAATACATACTTTATGGTGATTAATATTAAACAAAAAAAGCTATTTGTATGATAAATTCTGAACCTGATAATCAGGGACTCTCAAACCATATCATCATTGCCTGATTATATTTGTCTGTGCTTCTCTGTGACAATCATCAAAAACAAAACATATATTACAATAAAATTAAAATCTTTGCAATGAATGTTTCCCTTTTTATATTGGCCTTTGTTGTTTAAAGTGGTTCTAAACCTCAACATTTTTTTTTACCTTAATGCATTCTCTTCATTAAACTGACTGTAAAGTTGTTGTTATTATTATTTATTATTATTTTTATAACAAACATACTTACCTGCTCTGTGCAATGGTTTTGCACAGAACAACCCTGATCCTCCCCTTCTGGGCTCCTCTGCTGGTGCTCTGGGCTCCCCCTCTTTGTGTGCCACCATAGGAAGCTGCTTTTTATGGTGGCACACTTGTGGGCTGGCTCCCGTGCTGCGCTCTGTGTGTACATTAAAACCACCCCCTGCTCCCTCATCACTGGATTTGATTGACATTGGCTCCTGCTGCTCACACTGAGTTCAGTGAGGAGTGAGAGAGCTGTGCCCCTGCTCTTCGGCACAGCGCTGGGTAGAGAATGGGCTCAGGTAAGTATTTGAGGGGCTGGGGGGAGTTGATAATAGATGTTTTTTTTTAACTTAATGCATAACAGTAAGAAGCCTTCTGCCTTCGCAACAACCTCAAGCTAAAAATGCCCCCTGACCTGTCTTAGCCCCCTGATGCCCTTAAACACTTACCTCTCACCAATCCTGCTCTGTCCTGCTGGCAGCAGCACTGCTCCCTCTTCCTGGTCTCACAGAAGACACTCAGAGCAGCCGGAGCTGTAGGTTCTTACTGGCCGAGCTGTGCTGTGTGTTTCTATGGCTGTACAAAGCCTGTCTCAGAGAACACCCGCACGGGTCACTGCATAGCACGTGGCTTGCTATGGGGGCACTTGAAAGAAGAAGACAGCGCCAGCGGTGGACCACCTAAGAACCTTCACACAGAGAAAGGAAAAAAATAAATATTTCCCTGTAATTCCTATAGGATGTTTCACACCGCTGCACTGTGGGTGCGGTGCATTTCGAAAGTCCTGCATGCTGCATCTTTGGTACGCTTTTTTCAAAACTACAACAAAAACGCAACTCCCCATTGAAACTAATGGAAACAGCATCAACATATTCCAATGCACAGCAGTTGCATTTTTCCATGCATATTTTTTTAATCACATGTCCATGTTTCACAGGTGCATGACAACCAGAAATTCATAAATGTGCATATGCATTTTTAATGGAGCAGTGTGAAAGCACCCTAAGCTATTGAGTGAACATTACCTGTAGCTGGGTAGAAGAGGAACACAGGAACAAAATGTAAATGTCCAAAACACTTGTGCCTAAATCATGATCTGTTGCTGTGTTTTTACATAGCAATCATGGCAAAAGTGTTATATTCTGATAAGTATATGCGTAAATATCAGGGGCCTGTGTTGAGGTCAGTGGCTGGTGAGGCACTGGCTTGTATCACAGCCAGATACACACAGGTTACATATGCCGTGAACCGTCAGAGCGAAAGCAATAATTTAAGCACCAGACCTCCTCTGTAACTCTAAACAGGTCACCTCTAAAAATATTTAAAAATTGTTTATGGAGATTTTTAGGTAATGAAGTTTGTTGCCATTCTACAATGGTGTTCAATTTTAAAGCGTGACATGTTGGGTATCTATTTATACCTCAAGAAAAGAAAACAAAAAAAGGTGGATATGGGCTCAACCCTTCCTACCACATACATCCTAAATATATATATATACCGGCATTCATGGTGACTTTCAACTCTTTCAAATAAAAAACACTTATTTTATTTTATAAACACTAAAATTCCAAATGGAAGGACATATACCACAAAACATATAAAAAACATTCCAGCTATACTGCCCCTGCTCATTCTTGCGCTGGTATTAAATTATTTTCAAGAAGTCTCTGTATATATCACTATAATGTCAGTATAAATCTAAATATGTGTCATATATATATATATATATATATATATAAATAATATATAAATGTATAATACCAGCATGGCTTCTGAAATTAAATTATATGTGAATAGGTAAATGTGACCAACCAACTTTTACTTCTTAAATATAAGAAAATAAAAAAGGGGAAAACACTAGTAGAGCATCATGTGCTGTATTCTATCCAAAAATAGAGCTGCTGTAGAGTTGTGCTGCTGCTTGCAAAATAAAACATTGAATAGTCCAGCAAAGCAACCTGAAAACAATTATTCAATAAATGTGGTCCAGAGGATGCAATTTGTAAAGTAAAGACTTGAAAGTTATTCAGTCAGAAATTGATAAAACCCCTAATGCTGCGTACACACGACCAGACTTTTCAACATCAAAAGTCCGACGGAACAATTCCGGCAGACCATTCGATCGTGTGGGGGCTGCAGCGGACTTTTGATTTGCAAAAGTCTGACAGACTTTAGAAATGGAACATGTTTCAAATTTTTCCGCCAGAACTCCGCTGGACCCAGTTCCTACCGAGAAATCTGCTCGCGTGTATGCTAGTCCGACGGACAAAAACCGACGCGAGGGCAGCTATTGGCTACTGGCTATGAACTTCCTTATTCTAGTCCAGTCGTACATCATCACGTTCAAATCCGTCGGACTTTGGCGTGATTGTGTGTGGCCAAGTCCGTTCATTCAGAAAGTCCGTCAGAACTCTGTCAGAACTCTGTCGAAAGTCTGTCGGACCTTGTCCCTCGAAAAGTCCGGTCGTGTGTACGTGGCATTAGAGAAGGTGACACTCAACGTATTTTGCTCAAACGTGAAGTCTGGTGGATCCATACTCTCAATACTAGAAAACCATATTGCTTAAATGATAGGATGGACGTAAATCTTTCTAACATAATCGCATTGTTTGATACATTGATTGTACCACTTTGAACATGCTTTATTTGTTCATGATATGTCCTTCATATGCCTGCTGTGCTTCTTCCTTTCTTCTCTCCATGTGTGCAGATGGTATACTGAGATAAATTCTCCAGAAATAAATCCCTCCAATGTTTTTTTGCAACCGATGTATGATATCTTGTCTATTTGCTTGTGAAATTATACAGTTGAGGCATAGTCCTGAATTTTGCACAACCAACCGTATTAAATATGCAGTTTTTAAATTGGGGTTTGTTGGAGCTACTACCAATGCAGAGGAGGTCCGCTGATATAGCAATTTAACACTTCTCACCATCCCTCATGGGAGCATCCATCCCCCGGGTGCTATCATTGGTAGGAATCTAATTACAAAATGCCAATACTTCCAACAAGACAGCAATCGGGAATGCTAGCAATCATCTTCTACAATATATCCATTGCATGCAGGCACACTTGATCAGAAGTTCAGAACAGTCCCAGTCAGTAAAATTAATCCAACTTTGGAAAAACTCTTTGAGCCAAATAGTCCATTTCAGATACTTTTTATGTAAAATTATTCATGTAAATACTTCTTTGTAAATGCACATGGTACTTATCCAATGTTTGTTATTGTTTGTTGGTCATTTGGAGGACGTCCTCACAGGATAGGACCGCAGATGCCAGAACTCATTAGGGTGAGTAGCTGGAAGGGAACAACAAGCCTGACCGGTTTTGCTGGGTAACCCAGCTGCTTCAGAGTCTAAGTTGGATTCATATTGCTGATTGGGACTGTTCTGACCAAGTGTGCAGGAATCAAAATGTACCAGACAGTTTAAGCTCCAGATCACCTCTCTATACCTGTGAAGCCCCAGATATTGATATCCTAGTGCAGTGATGGCGAACCTTGGCACCCCAGATGTTTTGGAACTACATTTCCCATGATGCTCAACTACACTGCAGAGTGTATGAGCATCATGGGAAATGTAGTTCCAAAACATCTGGAGTGCCAAGGTTCGCCATCACTGTCCTAGTGTGTTGTCTTTGCTGTCATACCGCTGCACTTTCTTAACCTCCTCGCGCCCGCCCTATAGCCGAATTACGGCCGTAGAGCAGGCGCGTTCGTTCGGGCGGTCGTCCCTGGACGGCCTGATGTTTACTTCCGCAATGCGCGCCGCCGCGGGCGCGCATCGCGGAAGTTCTGTGTTCGCCGTGTCCCCCGGGGACAGGCAAACACAGATCGCTGTAAACGGCCAATCACAGCGGCCGTTTACAGCGTGATCGGCGTGTCCAATGGGAGATGATCTCATATGTAAACATATGAGATCATCTCGCAGCGCCGCTCTCCTTCCTCGCACAGACAGTGCGAGAGGGGAGAGATGAACGGCTGCAGCGGCAGCCGTTCTGATTCTGGAAAAAAAAAAAATTAAAAAAATGAAATAAAAAGTGCCATCCGCCCCCAGCAGTGCCATCCGCCCCCAGCAGTGCCATCCGCCCCCAGCAGTGCTATCTGCCCCAGTGCCATCCACCCCAGTGCTACCTGCCCCCAGTGCCATCCACCCCAGTGCTACCTGCCCCCAGTGCCATCCACCCCAGTGCTACCTGCCCCTAGTGCCATCCACCCCAGTGCTACCTGCCCCTAGTGCCATCCACCCCAGTGCTACCTGCCCCCAGTGCCATCCACCCCAGTGCTACCTGCCCCCAGTGCCATCCACCCCAGTGCTACCTGCCCCCAGTGCCATCCACCCCAGTGCCACCTGCCGTCAGTGCCACCTGCCCCCAGTGCCACCTGCCGTCAGTGCCACCTGCCGTCAGTGCCACCTGCCGTCAGTGCCACGTGTCATCAGTGCCACATAGTGCCATCTGTCATCAGTGCCACGTATCAGTGCCATTTGTCATCAGTGCCACCTGTCAGTGTCACGTGCCATCTGTTGTCAGTGTCACGTGTCATCAATGCCACTTATCAGTGCCATCTGTCATCAGTGTCACGCGTCATCGGTGCCATGTATTAGTGCCATCTGTCATCGGTGGCACATATTAGTGCCACGTATTAGTGCCATCTGTCATCGGTGCCACGTTTCAGTGCCACGTGTCATCAGTGCCACGTATTAGTGCCACGTGTCATCAGTGCCACGTATAAGTGCCACGCGTCATCAGTGCCACATATTAGTGCCATCTGTCATCAGTGCCACATATTAGTGCCATCTGTCATCAGTGCCACCTGTCATCATTGCCACGTATCAGTGCCATCTGTCATCAGTGTCACGTGTCATTGTCCTGGTGCTTCAAAAGTGTAATAAATAGTCAACAAGTTAGATGTGTAACTTATGTTCCTAGAACACATGATGGCGCTACCTGCATGTTGGGCCTCTCTATGTGGCCAGGCTGTGAAAAAGTCCCACACATGTGGTATTGTAATACTCAGGAGGAGTAGCAGAATTTTTTGGGGGGTGTCATTTGTGGTATACACATGCCACGTGAGAGAAATAACCTATTACAATGACAATTTTGTGGAGAAAAAAAAAAAAAATGAAAAATCTTAATTTTGCAAAGAATTGTGGGAAAAAAATGACAACATCAAAAAGCTCATCATGCCTCTTACTAAATACCTTGGAATGTCTACTTTCCAAAAAGGGGTCATTTGGGGGGTATTTGTACTTTCCTGACTTGTTCGGGTCACAAGAAGCGAGATAGGCCACCAGTACATCAGATGTGATCAATTTTGTGCGATTCGCACCACAGCTTGTAGACTCTCTAACTTTCACAAAGACCAAATAATATCCACTAATTTGGGTTATTTTTACCAAAGACATGTAGCAGTATAAATTGTGACCAAAATTTATGAAGAAAAATTAATAATTTGCATAATTCTGTCACAGAAACAAAGAAATATGCGTTTTTTTTCAAAATTTTCGGTCTTTTTTCATTTATAGCGCAAAAAATAAAAACCCCAGAGGTGATAAAATACCACCAAAAGAAAGCTCTATTTGTGGGAAAAAAAAGGACAAAAAATTCATTTGGGTACAGTGTTGCATGACTGAGTAATTGTCATTCAAATTGTGAGAGCACCGAAAGCTGAAAATTGGTCTGGGCAGGAAGGTGTTTAAGTGCCCTGTAAGCAAGTGGTTAATGAGCCAAAAACTGATAGTGCTGCTATAGACTGCTGAGATGCTCACCAGGAATATTACTGCTCTGATGAGTATGACAAGCTAATCACAAGTGCATTGGTGCAGGTTATGAACTGTTTTTTGAATCTTAGGCCGGACATACATGGGTCAAATTTCTAGAGCATTTCTTATCTAAGAATTTTTGCTCTAATTTTGCGCCATCAATGGGCCGCAGCAACAGCCGATTTCCGTGATCAGACATATTGATAATTTTTTTAAAAACAGACAATTTTCTAATTAATGATGGCAGAATCGTGTGAGAAATATAATAAAAAAGAAATGCGCATGATCACAAGAAAAGAAAATTCCCAGAAAGAAAAAAAATTCCCGGGCCACACATTTTTTTTTTTTATAGCAACATGAGGTGAAATTAAAGGCTTGGTTGTTCAAATTTCAAAATCAATGGTGTCATCATCAGATCAAAAAGTGCACAAAATTTCAAAATTTAAAAAAAAAAAAAATGCGTTCAAAATTTGACCCATGCATGGCCTGCATAAGCAATAGCAATTGTTGCCGGAGGTTTAGACATTAATGGCTGAGTTTTGAGTTATTTTGAGGGGACAGCAAATTTACACCATTATACAAGTGTACACTCACTACTTTACATTGTAGAAAAGTGTCATTTCTTCAGTGTTGTCACATGAAAAGATAATATAAAATATTTACAAAAATGTAATGGGTGTACTCACTTTTGTGAGATACTATAACTATAACTGTATATATATATATATATATATATATATATATATATATATATATATATATTACAATTTAAAAGAGTAAGTTCCCAGGTAAGTCCTTTCAAAATCAAAGTGGTCCTGTCTTTTTGTTAAAGTGTATAAGATATAATAAAATATTTACAAAATGTAAAAATGTGTATTCACTTTTGTGAGATACTGTATGTTGAGGCTGGGTTCACAATGGTGCGAATTGGATGCAGTTTTTCTCCGCATCCAATTCATGTCAGGAGAATGTGACGCAGAGCCAGTTCACACAGCTCTGGGATGGCTGCAAAGTGGTTTACAGAAGAGTCCTGTGTGTCTTCTAGTCCAATTCAGATCTGAATCCAGCCCAAAATTCGAGCCTGATTCCTCCCTAAAATGGAGAACGGGTATGCAATGGACCCCTGCTGTGAGTCGCTCTGCACAACAGTGTGAACACAACTTCAGGGAATGGGAGTTTGGCACAACCATTTGACTGTTTTTAGCATTCATTAGATGTAACTCCAGCTTCTGCTATTTAAAAAAATATATATAGCCTATCACAGGTTGAAAGATGAGCGCCTTTCTTCAACTCACTTTCTTAGACCCCATACACACTATTAGATTTTCTGCAGATTTTTGTCTTCAGATTTACCATAACCATATAATATGAGGTCAAGCCTTAGGAGTTTCAATTTGTATGCAATCAGGCAGGCCCTTGCACTACATGGTTTTGGTAAATCTGAAGACAAAAATCTGCAGAAAATCTAATAGTGTGTATGGGGTCTTAGCCCTTGTACACACGCTCAGAGAATCCGTCGGAATGTGTCCTATCGGACCGTGTTGTCGGATAATCCGACTGTGTGTGGTATGCATCAGACTGATTCCATCGGAATATCCGTCGGACCCAATTTTCCAACTTGTTGGAAATATTTTCCGACAAACTGGTCCGATCGGACATACTCCGATCATGTGTAGAGAATTTTGATCGGACCAAGTGCCACGCATGCTCAGATCAAATTCCTACATCAAAGCTATTGGCTACTAGCCTGAACGTAGTCCCGTCGTAACGAAATTACGTCATCACGTTCTGAAAGATCGGATTTTTCGACAACTTTGTCCGACCGTGTGTATGCAACAGTTTCGGACAAGATCCGACGGACAAAATCCGATGGACAAAATCCGACGGATTTGGTTGTCGAAATCTCCGACCGTGTGTACAGGGGCTTAGAGTCCAGGCTGTGATATAAAAACTCCTGAAAAAGTAACATTACCAACCAAAGCTCAAAGACATTCTGTCCTTGTGACACCAGTAATGCAGTTGTCACTGGATGAGGAAGGCAAAGACAGCTATAAAAACATTATCAGTAATATAACCTTGTCTTAGCGTATTTTAAATGTTTTTTTGTTTTAGTTGCCCTAAGGGCAAGTGCCTTTTGTCATTTTTTTTTTTTTTGCCATCTTCATCCCTGTGCCCTTCTCAATAAAATAAAAAATATATAAATATATTACCAAAAGTATTGGGATAATTTACGTGCACGTGAAATTTAATGGCATCCCAGTCTTAGTCCGTAGGGCTCAATACCCTTTGCATCTATCATCTTCATCTCTCCAGGGACAGCTGTCCATGAGGTTTAGGAGTGTGTTTCTTTGGGAATGTTTGACCATTCTTACAAAAAGCGCATATGTGAGGTCGGGCACTGATGTGGACGAGAAGGCCTGGTTTGCAGCTGGCTCTCTGATTCATCCCAAAGGTGTTCTGCCGGGTTGGGGACAAGACTCTGTGCAGGCCAGACAAGTTCCTCCACCCCACACTCTCAAACATCCATGTTTTTATGGACCTTGCTTTGTGCACTAGTTCGCATTCACGTTGGAACAGGAAGGACCAACCCCAAACTGTTCCACAAAGTTGGGAGCATGAAATTGTCCAACATGTCTTGGTATGCTTAAGAGTTCCCTTCAGTGGAACTAAGGAGCCAAGCCCAACCCCAAAGACATGGATGAGTAAGTTTGGGGTGGAGGAACTTGACTGGCCTGACCTCAACCCGATACCTTTTGAATGAATTCGAGCAGAGACTGTGAGCCAGGCCTTCTCTCCAACATCAGGGCCTGACCTCACAAATGTGCTTCTGAAAGAATGGGCAAACATTGTCATAGACACAATCCTAAACCTTGTGGACAGCCTTCCCAGAAGAGTTAAAGCTGTTATAACTGCAAAGTGTGGGCCAACTCAATATTGAACCATATGGACTAAGACTAGGAAAGTTCATGTGCGTGTAAAGGAAGGTGCCCCAATACTTTTGGTAATATAGTGTGTATTTACAATATCTCATAAAAGTGAGAACACCCCTATTTTTTGTAAATATTTTATTATATCTTTTCATGTGGCAACACTGAAAAAATTACGCTTTGCTATGATGTAAAGATAGTTAGTGTACAGCTTATATAACAGTGCCAATTTGTCCCCTCCAAATAACTCAACGCAGAGCCATTAATATCTAAACCGCTGGCAACAAAAGTGAGTACACCCCAATTAGCCATTTTCCCTCCCCGCTGTGATGCGACTTGTTAGTGTTACAAGGTCTCAGGTGTGAATGGGGAGCAGGTGTGTTAAATTTGGTGTTATTGATCTCACTCTCTCAAAGAGTGTCACACTCTTGGCACCATCTGAACCAAATACGTTTATTTTGGTCTCATCAGACCACAGGACATGGTTCCAGTAATCCATATTCTTAGTCTGCTTGTCTTCAGCAAACTGTTTGTGGGCTTTATTGTGCATCATCTTCCTTTTTGGACAACAGCCATGCAGACCAATTTGATGCAGTGTGCGGCATATGGTCTGAGCACTGACAGGCTGACCCCCCCCCCCCCATCCCTTCAACCTCTGCAGCAATGCTGGCAGCCCTAATACGTCTATTTCCCAAAGACAACCTCTGGATATATTGCTGAGCACATGCACTGAACTTCTTTGTTTGACCATGGGGAGGCCTGTTCTGAGTGGAACTTGTCCTATTAAACCGCCGTAGGGTCTTGGCCACTGTGCTGCATCTCAGTTTCATGGTCTTGGCAATCTTATTATAGCCTAGGCCATCTTTATTTAGAGCAACAATTCTTTTTTTCAGATCCTTAGAGAGTTCTTTGCCATGAGGGGCCATGTTGAACTTCCAGTGACCAGTATGAGAGAGTGAGAGCAATAACACCAAATTTAACACACCTGCTCCACATTCACACCTGAGACCTTGTAACACTAACAAGTCTCATCACAGCGGGGAGGGAAAATGGCTAATTGGTCCCAATTTGGACATTTTCACTTAGGGGTGTACTCACTTTTGTTGCCTGCGGTTTAGACATGAATGGCTGTGTGTTGAGTTATTTTGAGGTGGCAGCAAATTTACACTGTTATGCAAGCTGTACATTCACTACTTTACATTGTAGCAAAGTTTCATTTCTTCAGTGTTGTCACATGAAAAGATATAATAAAATATTTACAAAAATGTAAGGGGTGTACTTACTTTTGTGAGATACAATTTAAAAGAGTAAGTTCCCAGGTAAGTCCTTTCAAAATCCAAGTGGCCCTGTTTTTTTTTGTTAAAGTGTTCTTCAGATGCTACCTGATTCATTGTCCAATCAACATAACTCAGTTACCTAACTTTTGCGTAGAAGTTTTTAAAAGGGTATCACATTTGATGCGCCTCTATTCCTTAAAATTAACTAAACATCTTCTATGTTAAAGTGGTTTTGCATTATGTTATAAAACACTTGGAAGAGATATAAAGAATACATAACCTTGTTCTAAAAATCACATGGATAACCGATCAGCTACAAAAGCCATACTTGTATATTACAAATTCAAATCTACAATTTTGACAATACACCGATGACACAAATGGCATTTACATTTGTGAGCTGTAGTCTAAAAATCTAATTTTAAAAATCTATTTACAGTATATAGCACACATATAAAAATAGGAATCCATTTACAAAATAATATGTTGAGATAATTGAAAGTGGTAATTCTATGAGGAATATATGAAGGCAATAAATAGATTTTGTTATGTTCTTTTGCAATGTCATTGAAACTTGCTCTGTATATATTTATATTAGTCCCAGGATGCTGATTAGTATTTGACATTATTTTTTTATTTTTTTAAAGTAGAACAGGGGAAATCAGCTTTTATTCACTTGGGAAACTAGTACTACTTCACGTCTGTACAATGTAGCCCACTTAAACAAATATCTCATACAATATAAACTGGTTTACCCTTGCTGTGATTGCTTGTTGTACTGACCTACTAAAGAAATTATACTTTGTTGATCATAAGAAAGGATTGAACTAAAATGTGAGAAAAGTTTAGGAGTTAGAAATATTGTGGATATTCGTTGCAATTTCCACAAATAGCAAAAGCAAAGTACAGTACCTATAGCAAAGGGAGGGAACAAAGTGAAAAGGTAGGTATAAACTCTAATCTTTGTTCTTTACGGACATCTTTTTCACATGTTTAGCAGGCAAGTTTTACCCAAAGGAGAATGCCTGGATATTAAATGGTGACTTTGCATTGTACAGCAAGATCCATATTAATGTAGAGGTGTACATTTACCTAAACTTTAGCTACTCCACCCTCCAAACTAAACTGCAATATCCCCCTCTCCACTTACTTACCTCAACTTCAGAACCATAGTCCCCTCCCTTTCAGCATTTAAGCCTAAAGAAAATGTGTGATGTAAACACTAGAGAAGGCATCGGCCCTGCAAAGAAGGTAAGAAAGCAGCTGCTCGTATGCAGGGGTAGACTGACTATCCGGGCACTCGGGCACTGCCCGACAGCCCCATGCCACTAAGGGGCCCCATTGGGGTTGCCAGACTCAATAAAACCAGGCGCAGTATGTACAAATCTGTGTTTTTAAAAAAAATCCCAAGATTATAGCTGCTCCACCAGTACTTTTTTAGTGTGTGTATGTGTATTCTGTGTGTGTATTCTGTGTGTGTATTCTGTGTGTGTATACTGTGTGTGTATATTGTGTGTATACTGTGTGGCTCCATAATCTATTGCCTGGGGGCCTCATAACCTCCTATTGCCCAGGGGCCCCATAATCTTCTCCTATTGCCCGAGGGCCCCATAATCTCCTATTGCCCGGGGGCCCCATGAGTTGTCAGTCTGCCCCTGCTCGTATGTATATGTGTTCTAAGTGTACTACAGGGCAAAAGGATAAAATAAAAGCTGCATGCCTTAAGCTGAGTTTTACTAAGCCTGAAAATGAATTACTGGCCAAGCAAAGCTGCACAGGGATGGTGGTCTGTTATGGTCCAAACATAGCTTTCCCCAGCAAAAGAGTGCTTTCAAGTTTGATCACTGTCACTTTTATTGTTCTTAATTTTACCTGAAGACAAAAAAGCTCCGGATAAAGAACAAATGACTGGAGTATAGCTCTATAAATCCTGGTACATTAGATAAAGTTGTATTATAGTGGCTAGCAGGTCGTGGATCTCTAGAAGCTTGGTAACATTCTAGTTATAGCATGTAAAAAAGTACTCCCCATATTGGAAAGTTGTTTTGTAAATCACATTTACATAATATAGCACTGCAGTGAATTGTACCAGTTCTAGTATCTAATAGACCAGTTACAGCGGCTTATATTATAAAGTTTGATGGTTAGCTTTTATTGTCAACCTTATGCCGCATACACACGACCGGACTTTTCGACAGAGTAGGTCTGATGGTCTTCCCAACAGACTTTCGGCAGAATTCTGACTGACTTTCCAAATGAACGGACTTGGCCACACACAATCATACCAAAGTCTGATGGATTTGAACATGATGGCGTACGACTGGACTACAATAAGGAAGTTCATAGCCAGTAGCCAATAGCTGCCCTAGTGTCGGTTTTTGTCCGTTGGACAAAACTGGGTCCAGCAGAGTTCCGGCCGAAAAATTTGAAACATGTTCCATTTCTAAAGTCCATCAGATTTTTGGACAGCAAAGATCTAATGGAGCCCACCCACGATTGAATTGTCCAACGGATTAGTTCAGTCTGAGCTTTGCTGTCAAAGTCTGGTCGTGTGTACGTGGCATTAGAAGTCTTCAGGTGGATGACACTGATCTGCTATTAGTCAAGTTCAAAGCCAACGTGCCTGAAAATCTCTACCCCATACTTTGAAATAGAGGGACATCTGTGCAGGTTTTTGGGGATTCCTGGAATGGGTTTTGTAGAAATGGGGTGTAATATTATTTGTCTGGATTCAATTCCATAGGAGTATTTGAAGAGTCTCTTATTGCTATTGGCTGTTGCACTGTAGGACCTTCTGACTAGCAGGCCTTCTGTCCATTGCTTACCTTTCTGCGTAACTTTCTGGCCTTTTTCCCAGCATTTATGTGTACCTAGTGTTCTTGTTTTGGCTTTTCTATTTTGATCCTGCTCCATCATTTAACAGTATAATCAACTGTGCATCTGAACCATTGCTGCACTTATTGACCTGATTATATCCTGTTCTCTCATGACAACATTTATTCCATTAACTTTATCACTCTTTTTTACTTATTACTCCTTATTGTTAATGACTTAGATCTACTTATTGTTTCTGAATACTGATCACTTCCAATACCCACATACTTTAAGGATAGTAAAGTAAGAAATGCCCATCCTTTTCACTAGTTTGAGCATTTTGGCTTCCTCAAATAGTATTTTGTTTAATAAAAGTATTTTACATAAATTAAGGTCACACTTACTTTGCTCTATGTTCGCCCCTACTCAAGACTTTTAGGAGAATATTATGTTAAAACAAAAAAAAAAAAATACTGCTATGACATACCAAAACACTAACCTTGACATACATTTCCACTTTTGTAATAACTAAAGACTCTAGTAACAGATCCTCACAATACAGGGAAATTGTATTTCCAATGGGTTCTGTTATATGTAAGTTGGAAAGATCTATTGTGGAGAATTCTGCGGAGCATGGAAATATCGGAGGGTTATGTGGGAAATGTTTTTACCTTGCATATAATAATTGACTTAGCCACTTGAATACCACCCTGTAACACCCCTTAAAGTGTTACTAAACTCAGGATCCTGCATGCACTATATCTGGCCTCCCACAGTACACATGGAAATGCAATTATTTTAGTAAATAGAAACTGCTAAATACCCTTTCTCATCAGCGTTATTTAGCAGTCATGGGATTTCCAACAGTGTCCAGCCAAGCACTGGTTAAAGCTTGTAGGAGGAGTTTTCATTCTCCTCTGACTGTCCTATGAGGCTGAATAACCCCTGACTTTCTGTCTGGACAGTGCCGATTGGCCCTGTGCTGATCACATCCACCCTCCCCCCAAAAAAATCACTTGCAATACACACCAAACTGAGCATGTGCTTAATGCCTTCAATGCTCTGTAATATCAGAAGATGGATTGGGGACAGTAAAAGAAGGGGAGGGTCCGAAAAGATTAAACAGATTTATTTACACAATGCCAGGAAAAAAAAAAACTTCCACAGTGAGTATAACAAGCATGCATTACTGCAAATACAGACTGATTTGACTGTTGTGGGCTTTGAAACATGTCCTGTTAAATAAAGTATTACTCTTTACATTGTTGTAATACTTTGACTGACAACTGGTTAGTCATGCAACTCTGTACCCAAATACATTTTACATTATTATTATTATTATAATATTATACACAATTTATATAGTGCCAACAGTTTACGCAATGCTTTACAATGTATAGGGGGGGCAACACAATTACAGTAAAGTTCAATACAAAAGGTATGGGAGGGCCCTGCTTGTAGAGCTTACATTCTAAAAGGAGGGGGTGGTACAAAAGGTAATAGCTGCAGAGAATGATTTGATGGGGGTGGCTCAGAGACAGTTAGGTGGGCGTGGGATAGGCTTCCCTGAATAAATGAGTTTTCAGGGATCTCCTAAAGGTGGACAGGGTAGGGGCTGATTGCATATACTGGGCAGGGAGTTCCAGAGGATGGGAGAGGCTCTGAGGAGTCTTGAAGGCGAGCATGGGAGGAGGTAACAAGGGAGCTAAAGAGTAGGAGGTCCTGGGAGGAGCGGAGGGTACGATTTGGGCGATATTTACAGATGAGGTTGGTGATGTAGATGGGGGCGATGTTGTGAATGGCCTTGTATGTTATGGTTAGCATTTTGAATTTTACATGGTGGGGTAGGGGGAGACAGTGAAGGGATTGGCAGAGAGGAGCAGCAGTCACGGATCAGTTAGTGAGGCGTATTAGTCTAGCAGCAGAATTCATCATAGACTGAAGGGGGGGGGGGGGTAGCCTGCTTAAGGGTAGGCCATTAAGGAGAGAGTTGCAGTAGTCAAGGCAGGAAATAATCAAGGAGTGAATAAGTTGCTTTGTGGTGTCATTAGTCAGGAAGGGTCAAATTCTGGAGATGTTGCGGAGGTTAAGGTGGCAGGATTTAGCCAGTGATTGGATATGGGGGCTGAAGGAGAGGTCAGAGTCAAGGATTACACCCAGGACCCTGGCAGGACACTGACATGGCATGGCTTTTACATGATTATTTTGCAACGTCCAGAGATTTCTTTTAGTGGTATTGAATAATCACTGATTTTTTTATTTTTTAATAAATATTTGGAAAAAAGACCAAAAACCTTAAAAAAATTAAGTTGCTAATATTTTGTGAAAATAGAAATGCCACATAAAATTATGAACAACCCCAAAGGGACCCCTCTTTAGAACGCAGACAACTCAAGCTGAACTCTGAATTTTGCCACAATTATTTGGAAACAATTATTTGGAACAATTATTTGGAACAATTATTTGGAAATAAAAAAAACATACTGTATTGAGGGATATAAAACATGAAGCTACATACAGGTAATACACAGAGGGAGGAGGTTGTGAGTGGAGTAAATGTACTGGTCTCATACCTCGGAAGGACAGAGATGATAGGATTAATGTGCAGATGTGCAGCATAAGAGCAGAAAAGAGTTAATACAAGTCAATATGGAATTTAAAAGTATAGGAGAGAAGTTGTAATGAATGGGTTAAAAAAGATCTGTATTGCTGTTGCTGTGTCTGTACTGTGACCACTGGAACTAATGAATGACTCATTCATATGTTAGGAAATTGTCTGGTGTCTGGGAGTCACAGGCACCACATCCCTTAAATTAGAGTCAAAGCATGTATAAAAGCCTGAAAACCATCATAGAACATCCATGCGGCTACAATACAGATGCAGTAACTTCAGCTCAACATGTTTCGCCAGATCATGGCTTCTTTAGGAGACTTTACTTAACAAAAAAACAATATATTAGTCAAAAGGATGACTAAATTCTATTCAACATATATTTACACACACACACACACACACATATATATATATATATATATATATATATATATATATATATATATATATATACTATATTACCAAAAGTATTGTGACACCTGCGTTTACATGTACTTTAATGGAATCCCAGTATTAGTTCTTAGGGTTCAATATTTAGTTGGTCCACCCTTTGCATCCATAATAGCTTCAACAATTCTGGGAAGGCTGTCCACAAGATTTAAGAGTGTGTCGATGGGAATGTTTGGCCATTCTTACAGAAGCGCATTCGTGAGGTCAGGCACTGATGTGGACAAGTGGCCTGGCTTGCAGTCTTCGCTTTATCCCAAAGGTGTTCTATCGGGTCAAGGATAGACCAGTCAAGTTCTTCCACCCCAAACTCGCTCATCCATGTCTTTATGGACCTTGCTTTGTGCACTGGTCCAAATCATTTGGTGGCGGGTGGATTATGATGCAGGGTTGTTTTTCAGGGGTTGGGCTTGGCCCCTTAGTTCCAGTGTAGGGAACTCTTGCCTACTTGGCATGCCAAGACATTTTGGACAATTTCATGCTCCCAACTTTGTGGGAACAGTTTGGGGATGGCCCGTTCCTGTTCCAACATGACTGCGCACCAGTGCACAAACAAGGTCCATAAAGACATGGATGAGTGAGTTTGGGGTGGAGGAACTTGACTGGGCTGCACAGAGTGAGCCAGGTCTTGTCGTCCACATCAGTGCCTGACCTCACAAATCTGCCTCCGCAAGAATGGTCAAACATTCCCATATATATATATATATATATATATATATATAGCTGCAAAGAGTGGGCCTCAATACTGAACCCTAAGGACTAAGACTGGGATGCCATTAAAGTTCATGTGCGTGTAAAGGCAGACGTCCCAATACTTTTGGTAATATAGTGTATATAAACATATAGAAGATTAACCATTACAATAACTACACTATATTACTTCTAAATAATGCATATGACAGTAGCTCATGTTGGGGGTTCTCTCACCTTTGTTATAACACAATAATTCTGATCAATCAACGCTATAGATCACACACCAGCAGGATATTTTGTGGAGATCAGTGAGCCACAGGGGAGAATACGAGCCAACAGATTGTCTGTCTGCCATGGAAGGGAGATGAATAGTGAGCAATGGCTGAATAAATAAATATAGCATTCCATCACTGCACTGGAAGAATACCTACACTATTATAGAAGAGCAAAATCCATAAAGATGGGCATTGCTGGATCCTTTGAGACCCACATCTAATTCTATTTGTAGGGCAGTATAAGATCAAACCATGAGATGGCTGCAATAAGGCAAAAAGCCCACTTGTTGACACTGAACTGAAACAAAGAAGCGGAGGGAACTCAGCTATAGAGCAAGTCTGGATACAATTCAACAATAAATTATTAACCTTTTATCAGCGAACTGCATTTTTAAATCTGTGCTTTTTAACTTCCCCAATACTAAACAAAATGTAGAGGATTTAGATACAGTATCTGTTTCTCAAGTAATATCACTCCAGAAATGGCCCCCAGGAGGCAGTTCCACCTGACTTATTGTCAGTGAACCGAGCCATTCTCGGCAATCACTGTTCACAGGCACAGAGTGCATAACAAAAACAAAAGGAGAGAGAAGTGCGCTATGTTTTTCAAAGTTAAAGCTTTACCCAAACTATAGTTTGGTTTGGGTCTATTTGACTAAATTTGGCTCTGTGTCAGTCTGACTAGACTGTGGGATGTTCAGCCTGGCCACAGGGGGGCACTGTCTCTGGTGGCAGGCATGGAACTATGGTCTGGTTAGGCGCTTGGATTATTCCCTCTAGGAGTCAGGTCAGTGGGAGTGGCCCTCTCGCTGTGCCCTCTGGGAGAGGGTATTTAAGACACAGACGTAACATGGTTCTGGGTTCTGGTCCAGTATGCTGTGCTGAGTGTATGGTCCTGGTGCTCCTGACCAGCCCCCGGGAAGGCTATGGCCTGGGGTGCGGTTTCACCCGACTTTGATGCTTCGGGGCTGGCTAGCCCAAGGCAAGGGAACTGAGGAAGGATTCTGAGGTAGATGGGTGCTGTCTCCGGTCCGGGAGAGACCCAGTATACTTCGAGCATTCCAGGGGAGGACTCTTTAGAAGAACACCACATACAGTTGGTTTTCTTAACAAGAGCCTGGAAGGGCTGAAGTAACCGAGAGAATCCGGTCTTTGGGATATCGCCAAGTGGGCTGAAAGATCCAGGTATCCTACAGGTGTTCTACAGCTTAGTTTCCCTACGTGTTCTGCTACAACGTTGGTGATAAAGACTTTGTTCCTGAGTAAGCACCTTGTTGGCTGCTAGGCCTTGTGAAAGAGGAACTGTCCAACCTGAGTGTTCATCCAGCTTTGGATGGCTATTCTCTGGATGCAGTCAAAATAAGCAAGTTCCTTAACGTTTATAAACTTTGACATTGAGAGTACCGGAGTTTTCCTTTCCAACCCTCTGATCCCAAGTTAAAAGACTGTTCAATGGTTGACGTTTGCAAATAAAATCCATTCTACTGGATCTATTGTCAGTCTCAAGTTACTGGGCCATCTACCACGGGACACCCCCTAGACGTGTCACAAGGAGAACGGAAGGTAACGGTAAGCCCAAAAATAACCAGCAGCTCCTTCGGATGTTAGTGCTTCAAAAGTATAAAACAACACTAAAAACTTGCATGAAAAATGTTGGAGCACTTGCAGAGTGCTAGAGCGGGTGGGAGCTTCCATGTGCAGTGTCACAGGAGTACAGGAGGGCAGACGGAAAGTCTCTATTGAGGGATCCACAAGCGCCATGTGTTAGCCGCAGCTGGAGCCTCGATGAATCTCATGGAGACATCAGCTGTGTATCTCTGGGTGGGAGTGGTCCATGGCTGTCAAACTGGGGAGACGCCTACCCACTGTCTTGCCAATCAGAACGCATTTCAAAGGCATGGCCTTGCCTTCTTCTTCAGCTGTGGGCGGCTCCCCAGTTTGACAGCCCTAGACCACCCCCACCCAGAGACACACAGCTGATGTCTCCTTGAGGCTTAGCGAGGCTCCAGCTGCGGCTAACACACGGCGCTCGTGGATCTCTCAATAGAGACTTTTCGGCGGTCCTGCTGTGCTCCTGTGACACTGCACATGGAAGTGCTCCAATATTTTTCACACAAGTTTTTAGTGTTGTTTTATACTTATATCCTGAATACATCCCTAAGCTGTTTAAAGGATTGGCTTGGTGCTTCTTTCTCCTCCTTTTGCTTTCCTTTTGTTCACAGTGATCAGGTTCCCCAGCCCGCTCCTGAAGCAGCCTCGCTCTCTTTACAGCCTCCATTTAGACACTTTGTTAGAGGTTTATCCCCCAGAACTTTCAATCCACTCACCATTCACATGGTTGCACTTTCATGTATCAGCATGCCTTTTCATTTTTCCTTTAATCTTTTTCATCAGATGGTTTAGCGATGAACATTATACCAATATTGTGTATGTTTCCTCAGTGTGCAGAACCAATCTTATTATTTCTGATCACAGTGATTGGTTATAGAAGAGAAGAGGACATCATTTATGGAAAGGAATATCACTGAAAGTCAATATTGAAAGCATTTTATTTTTCTGTTATTTTACCTGCAATATTTAGACAGGGTCTCATTTAATTATTATTATTTTTATCATACATGATTTGTATAGCGCCAACAGTTTGCGCAGTGATTTACAAACATGAGGGTAGATAGTACAGTTACAATACAATTCAATACAGGAGGAATCAGCTTACAATCTAGGAGAAAAGGGAAAGTGATACAAAAGGTAATAGCTGTGTGAAAATTGAAGGAAAATTGAAGGAGCTGAAAATTAAAGTTCAGTTGTTAGGTGGGGACAGGATAGACTTCTCTGAAGAGGAGGGGTTTCAGGGATCATCTAAAAGCAAACAGGATAGGAGATAATCAGACAGATTGGGGTAGGAAGTTCCATAGGATGAGAGAGGCTCTGGAAAAATCCTGAAGACGAGCATGGGAGGGGATGATGAGGGAGCAATTAGATTGGTATTTTAAGACTAGGCTACTGATGTAGTTGGGGGCTGTGTTGTGGATGGCTTTGTATGTTGTTAGTATTTTAAATTTTATTTGTCGGGTGAGAAAAATCCAGTGGAGGAATTGACAAAGAGGAGTAGCAGACACTGAGCAAGTTTGTAAAATTTAGAAGGTGTAAGAAAAAGGAGTAGCTTTGCATAGACAAAAATGTTACAAAATAGGAAAAATAACATGTCGTCTTTTACAAACAAACTCCATAAAGTAAAGCCCAGAATAAAATAAAAAAAAATCTCATTGTAAAGATTCTAATCAGGAAAATGTTGGCACTGAATCTGGCAAACAAGTTGAGTAGTGAGGTGCCTATTTCCTGAATCTTGTATACCTGCCAATATTTCACTTTTCACAATAAACAGACACCTTTTCTAATGTCTTTTCTGCCCAAACCATCCCAAATGTGCTTATCTCTCACTTACCTAGTCCATGGGAGTTTTGAATTTTCACCTACCAGTTCAAAATTTTCAAAAAATGCTTTCTGAGTCCTGGCTCCCTGTATTGTCATTTGACCTTGCAGGAATTACTATCCCTTCATGCACTGCCTTCCTGCATCACAGGATATGGTGTGTTTACCTCTCTGGACCACACCTTCCTTATTACCACTTTTTTTTTTTCCCTCACTTTCCTACTACTTCCTATACACCATACAATCTGCTATTAAAACCTCCTTTGATCTATCGGCAACTATTTAGTGCAAGGACCTACCTGATTTGATGCAAATTTAATAGAAATTGTAGAGATCAGATTACATATTGTATGGCCAACTTCATACAAGTACATGGGTGGGAGTCATTCCGCTGTCATTGTTACTGTAAACCAAGTCAGGGAGGGGGAGGGTACAAACACACTATTTTCAATTTCAAGCCCTATTCACACAGCGTAGTGGGAGCACACTTTTTTGGTGTGTTTTTGCACTTAGATCAGTCCATTGGTTTCAATGGACTGCCCTACAATTGGCAATGCAGCAAAGTAGCTCATGGGGCATTGTGGCACATTTTGGTTTGTACATTTTTTACACCGTGTTTTTTGCACTTGACAAAATGGTTGGGTGCCGTTTACAATTAGTGGCACCAAAAGCGCAACATTTCAGTTAATTTTTTTAGTTCATTTTAAGTGTATAAAGGTGGTCATACACTTTACAATATGATTGTACAATCACTGTACAATCTCCTTTTAGATTTACCAAAACTATATAAGAGGAGGATGCACCTATCCAATCACTCTGTAGCCAATCAGACAAGCACTTACATTACATAGTTAATGGTAGCTCTAAAGAAGATTGTACAATCAAATTGTATAGTATATGGTGAGCTTTACGGACTTTCAGGGACACACTTCTCCTGTTTCCAATACTACAGCTCTGCTACACATAGGCTGTTATGTGATCGCTCAGCTCCTGTACACTCTGCCAAATGAACAATCTATGCAAGAAGGTACAAAACAATTGATTGCTGTGTATAGAGGGAGAACTGTGCTCACTGATAATGTATGTATGAAACTACAGAGGTAGACTGGAGTAATCTCCTGGAGGGGGGGGGTGCATGTGAAGGGTGTCTGGTAATGAGGTCAGCTGCTGAACTACTTCCTTTGTTTATTAACAGTTTTCCCATACCAATACCAGAATGGGTAAGGGAAGAGTTTTCTATAGGAGACTGGAAGCTCAGATAAGTCCTGTTCCAGAATATAAAGAGATTTTTTTCTTTTCGGCAGAGGTACATTAAAGTAGTTGTAAACCTAGTTACACCACTTGTACCTATAGGTAAGCCTATAATAAGGCTTACCTGTAGGTACTGTAAATATCTCCTAAATCTGCATGGTTTAGGAGATATTTACCTTATGCTCAGCCCCTACCCTGTCCACCTTTAAGCCCTTGTACACACGGTCGGAGAATCTGTCGGAATGAGTCTTATCGGACCGCTATATAAATCATTAATAATAATAATAATAATAATAATAATATACGCTTGAGCTGACGTCATCGGCACACGCACACTGAAGAAACAGCTCACTCGTGCCATTTCTTCAGCAGCTGTGCCATTATCGGCGGCTCCCGCATGTATGCATAGCAGTGACATCATCGCAGCTCCAGCCAATCACAACGCCGGAGCCCGCGGACCTGGAAATTACTCTGGGAGACATGTCGCCGGTCTCAAAGCTGTCAGCAGCAACAGCTTTGATCTAAGGTAAGTATTTCATAATAAGCTAGTATGCAGTGCATACTAGCTCATTATGCCTTTGTCTTAGGCCGCGTACACACGCGGGGACTGTTCGCCCAACTTTGTCCGTCAAACAGTTTCGGCAAACAGTCCGCTCAAAATTAGCATGGACGGACATGGCCACACACGACGAACGAACAGTTTGCTGAAACCGTGCGCGATGACGTGAACGGCACGTACGACGGGACGAAAAATACGACGTCCTATACACTGCATTATAACTTTCGGCGTGTAAATCCTTTCTGAGCATGCGCGGAACTTAGTTTGACGAACAAGCCTACACACGAGGGGACTGTTCGCTGAAACAAAGTTTCAGCGGACAGTTTTTCGGAATTTCCGAAAAACCTTGTTCAGCGGACTGTTCGCTGAAACTGTCCGCTGAAAGCCCACACACGGGCGGACTGTCCGCCGAAACACTGTTCAGCGGACAAAGTTGGCCGAACAGTCCCCGCGTGTGTACGCGGCCTTACATGTTTTGTTTTGTTTTCAGGTTTACAACCACTTTAAGAGTATTATGATACATAGGAAAGCAGGTATTTAGAAAAAAAAAAAAGTGAACATAGCCTTTAAGTTGCAAGTCCATTCTAGTTTTATTTAATCTTTTTGCATTACTAGACAGTGCGGGATGCAAAAAATACAATGTATTTTAAACATTACACTTTACCAGTACTGTCATCTATGGCTATATACGAGTGTAAAAACACACCAGACGTTAACATACAAGACACATCAGAATAAAGGGTTGAATGACTCTCAGTGGGTATTCACTTTTTGATGTTCATTAACCTGTTTACTTAATGTAAGATTTAATATTTGCTTTTATAATGGATATTCAAATGTAGACCACAAACCATTCATAGCCATCTATTCAAGATGTTCAAGGTTACAAGACCTCAGTGTTAATTAGGTATATGTCTCGGAACTGAAAAACATCTGTCTGTATCTATTTATGATGATATTCTCAGATGAAAAAACAATGTATTGCCAATGGGAAATAAATATTCTAGAACTTATAAGTAGTTTTCCTAATTATACACCCTTCGGAAATCCCTTAGCAAGATGGGGAGTGGAGTTGTTCTCTTCCGTTCTGTGCCCAGATGATTCAGCTGTAAAAAAAAGCTTGCACACTATTTGGAAATGTGGCAATCTCTTCTGAAAGACAGAAAGAAAAAAGAATACACAAAAAAGTGTAAAAAATGAAAGTTACACCCCAGCACTTAAAAGTTACACCCAAGTACTTAAAATGTTTGCATGCATGAACCCTAAATGCATACATTGGGGGCACCTACGCACAGGAACCTCAATTGTGCTACATATACTGTGCAGAGTGAGAGTAATAACTCTAAGCTTCGCTAGGAGCTTTTTTACCATCACTATGGAAAATACAAGGGACAAAGAAAACTGTTGCCTTTTCACAGGTGAACAGAATTTTAAAGCTTGACATGTTGGGTATCTATTTACCTCATATTTTACATTTTCCAAAATAATTGGTAATAAATTGTGTTTTTGTACCCAAAAATGAACTTTGGTGTATTGTTCACTGTATGTTGTGTTTTATAAACCATTGCACTAATATTATGTCACATAAAAATTGGAGCTACCGCTATTTATTCACTAGGGTGTCTGCTTTCAGAACATTTTCTACTGTTTCAGGGTTTTAACTAATCTTCGGGCCTAAAATTATTTTTTAAACTTGTAAATAAAAAATAAAAAAATAAAAAAATGGTTTTGGACTGAAATGGTAACTAACAAATAGTAACAGTCTTGGCCTTTTGACCCACTTTTCATTCTATGCATGGTAGCCAGGCAAGGCTGTGGTGTATGCAGCACACCGAAGTTGGATGTGGGTTAAATCTCCTAGTGGCAGCAGGGTTTTTCTCCTCTCAGACATGCAGTATGAGAGCAAGATGCCATATTTGTACACAGAGTATGCACATTTCCAAACATCCCCTCAATAAAGACAAAGGGGGAATAAAAATCATTGGGGGTTATTTATGAAAGGCAAATCCACTTTGCACTGAAAGTGCACTTGGAAGTGCAGTCACTCTAAATCTAAGGGGTAGATGTTTAACTTGTGTCTTTTTTCAACCTCACCTACTATGTAACTATAGAAGGGCAACAAAGCTGATAAAGGGTCTGCAGGATATTAGTTATGAGGAAAGGTTGCAAGCACTGAACTTATTCTCTCTGGAGAAGAGACGCTTGAGAGGGGATATGATTTCAATATACAAATACCGTACTGGTGACCCCACAATAGGGATAAAACTTTTTTGCAAAAGGGAGTTTAACAAGACTCGTGGCCACTTGTTAAAATTTGAAGAAAAGAGGTTTAACCTTAAACTACGTAGAGGGTTTTTTACTGTAAGAGCGACAAGGATGCGGAATTCCCTTCCAGAGGCGGTGGTCTGAGCGAGGGGCATTGATAGTTTAAAGAAACTATTAGATAAACACCTGAACGACCACAACATTTAGGGATATACACTGTAATACTGACATATAATCACACACATAGGTTGGACTTAATGGACTTGTGTCTTTTTTCAACCTCACCTACTATGTAACTATGTAAATGAGTGGAAGCTCTGCTGATTTTATCATTCAATAATGTGCAAGCTAAAATGCTGTTTTTTATTTTCCTTGCAAGTCCCCCTCGGATCGACAGGGACTTTCAAGTGCATTTGCAGTGCAAAGTGGATTTTCCTTTAGTAAATAACCCCCATTGGGCCTTGCTCAATGTGTTTCACATATAAAAATCACTAATATAATTTAATTAAAATTGAGAGCCAGACCAAGAGAAAAAGTACACTTGCTGTGTGTTATCTAAAACAGAACATTCAAAGGACATGCAACAACAAGTTCTGCAAATACAATAAGCCATGGTATCCAATTAAAACACTTCTTCATTGTATGATTTCATATAAGCTTTTGCTAACTTAAATCTATCCATGTATATTAGCATTCCGCTCCAAAATGTTATTTCAGGCTCTAAACATTGTAAATGTTTCATAACTGCCATAATATTCATCCGTACACATATAAGCAAAGTCCATAAAAAACAGCAACGCATTAAAGTGCTTTTACCAGGCCACCAATACCTTTTGAGAGCACTTAGAGAATATATGAGGTATAAGCAGATATATTTTCTAAGTTGCCTCAGGATTAAGTAATGATTTGCCAACTCATTTGAATCCTGATACTTGCAAACTGATTGCCTGAGAGGGTCTTTGTCAGCTTGAATGGCTTTAAATGGGTCAATTACAGTCAATAAAGGATGATACTATTATAGAAACGCTTGCTTCAATAGCATCCCAAGCTAAGAATGGGTTTGTCAGTAGTACCTGCTATTAGTAATGCAGCCAGTTCAAAATGAAGACATGGGGACATTTTGTAGTCACATTTAACCCTTTTTTTGGATGGTAAAGAGCCATTCTTTAACAGTATATGATTATTTTTAAAGCTTATTTAACTTTTAACTTTATTGCACAATTTAATGACCAAATAACAAATGTAAAGGAGCGATTTTACCAGCCAAGCTGGATCAGCAAGTGCACACAAGTGTAATAGAGTGCATCTTTTGCATGGCTTGGTAGCTTTTGAAGAGTTTGAAAAGGCTGTGTTTTTTTTTTAACTCCCTTCCTCTTTAAAATCTTATGAAACAATCTTGAGAAAAGGCCCAGTGCCCCCCCCCCCCCCCCCCCCCACACACACACACACACACACACATAGGTGGCTATCAGAATAGAGAAGATACTTCAAATACTTGATACTTCAAACAATAATACTGATTAAAAAGTGCAAAAATAATATCCCTCTATGCTTGGAGAATATACAGTATATAAGAAGTAGTAAAAAAGTTATTGCTCAGTATGCTTACACCTACTAGAACTGCAAAGTGTGATAGGGTCACAAAGGTTTTAAATAAACAAGCTTAAAAAAATAGTCAAGACACATCAATTTTAAATTCATACAGTGTACACATCTTATTTATGTTTTGAATTCAGTTATAGTTTTACTTTATTAACCACTTCAGCTCCGGAAGGTTTACCCCCCCCTTCATGACCAGGTCAGTTTTTGTGATACGACACTGTGTCTATTTAACTGAAAATTGTGCAGTCGTGAGACAAAATTGATTGTCCATTTTTCCCCCCAAATAGAGCTTTCTTTTAGTGGTAGCTGATCATTGCTGCAATTTTTTTTTTTTGCGCTATAAACAAAAAAAAACAGACAATTTTGACAAAAAAAACAATATTTTTTACTTTCTGCTATAAAACACACCCAATAAAAGTTTTTTTTTTTAAATTGAATTTCTTCATCAGTTTAGGCCAATATGTATTCTGCTACATGTTTTTGGGAAAAAAAAAAAAATCCCAATAAGCGTATATTGATTGTTTTGCGCAAAGGTATAGTGTCTTCCAACTATGGGATATTTTTATGGAATTTTTGTTTATTAATCTTTTTTACTAGTAATGGCATTGATCAGCGACTTATAGAGGGACTGCAACATTGTGGCAGACACTAAGGGACACTTTTTGGGGACCAGTGACACAATACATTGATCAGTGCTAAAAAATATGCACTGTCACTGTACTAATGACACTGGCAGGGAAGGGGTTAACATCAAGGGCCATCATAGGGTTAAATGTTTCCCTAGGGGGTGCTTGCTAACTGTGTGGGGGGTGCTTGCACTGTGGGAAGACAGAGATCCATGTTCATGCTTAGCAGAAACACAGGATCTCTACCTCCTCTTCTCACTAACAGCGACCTGCCTTGTTTACGTAGGCAGACCATCGTTCTGCCAATATCAGGAATGATTGGTGTGTCTCGGCAGACATTGGGTTCACCGGACCCGCTGATTGGCTCCCACTGTGTCCAACCACAGCGGTAGTGGCAGTAGTGGGACACCGGCGGGAGGTGGAGGTGGAAAAGACGTACAGATATGTGATGCTGCCCGTTGGGGCCACTGTTTACTGTTTTTTTTATACACTTACTATCTATATACAGTTTTTGTTTTACAGGTAAATATTTCATACATGACAAAGGGTTTCCAAAGCACTATGAGCTATCTGAGGACACAGCACAGCATATGAACTTGTTTTGCAGCTTATTTTGCCTAATGGAAACTTCTCACTCAGCTATCTCATCAGGAATAAGTCACTGGATCTGATGCCTCATTAGAGTTGTGTGACTAGCCAGCTTCTTAAAGCACAGTGAAAATGATCATGCATTTACTATTAAAAAAAAGACACTAGCCCTAAAAAAAATATTTCTTTTGCATATCATCAGAAGGCCTTTTTCTTTGATCTTAAATAAGGAGGATACAGTTTCTACCTTGAAAACGTATTATCTTCATTAGGAAAGCTGCATCTCTGACCTTTGGAATGGTATCATCCTAAAATTTCAACTAATGGTAACCAATGAAATCAAAGTTAGAAGCATGCACTATAGATTTTGTCATGCTATAAAGTCTTTATTTTAATTAATGCTTATTAACCACTTAGTCCTGGAAGATTCTACCCCCTTCCTGACCAGAGCACTTTTTGCGATTCAGCACTGCGTCACTTTAACTGACAATTGCGCGGTCGTGCGAAGCTGTACCCAAACAAAATTAACGTCCTTTTTTCCCCACAAATAGAGCTTTCTTTTGGTGGTATTTGATCACCTCTGCAGTTTTTATTTTTTGCACTATAAACAAAAGAAAAGAGCGTCAATTTTGAAAAAAAAACACATTATTTTTTACTTTTTGTTATGATAAATGTCCCCCAAAAATATATAAAAAAATATTTTTTTTCCTCAGTTTAGGTCGATATGTATTCTTCTACATATTTTTGGTAAAAAAAAATTACAATAAGCGTATATTGATTGGTTTGCGCAAACGTTATAGCGTCTACAAAATAGGGGATAGTTTTATAGCATTTTTATTATTTTTTTACTAGTATTGGCGGCGATCTGTGATTTTTATTGTTACTGCAACATTATGGCAGACACATCAGACAATTTTGACAAATTTTTGGGACCATTGGCATTAATACAGAGATCAATGCTATAAAATTGCATTGATTACTGTAAAAATGTCACTGGCAGTGAAGGGGTTAACACTAGGGGGGCGCTTGAGGGGTTAACTGTGTTCCACGGGAGGTGATTCTAACTGAAAGGGGAGGGGACTGACTGGAGAAAGTGACGGATCGTGGTTCCTAGCTAATAGGAACACACAATCTGTCACTCCTGTCAGAACAGGGAAGTGTGCGTTTATACACACTCGTCCCTTTTCTGTCTCTCCTGCTGATGATCGCTCATGGCTGGCGGTCACCGTGACCGTCGCCCACGAGCACCGACACCAGCAGTAAGACTGCTGCGCAAATACGGTGAGACAGAAAGTATGGCAACGACCACCATTTTATTCTCTATGGTGTTAGAAAAAAAATGTATAATGTTTGGGGGTTCTAAGTAATTTTCTAGCAAAAATATCTGTTTTTAACTTGTAAACGACAAATTTCAGAAAGAGGCTCGGTCCTTAAGTGGTTAACACATTATTTTATGATTAAATTGTGTTTATGTATTATAGTTCACTCCTTAATTCAGCTTCAGCTTCAGATTTGAAGTCAAGTTCCCTACACTGTTCCAGAAGTGTAATCTGCGATGGTAAATGTCAAGAACAGGTGAAGATTTGAATCATGAACTAAAGACCACTTAACATGGGAAAAATGTAAATATATAGAAATTTAAATAAATTAAAATTAAATAATGTAATTTCTATATATATTTATATAACAAATGCAGTGAATATAAACTTCAGTTATAAATACTTTTGTTTATTTTCCAAGTACATTTTATATAGTAGCATACATTCTCCCTAATATGACAGTAACTGTGCGTGAATAAATCTCCTGCCTTTTATCTGCTTACTATTTAGAGCGACATCTCTTCTTGTAATCCTCAGTTTACATCATTGTCTGAATAAATTGGACAATTATTTTTAAATATTGCAGCCCATGAAAATAAATATAGTTTGGTGAGAAGCACAGCTTTAAGCTTTTAAAATGAAGTCTGATTTACATGTTTTGGATAACTGCCAGCCAGCCGTGGTCATTCATTAAATGTAAGTGTGTTTTACATTTGGCTTACAGTGTGAAAGATACCAGATACTAAAGTTATATATTGTCAGTAACGACAGAGTTCTCTTTGTAATAATATCACGAAAAAAATAGCTGTGACTGCTTTCCTTTCAACCTAATCATTCTTTTTTCCCAAAAATATTTTTAAAATTAACATAATACTTTGTATAATAGAAGTTTTGTTTTCCCCAGTAAACATCACAGAAAACGGAGGTCCCACGGCAGAGCAAAGAAGACATTAAACCATTACATTTATTTTAGGTTCCACTAAATAAATTACTAAACAGAGGGCATTAAGGTTCTTTATTTAAATGTTCCTAGCTCTAAATTAATATCAAATACATTGATCCAAAAGCCCTCTATCCAAGTTCTCTGAGCAGAGGGCATCAATGTTTATATGTCCCCAGGAAAGCTGTACTACTTCCTGTACACACATTTTTACACCAATTTTTTGGGGGGCACTGGTGATGAAAACCAGACGTTATCTTGCTATAGGAATATCATGCCTGGTGTGTTTGGCATGTTTTCTTTTCTAGGGCAAGGTGATCAGCACAAAGTAATATGCTCTTTCTACTTCTAATAGTTAAAAAAAAGAGCGGGGTTAAAAAAAATGAAAAACTGGGGGCACATGCGCGTCAGCTCCTGTAATGGATGCTTAGTCTGGGAGCTCCGTCCAACTCCAGCCGTCTGAAGTCTTCCAGGGCCGTGGGCTCCCACGCTTTTGAGCCGGCTACACACCCCGCCAGGAGAGACCTTAGGAGCCACTTTGGGACAGAAGGGCCGTGGGTCTCAGATCCCAAGATGTCAGTCATTACCTCTCTGCTGGCTCCAGCCCGCCTCACCACACTACAGGCTGCTTCCCCTGCTCCTACAGCAAACACAGGCTCTCATGTGAGTACACTTCCTCTGGGTCCGGTGTGCCCTACTTCCACTGAATCCCTTATCGATCACACACTGAAGGAGCTAGGACTCTCTCTCCTATGGAGGCAAGAACCCCTCAGGCGCTGCACTTACTACAGCCCGGGCATTTGGGCCTAGCACAACGGGAAACAGTAGCAGACTTATTTGCTGACCTGCTTGACTGTGGTCTGTACAACACAGCGAATAAGATCACCAGTGACATTAAAGCAGACCTATAGTTCCTAGGATCCCGCACCTCCACCACATGAAATGCGTGCTTACCAGAGGCAAGCTAACATGCTGTTAACCTCGCCAGGGCCTTGGTCCAAGGGGAATGGAGAAGGTGACTCCCAAATACTTGATGTGTTGGGGCAGGAACACACAGAAAAACAGCCAGGGAGACTCGATCAATCAATGGTCACAAATGAGGACCAGAAGATAACTCTTGCTGCCTGCAAGCAGTGCTTTCTGCACTGAATCCTGAAACTCCTCTTCTCAGCACCTGTTTAGTCCACAAGTCAGGCAATGTCTCCCTGCTCTAATCTGTCAGCCTGCAGCCCATGCGGTTTCGACAGCGCTGCCCATTCACTTCAATGGGCAGGAGCAGAGTATACACCACTCCTTCACCACTCCAAAGATTCTGCTTGCAGGAGTTGTTTTAAAGTGCATCTCCTCAGCATGAAAGCACTCAGGCTTTCACACTGAGCCTGCAGGGGAGCCGTTTTGCAGGCTCTTTACAGGTGCTATTTTTAGCCCAAAAACACCTGAAAAATGCCTCAGTGTGAAAGGGATCTAAGGGTTTCCTTAAACATAAGCTGGCAGTCACACAGAGTGGCTTTTTGTAGCCTAAAAAAAGAAACAGGCTAAACTTGATTGGCAACAAAAGCTACCTCTGTATTGTCAGGCTTAAAGAAAAGGCTGGTTGAAAAGTTAAAATACCTTGTCCAACTGGTTTTCTTGTTTGAGCTTCAGGTGACATGGAGTGGAGATGTGAACCATCTCCATTGAGAATAATAGATTTTTTCCCCTCTAGCGATTTGTAGCTTCAGGCTTCAAGCTACAAAACGCTCAGGTGTGAATAGGGCCTTAAAGAATTAAAATACCTTGTCCAACTGATTTTCTTTTCCCTCCCCCCTCACTTTGAAGACTGAGTTAGTGTCTAGAATTGTCCCTATCCTTGTATATTGCATTGGTCCCTACCCTCAAGGAGCCTATGATCCAAGGTCCCCATTCATATACTAGGGTCAATTTTGGACAGAAGCCAATTAACCTACCTGCATGTCTTTGGAGTGTGAGAGGAAACTGGAGGAAGAGGGAGAGCATGCAGGCTCCAGGCGGGTGGTGTCGCGGTTGGGATTTGAACCAGCGATGCTTCTTACTGCTAAGCAAGAGTGCTAACCACTACACCACTGTGCCCCCCAGTAATCTCCCTATGTATTTATGAAGCAGCCTACCAAGAAGCAAGCCTGTCTAGTTTCATGGTTAGTTATAGTGCACTTTCTCCTTTTACCAATGCTGTGGACAGCTTTGTGTGCAGTAGCATATAGGAATATAGGCAGGGTTTTAACAGGAAACCTTAAGGATGGGTTCACACCTATGCGAATTGGATGCAGCTTATACCGTATCCAATTGGCAGAACATTTTAAAATCTATTATTTTCAATCAGTCTAGTTTACATATGTGCATTGCATTCACACTCCACATTGCTCAAAAAAGCGTGTTTTTTCTAGGCAGTGCGGTGCGAATTGCAGGCTTCTATGGGAATTTGCAGATGCGTTTCGTTGTGAACAGGCATTCCCCCCCCCCCCCCCCCTCACTACAGCTCCCCCTCTCCCTGCTCAGCCGATCCACAGCTACAATGAAGTGGAAATACTAAACAGCTGCTTTTTCTCTTCGCACGGAGAACGGAGCTGGAATTTGCACCGGACTGGTGGGAATCCAGCCTTACTGTCTAAAACCATATACTAGTAGAATTTCATTCTAAATTTGAAAGAATTTTTCATTTTCAGAATGTTCATGTTTGTTTTTGACCTCAGTTATGGGTAAATTCGAAGGAGCAGGGTGGAAAAAGTTTTTCAAATGAACATATTTCTAGTTGTGGTTTTGGTTTTGGAAAGTCCATTAATTCCAAAATCGATTGTTAAAACTAAACAACATTTTATAAGAACATTCATTCAAAAATCTACCAGTGTGTGTCCAGTTTAGGATTACTATCTAGACAAAAAACGCTACTGGGCACTCACCTTCTCAAGATTAAAAAGTTATCAATAATAGTACCTTTTAGCAGTTTTAAAGAAACGTTTCCTTGCCAAACAGAGTAAAGCCTTTCTCCAAATCAAATAGCTGAATGCTATACTTACAGTAATTAGCAATTTGTCAGGAACCATGAATCAGACTGAGACAGAAGTGCAGTAAAAATCACACTATTTAATAAAATGGTGAAATGGTATAAGCAGAGCAAACTTGGTCAAAACATAGCCAGAGTTCAGTAACCAGGGCGGGTAGTCAGAACAAGCCAGAGAAACAGGAGTCCAGAGATCATCAAAGTCGTGTGCAGCAAGATCAGGAACCAGAAGGGAAGTCAGCCAAGCAAAAATCTTTCACAGGAAAGCACAGCAGAGGGAGTATTGATATGTTGACCAGGGTGAAGGCACAGAAGGTCTGATCCATGCAGGTTAAATAGCTAGCAGAACTAGCTGATGAGCAGGAAATGAAGACCAGGCGAGCCACTGAGGAATTAAGAGTGCTGGCAATTAACCGACAGCTGAGCACAGAGCTCTGAGAAGGAAGGGCTGAGCCCAGCCCTGACAGTGCCCCCTCATCAACGACCCCTCCCCCACAGAGGACCACCAGGTTTAAGGGGAAAACATCTATGGAAAGCATGAAGGAGGACAGGAGCATGTACGTACCATACCCTTTCCAATGAACCAGGTACTGTATGGGACCATGGAACCTACGGGAATCAATGATAGATTGTATCTCATACGCTTCATGGTTCTCAACCTGAACATGTACCGAGGTGAAGTGGTTGCATACCAAAGGTTTTAATAAGGAGACATGAAATACATTTGAAATATGCATATTAGAAGGAAGATCTAAAGCGTAAGCCAATGGGTTGATCCTACGGAGAATACAGAAAGGGCCCAATAAACCGTTGTGCCAGTTTTAATGAGGGAACAAGGAGTCAGAATTTGAGAGATGACAGCCAGACCCCGTTCCCAACTAGGTAGGAAGGCACACATCTGCGGTCAGTATGGAGTCTGTACCTATCATTGGCACGTTGCAAGGACTATCGGACCTTTGCTCAAGAGGAACGAAGGTCACGGAGATGCTCCTCTAATGCAGGAATGCTCTGAGGAACAAATGAGTCAGGCAACATGGATGGTTGGAAACCATAATTCGCCATGAATGGAGACAATTTGGAAGCGGTATTGGCGGCACTATTGTGAGAAAACTCAGCCCAAGGTAAGAGGGCTGACCAGTTGTTATGGTGGTCATAAATGTGGGTACGCAAAAACTCCAAAGACTGGTTGGCTCGTTATACAGCCCCATTAGACTGCGAGTGATATGCAGAGGAGAAAGAAAGCTGAATTCCCAACTGTGCACAAAAGACTCTCCAAAACCTGGACACAAACTGGCTACCCCTGTCCGAGATGATAACTTTGGGTAGCCCACGGGCGGCGCAGTGGTGAAGTGGTTAGCACTCTCACCTAGCAGTAAGAAGGGTCACTGGTTCAAATCCCAACCACACCACAACACTACCTGCCTGGAGTTTGCATGTTCTCCCTGTGCCCGCATGGGTTTCCTCTGGGTGCCCCAGTTTCCTCCCACACTCCAAAGACATGCAGGTAGGTTAATTGGATTCTGTCCAAAATTATCCCTAGTATATGAATGGGCTCCTTGAGGGTAGGGACCAATGTGAGTGTGCAAAGTACAGGGATATGGACAATTGTAGACACTCACTCAGGTTGAACTGGATAGACTGGTGTCTTTATTCAATCTTACTAACCATGTAACTATCTCCTGAAAACCAGTTCCTTGGCTGTGGGCAACATCTTAAGAGGAATACAATGAGACATTTTCGAGAACCAGTCTGCGTTAACCTAAGAGTTGGGTAACGCCACAATTAAATACATAGACAGATGGGTCCAAGCCCTCTATCCATTGGGTATGGGTTGTAGGAGGCCCACTGAAAGGTGTCGTGGTATCTTACTCTGAGTACACATGGAAAAAGCAGCTATGAAGCCGGCTACATCAGCACGTAGACTAGGCCACCAGAATTGTTGGGAAATAGCCCAAATGAGTTGATTCTTCCCTGGGTGGCCAGCAGCCTTAGGAGAATGGTAAGTCTGGAGCACAGCAGTGTGGATAAAGGGACAAAGCAGCAGTCACAAGGTTTCTCAGGAGGAGAATGGATCTGAGCAGCAAGAATTTTGTCACCCAAAGGTGAAGTGAGACTGGTATGAACCGTAGCCAGAATACAATTGGGAGGAATTAATGAATGAATGAGTGACTTGTATAGCGCTACCTATGCGAACTGAAACGCCTCAGGGGGCTTTCTTGCCACTGGTGTCCATCTGCAGCTTTTACGCGGTCCTTTAACCTGTAGGGTCCCAACACACTTACAACACTGACATACACATACACATATTATGGCCAATTTTCTTTTGGACAGGGTCTAATTAACCTACCAGCATGTCTTTGGAGGAATCAAAGGAACAGGAACCAACTCCATCTTGGAAGCAGAGGAAAACTGCCACGACAATGCATCAGCCCTTATGTTCTTAGTACCGGGTAAGAATGAAACAATGTAATTGAAGCTTGGCAAGAAAAGAGCCCATTGTGCCCTTATGGGAGAGAGGCGTTTAGCCTTAGACAAGAATGTGAGATTCTTATGGTCAGTCAGAATAAGAACTAGCACAGTGGTACCTTCGAGGAGATGCCTCCATTCTTTAAGGGCTGAAATGATTGCTAACAACTCTCTGTTCCCAGTCTAATAATTGCATTCCACAGGAGACAATTTCTTGGAAAAGTAGCCACAAGGATTCATTGTGCTCTTAGAGGTAGGTCGTTGAGACAGCAGGACACCTACTACAGTCTCAGATGCATCATCCTCAAGTATGAGAGGTACCGTAAGATCAGGATGTATCAACACAGGAGCAGAAACAGAGACAGCCTTGAGACTCTCAAAGGCATTAATGGAACCTGGAGGCCAATTCTGTGGGTTACCTTCCTTTCTGGTCATATCAGTCAGGGATTTCACTAGAGATGAGAAGTTACGAATAGACTTCCAACAATAATTGGCAAAGCCAAGAAAACGTTGCAATGGACTTTACATTGGGGACACTGTAGAGCTGCCAAAAGTTTCTCTGGGTACATCGAAAAAACAGCAGTGGAACTGACATAACCCAGGAATTTAACCTGTTCACAATGAAACTAACACTTCTCCAATTTACAATATAGATTATTATCTCTCAGCCTCTGAAGCACATGACAGACATCTGTGTGGTGGCTCTATAGGGAATTGGAAAATATGAGGATATCATCGAGATAAACCACCACATTGCAACAAATCTTAGAAGACATCGTTGATAAATTCCTGGAAAACTGCCAGAATATTGCAAAGACCAAATGGCATTACAAGGTATCTATTGGTCACCCTCCTTGATCCTCACGAGATTTTATGCCCCTCTCAAATCAAGCTTTGTGAAAACCGCTGCTCCCTTGAGGCGGTCAAATAACTCCATAATCAATGGAAGCATTCTTAATCATGAAGCAATTGAGACCCCTATAATAAATACAAGGTCTCAGTTCAAAACTCTTCTTTTTCACAAAGAAGAAACCAGCACCAGCAAGAGACGAAAATTTAAGGAGGAATCCTTGAGAAAGTGTGTCAGCAACATACTTTTCCATGGTTTTGTCCTCTGAGAGGACCAGGGTCTTATCCTTTTGGGTAACTGGGGATGAAACAATGCCACCTAAGGTCTGTCCCCTACAGGACCTCAGGTACAAGGGTTCCCCCTGGATGGGTAGGACAAGACTTCAAGAAGTGACCTGCCTGGCCACAATAAAGCACAATCTCTCCCTCCTTCTCCCTCCAATTGCATGAGCTCTACCTCACTGGCAGACTCTGTACCAGGATGTATGGGAGGTGAGGGAGGCATGGGTGGGAATGCAAAGCTCACAGCAAAACGTACAGGAGGCTTCCGCAAGCGATCCTCAAAAGAAAGTCTCTTTCTCCGAGTCTGGAGTCAATGAGAATGGCAAACATTATCAACCTCTCCAGCTCAGTGTGTATGTCTCGGGCTGCAATCTCATCTTTGATGGTATCTGAGAAACCATGAGAAAAAGTAGCCACGAGGGCCTCATTGTTCCAAGCAACCTCTGCTGCCAGACTACGGAATTCAATGGCGTAAGCGGCAACAGTTCTCGTACTCTGTTTGATAGACATGAGGCTCTTGGTAGCAGAAGTGGAGCATGCAGGAATGTCAAATACCCTTTCAAAGGAAGCCACAAACTCAGGGTAACTCAGGGTGACAGGGTTTGTGTCCCCTATAGAGGGTTTGCCCAGGCCAAGGCTTTCTCAGAAAGCAAAGAAATCACACCAGACATACCTAGAGGTAATATTTGAGGCGGGTGCCTGCACAGAGACTGAAGCATTAGCAGTGAGGGCCTGCAACACAGGTTGCACTGGAACATCCACAGTGGGAGGCTCCAGGTGAGCAGTGCAACTCAGGAACATCCGTAACGCTATGGCAAACTGATCCATGCAGTGATCCTGCTCATCCATTCTACATTGCAGGGGTTACCTGATGTGCAGGAGTGGGCGCTGGTGGATATTGGCGTTCAGCTGGAGTTACATGGAAGGCTTGTCTTGGGGGTGATTGATGCACGGAGCAGTGGGTGTGTTTGCTCTGCCCTGAATTCCGGATTCCGATGGCGGGAGTGACTGCTGGGCCTGGTGCGGCCATTGTGGGGAGCAACTTACCAGACTGGGGCCCATCCAGCAGGAACCGCAGTACTATAATATTAACCTGCTTTCAGGACTTTGTACACTGCAGCTGCGGGCGATTCGGAAGGCCGGAGAGGGCCAAAGATCACCAGCCAGAGGCGGAGAGGTGTTGCAGCCTGGCAACCCCTCCGTGAAGATAAAGGACATATGTGGTGAAGAGGATGCTGCCACGACCTGTGGCCTGGCCAGGGGCAGGAACCGAATGACATCCCTGAAGAGCCGCCCAGCTCTAAGTCCCTTGCTGTGCCTCTCTGGAAGGAGCCCATGCTAGAGGGAGGTGTGCCTCCAGGTGAGCTGGATGAGATAATCAAGGGCTGGGTCATAGATTGGGGTTCCCCCAGAATACTGGAAAAGTTTGGGTCTTTGGAGGGACTATTTGAGTGGTCATCCCCTGAGAAAAGTTCAGAAGAGGAGGAGTGGGAGACAGGAGGTTCCCATCCCACAGAGACCCAGTCAGAGGCAGGAGAAGATACTCAGCCCACAGTAAGGACCCCTGTCCCTTGCAACAAACTTTTTGTAAGCCAACCCTCCACTACCCAGACTAGAGCGCCCACCTACAGGCAGTAGGTGGTGAGATCCCAGGATACATGTGTCTTGCCAGGGAAGAGGAAGCCTAAAATATTGCCAAGGTTCTCTTAGTTCCACAGGGAGATACAGAGAAGGGTTGCTCTGGAGTGGGGTCTGGACTAGCCATATGTCCCCTCCCAGATAATAGACATCGTGGATAACTCCTAGGGAAGGTGGGAGGATGACCTTTCCTGGGATTTTCTGCACGTCTCTACATATATGTTTTGTTGTTGTTCTGTTTTTAGGTTAGTAGTTCCCTTCTGACAGAACAAAACAAGCAGGAAATATATATGGTGGTGTTGATTTGATTTTCTATGCTGGAAGGATCATAACCCCCTTTCAGTCGTAATGTACATTATACAGGTAGCATGCAAGTATAAAATTTTATGAGTTATATCTTCTTTTAGGATCTTCAGGGATGGGACAGCTGTCCATCTCCATTGTTCCAGTGGACAAGAATTTTGTGAGCAGAGTATTTTTCCTGCGGGAGAAATGCTCTGGCTTAAAAGTGTTTCATGTGTCTAGCAGCAGTGACCTGTAGCTAGGTTGTATATTGGTGATGTACAGTGTATATACTTGAGAATAATGTACATATTTATTTTTGTACATAACCTATTTGTACCCTAGCCCTGTCCAAGTTGTTTCTTTTTCCCAGCCAATTTATTACATGGGATGCCCCTGCTCCTCTGCCCAGGAGTCATTTATTTTATTTATTTATTTTTTTCCCTGATGGGGGTGAGTGTAGCACCCTCTACCTTAGGTAGGTGCTAGAGTAGTGTTTCTGTTTTTACTGCCAGTGCAGGTAAATTTAGGCAGACCTATATGTGAGATAGGCCTGTTTGTTTTTAATCTGGGGGCAGGGGAGTGGTTAAGTGTAGCAGCGGGTGACTGACATGTGCCTCAGCCCTTGGGAGCCTCCTCTGTTTCCAGTGAGAAGGTCCTGGAAAGAGGAAGGGCAGAGTGCTAGAGTGACATGGGGTGCATTTGGGAGCCCTGACCAATCCCCAACTAAGATTGGCAGGGGGCAGGCCTTCTATATATACCCATGGTCAGCCTGTTGTGGGAGGAGTTGTCGGATGGCAAAACTGAGATGATGGTGTGTTCAGCTATGGGGGCCCTTGAGGGACCCCCATTCTGGGTGGGGGTGTGACCTCAGGCCTGGAGCTTGGGAGCTGGCACCGCTACAAGCGCTTATTTGGACTAAAAGATATGGTCTGGGATTCTGACTGTATGATATATTAATGCTGGCCTAATTCTTGGTGCATATCTATCTATCTATCTATCTATCTATCTGTCTATCTATCTATCTATCTATCTATCTATCTATCTATCTATCTATCTATCTATCTATCTATCTATCTGTTTTTGTTGCTTAGTATTTAAGTATTAATAAAGTATTTAATAAATAAGTGTTAAGAACATCTCTTGTTAACAACAAATAAATACAATTAAAGCTTTTATTCACTTTTTGTTCAAACACAAAGAAGCAAATGTTATGTAAAGAAGTCAAGGTCATAAAGAGTAAGTAATACATATGTGTACAGACGTAGCAAATGCTGTTGCACTCGCTGAAGCATGTTAATGTAATGTGCTTAAGGGTTGCAGCATGTAATCGTAATTCAGGTAAAAAAAATCAGACATCAGAAATGTGCCTTTAACTTAGTGTCAAAATGTTATTGTCTTAGTCCTCCATGTAGGTCAGTAAATTTATAAGCAAGAGAGAACCACTATGTGTGTCACCTTATCACAATTATTTTAGTCATATAATATATATAAAAATATAATATATTGTTGCTAAATATATATATATATATATATATATATATATATATATATATATATATATATATATATATATATATATATATATATATATATATGTGTGTGTGTGTGTGTGTGTGTGTGTGTGTGTGTATAAAATGTTAAACAAATGTAAAATCATATTAGTAAGAAACATTGGAAAGCACCGAAGGACCTTGTACATCATAAATTTAAATATTCTGATTCCTGTTCTCAAATGCTAGAGGCTTTGTCTTTCATAACTAATGAGGTGGCACAAAGTACAGGGATAATATTAAATCACTCAATATCCCACAAAGTGCATGGTGATGTGATAGGATGGTACTTTTTTGCTATCATTAAATCACATTTTGGATTTGAAATAATTGTGTCATATCAAATTAAAGATCAAGATGTAGAAATCCATGCACTTACCTTCAAGGCTGCAAAAATAAGGATAAAAAAGACCCTGTAAACTAGTATTTGTGTAGTGGGAAAGAAGAAACATGTTTAGAGCCAGATTTAATCCCAGATAGAACTACAGGCAGAAAGTTAAATCAGTGGATGCATAGAAAGTATGTCAAAAAGGAGGTTGTATTCTGAATAAATAGACCTGATGTCCGTGCCAGTAATAGCAGTTTATGCAAAAACGAAGGTAAAAGATTTGGTCACCCTTTAGCAAATACTATTAATATTTTTGAAACAGAGATGGTCTTTTCTTTAAGTGAAGATCCACAGAACGGCATGCTCTTTCTTGTTTAGTCTTACAATATGTTGAGCATATTATTCATTCATATATCCTTAGCTGATACATACCTAAATCCTACTTGCACATATAATACAAAATGAACAGAATTGTTTCGTGCCCATGTTGGAAAATCACAAAGAACCTACAAAGGGCAAATTCATTGATTGATCTCAAAAGGGTAAAATAGTCCCTACAGACCACAAGCATCTTAAAATTGCTTGTACACAGGCACAAAGCAGATTTTTCTGCCATGCGTGCCTGCTGTAGCTAACAAGCAATAGAAAAACACACTAACTTTCACTAACAACAGCCTAAAATGTGAACCCTACCTAGTTTGGTAAAGCATTGTGTATAATAAAAAAAAACAAGTTTTAAATAAAATACTTGTTTTCACCTTTTATTCATCCTGAATTACATCCCACTGAATCTTTCAAGCAACTTTCTGTCTGCATGCATGCATTCTAGCAATGGCAGCTTGGCATTTCTCAGGGCAGAATTTTGATAGGGAAAACAATGGGCTATGCTAGTGGGCTTGTGTAATTTACAGTAAGTTAAAAAGTCCATTTCAAGTATCCATCAGAAGCCTGTGTGACAGAGTGACATGACATTAGCACAATTGGGAGGCTGGATTTATTTTATATATATATATATATATATATATATATATATATATATATATATATATTAAGCTGTAACGCTGTCATCAATACTCTGTGTTAGTACTAAACAAGGAGCCTGTGAGTAGATTTTGAATACTGGTAATAACAATCAGGACAGAGCTACAAAACAGGGACTGCCCCTTGACTTGCCTCGGGCACACGGGCACAACCAAGGTGATGAAGTCTGAAAAAAATGAAAAAATAACACTTACAGATGGGTGCTCCTCTGGGAAGGGTGCCTGCAGGCACATGCCTACAGTGCCTTTTGGCAAATCCAACCTTTGGGGTGGAGATGAGATCTATAGGGGTTGTGCTGTGTGACAGAACTGTGTAAATCTAAGGACTGGATGGATGGAAATAAAAATCCTTTAGGTAGTTGAAGTAGTTCCCTTATATATATTTCATATGCATATTTAGTTTGCCTGGAGTTCGGCTTCAATGCAGCTACATAGTGATACAGGGATTAATTTGCCTGAATTCACATTTGCAGTGAATTGGCTCACTTTTCAGTTTTTGCCGAGCATCGCCAATTCTTGGGTAAACCAATCCAGCAGGGTTCAATTGTTTATAGGTAGGGGACCTTCACTTGTCCAGAGTGTGGGTAGAAAGTGGCCTATCCTATAAACGAATATGGGAATGGACGTGGACTGGTTAAAGAATCCATGTATCAGTTCAGTTAGAGTGGAGCTTAAAAAAGATAGAAGACAGCTTGATGTATACTTATACTATAAGATTGACCTTTCATGGGAAACACTAATACATACAAACCAGCAGGGATGCACTGAACCCATGTAGCAAACCCATTAGCTAAAAATAGATCTGCTGTTTGTTGAGATGCTGTATCTATCTCCCTATAAATTAAGGTAATTGTACAAATCTTCTATGATTATTGTATCATATCTATGCACTTGTCCTACTTTGCCCTATAAGGTCTCACACCTAGCAGTTTTTTGTGACTTTCTTTTATTCCTTACGTTATGGGTTTTTATAGTTGTCTAATAAAAGCTAGAGCAGAGCTGGCATGAAAATGCAAGGCCTGTGTTATTAACAGCATGCATGCTGTGGGGGGGGGGGGGCTGTGCTGTGTTGTCCCCCTCAAATAAAAAACACTACTTGGGAGGGAGTTGTCAGTAGACCAGAGAGATATGTGTATTCTAGGATTCCAAGGTGGTCTACATTGGTAGACCCAATGTCTCTTAAATCTCTTGTCACGTAAGCAGTCAAGCCTGACAGTTTTATGGGACCTGAAATGTGTATAGGGGGAGGGGAGAGAGGAAAAGATCACTGTGCTTATGCCCGTCACAGGACAACATGGCTGAGATGAGCTGAGACATGAACAAAATGGATGTCGCATACAGCTTTCCATGTGCCCAATACGCACAATCATTACAATACTCCTCCACTGTATCTATGGAAGGGCAGCATAGTCACCCTTGGACCGTATCATTGTCAACCTATGTAGAGGATAGTGTTAGATGGCCTAATAGATTTAATATAAGTTAAAAACAAATTGGAGCTTAACTCTAGCTAACATTTTAAAAGCAGCTACAGCAGTCATTTTCTTCACTATTACCACAGAGGTTTTAGATATATTTACAGAAATCTGAACATTTTAAGCTTTGCTATCTGTCAGTTGTAAATGGTTTGTCTCAATCCTGCTACTTTTGCTGGACAAATTTGTCTGTTAAAGAAAACTGAATAATTACAGACCTTCTACGAGGATCAACCGGTAATAAAGCAATGTTACGAAGGACTCAGAAAAACAAAGATTGCTGCGTTAATGCGACTGACAGAATGCATGGAAGACAATATGGTTGATTTACTAAAGGCAAATCCACTTTGCACTAGAAGTGCACTTGGAAGTGCAGTCGCTGTAGATCTAAGGAGGACATGCAAGGAAAATAAAAAAACAAATTTTTGCTTGTACATGATTGGATGATATCAGCAGAGCTTCCCCTGATTTCAGATCTTCCCCTCAGATCTACAGCGACTGCACTTTCGAGTGCACTTTCAAGTACACTTGAAGTGCACTTGTAGTGCAGAGTGGTTTTTCCTTTAGTAAATCAACCCCATTGTCTATAATATACGTATGTGATATAAATATATATCATTTGTTGTTTTGCCCAAAGCTTTACTTTAACACAAGGATATGACTGTCTGATTTAGCCTCACTTTTTTTAACCACTACAATACAGGGCACTTTCACCCCCTTCCTTCCCAGCCCAATTTTCAGCTTTCATCGCTCTCGCACTTTCAATGACAATTGTGCGGTCATGCTACACTGTACTCAAATTACATTTTTATCATTTTGTTCAAACAATAGAGCTTTATTTTGGTGGTATTTATTTATGACTCAGTTTTTTATTTTTTGCGATATAAGCGCAAAAAAAAGCGGAAATTTGGAAAAAAAACAATATTTTCTTCTTTCTATTTTAAAAGAAATCCAATTAAATCAAATGTTGGCGTAAATTTAAGCCAAAATTTATTCTGCTACATGTTTTTGGTAAAAAAATTCCGTTAAGTGTATAATAATTGATTTGTGTGATCACGGACATATGTACGCAAATGATCATGTACATATGTGTGCAGTTGATCACGTACATATGTGTGCAGATAATCATTGGGACATGTGATTTTAGTGGGACATATGTGGGGGACATGTGTTTTTATTATTTGGGGACATGTGTTTTTATTATTTGGGGACATGTGTGTTTTGGGGACATGTGTGGGGACATGTGTTTTGGGGACATGTGTGGGGACATGTGTGTATTACACTAGACTAGTGATCAGTGAGTAAAAAGCTGTAAAAACAGCTCATACTCACTGATCACCAGCCGGCTGCAGCGATCTGCTCTCCTCTCTTCAGCGACGACTTCCGTGTGAGGAGAGGAGAGCTGATTGCCTAGCAACCGGCTGTTTGTTTACATCACATGACGGCTGTGATTAGACACGGCCGTCATGTGATCAGGAGGGCCAATCACAGAGCCCTCCTGCCGATCTGAGATGCGGCGTGTCCGGGTGACACGAGCGCATCGGCATCGCGCCGCTGCGCGGGCACGCGCGCGCAATCCCCCTCCTTCTGATGGACGTTCCTGAATGTCCAGTCAGAAGGAGGTGGCTCCCACCCGGCCGTATATGTACATTGGCTGGGTGGGAAGTGGTTAAAATACAGGCATACCCCACTTTTAAGTACACAATGGGGTTTATTTAACCCCAGATTGTTCAATTAAGCTTTGGTAATAAAACCTGGAAGCTCATTGGTTTCTATGCAGAAATGAGCCTGATTTTGCAATCAACCCCACCCTTAAATTATTAAAGCCCAATCCAGTAAATTTGAAAATTTTCCCTTGCAGATCAGGACTTAAAGCGGAGGTTCACACAAAAAAAGAACCTCCACTTTTCAGAAACCCTCCCCCCTCCAGTGTCACATTTGGCACCTGTCACAGGGGAGGGGGTGCAGATACCTGTGTAATACAGGTATTTGCACTTAAAGCGGGATTCCACCCTAAAGTGGAACCTCCGCTGATCGGTACCCCCCCCTCCGGTGTCACAATTGACACCTTTCAGGGGGGAGGGGGGTGGAGATACCTGTCAAAGACAGGTATTTTCACCCACTTCCGGGCATAGACTCCCACGGGAGTCTACGCCATTTCCTGCCCTGCCGCGCTCTCTGCAGTGAGTCCCAGTGACAGCGCGGAGATTTCCTATTGCGCGGCGCAGCTCGCGCATGCGCAGTAGGGAACCGGGAAGTGAAGCCGATTCGCTTTACTTCCTGATTCCCTCACCTCGAATGGCGGAGGCAGCAGCCGAGGCCCGAGCGGTCGATCGGCCTCGGCTGCCGGCATCGCTGGAACCCGGGACAGGTGAGTGTCCATTTATTAAAAGTCAGCAGCTGTAGTATTTATAGCTGCTGGCTTTTAATATTTTTTTTTTGGGCGGAATCCCTCTTTAATTCCGGGCATAGACTCCCATGGGAGTCTATGCCACTTCCCATCCCACCGCACACACACAGGTCCCAGAGACAGCAGGGACCATTCGGATTGCGCAGCGCGACTCGTGCGTGCGCAGTAGGGAACCGGGAAGTGAAGCCGCAAGGCTTAATTTCCTGATTCCCTTACTGAAGATGGTGGTGGAAGCATCTGAGGACCGATGGATGGTTCGGGCTCGGGTGACAGGTAAGTATCCTTATTTTAAAAGTCAGCCGCTGCAGTATTTGTAGCTGCTGACTTTTACTTTTTTTTTTTGCGGGACTTCCGCTTTAAGAGTGCTGGAGCATGGAGAAAAAGATGCTGCAAAGACATGTTTAGGTAAGTAGATATTCTTTTTCATGTCTTCTAGACTTAAATGAATAATTAACCCTTGAAGTGTGGGTGCAGTCTGTAGTGGATGGGAAACTTGTTGATGACATGAAGCTGTGTGTCGTATCAAGCTGTGAAGCAAGGGGAGGATGTTATAGAACAAAAAGTGGTCCCCAAACTTACCAGCGATGGTGTTAGAATGAGTGGATATAGAAAGCTAGAGAGAAAAAAAAGCAGAGATTCTTTTGGTCTGGTTTGCATGTGGATGTAAAGAATATCATTAGTTCTGCCCAGAGTCTCAGTATTCTTTACCGATGCCCCACTATTACCATATAACCAGATCAGGGCACACCATTCAGAGTCACCAAAGAACTCTAAACTGTAAACTTATCAACAACTACACAGCTGTGTAACATCTTTGAACTGATGGTCTGGTAGAAGATTTAATAAGACTTTTAAGAGCAAGTTAAAAACGATGGTAGACAAAGGTGGGAACAACGATGGGATTTTTGTCCTACCTCACGCATGTAGCTTGGAAAGTCCTGCAGTCATCCACAAGTTACTAACTTTTTTAGTTAATTTCCAGTAGGCAGCCAGGAGGATTGCTAGATATCTGGAAGGAAACATCGCAAGGAGAAACTACACCTTTAGAAGTGTCATCAAACATATATTGTTGATACCAGATAGGATTGCAGCTGTCATACCCCTTTTGTGGGACCATATTAAACTAGCAAATTCTTGGAAAAAAGTGTCAGGGACCCTTGGCAATCATGGAAAGGGTAGGGTACGCCAAATATAATCTCCATCATCATCCAGGGAGAAGAAAACCAAGGCAAAATTATAATGTTGTTTGTATAAAGCCATGAAAGGACAATGACACCCTGATATCAATGCCAACACCTCAAAAAGTTAAAGCCCCCTCAACACCTGTAATGCCAATAGCTGAAACCTAATCAGCAGTCCAAATAATTGAGGCAAAGGATCCAGTGAGAAAGAAGAAGGATTTCATCTCCAAAGTGCCTCATTTGACCATAGTTATTCAGCATGACATAATTATTGAGCGAGGTAAATGTAAGTGAATACAGGAAGCTAGGTGAGAAGCAGTCATGGAAAAGTTAAGAAAAATGCTAGAGCTGGGGGTGATAGAGGAATCCCATAGTGATTGATCAAGTCTAAGCCCTTGTACACACGGTCGGACATTCCGACGGAAAATGTCCGATCAGACAGTGTTGTCGGATAATCCGACTGTGTGTGGGCTCCATCGGACTGTTTCCGTCGGAGTATCCGACCGACAACGTTTTAGAGCTGGGCTATAAAACTTTCCGACAACATGATCCGATCGGACTTTGTCCGATTGTGTTTAGAGAATTCCGATCGGACAAAGTGCCACGCATGCTCAGATCAAATTCCTAGACCAAAGCTATTGGCTACTAGCCTGAACGTAGTCCCGTCGTAACGAAATAACGTCATCACGTTAGGTACAATCGGATTTTCCGACAACTTTGTTCGACCTTGTGTATGCAACACAAGTTTCGGACAAAATCCGTCGGACATAATCCAACGGATTTTGTTGTCGGAATGTCTGCCTGTGTGTACAAGGGCTAAGAGTGTTGGTTCCAAGGCCAGATGGAAGCAAAACTGTTATAAACGATTTCAGAAGGCTGAATAGCGTGTCCAAATTTGATTCCTATGTGATACCACAGGTTGAAAAACTTGTTGATAGGTTGAGAATCTGCCTGATATATAACTTATATATAACTTTAGAATTGACAAAAGGCTACTGGCAAATACCCTTACTGAAGGTGTCAATGAAAGACAGCACTATGCACCCCTAAGGGGTCATTACAGGATAATTGGCTGCCTTTTGGCTTACATGAGCTATAGCCTTATTCCTCAAAATGATGGATAAGACTTTGAGACCACATTGTCAATAAGCAGTAGCTTATCTGGATGATATAGTAGTTCACAGCCCAGATTGAGTGACTCATATATCTTGCGTACAAGCAGCTGTGGACTCAAGTTAAGCAGGGCTCAAAACAAACACAAAATGTGTTCCATAGATTTGGAGAAAGCCAAATACATGGGCTACATCATTGGTCAGGGCCTGATTAATCTCAAATCAAAAATGTAATTCCAAAAAATAAACAATCCTATAAAAAAAAGATCAGCGCATGCCTGGGGATTACAGGCTATTGCAGATGCTTCATTTCTAATTTTGCTTCCCCATTGACAGACCTCTCAAAGGTAAAAGGTCAGTTATAATAAAATAGACCCCAGAGGCATTTCAGAGTCTGAAACATACTTTTTGTACACAACTCATGTGCCCAGACTTCACAAAAGAATTTGTAACCCAGATGGATGCCTCTGATGTGGGTGCATTTTTTCCCCAAATCTGAGACAGGAAGGAGCACCCATAAATAGGTATACTCTATGGGGCTTGGCAACAAAGATAATATTCAGAAGTATTATTTATTTGAGTCACTGTTTCAGCAGAGTGCAGCCTGCTTTTCTCAAGACATAGGAGCCTAAACAGACATTTGGACAACTATGCAATTTTGGAAAAAGAATGCCTGGTTATGAAATAGGCCTTGAAAGTCCTCAAGTATAACCTGTTGGGTAAACAGGTTAAACTGGTCACTGATTATGAACCTGCTTGCCCTGTACACATGGTCGGATATTCCGATGTCAAAATTTGTCTGATTTTTTCCAAAGGATTTTGGCCCAAACTTGTCTTGCATACACAGTCGCACAAAGTGGTTGGAAAATCCGATCGGTCAGAACGAGGTGACATACAACACATACTATAACGAGGCCAGTAGCCAATAGCTTTCATCTCGTAATTTATTCTGAGCATGCGTGGTACTTTGTGCGTCGGAATTCTCTATACACGTTCGGAATTTAAATGATCGGATTTTGTTGTTGGAAAATTTTAAAGCCAGCTCTCAAACTTTGTGTGTCAGAAATTCCAACGGAAAAAGTCAGATGAAGCCCACACACGTGCAAATTTTCCGACAACACGATCCGATCGCACATTTTCCGTCGGAATGTCCAACCGTGTATACATGGCATAAGAGTGGATGTATGAAAAAAAGGAAAAAAAACAGCCAGATGACAAGGTGGACTGCGAGAATTTAAATTCACAATTGCACACATAGTTGAGGAAATTTGAAACAATGTGTATGTTCTTTCAAATGTTCATTGTCTTTCAGTTACAGTTGCTCAACTACAGTGATTTGAGCAGGGGGAGGGGAGATTTTGGACATTGAGAAGGGAGAAATCATTGAGTGGAGGTAAATTAGGTTTCCGTCTTTCTGTCTTATGTGAGAAGCTAGCAATCTTGAGGTTTTACTTTGTGCAGGTTCTGATCCTGTCTGGGTTTTTGCTCCCATGCACCTCCAATAATTTTACAGGTAAAATAAAAGGAAGGACTAGAGCAGAGACTGTGCTCTGACCTGGGGCACAGGAAACTGACCTATGGAAGCTGCAAAACATTATTTTTGGGAGTAAAGGTTGGTAGACTCGTCACCTCCACCCATGCTCGCCTCCAGGACTTTTCTAAAGCCTCTCCAATCCTATAGGATGCCTTACCCCAATCTGTCTGCTTATCTCCTACTCTATTAGCTTTTAGACTGAAAACCCTTCTCTTCAGAGAAGCCTACCCTACCCCCACCTAACAACTGTATTTTCATTTTCTCCATCAGCTCACTCCCCACAGTTATTACCTTTTGTTCCAATTGACCCTCCCTTCTTGATTGTAAGCTCTAACGTGTAGAGCCCTCTGATCCCTTCTGTATTGATTTGTATTGTAAGTGTACTGTCTGCCCTCATGTTGTAAAGCACTGAGAGAGGCCCTGGACCCACCTGTTAATGGATTTCATTGTGGAGTTACCAAACTCCAGGGAGAACACAGTTATCCTTATGGTGGTTGACCAGTTCTGAAAAATGTTTCCTTAAAAAGTTGCCCACTTCTAAGGAACTGGCTTCCATTTTTGCTTGAAAGATCTCTTGCTTACATGGGCTACCCAAGATGATTGCCTCGGACAGGGGTAGTCAGTTTGTGTCCCGGTTCTGGCAAGCCTTTTGTGCACAGTTGGGAATTCAGCTTGCCCTTTCCTCTGCATATCACCCGCAGTCTAATGGGACCACAGAACGAGCTAATTGGTCCTTGAAGCAATTCCTACATTGTTATATTCCTGACCATCATAACAACTGGTCAGACCTATTGCTGTGGGCAGTGTTTGCTCACAATAGTGCCTTGAATTATGCTTCCCGATTGTCCCCATTTATGGTGAACTATGGTTTCCAACCTTCCATGTTACCTGACTCATTTGTTCCGCAGTGTAATCCTGTGTTAGATGAGCATCTCCATGGTCTTCGCTCCACTTGGGCACAAATCCAGTAGGCTTTGTGACATGCTAATGATAGGTACAGAATCTATGCTGACTGCAGACACCTGCCTTCCTACCAGGTTGGGGGCAGGGTCTGGCTGTCATCTCGCAACCTCCGACTTTGTGTTCCCTCACTGAAGTTTGCACTTGGGCCTTTATTGGGCCTTTCCGTATTCTTCACAGGATTAACCCAGTGGCTTACGGATAAGACCTTCCTTCTAATATGCGTGTTTAGAATGTTTTTCATTTCTCCTTATTAAAACCTTTGATCTTCAACCGCTTTACCACCTCTGTGCCACGTCCTCATCCTGTACAAGTTGAGAACCATGAGGAGTATGAAGTACAGTCCATTGTTGACTCCCATAGGTTCCGGGGGCGCATACAGTACCTGATGCATTGGAAGGGGTACGGTCCGGAGGAACGCTCTTGGGTCTTATCCTTGGACATACATGCTCCTGTCTTCTTCTGTGATTTCCATAGATGTTTTCCACTCAAGACTGGTGGCCCTCTGAGGGGGAGGGGTCGTTGAGGAGGGGGTACTGTCAGGGCTGGGCTCAGCCCTTCCTTCTCAGAGCTGCCCACTCAGCTGTTGGCTAATTTCCAGCTCTTATCTCTCCACAGGTATTCAGCTGATGATATCCTGCTCGTCACTCTTGCCTACTTAAGCTGTTCAGCCCAGTGGATCTCTGTCTTCACCTTGGTCAACATCACAGAGACATTCTCCTGCGTTCCTGTTTAAAGACTTGCCTTGCTAGCATCCTTTCTGGCTCCAGATCCTGCTTGTTGTTCCACTACATTGATCCCTGACTTCTGGCTTGGCTGAATATCCATTCCGTTTACTGAACTTTGGCTATGTTTTGATTACGTTTGTTCTTTTTACTTTTATTATTAAACAAGTGTGATTTAAATGTACTTCTGTCTCAGTCTGATTTCATGGTTTCTGACACTGCCCTCCCACCAGTAAACTGACCACGGTTTATCATGGCTGCTGAGTCCTGACACCATGGCCAGTTTACGTGCTTCTGTAATCCACAGCTCTCCTCTTTGCTCTCCCCCTTTCTCTCCCTCCTCCCCACCCTGCCTGTCAGCTCGAGACACTGCCCACCCCTCTGCTCCTGCTGCTATAAAACAAAAAACAATATTATACGTATATTATCTCATCTGTTATTTAACACTTTGTTTCCCAGTGCTTGTACTGTATAAAGAATTCCACCTTCTCTTAGAGCATCTCCTGGTGCTCTTGTGACTGCTAGTCTCTCTGCTCCTCTCTTCCCCAGCTGACATCAGTGGGAGTTCTCATCCCCTACCCCCCTTCCCCGACAGCCGGGGAGAGGAGAAAGCCGAGGAGTCACGTGAGCACCAGGAGATGCTCTAAGATTAGGTAGAAATCTGCATATTTTTATGACAGCACAGGCACTGGCACACATAGCGTTATATAACAGATGGGATGATATACATATGATATAATGGCTTAACAACCACTTTAACTTTTATTTCCATTCTAGTGAAAACTCTAAATGTGGGGTTTTCTTTGTCTTTCAGTCCCAATGACAGTGGTTGCCAGGGCAAATAGGGAAGGTGAATCTACTCAGTGGGGAAAGAAATATTGATGAAATCAGACAGTGGTTCTAACCCCTGACATTATTTTTTTGTCAAAATAAGCAGATAAAATAAACTACAACAAAGAAAGAACTACTTCTATATATATAAGAAGCAGAGCAGAGCTGTGCTAGTGAAATAAAGGAAAACAGGGAATTAAACACTAGAAGAGAAAGTAAATGGGAAAAAGGAAGGGGCAAAATAAGGGAAATACATGTAGCACCACAGTACAAGATAATATATAAAAGTGTATCAGAGAGGTGAAATAAACTGTAAAATGTACTTAACATTAGTCTCCCATAACAACTTTCTTCATAAGCTTAAAACATTGATATGGTCTGCAAAGTATACATGTAGTGTATCTCTGGGTTATGTTAGTTTAGATCTTGTAGAATATTAGGAAGATAAAATTTCTTCCAGTGCCTTCCATGTGAAACATAAGTTTAAACATTCTAAAAAGTGCCCTGTCAACAAAGTGTTACTCTGTAGTCACTTCTTTAATATAAAATAAGAAATGCTAGGTTCAGTGGAACTTCTAATTGGGCATATTTCAGATTACAGGTACTGGATTACTGGAGTAAAAAAATGAGAGCTTGAGTAGCTGGCTTCCCTTTCGTTGCCTTGTCTACAATCTACCATTACCTGCCACTGTCTGATTTGTCCATATTTATACATGTCAGGCAGATACCATAAATCCCAAGAAGTACATGAAGCTCTTACATGGGCGAGGGGTTGTGACAGGCTTCTGTGATTTCAGGTATTTTCACATCAGTAATACCAGGCAGTTATTTAAAGCCAGGGATCATAAATACAGCAGTGATGGCTGAGTTAGTGCTGCTTACTAACAGTATGAAAGATAGACATGACAGAAATTCCATTGCAAGTTAGACTGTTTTACACAGCACTAAGCAAAAAATTAAATAGTTGTTTGTGTGTGGCTTCTCTGTAGAACGCCAGTAAATTCACTGATTTAGAGGCTTTAAAAATTGAACGAATGATGAAATGAGAAGAAAATTACAATTCCTATTGGTATTTATACAATAGATGGACAAATAAATAATTCGGAAAGCGAGAACCTGTGAAAGGCTGCTCTTTTTCCTTCTGTAACTGATACTTCTTGGAAACAACTGCCCAAAGCTTAATTTTTACATATTCTTCTCTTTTTAACCAGTCTTTATATATAGACATATTAATGCCTTTTTTATTAACTGTCAGTGAATACAGACAGTTGGAAACCCTGCTCATTCATGGTCAACATAGTCAAAATGCTTGATTGTGGTTCTTCATTTTATCTGATGATGATTGTAGAATATTCAAACCAAAAAGAGCCAGAACATATTGCACCTTACTGGTACCAGAGAGAAATGGTCAAACATTGTTGTATAAAAAAGCAAATATTTATTACAAACATTAATTAAGAGCAAACAAAAAAACATGAAAAAAGTTCTCTAATTGGATGATACACGCTATATAATTGAGCAGCAAAAGTAGAACTTTGCTATAGGTTCCAAGTGGTCGATGTGTTTCACATCTAACTGCTTCCTCTGGGACCTCATTGTCAGGGGTGGGCTGGGCCGGGGGGCAGGGTGGAAATTTCCCCCCAGGCCGGTGCCTACATTATCTTTAAAACGGCCGCTGCGCTGGCTGGCTGTTCATTTTTTTTTTCAGGCTGTGAGGGGCGGCCTGAGTCACACAGTGTTAATAGCATCGGCCACTGATTGGCTGGCTCGATGCTGCTGCCCAGCCTGCGCTGCATTGTGGGAGTTGTAGTCCGGCTGCGCTAAAGCTCCTGGAAGTGTGAACGCAGCAAACTACAACTCCCACCTCCCAGGAGTCTCAGAGGCTGGCCAGGTGAGTGGCACGTCAGGGGAGGGGACACCCGGCGTCAAGAACGTCACGTTGCACGTGACCTGCTGGGCTTATGTAGCTGTCTGTCTGATCCTGCACTGTGGGAGGGACAATGCAGTGCTGGAAGCCTCCCATTATCCTTGTGACAGAGAAAAAACAGACTGATTTGTCCCGTCCGTAGGACAGAATGATCAGTCTGTACATTTAGGGGCTGGTGGTTGCAGCTGAGCGGTGTGTCTCACACACAGCCCAGTGAAGTTCACTCCCCCCCTCCCAGCAACGGACCAATGTAGTTGTACTGCATACAGCTGCCCCTCCTCCTCTCTCTCCCTGTGTCTGCCTGGCCCGCCCACTCTCCTATCCCGATGTACAGCTGTGAAGAGGAGAGAGGGGGGAGAGAGGAGAGAGGGGGGAGAGAGGAGAGAGGAGGGTGCGCGGGAGATATGAACAGCAGCAGCTACACATTCCAAGCTGTGAGAACTTCCAGCCTCCTCCCTGAATAAGTGAGCTCTGCATTTTTCATTACACATTGATAACTGATCTGTCCCTTTCTCTCCCCTATCTGTCTCCCTCCCCCGCTCTGTTCTTCCAACATCCACTTACCACTAAGCCACTTATGCAGCCCATATATTGATCGCTTTTTTTTGTCATTACACTGGAAAAAAAATATGATCCAATTCCCCCCATCTACACATTCCAGGTGGATGGGGGAATCCTCCGACAGCGGACCAGTGGGGCGAACAACCAGGGTTGCTTTCCCGGCACCGAAATTTGATAGCACTGGTCTCTGTCTCCATGGCAACAGCGCATTAGGACCTAGCGCTGGCTACTTGCCGCATTATGTCTGCAGTCTCTGATCACCTCCTGTATACGTCTGCAGTCTCTGATCACCTCCTGTACCATGTCTGCAGTCTCTGATCATCTCCTGTACTACGTCTGCAGTCTCTGACCATCTCCTGTATCATGTCTGCAGTCTCTGATCATCTCCTGTACTATGTCTGCAGTCTCTGATCATCTCCTGTACTATGTCTGCAGTCTCTGATCATCTCCTGTACTATGTCTGCAGTCTCTGATCATCTCCTGTATTATGTCTGCAGTCTCTGATCATCTCCTGTACTACGTCTGCAGTCTCTGATCATCTCCTGTATTATGTCTGCAGTCTCTGATCACCTCCTGTACCATGTCTGCAGTCTCTGATCACCTCCTGTACCATGTCTGCAGTCTCTGATCATCTCCTGTACTATGTCTGCAGTCTCTGATCATCTCCTGTACTATGTCTGCAGTCTCTGATCATCTCCTGTACTACGTCTGCAGACTCTAATCATCTCCTGTAGTATGTCTGCAGTCTCTGATCATCTCCTGTATTATGTCTGCAGTCTCTGATCATCTCCTGTACTACGTCTGCAGTCTCTGATCATCTCCTGTACTATGTCTGCAGTCTCTGATCATCTCCTGTATTATGTCTGCAGTCTCTGATCACCTCCTGTACCATGTCTGCAGTCTCTGATCACCTCCTGTACCATGTCTGCAGTCTCTGATCATCTCCTGTAGTATGTCTGCAGTCTCTGATCATCTCCTGTAGTATGTCTGCAGTCTCTGATCATCTCCTGTAGTATGTCTGCAGTCTCTGATCACCTCCTGTGATGTGTCTTCAGTCTCTGATCATCTCCTGTAGTATGTCTGCAGTCTCTGATCATCTCCTGTACTATGTCTGCAGTCTCTGATCACCTCCTGTACTATGTCTGCAGTCTCTGATCACCTCCTGTATTATGTCTGCAGTCTCTGATCATCTCCTGTACTATGTCTGCAGTCTCTGATCAACTCCTGTACTACGTCTGCAGTCTCTAATCATCTCCTGTACTATGTCTGCAGTCTCTGATCATCTCCTGTATTATGTCTGCAGTCTCTGATCATCTCCTGTACTACGTCTGCAGTCTCTGATCATCTCCTGTACTATGTCTGCAGTCTCTGATCATCTCCTGTATTATGTCTGCAGTCTCTGATCACCTCCTGTACCATGTCTGCAGTCTCTGATCACCTCCTGTACCATGTCTGCAGTCTCTGATCATCTCCTGTAGTATGTCTGCAGTCTCTGATCATCTCCTGTAGTATGTCTGCAGTCTCTGATCATCTCCTGTAGTATGTCTGCAGTCTCTGATCACCTCCTGTGCTGTGTCTTCAGTCTCTGATCATCTCCTGTAGTATGTCTGCAGTCTCTGATCATCTCCTGTACTATGTCTGCAGTCTCTGATCACCTCCTGTACTATGTCTGCAGTCTCTGATCACCTCCTGTATTATGTCTGCAGTCTCTGATCATCTCCTGTACTATGTCTGCAGTCTCTGATCACCTCCTGTACTATGTCTGCAGTCTCTGATCAACTCCTGTACTACGTCTGCAGTCTCTAATCATCTCCTGTAGTATGTCTGCAGTCTCTGATCTTGGTCTTGGTAGGAAAGAACATTGGCCTATCCAAAAGAGAAAACAGTATAACAATCAATATATAACATGTTTAGGCTTAGGGCTAATGCAGTGTATTATATATGCCATACTTTCCTGGGCACCTGTCCTGCGCCGTACAGTGTACCACCCTCAGTGGGTTATATAGTGTAAGTGTATTGCACTATTTATTTGTGTTTGCCTTGCTGAGGTGGTACTCCCTGTGAGGTAAGGGTTAACACTTCTGGCTGGTTTTGCTGAGCTTCTTAGGGAAGTGTTGCCCTCTGCTGGAGCAAACACATAAAATGGAGGGAGCCACCTCTCAGGGTCCCCACATTTACTAAGATGGTCCAAGATATAGTTCCAGGTTACACCAGTAAAGATCAAGGAGGACACTGGAAATGTATTTGCTACTTGCTGCTTAACCACCCCTTGTGGGAGCCCAGTCGGGTTCCCGGAGTATAGACTAATTTTTTTGACTTAAGGACTTTAAGGACTTTTCAAACCTATTCAAGATTTGACTACCTCAGGCTGAAAGGGGCACCAGGAGAATAACTAAAGAGCCTGTATGCTTAGGCACCTTCCCTAGCAACCAGTATCCCAATATGAGACCAACATAGTGGCACAGGGCATCCTAGGGACCCAGCCGATACATCACAGAAGGCCTCAGGAGAGAATAAGCACCATGTTGTACAAGAATCAAGCTTCCTAGTATTCAAGTGTAATATACAAATTAATGTCACAGGGCTGTGAGGTGATGGGTTACTGGGCTGGGGGAGTCCTGAACAGGCTCAGTGTTACCAGCTCAGAAATGCAGCATAATACAGAGAAAAGAGCTATGAAGGTATTGAGGAACTGTTATCCATTGTGTACATAGTGTAAAGAGATGAAGAACTTACAAGGTCATGGATTACATAAAGGAAAGGAGTTAATTGTGTCCTTATGGAGAAGCAGGGCTTCTAAGTTGGGGTGCTGTCTTAAGGCCAGCCTTGCGTTAAATGGCAGCCTCAGTCCACTTCTGGGGGGCACTAGCTAAAGTTCCCTCTAGGTCCCTGTATGGGGCATTGTAAGCACCAGCCACAATTCCCCAATATAAGAACAACAAAAAAGCAGAAAAGTGTTTGATTGCTTAAATTGATAATCTGGTCCTACAAGGAAGCCCCAGGGCCCCTGTGGGAGGTTGTGCTGGCTAGTCATAGAGATAAAGGAGGAATTTCTATTCCCTGATTATCTCTATGGTGTATGAAACCAGAAGTGACGAGAATTTTGTCACTTACAGATTCAGCTGTTTGTTTATTCGCTGTTACCAGCTAGTAAAGCAGCCATTCAAACCAATCTCAGTTTAACTGGCTGCTTTGGAGGGGAAAGTAGAGATCTGGGGTCTAACAGAGCCCATATCTCTCCGTAAAGAGTACCTCTGACTGCCCATGCAATCGCAAGGGACGATGCTCATCCCTTTTGACATCAGTTGTAAAAAATGATTAAGACAGTGGCAAAAAATTTATTTGAATAAATTAAATAATACATTTTAAAAAAACATTGAAGCCCCCTTGTGCCCCATACGAATGCATATGTAGGTTATGCACGCATATGTAAATGGTACTTGCACCACACTTGTGGGATATCATCACAAACATGAGAGTGAGAGCAATAATTCTAACACCAAACTTCCTGTTTTAACTCTAAACTGGTAACCTGTAAAACCATCACCTATGGATAATTTAATATACTGCACTTTGCCGCCATTCCACGGACGTGGGCAATTTTAAAGTATGACATGTTAGTTATCTATTTATCCAATGTAACAGCATATTTTATATTTTAGAAAAAAATGGGTATTTATGTTGTGTTTGTGTGCACTAAATTGTATTTTTCCTTAAAATTTGTGTTTGATAAATCACTGCGCAAATATCGTTGACATAAAAATTGCAGCTACCACCATGGCCTTTAGTTTAACAAAATATGTAATATTTGGGGTTCTAAGTAATTTTATAGCAAAAAAGGCAGATTTTTACATGTGAGAAGTGTCAGAAATGGACCGGTTTTGAAGTGGTTAAATCTGGTCTTTAAAGGAGAAGTAGGACCAAAGGTTTTATTTGACCCTACTTCTCCTATATATCACAGGAGTTCTGTTCATTCTGCACTCTTGTGACCCATTTTCAGTCTTAGCCCGCTGTTGGCTGATGTCACTCAGCTAATCCAGTAGCTGGATTGATCAAGACTTTATAGTCGAGATCCACCCAGCAGCCTGTACCAGCTGCTGGTCCAGTTTCTCAGTGAGATGCTGGGAGACTGAGCCAGCCACTGCCCCACTTGCACAGTCCAGCACTCTAGTGAGCGCTGGAGGGACAGAGCAGAGAGCGGGTGACTGACAGTCCCTACTCTCTGCTCAGAGCAGAGGGAAGAACTGAGACACAATAGACCAAAAGCTACAATAGACCAAGAGTGAAGAGCAGCCTATTGGTCTTGTGCAGTTCAAGTAGATTGTTTGTAAAAAAGAAGAAAGTAAGAAGGAAAGGGAAGGGGGGGGGACAGGGGGAACAGGGGAATACAATGGTTATCACAGCAAACCTCTTGTAAACAGGGAGCACCCTTGGGTGCCCGTATGGGTCATGGTCACAGTTCCAAGAGTGACTGGTCAATGTTCCAAGGTAAGTAGTAGTCTACCCAGGTTGCCAAATTTTCTGGTGTTTTGGGATTCAGTTGAGCAGCGTAGCTTCTATTCTGCTACGAATCATGAATTGCATTTTCCTATGTTTTATCTTGAGGAGACACAGGTTGAATGTTTTCCATGCCTTAGTGATGGTTTGTCTTGATGTGGTGGGGACATAAAGCAGGAGTTTGAATTGTGAAGAGGTTAGGTCAGGCGGGTGTTTGTTTAGTATGGCTATGGTGGAGTCAGGTGTTAAGGTTACATCTGGAAGCTTAGATAGCATACAAAACACTTCAGCCAAAAAGGTTGCAACAACAGGGCAAGTCTACCAGGACTGTAAATGGGTGCCAGCATCCTTACAATCCTGAAAGCATTGTGAGAGATAGGTTGGGAGAATTTTAGCAAACCTAGCTGGGACTAGATATCACCTGGTGAGGACCTTGTAATTTGCTTCCAATGCTATGCTTTATCAACTAGGCATGTTTAGATCAATGAAAGCTTTCTTGAGGTGTTGAAATTAAAAGAAGAAGAATGATACTTAAAAACATTAAAATGTAATTTTCAAGTTGATGTATACATCACACGTGTTCTTTTTTGAGTTGGCAAACTCTATACATGAAATTACCCTTGATTATTGCCTTACATGCTGGCCATAATGAATTATTCCCAAAGAGTTTTGGTTAGCAAGAATTGCAGTATTATAAATTTGGGATGGTCTTGGAATAAAAAACAATTAATAAACATTGGACTAGTTAGTCCTTGGACAAACAGAGAAATTATTTACCCTCCACCTGGAACTTCCCCATGAAGAGGACTGGGGGCTCATATACAGTGCCTTTAAAAAGTATTCATACCCCTTGATAAATGTATTTTATTGTGATTTTATGTGATAGGACCAACACAAAGTGGCATATAAAAGTCGAAGGAAAATGATAAATGGTTTTCAATTTTTTTTACAAATAAATATTTGAAAAGTGTGGGTGGCGTGCATTTGTATTCAGCACCCTTTACTCTGATTACCCCAACTATAACCTAGTGGAACCAATTACCTTTATAAGTCACCTAATTAGTAAATAGTACCCACCTGTGTGTAATTTAATCTCAGTATAAATACAGATGTTTCGTGAAGTCCTTAGAGGTTTGTGCTTAGGTTTGTTTAGTGAACAAATAGCATCATGCAGGCCAAAGAACGCACCAGACAGGTCAGGGATAAAGTTGTGGAGAAGTTTAAAGCAGGGTTAAGGTATAAAAAAATATCCCAAGGTTTGAACATCTCACAGAGCACTGTTCAATCCATTATCCGAAACTGCACAACTGCAAACCTACCAAGACTGCAAACCTACTAAGGCATGGCCATCCACTTAAACTGACAAAGAGAGTATTCATCAGAGAAGCAGCCAAGAGGCCCCTGGTAACTCTGGAGGAGATGCAGAGATCCACAACTCAGGTCAGAGAATCTGTCCACAGGACAACTATTAGGCGTGCACTCCATAAATCTGGCTTTTATGAAAGAGTGACAAGAAGAAAGCCATTGTTGAAAGAAAGCCATAAGAAGTCCCATTTGCAGTTTGCGAGAAAACGTGTGGGGGACACAGCAAACATGTGGAAGAAGGTGCTCTGGTCAGATGGGACCAAAATTGAACTTTGTGGCCTAAAAGCAAAACGCTATGTGTGGTTGAAAACTAACACTGCACATCACCCTAAACACACCATCCTCACCGTGAAACTTGGTGGTGGCAGCAGCATGTTGTGGGAATACTTTACTTCATCGGGGACAGGGAATCTAGTTAGAGTTGATGGGAAGGTGGATGGAGCCAAATACAGGGCAATCTTAGAAGAACACCTGTTAGAGTCAGCAAAAGATTTGAGACTGGGGTGGAGGTTCACCATCCAGCAGAACAATGACCCTAAACATACTGCAAGAGCTACAATGAAATGGTTTAGATCAGTGGTCTCCAAACTGCGGCCCTGGGGCCAGATGTGGCCCTTTGCTTGCCTTTTTCTGGCCCTTGTTGCACTACTCCTCCAACTGACTCCTCCAACTGACTCCATTCCACTCACTGACAGCATCAGTGGGGCACTATTCCTCCATTAATACCAAAAAGGGGCACTATTCCTCCCATTACAACCAATGATAGTGCACTATTCCTCCCATTACAACCAGCAATAGGGTATTGCTTTCTTCCACTGACCACAGTCTATCCCACCAAAAGCCTGAAGGGCAGTAAACTGTCCCTATGCTTAGAAAGGTTGGAGACTCATGGTTTAGATCAAAGCATATTCATGTGTTAGAATGGCCCAGTCAAAGTCAAGACCTAAATCCATTTGAAAATCTGTGCCAAGACTTGAAAATTGCTGTTCGCAGACACTCTCCATCCAACCCAACAGAGCTTGAGCTATTTTGCAAAGTAGAATGGGCAAAAATGTCACTCTCTAATGTGCAAAGCTGATAGAGACATACCCAAAAGGCTCACAGCTGTAATTGCAGCGAAAAGTGGTTCTACAAAGTATTGACTCGGGGGGGCTGAATACAAATGTACGCCACACTTTTCATGTATTTGTAAAAAAAAAATGAAAACCATTTATCATTTTCCTTCCACTTCACAATTATGTGCCACTTTATGTTAGTCTATAACATAAAATCCCAATAAAATAAATTTACGTTTTTGGTTGTAACATGATAATATGTGGAAAATGTCAAAGGGTATGAATACTTTTTTAAGGTACTGTATATATATTTCTTCTTTGATAATAGCATCTGATTTAATGCTTGTTTTCTTGGAATGTTTAAAGTCTGAAAGACCTTAACAAATGCTATGCAATGTTCTCCACTTTGACAAATGCCACCTTACACACGATTGGAAATTCTGCCAGCAAAAGTCCGATGTGAGGTTTTGGTGGAAATTGCGACCGTGTGAATTCGCGCCAGCAAAAGATTGAGAGTAGGTTCTCTATTTGTCTGATGGAAAAAGTTTTGATCGAAAATTCCGATTGTCTGTATGCAATTTCAAACAAACATGCATGCTCAGAATCAAGTACGAGACGGAAGCGCTCAATCTGATAAAACTAGTATTCATAATGGAGATAGCACGATCATCACGCTGTAAATTTTTGGATCGTTTAATGCAGCACATTCTTTTGTTCTTTATAATGCTAGAAGAATGAAGTTGTTTTGCTGCTGATAATCAGAGTTCTGGCAAACATTTCTTTATTATTTCTTGTGATCTCCTTAATAATATTTTTAGTTTTTAATTCAATCTTATTTTATTCAGAAAAAATGATGAGAAAGAGAAGGTAAACAACACAAGCAGTAACAAGATACACCAACAGTATGCTTCGTATATGCCTGAACAAAAACATGTCAATGGTACATATAAATGGATTGAAAGCATGTAAATAAGGCCTACCAGGAAACCGTTAATGAGACCAATCCATGTTTGGTAGAGAAGGGGAAAAGGAAAATAGAGAAGAAGAAAAATAAAAATAAAAATATATATACATATATATACATACATATATACATATACATATAGACACATACATACAGAAAGAGTAAAGTAAATACATCGTATAAGCTAAAGAACCTTTCGTCTTCAGTACTGCCAGGGGGGTTCAAAGCTGACCCCTGCGCAGAACTCCGGACGAAATTATATAAAAATCTGCAGGAAAGATATTACGTAGGGTTCTTACACCAGTTCAGGAACACTAGATAAGTCGGAGCCATGGTACATTAGCTAGATGTATTCCTAGGGGTGTATGGAAATATATAAAAAAAGAAAAAGAATCAGGGACATAGAAGAGGGGGCATAGAGATAGGGGACGAGAATCACTCCATCATGGACCCAGGGCGACGCCGTCCAGGCCATGTTCAGCCCAGGAGATAAACTCAGAGGAATATCGGAACATGGACCAAGATGTCCAGGTGAGAGTAAACTGTTCATTTTTACCACATTCCTCTGCCAACAGATGTTCCAGGTCCCTTATGCGGTCCACCTCCGTAGCCCAGTCCCCAAGGGAAGGCATGATCGTTGATCTCCAGTGACGGGGGATCACTACCCTGGCCGCCGCCAGGAAGTGTCGTAAAATATATTTTTTGATGGATTTGAATGTACCAGGGAGTATAGATAAGAGAGCCACCTCAGGTGAGGGGTGTATAGAGGTCGCCATCAGCTTACAGTAAAGTTTGAATATCTGTTGCCAATACTTTTGTACCGGAGGGCATTCCCACCATATGTGTAGCATGGTTCCCCGGGAGCTAAGACACCACCAGCAGGTATCTGGTACTCCCGGGTTGAAATGGTTTATCGCCGATGGGCATCTGTACCATCTCGTCACCAGTTTAAATCCCTTTTCCTGGGTCTTAGTGGCGAGGGATATTTTGTGCGTCAGGATAAAGCATTTCTGCCAGTCAATAGGAGAGATAGGGTGTTGTAGTTCTGTCTCCCAGGCCGCCGTAAACGGCGGGAGGTCAGGGGAGGAGATATTGAGCAAGAGGGAGTAGAGTTGAGACACCACATGCGTTGGGGGTTCTGCCTGCAAGAGCAGTTTCTCGAACCCCGTCGGTTCAGCAAGGATATCTGGAATGGAGGGGAAAGTCCGGATGTAGGAGGAGGTTTGTTGTCTCTGCATCCACTGCATGGGATATCGGGAGGTTAGACTGGTAGGGGTATCTGTCCTTAAAGTGGGATCTGCTCGAAGAACTTGGGCAAATCTCCTATGGTCTTCTCTTTGCCATGGTCCAAATTTTAAAACACCCATAGCTGGAGGAAAGGCCGGGGTCCCAAAGAAGGGAGTCATAGGCCCCATATATTTCGATATATTTTGGTCAGCATACGGTCCCAAATCTGGATTGTGTGACGAGTAAGGTCGTTGAGAGGGCCCGACCCCCCCCCGGACCGTGGGCAAGGTCCACGGGAGGGCGGATAGGTCTATTGGGTTCATATAACTTTCTAATTGAACCCAAAGCTTGGTGGAAGAATGATGGAACCAATCCAGTATGCGCGTGAGCACTGCTGCTTTATGATACAGGGAGGCGTCCGGGGCTCCGGTCCCCCCCCCCCCCCCCCCGATCCCTTGGACGAGATAGCGTTTCATACCGTATTCTGGGGCGGGCAGCATTCCAAATAAATTTGGAGAACAGGCGGCGTAATTTCTTGAAGTACGAATTGGGTATGTGGATAGGAACGGTTTGAAACAGATACAGGAAACGAGGAAGAACGTCCATTTTCAAGGCATGCACTCTACCCAGCCATGAGAGCCGTTTTGACGTATATGTAGCTAGATCTGCCTGGGCCTTAAGAAGTAGGGGGGCAAAATTCAGAGCAAAGAGCTGGGACGCGTCCGCCGGTATTTGGATTCCGAGATACTTAATGGAAGAGGAACCAGTTTTGAAGGAGAAAGTAGTCGAGAGTCTTCGTATGTCCGACTTAGGCAGGGATATATTAAGGATTTCTGATTTACTATAATTAACTTTGAAATTGCTAACCGCTCCGAATTTTTGGAATTCCCTCAATACTGAGGGTAGGGATGTGCATGGGTGAGTCACGTAAAGAGCAGATCATCTGCGAATAGGGCAAGTTTAGTGTGAGTGGGCCCGACTGTTATGCCTTGGATAGAGGGATTGTTGCGTATAACAACAGCCAAGTGTTCCATAGTTAGAACATAGAGGAGGGGGGACAATGGGCACCCCTGACGTGTCCCGTTGGAGATTGAAAAAGCTGGAGATAATGAACCATTCAGTCTAATCCTAGCATATGGAGAGGAGTATAGGGACATCACTCTTGCTACCATATTAGTTCCCAAGCCTATTTGTTGCAGGGATAATCGGAGGAACTGCCAGTCCACCCGGTAGAATGCCTTCTCCGCATCGACCGTTAAGAGGCATAGTGGAATATCATGGGACCGGGCATAATTAGTCAGAAGGAGGGTCTTGAGAGTATTGTCCCTAGCCTCCCGGCCGCTCACGAAGCCAACCTGGTCTAAGTGTATTATCCTGGGCAACAATGGTTGCAATCTATTGGCTAGGATTTTGGCAAAGACTTTCAAATCGACACCAATCAAGGATATTGGCCTATAGTTTGCACATAGAGTGGCGTCTTTGTCTGGTTTTGGTATGAGGCAGATGTGGGCCTCAAGTGTTTGTGGAGGGAACTTAGATCCCTCCGTCAAGGAGTTGAACATCCTAGTGAGAAAGGGTGTAAGAAGGGTGGCGAAAAGTTTGTAAAATCTAGGAGTGATAGGGGTTTCTAGGTCAGCAACGGTGTCTCCGTCCAATTGAGGGAGCGCGGTTTCCGAGACATAGGATAGTTTGTCTGCCAATTCGATAGAAGGGGGACCCACTTGTCGAGACAGAGGGATATTGTACAGAGACTGATAGAAGTCCCTGAATTCCTCAGCCATCTTAGAGGGTGAAGAGACCAATTCCACCCGCGCCCCCCTAATATGGGGCACAAAAGCGGAAGATGCCTTGGGGTGCAGGGATCGAGCCAGTGACCTACCACATTTATCCTGAAACTTATATTGATGGAAAGCAATCTTATCCGAATAAGTGCGTGCGGAGGTCTCATATAGTTCTCTGAGTTGAGATCTCGCCCTATAAACGTCCGCCAGCTTGGTCACTGTCGGGGATCGTTTATGTTCAGTTTCGAGGTTCCTAAGAGTTTGGATTGCAGCCGTGATGGCGGCTGAGCGTTCCCTCTTTAGGCATGTACCCAGTTAGATGAAGGTTCCACGCAGGACTGCTTTTAATGCCTTCCATTGAAAGGGCAGCGACGTCGTATCAGAGGCGTGGTCAGCAAAATAGTTAGATATGGTATTCGTAACCTGCGCCACACACTCCGAGTTTGTAAGCAACGAATCGTTCAACCGCCATGTCCACTCCCTAATTGGAGTGGAGGGGATTGAAAATGTCATATGAATGGGAGAGTGGTCAGACCACACCATAGGGTCTATGGTGCATTCAGGGGACCAATCTAGGCAGCTGTGGTCGCACATTAGGTAGTCTATGCGACTATAAGTGTGATGTACGTGAGAAAAGTGGGTATAGTTACGGGATGTGGGGTGTAGTACCCTCCAAACGTCAACAAGACGCAGATCGTAGAATGCGCGTTTAAGTGCCCTCAGTTTGGGGAACGAGAGACAAGATCGCGAGGTGGAGGAATCCAAGAGAGGTTCTAGAGGTGTGTTAAAATCCCCTCCCAAGACGAGCTTACCCTCCAGGAATCCTGACAGAATCTTCAAGTACTGCAACGCAGACGATACTGGGTTGACATTTGGGAGGTAAATATTAGCTACCGTAAATTTGGTGCCCCATAACATGAATTTCACAAAAACATACCTTCCCTGGGGGTCAGACAAATGATCAAGCACTTCTATAGGGAGCGTCTTATGAAAGGCAATAGACAATCCCTTGGTTTTCTGAGTCGGATTAGTACTATGGAACCATCTGTTAAAGTACCTGCTGGAACAAGAAGGAGTGGAGGCAGAGTGAAAATGTGTCTCCTGTAGCAGAAGCACATTAACTAGGCGTTTGTGCATCTGGTAGAGGATTTGGCCTCTTTTAGCTGCAATATTAAGGCCATTCGCATTGTATGAACAAAACTGTAGCCTGGGTTGAGACGTCGCCGTGTGGGCCATGATAGAGCGACAAAAAAAAAAAAAAAAAAAAACAATAGGAAGGGTAGTGGAGCAAAGGGAGAGATGTCCAAAGACAGACGGGGAGGAAGAAAAAGGGGGGGAGAGATGGAAAAGAGGTAGGTCAGAAAGAGCCCCTGGGGTAAGGCGGCTCTAGAAGAATCCTAGAGTGTCCGTGAAAACGTAACACTTCGTAAAAAATCACGTAGTAGGCACGGATTGTGCCGATCCTATGGAGGGGGAGAGAACGAGGTTAGAATAGCTGAGTTGTGATCCCGACAACTTAGCAGGCACATATAACATAAGTGTAACATACCCAATGACCATGGCATCTAATGCTTAATTTCGTAGGCACTAAAAAAATAGAATGTATAGCTAATACCATGGTACCCTCGGGCTACATAAACAGTATAGGAATATAAACAAAAAGAAAAAAGAAAAAACAGGAGTGAACAACAAGGTATGAACTGGCTAGGGGCAACATAAGGGCTCAGGTATTCCCATGTGGTCCCAAGGAGGTTGAACACACCAATTACCACAGTCATAGCAGCTTTATCCAAGATTGTTGTCATAGCCTAGCTCCGATAACAATGTAAACGTACATTAGTTGCCCTCGACAAGGGCTACCGATCCCGGGCCACAGAGAAATTTGGGGTTGGTGCTGAGGAGAGACTTGGAATCCCCAGAACAAGCCAGGGGACCATGTTTGAGACACGTCAAGTCAATCCGCAGGTCCAGCGTGTTACGGAGACATAATAAATGTGTCCACTACAATCCAATAAACAACATCAGTGGTAATGTCCACCCTTCCAGGGCCCCAGCTATCCCAACTGTACCAGCGGAGGGCAATGGAAGCTTCAACTATCCTATCCAGACAGCCAAACCACCCATAGCATTCAAATTACATAGTTATCATGAGTCAATGGGAGGGGAACAAACGTACAAAGGGATGGAAAAAACAGAGCATAGGGAACATTGTTAAGGCAAAACTGGCCTGTATCAAGGACAAGACCCGTAACCTCCTAGAGAGGAGAGAGAGTGTAGATTAGTCTTCTGGTGATGTGGCTCTCCGTATTCTGGGACCAGGGGGAACAAATCTAGGACGGGAGTGTCTCCGGCGTTGCAGGGGAGGACCCGGCAGTCTTTGACGATCATCTGGAGGATCCAGCCAATTTGAGACAGTGATAGGGTCTCGGTCCAGAAAGAGGAAGAAGGCAGGAAGCTGGTCCGGATCTGCTAGGACAAATTTGTGGTTATCCTCCCGGGTCACTTTAATGCTAAAGGGGTGCCCCCACGTGTACGTTGCACCTGCTTGGCGAATCAATTCCAGCAGTGGGCGGACCACCCGCCGCATGTACAGCGTGTTGCGGGAAAGATCTGGGTACAGGTGTATGGAGGATCCGTGAAAGTCCAGTGGGCCCAGGCGCCAGGCCTTGCGCAAGATCTCTTCCTTCAGGGTATAGTAGTGTACCCGGCAGAGGACATCACAAGGGCGATCCCTGCCGTCTCCCCCCACACCCCCAACCCTATGCACTCTATCCAATTCGATAGGGGACGTAACTTCCCTCTCCAGGACCTGATTTAGGATAGCAATAATAGTGGGTTTGAGGTCATTACCCGAGGTTGCCTCCAGGACACCCTGCAGCCGGATGTTATTCCTGCGGCCTCTTCCGAGCGCCCCTGGAGCGCAGCCGGGCCACCGGAGGGTGCAGGGAGGATGTAGGACAAGGCTGGGAGGGCGGATGAGGGTTCCCTACCTCCCGGTTCGTGTGGACGAAGGCCGGTGTCAGCAGGCCCCGGATCTCCAAGATGGCGGCCGCGAGTGTCCAGGAGATAAGGCTCTCGGGCTGTCCAGAGCAGGGACTCCGGGCAATACTGGCTCCAAACCCCGCAGGGCACCCAGACGGTCAGCTGGGTAAGGTGTCTGGCTCCCAACAGCTCCAAATAGGCGCGGATGGCGGCGGATTAGGCTGTAGGAGTAGCGGAGCTCACATAGGAGACGTCCGCTGCTGGTCACCTCCGGACACGCCCCCATATTTTTAGTTTTTAAAGCCACATCTCCATTATAGTGTTTGGAATTATATGTTATAGTGGTTTTTTTTTTTTACTTTTTTTTTTGTTAAATCAAGATCTCCTTTTTTTTTGATTATTTTAAAAATGTTCTAGTGATCCCATACATTTTTTTATTTTTTTTGTGTGTCAAGTTACCACAACAGCATTATTATCTTGTACTTTTTAACCTCAAGGAGGTTTGTTGGTGTCCCTTGTTAATTTGACATTGTATTTTTGAAATGTACCTGCCTACTCACAATCAAACTGGCCTTTTTTAATAAAAACACATAGGCAAGTATTTTTTGAAAACAAAATTACCATTTATTCTGGGTCATAACAAAAGAAAGAGGGAAGGCAATGCTGAGGAAACTGCATACATTTGATAAGCCTTTGGACCCCAGGGCAGACATTAACTATTTGAAAAAGATAATTGGTAGCCTGGGGAGTCCATACAATAGTGAGCACAATCTAGCCCTGGACTCCAAGAGATCAGGTACAGCAGCAGATGACATATGTCCCCAGGCTGTGGTACTACCACAGCCTGTGTCTTCTGTCCTACCAGACTGAACCCAGGCCATCACTTCCTTGTCTTACTTGCACTCTTCCTTCCAGGCTGTGTCTTTGTTCGTCGAGTTGTGGCAGGAGGTGTAGGAAGAAGAGGACGAGGTAAAGGTGTAGGAGGAGGAGGTGTAGGAGGAGGAGTAGGAGGATGGACAAACTCACAAAGGTGTGTATTTTCTGTCATTTGTAAAATTATGTTCTCATATAAGAGGCATTGTCCCTTCTCCATTTCCTGCATTTTTGCTGCTACTATGCAGCCATAGCCCTCTTTAATGCTGGGGGGGGGTCTCTCAGGGTTTCATGAGCATCCCGAATGTGGGCAAGTGCTGCCTCCTCCGTGTTCCTCCCCTTACTGGGCCTTTTGGGTGGAAGGAGGAGGGGAGGGACCTGGGATTGGGTCAGTCCACTGGGCTCGGCCACCTCCTGGCTGCCACTTCCCCCTGCCACCTCCTGGCTGCCACATTTAAGACCCTCATCCTGGTTGAGGCTTTCCTGTGTATAAAAAAGGGACATAGTTTTAGTTTTTGCTTCATCAATCACACACAATTTTCAGCTCATGACTGTTGCAAATTGAATGTTAATAAATAGAAAAGACTATCATCCTGACCCCAGCATTTTTCATTCTTGTCCCAATCATTTTTGGCCACTACTGTCTATTGATATGTAAAACACTTTTTGTTCAATCATTAATTTCTTATCAATAATAATATCTAGTTAACATCATTAATTTTAGGACAAGAAATATGTAGAAAACGTCTTCCTGGCTGGAAGGCCCAGGTTGGTCCTTGGAAGCCTCAGCTGGGTGTAGAAGGAGTTGTGGAAAGTGATGATCTCACTTCATTCTGGTCTTCCAGAAAACGCATTTTGTCATAGTACCACAGACTGGGTACATACATGTCCTGCTGCTGCTGCTCCTGACCTCTGGGATGTCAAGACCTTATTATGCTCCTTCTTGTATGTGCTCCTCAAGCTACCAATTTTCTTGTCCAAAAATTGTGTTAAGAACCTCCGTCTTCACAAATTCCAACAGTTTCTCCAGCGCTGCCTTCCTAGATGGTCTGTTATGGTATAAATTATGTTTGACTTGCCACAAATTGGGCAGCTCCCTGTACCTACAGTATCTATAAACTGGCTCATAAACTCCGGCTTTTTGAAGGGATTCATTACTTATGCAAGACAAAAAACAAGAGACAAAACCCTAAAGTCAGGCTAAACTCTCATAATAATATCACAATATAGGCCGCAATCTAGAAGCAGTATAGGCCACTGATGCCCCAAGTTAAAATGTTACCTTCATTCTCACGATCAGCACTTCCTCCACTCACCGATCGTACGTCTGACACTTTATATACACTGAGCATGCGTGAAATTCTACCCATGTCGCCTGCCCCTGACGTTCTTTCTAGATTATTCCCCGCCCGTCTCTTTCGTCACAGTGGAAATAGCAGTAACGAGGAGGAGGAAAGCCCGGAGCAAGAAACATCCCGATCTAGGAGGAGATTTAAGGTGTCAAATATGTCCTTTGGTGAGATGGTGGACATCTTGAAGAGGGCCGACTAGGATAGGAAGCATGGACCATGCATGGACCCAAACACAAAAGTGAGAAAGACAAAATCATGACTAAATTTATGAAGAGTCTGCGCCGGAATTTTGGGGTACAGGGATACAAGGAGCAATTGAGAAAAAGCTAGTCAGACCTGAAATTGAGGGAGCAGGATCAGTACAGAAGGATCAAGAAAGTGCTTCTAAAAAGTAAGTATTTGTCATGTGTTTCTGTTATTATTATTATTATTATTATTATTACTTGCATGCTGCTCCATATGCTTTTCTTTACTGTTGTACAGTTTTAAATGGCTACTTTCATGTTTGTGGGCACAGTAATCAGTCCTAGGAAACATTGTTCGCTGCCAACTAAATACAATGTTTTTGGCAGATACAGGGTTAATTACATTTGGTCATGCTAATTTTTATCAAAAGAAGTTTAGGACATTGTTGTCTAGATGTCTTTGAAACTAGAATGAATTGCAAATTTGATTCAATATAATGTAAGGAGAGGACACTCAGCAGCTGTTTCCACATCTGGACTACACTGAAAAACAGAAAGGCCTGAGAAGAGCGAGCTGAAAATCAGAAATGAGTGGACAAGAATGCACTGAAAATCAAATACGTACTATAATAATAATACACACTGAAATCCAGATGTGAACTGACTACACATACTGTACTGAAGAACAAATATGAAACCACAAGCAAAAACTGAAGAGCATGATTGGAAAAGCACGAGCCTGAAAAGCGCAAATTGTCTCTCACCAAACTACAACTAACGCGAGATTAGCAGAAGGAGCCCAAAGGGTGGCGCATTGGTTACTGAACTTCCTCTTTATAGTCCTATCATACGTCACCACCTTTTTGACAGTCAAAAGTTCAGAGAACTTTTGTGTGACCGCGTGTATGCAAGCCAAGATTGAGCGGAATTCAGTCGGAAAAACCATCCAAGATTTTTCAGATGAAAACTCCGATTGTGTGTATGCGGCATAACTCTGTCTGTAGGAGACCTATCTAACATCACCTTAAGATTTCTAAGAGATCTAAATTTCCAACTCAGAGTATCAGTCCGTGTATTCCTTCTACACTCGGGGGTTAGTGTGTTGATCTCATCTCTTGACAACTTGTGTATTCTGGTTATGGATAAGCTTGGTGTTCGAGTCGAACGCATGTTCAACTCGAACACCGGCTGTTCGCCCGTTTGGCGAATCCAGAACTTTGTGGGCATTGCTGGCTGATGATTGGCCAAGCATGCACTGTGACCCCCCATGCTTGGCCAATCACAGCGCCGGCAGCAAGGAGAGCCATAATTGGCCACAGGCAGGATGAAGGAACCTCAGGGGGTTTAGTACACACCCCACACTATATAAGGCCGCCAGCGCTGCGGCCTTGTGTAGTGTGTTGCGGCATTCAGGGAGAGAGCAGGATTGACAGGGACAGTGTCTTCTTTTCTTGCGAACCTAGCGCATTTAGAGTCGGTGTATTGTGCCACCTGCACAGTATACACCTGAAGCTACCCCCAATTGCTGGTGTTGTTCTGTTCCTATACCACAGGCAGCTGCAGCAGTTACAGTTGGTGTATTGGGCACCGTATACACCTGAAGCTATTCCCTATTGCTGGTGTTCTTCTGTTTCTATACCACAGGCATCTGCAGCAGTTACAGTGGGTGTATTGTGCCTCCTGCACAGTATACACCTGAAGCTACCCCCAATTGCTGGTGTTGTTCTGTTTCTATACCACAGGCAGATGCAGCAGTTAGAGTCGGTGTATTGTGCCACCTGCACAGTATACACCTGAAGCTACCCCCAATTGCTGGTGTTGTTCTGTTTCTATACCACAGACATCTGCAGCAGTTACAGTTGGTGTATTGTGCCTCCTACACAGTATACACCTGAAACTACCCCCAATTGCTAGTGTTGTTCTGTTCCTATACCACAGGCAGCTACAGCAGTTAGAGTCTGTGTATTGTGCCACCTGCACAGTATACACCTGAAGCTACCCCAATTGCTGGTGTTCTTCAGATCCTATACCACAGGCAGGCAGCTGCAGTAATTACAGTCGGTGTACTGTGTCACCTGCGCAGTGTGCACCTAAATCAATTGCTGGTTGTCTCATCTCCCTGCAGGCCATTAGTATGTCTGGAAGGCCAATAAGGAGAGGCAGACAGTCACGAGCCAATAAAAGAGGGCAAGCAGACTCTGTGTCCAGAGGCAACAGTGCTGGTCGTGGACGTGCATTATCATCAGCATGAGACCATGAGACACGCTTGTCCTTTTTTTCGGGAGCTGGACGTGTTGAGCTGCATCATGCCGAAGACTTGGTAGAGTGGATGACCAAACCCTCCTCATTCTCCTCATCCTCTCTCACCCAGGCTCAGGGTACTGGCAAAGCAGCTGCCAATGCATCCTCTTCCCTCATCTCAATGTCATCAGTCACTCCATCCCTGGACCCACCATGTCCTCCTCAGGAGTCCCCCAAGCTGTTTGATCACAGTGTTGGGTACATGCTCCAGGAGGATGCCCAGCATTTTAAAGGCTCTGATGATGATACCCAGCTAGAGGAAGGCAGTAGCGTGAGCGCAGAGAGAGGGGATGCTCAAGAAGGACAGCAATCTGGCAGTCATGTTCCACCAGCTGCAGCATACTGCCAGGTTTGCTCCAGTGATGAAGAGGGAGGGGATGATGAGGTCACTGACTTCACGTGGGTACCTGATAGGAGAGAAGAGGAGGAGGAGGCACATCTCCAACGAGGCAGGATACCCTCCGGGGGCCAGCTTAGGGGCAGCACACCGACTGAATCACATCACAGAGCTCCGACTGTGCAGGGCACTGCCTCTACGCCTTATTCCAAAAGTTCTTTGGTGTGGGCCTTTTTTGAGACAAGTCCATCAGATCACACCGCTGCTATTTGCAACATATGTCTCAAATGTATCTCACGTGGCCAAAACATTAGCCGCTTGGGCACCACATGCTTGACCAGACATATGTTGACCTGCCATGCAGCTTGTTGGCAAGCGTACCTTAAAGACCCACACCAAAGAACAAAACGGACCTCTCCTTGCTCCTCATCAGCTGGGATCTCCACTTCCACTATACCTTCAGTCCTCTCTGAAGCCTGCACTGAGCGGAATGAAGGTGTAGAATTAGGTGTGTCACAGCCAAGTACTTGCGGGCACTCTGCTAGCAGTACACCGACGTCTGATTGTAGCAGGCAAATTTCCCTGCCCCAGCTGCTGGACCGTCGAAAGAAGTTCACTCCCAGGTATCCACATGCCCAGCGGTTGAATTCTAGCTTGGCTAAATTGCTAGCACTTCAACTGCTGCCTTTTCAGTTGGTAGACTCGGCCCCCTTCCGTGAGTTTGCGCAATGTGCGGTTCCTCAGTGGCAGGTTCCCAAATGCCACTTTTAATCACGGAAGGCGATTCCAGCTCTCTACCGGCATGTGGAAGGCAATGTCCATGCCTCGCTGGACAGGGCGGTCAGCGGTAAGGTGCAAATTGCCGCTGACTCATAGTCCAGCAGCCATGGAGTATATAGGGCCTGGGGGCCCCATGCCATTCCTTTTTTCAATTTGGGTACGGGGTTCCCCTTAATATCCGTACAAGACCCAAGGGGGCTGGTAATGGGCAGTGGGGGCTACCCATGCCATTATTCTCACTGATTTTCATCCATATTGCCGAAACCAGACATTACATTAAATCCGCAAGCAGTTTTAAATTACTTTTTTTCCATAAAATGTCATTTTGTGCAGGGACTGTTCTAAACACGGGACACACATGCCACTTCCCAGGCATACTATAGACACCCCCCATGTACGTTATTTAAAGGAATATTTCACTTTTTTTTTCACTTTAAGCGTCATTAAAATCAGTGCTCCCGAAAAAACTGCCATTTAAAAAAAAATGTTTTGCATTGATCCATGTCCCCTGGGGCAGGAGCCGGGTCCCCAAATCCTTTTTAGGACAATAACTTGCATATTAGCCTTTAAAATTAGCACTTTTGATTTCAAATTATTGAGTCCAATAGACTTTAATGGGGTTCTAAAGTTCGTATGAATTTTCGGTCCGTTTGAAGGTTCTGGTGCGAACCAAACTGGGGGGTGTTCTGCTCATCCCTAATTCTGGTGAATATCTACATCCCTCCTCCTTACAAAGATCTTTTGCTTTGTGTCTAATAAGGTTCTCTGGGGTGTAAGCCAATGAAGCTTAAAACCCTATGGCGTATTAACCACTTCAGCCCGGACCATTTTGCTGGTCAAAGACCAGACCACATTTTGCGATTCGGCACTGCGTCGCTTTAACTGACAATTGCGCGGTCATGCGACATGGCTCCTAAACAAAATTGACGTGCTTTTTTTTCCCACAAATAGAGCTTTCTTTTGGTGGTATTTGATCACCTCTGCGGTTTTTATTTTTTGCTCTATAAACAAAAATAGAGCGACAATTTTGAAAAAACACATTATTTTTTACTTTTTGTTATAATAAATATCCCCCAAAAATATATCAAAAAACATTTTTTTCCCTCAGTTTAGGTAAAAGAAATTGCAATAAGCGATTATTGATTGGTTTGCGCAAAAGTTATACAACATAGGGGATAGTTTTATGGCATTTTTATTAATATTTTTTTTTTACTAGTAATGGCGGCGATCAGCGATTTTTATTGTGACTGTGACATTATGGCGGACACATCGGACATTTTTGACACATTTTTGGGACCATTGTCATTTATACAGCAATCACTGCTATATAAATGCAGTGATTCCTGTGTAAATGACACTGGCAGTGAAGGTGTTAACCAGTGGGTGGCAGTGTAGGGGTTAAGTGTTTCTAGGGGTGTGTTACTAACTGTGGGGGGCTGGGCTTTCATTTAGTGAACACGGATCTCTGCTCGAATCACATGGAGCAGAGATCAGCATCACTAGTTGCTAGGCAGAACGGGGAAATGCTGTTTACAACGGCATTTCTCTTTTCAGCCCCCCCGTGAGACAATCGCGGGTATGCCCGTGGCGATAGAGTCCGCGGGACCCGCAACCGGACTCACGGGGGTCCCGACCGGCATGCGAGCAGGGCTGCATTAAAGATTGGACGTACCTGTACTCCAATATACTTGCCCGTGCCATTCTGCCGACGTACAACGGCGTGCGTCGGTTTGGGAACCGGTTAATGTGCTTTACTAAACAGAAAAAAAGCTGCACATACAACTGCAGGATATACAATTCATAGCATACAAAGTGTTACAAAATATGCCTACAACATGCAGAAGCTGACTATCTTCAGCTTAATCCACCACACATTGCTGAAACATATCCCGGAGTACATCGTTGATAAACTCCTGAAAAACTGCAGGAGCGTTACAAAGGCAAATCGGCATTGCGTGGTATTCATAATGTCCTGTCCTGGTGTTAAACGCAGTATGACATTCGTCATCCTCCTTGATCCTCACAAGTTTGTATGCCCCTCTCAGATCGAGCTTCGTGAAAACCATTGTTCCCCTGAGGCGGTCAAATAATTCCATAATCAATGGAATCGGTTAGGCATTCTTAATTGTGATGTGGTTGAGGCCCCTATAATCGATTCAAGGCCTCAGTTCACCACTCTTCTTTTTCACAAAGAAGAAGCCAGCACCAGCAAGAGACAATGATTTGGGGATGAACACTCGATAAAGTGTGGCAGCACCATGGTCCTCCATAGCTTTATCCTCCAAGACAGACAAAGGGTAAACCCAGCCATGGGGAGGCATAGCACCAGGTTGAAGATCAATTGCACAATCGTATGTTTGGTGTGGAGGCAAAACGCTCAGATCAAATTACGAGACCAAAGCTATTGGCTACTAGCCTCTACGTAGTCCCTTCGTACGCAATGAACGTCACCTCGTTCTGAGCGATCGGATTTTCCGACAACTTTGTCTGACCGTGTGTATGCAACACCAGTTTCGGACAAAATCCATCGGAAAAAATCAGACGGATTTTGTGGTCGGAATGATCTGACCGTGTGTACAAGGCATAACAGGGGGTTTCTGTTGTGAAATATAGAAGCAAGTATATTGTAGGAAGAAATATGTAGGCCACCATTTTCCAATTCTTCTAGACGTTGGAGTACATGGTACAGATATGCCATATTACAGGCAGACTAAGGGGACCCCCCGGCACTATATTTAATTGCTTCAGTCCTGGAAGATTTTACCGCCTTTCTGACCAGAGCACTTTTTGCGATTCGCCACTGCGTCGCTTTAACTAACAATTGCACAGTCGTTGTATTTGATCAACCCTGCGTTTTTTATTTTTTGAGCTATAAACAAAAAAAGAGCGACAATTTTGAAAAAAATGCATCAAAATTTTTTTTTCCTCAATAAGCGTTTATTGAGTGGTTTGCGCAAAAGTTATAGTGTTTACAAAATAGGGGATAGTTTTATGGCATTTTTATTATAATTTTTTTTTTTACTAGTAATGGCGGTGATCAGTGATTTTTATCATGACTGCGACATTATGGCGGACACATCGGCCATTTTTGACACATTTTTGGGACCATTGTCATTTTATACAGCAATCAGTGCTATACAAATGCACTGATTCCTGTGTAAATGACACTGGCAGTGAAGGGGTTAACCACTAGCTGGCAGTGTAAGGGTTAAGTGTGTCCTGGGGAATGTTTCTAACTGTGCAGGGCATGGCTACATGTGACACGTCACTGATCTCTGCTTCCGATCACAGGGAGCAGAAATCAGTGACACTGTCACTAGGCAGAACGGGGAGATGCTTGTTCACATTAGCATCTTCCCATTCTTCCTCTCAATGAGGCGATTGTGGGTATCCCCATGGCAATCGAGTCCACGGGACCTGCGACCCGACTCACGGAGGTCCCGGCCGGCGAGCACGCGATAGCACAGTGGCAAATTTAATGGGACGTACAGGTACGTCCATTTGCCCAGCCGTGTTGTTCTGCCAACATACATCGGTGTGTGCCAGTCGGGAACCAGTTAAACAAATTTTTAATTTTGATTGTTTCACTTTAAGCATCATTAAATCACTGCTCATTTAAAATTTTACAAACTTTTTTTGCATTGATACATGTCCCCCAGGGCAGTAGCCAGACCCCCATACCCTTGCATACCTTTGCATATAAGCCTTCAAAATGGGCACTTTTGATTTTTCAAGTTTGGGTCCCATTGACTTTAAAGGGGTTCGTTGTTCAGCTCCAAACTTTTGCGATGCTCGAAAGTTCTGCCGCGAACCGAACAAGGAGTGTTCAGCCCATCTCTAGTAACAAAAAGCACTTTTTCCTGTTGGCAAGAAAAAATCTCTCATTACCAAGTTGTTGTCTGTGGTATGGAAGGAAATAATATAGGCTTTCAATACACACTCTGCAGACCTTCTGTAAAAATTCGAGAATTGGGACACTGCATCTCCTCATTTAGAAATCAAATTAATGATTTGACTACTATCCTAGAAGTTCATGAAAAATTAAAAGAGGATATTCCAGCCATGTATCTCTTGTCTTAGATAGTATACATATTAGGTAGAATCTTCAGCAGGGACATGCAGTCAGGGGAGGCTCATGACGATCATAAAAAAACAAAAAAAATTGATTGACTTTAAGGGTCGTAGTAAGTTTCAGGGGTAGGTAGCTGAAGTCCTACCCACCACTGGTAGTGGGTTTGGGCTCCTATCATCTATGGTTCTGGAGATACGGGGCTCCTTGCGCAGCCTGTCAGAAGCTACATAAAGAGCAGCCAATTTAAATACAAGCTGGCACACTCTGTTTGCAGCAGACTGAGAAGATGAGCTCATAGTGTCTCTCCTCACTTCTTGTCAGAGGCACTGAGCTCAATGGGTAACTTGGAGCCTTGGACCAATGTTAAAGCACCATTGACCCAAGCTGTCCAATAGAAATGCTGCAGTGGAGGCTAGCCTCTCACTGCAGTGTCATAGAAGGGGGCATAGGCGTCGTTAAGGTGGGGCTATTGAGGCTTAAGCCCCCAATGTGGGGCCAATAGCTCAGAGTCCTGCAGTAGGGTTGCCACCTGTATGGTTTGGACACATGTGCCCGGTTTTCAAGCCGCCTGAAACCCGGGCGCCTAACTGTTTAGCCATCCTGTGATCAGTGGCCCCGGCCGCAAGATCTAGAGCTGCGCATCCCAATTCCCATGTCCACCGTCATCAGTGTTATACTGTCACATTTAGACTGTACGAGCGCTGGGCAGCAGGTGCTCTGTGATTGGCTGTGCAGGCGGCAGACATAAGGGTCTGTAGTGGAGCTGCTGACTGGTCACATGTGGAGGCGGGGCTGGACTGTGGGTGATCGCGGCCGCCCGGAGCCTGGCCTCCATGCCTGGCGCTCGCTGTGTCTCCTCCTGACTTCATATTCCCATTGCACGATCACATGTCTGACAAAGGGGTCCTGCGTGACTCCCAAATGTTGCACTCTCCTTGTGTTGGGATCATGCAATAAATTACCTGTTTGGACGCTATTTATGACGTTCCATGGTGTGCTAGCAAATATCTTCACTCCTCCTGACTAAGGTCTCTCTGTTATCTGCCCTTCCACCAGCCTGTCTGTCAGCGCGCCCCTCTCTGTAAGCCACCTCCTCTGTCATCCCGCCCTTTCTGTAAGCCCACCCCTTTCTGTCAGCACCCCCCTCTGTCAGCGCACCCCTCCTCTGTCAGCCCATCCCCTCTGTCAGCACCCCCCTCTGTCAGCACACCCCTCTGTCAGCCCACCCCCCATTGTCAGCCCACCCTCCTCTGTCAGCACCCCCCTCTGTCAGCACCACCCTCTCTGTCAGCACCCCCCCTGTCAGCACCACCTCTCTGTCAGCACCCCCCCCCCCCTCTGTCAGCCCACTCCCCTCTGTCTGCACCCCACTCTGTCAGCACCACCCTCTCTGTCAGCACCCCCCCTGTCAGCACCACCTCTCTGTTAGTACCCCCATCTGTGTCAGCACCCCCTCTGTCAGCCCACCCCCTCTTTTAGCCCACCCCTCTCTGTCAGCACCTCCCTCTGTCAGCACCTCCCCTCTGTCAGCACCACCCACTCTGTCAGCCCACCCCCCTCTGTCAGCATCCCCCTCTGTGTCAGCATCCCCCTCTGTCAGCCCAGCCCCCTCTGTCAGCCAATCCCCCTCTGTCAGCCCACCCCCTCTCTGTAATCCCACACCCTCTCTGTAAGCCCACACCCTCTCTGTCAGCATCCCCCCCTCTGTCAGCACCACCCTCTCTGTCAGCACCCTCCTGTCAGTACCACCCCCCCCTCTGTCAGCACCCCCCTCTCTGTCATCCCACCCCCTCTCTGTCAGTCCACACCCTCTCTGTCAGCGTCCCCCTCTCTGTCAGCACCACCCCCCCTGTTAGCCCACCCCTTCTGTCAGCCCCCCTCTGTTTCAGCACCCCCTCTCTGTCAGCAAACCCCTCTGTCAGCCCCCCATCTCTGTCAACAGTGCACCCCCTCTGTCAGCCCCCCTCTCTGTCAGCACCCCCTCTCTATCAGCAGTGCACCCCCTCTGTCAGCACCCCCCTCTGTCAGCACCCCCTCTCTGTCAGCAGCCCCCTCTCTGTCAGCCACCCCCTCTCTCTCTTGCCTCCTCCCCCCTTCCACTCACCCCCCCTTACTTTCTCCTCTCTCACCTCCCACCACTTTTCCCTCCTCAGGGGGTGGAGGCCCCATGATTCCCAACAGCGGCCCTGTGAGTGAGTGTACCAGTTCAAATGTGTCTTGCCGACATAGTGGGCACAGCGATGCAGCATCTGCCTCTACTTTGCCTTCTCCCGAAGCCCCCCCCCACATAATGGAAGGAAGGAAAATGGCACTACAGAAGAGCAGCTTTGCTCTGCCCCCAAACTCCAGCTCCCACACTTCCTGATTCTAAATGGCTCTCGGTAAGGCAGTCTAATGGGGGTCTTTAGGGGCAGGGAATACTGATGGGGGGTTCACTGATCTAATAGAGATCTCTAAGGGGGTTTTTGATGTAAGGGGACTCTGAGCTTATGTAGAGGGTTTGCTGACTGCTGGTGACCCATTAGATCAGCAGTTAGTGTGTGTCAGATAGGTCAGTGCATGTCAGGTAGGTCAGTGTGGGTCAGGTAGGTCAGTGCGTGTCAGGTAGGTAACACCCCCTCCATACAACCCCACCACCTGCCGCCCCATCATCCCCCACCCCCGGTGCCGGGCTCTGAATTAGGGCTGAAGCCCCTGGTCTTTTTGCCACCTAGCAATGCCCCCGGAAGGGGGCATGTGTCTAAAAGACAATAGCTCCCTTCCAGCCCAGCTCTCTTAACTACAAGGAAAAAAACATGGATTTATGGGTATAATATTTACCCATAATCCCCTGTTTTTCTCACACAGTTAGGGAGAATGACAATCTGCTGCTGCTAAAAAGGTACAAGCTAAATCATATACTGTATCTCACAAAAGCGAGTACACACCTCACATGTTTGTAAATATTTTTTCTTGATCATACATCACGGGACACAGGAGCTTCATTACATAGTGGGTTATATAGGCACCTCTGGTGATTGGACACTGGTTAACACTCAATTAAGGAGAATTCCTCCCCTATATAACCCCTCCCATATGGGAGGCACCTCAGTTTTTTCGCCAGTGTCTAAGGTGGTTGGTCACTTAAAACATGTGCTATGAAGAAAGCTCTGTGCAGGTCCCTGCAGGGGCCTAAGGGCTACGATAACCGGATCCATATCTCGGGCCGATATTTTGACTCCCAAGATGGTATGGTACCCGGGCCTCGTCATCTGAAGAAACAAGGTTTTGCCTGTAAGTCCTCTCCTATTGGAAGACTGGGCTCTGGGAAAACCAGACTTGGTGTACTATTTACATAGTGGCACGAAAGTTTCTGGCAGAGTCTTTTACAAGGTCCAGGTAAGAGGTTCCTCTGGGAAGGAACCAAAAAAATCCTGAAGGTTGGCACAACTCTGCCCATCGTGATGGGTGAAGGCTGGAATCTGTCTGTTTTCAGCAATTCCTGTGGCGAGGACAGGTAAGGGAAGTTAATTCTATATAAATTATATATTATGGATTTCTTCATTGAGTAGTTGTATGTCTTACCTGGTTTCCACCACTAGAGGGAGTAAGAGCAGCCTGATGCATACTTACATGCCTTTCAGATACACACGCTCACTGCCACTGCAATCTCTGCCACAATGAAGGTAAAACAGGGGTTCCACGTAGTCTAGGGGTCCCGCGCGGCTCCGATGGTGATCCCCTTCCCCCCTGGACAACCGGAAGTCCTTGTGTACGTGCACGCGCGCTGAGCGCGCTCCCATGCTAATGGAGGGGGGGATGTGGTTGTGAGCCGTGCACGTCGGTGTGCACGGCGCTGTACTGCGCAGGCGCCAGGCGGTAATATTAAAAAGCCCAGAGCGCCAGGGGGCTGTAAGTGGAAGACACAGGAGCTGTGGGCAGTAAGCATCCTAAGGGATTGGATCCAGGCAAACCTAAGACACCTACTCAGCATCAGGCTGTGCAGTTTAAGCATTTATATTTATTGTGAGACTTGGAGCACAACAGTGATTGTACTTTGTACTAGTACCTCTGCTTTGTAGCTTAGGACTATGTCTCCTCGTAAGAGGGTCTCAGGGGGAGGTAACAAGGGCACTGGTAATTCACCGCCTAGGTCTAGGGGTTCTAAAAATGCCTGTAGATTACCATCCCCCCCTGCAAGACTGGAGCCAGCCTCACAGGATGAGTCAGTGCCCCTGTCAGGTTTTGCAGCCTCTCCTAATATTTCAGCCCCGGTATATGTCACTGAAGACTTCCTTAGGGCTACATTGGAGGGTTTTGAAGGTAGAATCATTAATTTTATTTCAGCTTCCCTAAAAAATAGCAGACAAAGGGGTAGATCCCCTCCCTCTGCTGAGATTCCTCTTTCAGATGACACCTCTGACAATGAGGAGAGATCCCTATCTTGCGACAGGGATCATGAGCAGTCGGATGAATCAGAGGAAGAGGAGAGAGTCCCCTCCTCCCAGGCGCTCAGAAAACAGGTTCAATATTATACTGAGTTGGTGCGTACCACATTCAGAATGCCCGCTGCTGAGGTCGCCACATCCTCTGTTTCTTCCCTGGGGGTCAGGAAAATTAAACAGACTGCCTTTTCCTTTCCAATTCATCCCTTAATGGATAAATTGTTGTATGAGGATTGGGGACATCCCGATAAACTGTTTGCTCCTCCTAAAAGGTTTTCTATGCTTTATCCTCTGGAGGAAAGTTTCACCAAGAAATGGGGGGTCCTATCTGTCGATGTGGCTGTTTCTTGCGTGAATAGAAACCTGACCTGTCCTTTGGATAATGCTCAGGTATTTAAGGATCCAACTGATAAGAAGCTGGAAACATTATTGAAAGCCTCCTTTTCCATGACTGGCGCTGTAGTGCAACCTACAGTCGCAGCTGTGGGGTTGTGTCAGTTCCTCAAGGAACAAGTTAAGCAGATGCTTGGCCTTCTTCCCAGTGAGGAAGTGGAGAATTATGCAGAAATACCTCAAATTCTGTGTTTTATGATTGATGCGATTTTGGATTCTGTCTAACAAGCATCTCGTTTGTCTCTCCTGTTGGTACACATGCGATGGGCCCTATGGCTAAAAAATTGGGCAGCTGAGCTATCATGCAAGAAGCATTTGATTGTGTTCCCGTTTAAGGGGGAACGTTTATTTGGAGAAGAATTAGACAAATTCGTCCAAAAAATTTCAGGGGGTAAATCTACTCTCCTTCCAATCAAAAGGAGCAAACGTCCATCATTTAGGCGTTCTCTTTCTCCCGGAGCATCAAGCTCTAAGCAGTGGCGATGGCCTTCCCAACCTCCCTCTACAGGAAAGGCTCAAGGCCAGGCCCAGGAGCAGAAAAAGACTTGGGGGCGAAAGCCTGCCAAGCAGAGCCCAAAAGCTTCCTTGTGAAGGGGCGCCCCTGCTCGGCCGAGTAGGGGGAAGGCTCCTGCAGTTTGCAGAAGCCTGGCGGGAAGAGATCCGGGACAAGTGGGTAGTCTCCTCGGTATCTCAGGGCTACAAGCTAGAGTTTCAGGAGATTCCACCTTCTCGCTTCCTAAGGTCAGGGATCCCCAGGGATCCAGTAAAGCAAAGACCGCTATTTCTGGCCTTAGATCACTTACTATCCCAGGGGGTGATAGTGGAAGTGGACCAAAAAGAACAGGGTTCAGGCTTTTACTCGAATCTCTTTACCGTTCCAAAGCCAAATGGAGGTGTCAGACCTATCCTGGATCTGAACCGGTTTTTACCCATCCGGTCCTTCCGAATGCAGTCAATACGCGCTGTGGTCTCCTCCCTGCAAGGGGGAGAGTTTATGGCATCAATAGATATCAAGGATGCATATCCTCATGTGCCAATTTTTTCCACACACCAAAAGTATCTAAGGTTCGCGGTAGAGCGGCGCCATTTTCAATTTGTGGCCTTGACATTCGGGCTCGCTACGGCTCCTCGAGCCTTCACAAAGATTCTAGACCCTCTCTTGGCAAACCTAAGAGCTCAGGGTATAGCCGTCATGGCTTATCTAGACGATTTGCTTCTCATAGAGAAAACCTGAACCACAGTGTTACTAGAACGCTAGAACACCTGGAACGCCTAGGTTGAATTATAAACCTAGAAAAGTCGTCCCTACAGCCTGCTACCAGGTTGGAGTACCTGGGTATGTTCATCGACACCGCTCAGGGCGGGGTGTTTTTACCAAGGCCAAAAGCCTTGGCCATAGGGGGTCTGGTGTGCCTAATTCTGGGCAGAAGATCTTCCCCCATTCGGTTGTGCATGAGACTGTTATGGAAAATGGTCGCCTCCTTCTAGGCCGTTCCATTCGCCCAGTTCCACTCAAGGCCTCTGCAAAGATGCATCCTTGCGGCTTGGAATAGGAAGCCCCAGGCCTTGGATCTTCCTATGTGTCTATCCCCAGGGACACGCAAGAGTCTCGTTTGGTGGTTACAAACAGAGAATCTGCTGAAAGGCAAAACTTTTCTTCCTCTTCCATGGAAGATTATAACGACAGATGCCAGCCTAACAGGCTGGGGAGCAGTGTTGGAGGAGAGACGTGCTCGCAGGGGAAATGATCTGCGATCGAGAAGCTATTGCCCATTAATGTCTTGGAGATCCGGGCAGTTTATATGGCTCTCATAAACTGGTCTTACAGAGTATGGGGTCTCCCTGTTCGGGTTCAGTCCGACAATGCCACAGCAGTGGCCTACATCAATCACCAGGGTGGTACCAGGAGTCTGGTTGCACAAAGAGAGGTGAATCGCATACTTGCCTGGGCAGAAAGGCATGTTCCATGCCTTTCTGCAGCCTTCATTCCAGGAGTGGAAAATTGGCAGGCGGATTTTCTGAGCCGCTAGCAGTTGTGCCCAGGAGAATGGGCTCTGCACCCCGACGTGTTTCGGAACATATGTCGCAGATAGGTACTCCAGACGTAGATCTGTTTGCGTCCAGATTCAACAGAAAGCTGAACAAATTTGTGTCAAGGACAAGAGATGCACTCGCTCAGGGGTCGGATGCTCTGACAGTTCCCTGGGATCAGTACAATCTGATTTATGCCTTCCCCCCGTACCTGCTTCTGTCACGGTTCCTGGGAAGAGTCAAGAGGGAAACAAAGTCAGTTCTTTTGGTAGCCCCGGCTTGGCCCAGGCGACCTTGGTACGCAGAGATCATGAAGTTGGCAGTAGGCAGGCCGTGGATCCTCCCTCTCCAGCCAGATCTGCTCTTGCAGGGTCCAATTTACCATCCTGCTTTACACAGTCTGAGTTTGACGGTTTGGCTGCTGAGACCCACATTCTGAGGGATCGTGGGCTTTCGGGGCCAGTCCTTTCTACTCTGGTCAATGCCAGAAAGCCGGCCTCCAGGCTTATTTACTACAAAATATGGAAGGCATATGTTTCCTGGTGTGAACCCAGGGGATGGCATCCTAGAAAGTATGTCCCTAGCAGGATCTTGGCCTTCCTCCAGTCAGGCCTAGAAATGAATTTGGCCGTAAGCACTATCAAGGTGCAGATTTCGGCCTTGTCAGTGTTTTTCCAGAAGCCACTTGCATCACATTCCCTGGTGCTGGCTTTCATCCAGGGGGCTATGCGGATAAGGCCGCCAGTCAAACCTCCGGTATGCCCATGGGATCTGAATTTGGTTCTCTCAGTTTTTCAGGGGCAACCATTTGAACCTTTGCATCTGGCTTCATTAGTTCTTTTGACTAAAAAATTTGTTTTCTTGGTAGCCATACCCTCGGCTAGAAGAGTGTCAGAACTATCAGCTCTCTCCAGCAAGGAACCGTATCTAATTATTCATAAGGACCGGGTGGTAATGCATCCCAACAGGTCCTTTCTGCCTAACGTGGTTTCAGGATTTCATTTGAATCAAGATGTAATCCTACCATCCTTTTTTCCAGACCCACAGTCCGCAGAAGAAGAATCTTTGCACACTTTAGATGTGGTAAGGGCAATCAGTATCTATCTTCAGGCAACTGCTCAGATAAGAAAAACTCAACGAGGGTTATAAGTGCTTCTTGGGCAGTGCATCACCAGGCCACCCTGACTCAGGTCTGTAAGGCTGCAACTTGGTCATCAGTCCACACATTCACTAGATTTTATCAGGTGGATGTCAGAGGGCAAGAGGATATCGCCTTTGGGCGCAGTGTACTGCAGGCTGCAGTTTAGATACTCCGGTCCATGGCGGTCTATAATTCTGATCTGTGTCTCCCTCCCCTCAAACTGAGCATTGCTTTGGGACATTCCACTATGTAATGAAGCTCCTGTGTCCCGTGATGTATGATCAAGAAAATAGGATTTTTATGTACAGCTTACCTGTAAAATCCTTTTCTTGAGAGTACATCACAGGACACAGGGCTCCCACCCCTCTTGGGTTTTACGTGGTTTCTTATTGCTTTGCTACAAAACTGAGGTGCCTCCCATATGGAAGGGGTTATATAGGGGAGAAATTCTCCTTAATTGAGGGTTAACCAGTGTCCAATCACCAGAGGTGCCTATATAACCCACTATGTAATGAAGCTCCTGTGTCCCGTGATGCACTCTCAAGAAAAGGATTTTACAGGTAAGCTGTATATAAAAATCCTATTTTTATATCTTTTCATGTGGCAACACAGAAGAAATTACACTTTGTTACAATGTAAAGTAGTGAGTGTACAGTTTGTATAACAGTGTATTTTGTGTCCCCTCACGATAACCCAACTAACAGTTATTAATGTCTAAACCGCTGGTAACAAAGTGAAAATTTCCAAATTGGGCCCAATTAGCCATTTTTCCTCTCTAGTGTCATGTGACTAGTTGGTATTACAATGTCTCAGATGTGAATGTGGAGCAGGTGTGGTAAATTTGGTGTGATCTCATACTGGTCAATATAAGTTCAACATGGCACCTCATGGAAAAGAACTCTCTAAAGATCTGAAAAAAAAAAAGAATTGCTGCTATATATAAAGATGGCCTAGGCTATAAGAAGATTGCCAAGACCCTGAAACTGAGCTGCAGCATGGTGGCCAATACAGAGGTTTAATAGTACAGGTTCCACCTAGAACAGGCGTCGCCATGGTCAACCAAAGAAGTTGAGTGCATGTACTCAGCATCATATTCAGAGGTTGTCTTTGAGAAATAGACATATGAGTGCTGACAGCATTGCTGCAGAGGTTGAAGGGGTGCTCAGACCAAACACCGCACACTACATCAAATTGGTCTGCATGACTGTTGTCCCAGAAGGAAGCCTCTTATAAATATGATGCACAAGAAAGCCCGCAAACAGTTTGCTGAAGACAAGCAGACTAAGGATGTGGATTACTGGAACCATGTCCTGTGGTCTGATGAGACAAGCTTATTTGGTTCAGATGGTGTCAAGCGTGTGTGGCGGCAACCAGGTGAGGAGTACAAAGACAAGTGTGTCTTGCCTACAGTCAAGCATGGGGGTGGGAGTGTCATGGTCTGGGGCTGCATGAGTGCTCCCGGCTACAGTACATTGAGGGAACCATGAATCCTAACATGTACGGTGACATACTGAAGCAGAGCATAATCCCCTCCCTTTGAAAACTGGGCTGCAGGGCAGTATTCCAACATGATAACGACCCCAAACACACCTCCAAAACAACCACTGCCTTGCTAAAGAGGCTGAGGGTAAAGGAGATGGACTGGCCAAGCATGTCTCCAGAGCCCTGTGGAGCATCCTCAAACAGAGGGTGAAGGAGTACAAGGTCTCTAACATCCACCAGCTCCGTGATGTGCTCATGGAGTAGTGGAAGAGGAAATCAGTGGCAACTTGTGAACCTCTGGTGAACTTCATGCCCAAGAGGGTTAAGGCAGTACTGGAAAATAATAGTGGCCACACAAAATATTGACACTTTGGGCCCAATTTGAACATTTTCACTTAGGGGTGTACTCACATTTGTTGCCAGAGGTTTAGACATTAATGGCTGTGTGTTGAGTTATTTTTAGGGGACAGCAAATTTACACTGTTGTACAAGCTGAACACTCACTACTTTGGATTGTAGCAAGTGTAATTTCTTCAGTGTTGTCACATGAAAAGATATACTAAAATATTTACAAAAATGGGAAAGGTGTACTTTAAAATACTGTATTATTATGCTATATGTTGTAAGATAATAAATTATTATTTATCTATTTACTGTGAAATTACTGGTTTGAAGTTATAACTTCAAACTTCAGTGATGTGTCCATTAAGCCACCTGCTTGAGTACAGTTTTTGAAAATATAGTAAATTACCTTAAAAATAATCTATTATAATTATTTGTATATTACTTACTTTTTGTAATTAACCCAGGCCAATTCTGACTCTCCTCTCCTACAAGTAAAAATAATATTTTTTTTTGCTAGAAAATTACTCAGAACCCTCAAACATTAAATATATTGTTTTAGCAGGCACCCTAGGGAATAAAATGGTGGTCGTTGCAACTTTTTATGTTACACAGTATTTGCGCAATTTTTCAAACATGTTTTTTTTTGTAAAGAAACTGTTTCAGGAATAAAAAAATTGAAAAAAACACAAAAGTTACCCTTACTTTTTTTTGTATAGTGTGAAAGATGATGTTACGCCGAGTAAATAGATACCTAATATGTCACGCTTTAAAATTGCGCACACTTATGGAATGGCGGCAAACTTCAGTACTTAAGACTATCCATAGAAAACGCTTTCATTTTTTTCTTTTTAAGTTACCTGTTTAGAGTTACAGAGGAGGTCTAGTGCTAAAATTATTGTTCATGCTCTAACGTTTGTGGCGTATGCAACCTGAGTGTATCTGGCTCTGATAATAGCCAGTGCCTCACCAGCCACTGACCTCACTGCATGTCCCTGATCTTCAGGTAGTCTAATGTTCTACTGTTATACATTTAATTTTTTTTAAGAACCCTTAAAATAAATGTGCTCTTTAAATAAATGAACACAGTCTTAAAGATAACATAAACTACTAATGCGAAAAAAAAAAAAATAGTATGCTGAACAAGACACACTACATTGGATGTCTTTTCATGTTGGTCTACTTCTAAAGGCCGAGTAAAAGCCTTGTTTGTGGCTTCATTCAAGTCTTCCTCATTTCTTAGAATGTCATCAGCAGTATTCCCATGTTCGTTATTCCCAATTACCCATTTGTTTTGTTAATTACATTGATCTCCTGATTCAGCAACTAAGACTGGATTGTTTGACTTTGTTCTCATTAAAGCCGTTTTGCACAAAATGTGTATGATGTCAGAATCAAGACATGGCATAACAAATGATATTTCCTTCACACTGAAGGATAACTAAACTTCTTTCTTTTTTGATTAATTTCATGCCTGACTCAGTCAGAGATTAGGCTCTGACACATTTTATAATTAAATATTGAAATCATAAAGTGCAAGAATGTTTAATTTTTAAAATATGAGTTTTAATTTACCTCATACAGAGAATGGCTCTGGTCACCTGTGGAGATGCATTACACACTACATTGCCTAATGTATGATGCCTGAATAAGGCTGAGCATACAGTAAAAGTAAACTAATGCAATTTACTGAATAGCAGTCAAATATTTATCCAGTTGATGAAGCAGACTTTATGTAAAAATCTGACAATAATTAAGGAAAAGCCTTGCTTAACCTCTTTGGTACTAAAGAGGTCTACATCGTGTATCTCCCCTTCTCATTGTGAAATCTCTGTGCCTGACAGGTTGGGGTTACAGTGTTCTCTCTTTTAACATATGCTCTTATGCTCTAGCAGATGGCTGATATTTGGTTTATCATATTCATGATTGAACACAAGGCAATGCAGGAGCATCAAACAGAACAGGGAAAGAGCTTATACCATATCATTGAGTTCTAAGGGACATTTGTTTATTTAAGGCAATTGAAGACCAAGAATATATGCAGAGAAATGTTTGTACACCACCAGAGCTTCATCTTTTTAGAAATAGAATGTTTGTCGATAAAGCTGGTAAATATTTATATGATAGGTTATTTAAACACTTGTCACAGTTACTTATTTTACAGTAAGCTTGGAGCAAGCTACTTTATAACTCAGAATTATTTATTATGCTTAGTTCTAGATTGTTCAGGCATTGCAATATACAGTAATGAAAAGCAATGAATACCATATAATGCTTCTGGGTTGTTTATTTTTTATGACACTATAATTATTGTTACACAGAAATTGAATTACCGGTATAGCATGCTACAAACACTAATGATAGTGTATTATTTTATATATATATATATATATATTTATGTATATGTGTATTGGAGAGATTATACTCATGTCATCATGTCATATATGTTTTTTTCAATGAGTTGTGCCTGTACAAACTGTATTTAAGGGCATACATAGAAGCTCACTTTTATTAAATACAATGGAAAATACACATAGACATAGACAATACCATATCAATGTGAACAAACAAAAATACCTAGCCACCTGGCTCTCTTGTTGTCGTTGCTCTTCTTACTAGTCCTTCTGGCTCTCTTAGCCATTAGTCGCGGTGCCATGCTGCACAGCCTAATCTTGGCCTCTGGATAGGGTTTACCTGACACCCTTATAGGAGCCACTTGGACTCCTGGAATAAGATAAAGTATAATGCCCCCTGGCTGCTTGCTAGGGGTCTTCTGACCCCTGGGTGAGACCTCTTGGCTCCTGGCTGGGACTCTTCTGACCCCTGAGTGAGACCTTCTGTCTCCCACACAGGGAGCTGTCTCCAAACTAGGAGCCCTGAGTTATCCTCAGGCATGAGAATATAATGACCTTGCATACCTGTGTACTCAGACAGGTTGCAGGAACCTGGTAAAAAATATGGAGATGGGATTAAAAGTTCTGATTCAGAACTATAGATTCTGGAGAAAACCAAAAACTCTGCTTTCTCTGCTCAGAAGTGATAGTCCAGAACCTCAAATTAACCATTAATGTTAATCCTGTGTCATATTCTCCATTGTGGCATGATCTTTCATATGTGGGCTGGATGGTCGGTGGATTTTTTTGTGTTGGATGGTCAGGAGGATGTTTGTTTGTTTTTTTTGTTTTTTATTTAGGAGGGGTTTCTTTCTTTCTTTCTCTCTTGCTTGGGGACAGTTTGTTGTGTGTGTGTGTGTGTGTGTGTGTGTGTGTGTGTGTGTATATATATATATATATATATATATATATATATATATATATATATATATATATGTTCAATTGTATGTTAATATGAAATGATTAATTATGTCTTGTTTGTACATATACCAGATGTTTTGTGATTCACATATGGAGGATTAAGCCTTGAAGTAGTAATGTCCGCGAAACATGTTGGCAGATCCCGTACGTCATGTGATACCATATTTGATATAAGTGCAATATGCTCTCTACTTATATTTGGGCTTTAGTTGCCCCTTTGTTTGTTTCTCTTTTATGAACAATATATATATATATATATATAAATAAATAAATAAATAAAAAATAAAATTATCTTTATAATAATCATTGGTGTATACATGTGTTTTTTCTTAACCATGGGGACTACCATTTAAAAGCCCATTTTCTACAATACTTTTTTCGTTCTGTATCATATTCTCCATTTTCACAGTGAAGGTAGGGTCTCACTCTGTCACAACATACACTATATATATATCTATATATATAGATATATATATCTATATATATATATAGTTATATATATATATATGTAGCACTGACCCCCGAAGGAGTGGCTGATTTTAATGGGCTTGCCGTTACCTTCTTCACCTCGATTTACGTCTAGGGGTTTCCCATGGTAGACTGATCCGCTTAAAGGGATTTTTATTTGCAAAAACATAGTTAAATAACAGTCTCTCAGTATGGGATCAGAGGGTTTGGGTGAAAAGTCCAGGTACTCTTATGCCGTGTACACACGATCGGACAATCCGCCCATGTGTGGGCTCCGGCTGACTTTTTCTTTCCAAAAGTCCGGCGGACTTAGAAAGAAGTTTTGACTCAAAATTGGCAATCCGCCCATCTGTGTGCTAGTCCGCCAGATTTTTGAAAAGAACGGACTTGCCCACACGGAGAAAAGTCCGTTCATTTTGAACGTGGCTCCAGGTAGATGGGACTAGCGAAGGAAGTCAATGTTGCCACCTCCACTGGCGAGATTGACACCTTGCTGGCCTCATCACCTGGTATGGATTTAAAGGGGAACCCCTACACCGAAGAAACAGCGTGAGGGTCCCCCCAAAGTCCATAGCAGACCCTTATCTGAGCACACAGCCCAGCCGGTCAGGAAAAGGGGTGGGGGCGAGTGGACGCCCCCCTCCTGAGCCGTACCAGGCCGCGTGCCCTCAACATGGGAGGTGCTTTGGGGAAGGGGGCCCCTGCAACCCCCCACCCCAAAGCACCTTGTCCCCATGTTGATGAGGACAAGGGCCTCTTCCCAACAACCCTGGCCGTTGGTTATTGGGGTCTGCGGGCAGGGGCTTATCAGAATCCAGGAGCCCCCTTTAATAAGGGGGCCCCCAGAGACCGGCCCCCCACCCTGGTGAAAAAAGTGTAAATAAAAAAACACAACACAAGTTTTTTAAAATAATTTATTAGACAGCTCCAGTGGTCTTCTTCCGTCTTGGGGGGGGTCTTCTCGCCAGACTCCTCCACTATCTTCTGCTAGCTCCTTTACTAGTGGAGGAGGTCGGCTTTCTTCTTTGTCATCACCGCCATCCGGGGGTCTTCTTCCAACTTCGAGGTCTTGTCCCGATCTTCTGGGGTCTTGTCCCACTCTTTGGCTCTTCTGCTGGGCCTCCGCTATCTTCTTATAGCTCTTTTACTAGCGTTGGCCCGGTCTTCTGTCGCCGCTGCCTTCTACTCTTCTCTTCTTCTTCTTCTTCTTCCTTGCGATGTTGATCACTGAAGGAGCAAAGATGGCCTACTCCTCAGTTGTCACGCCCCCTGGCCCAGTCCACGCGCTAGGCTCTTGGTAGCACAATTGACTGCTTGACTTTAAAGAAATATTCCCCACAGGCAGGACAGCGGACAAATGGCCAGGGATTTACAAACAGTCCTCCACACTTTCCACACAGCATCCCCAGGGCCTCAACATCTCCTGATGCATACAGGTTGAACCACCCTTAAGAGTCTAGGCGAATCCCTGTATCGGTCAAAGTAGCTCCCGGGAGTCTCACATCTATAGGACCTTCTCCTGATGCCATTCGGGGTCCCATGATGGGTAACATTCCCGGAGCCCGGAACATTTTTGTGTTAAAAGTCTCTTTTCTCCGCGTCCAGACAAAACAACCTGCTCCTTCCTCTCCCGCAACACACTCATGCGGTGCCTCACACAATAATTGCCTAATAAAAGTGATAAAGTGAGGTACTGTACATCCTCTTGTGGATCATTGAAAAGGGGTGTGTTGGGCTGCTCCAAAACATGTTTTGCCCCATAACAACAAGAATGTTGAGGACTATCCTCTTGTGTTGTAAGAATGGCATTGCTGGCTCAACTTGTACTATAAGTTTATAAAACCATTCCTTGTGTAACCTGGGGGACAGGTAGAAGGTACAAAGCTCCCTGGGATGAGCAGTCTTTCAGGCACAGATACCAAATCCAGTGAGGTAGTGACAAACAATGCAGTGTTTATTTGTGATATATACAGGTGCTTTACAGTGTTCCAAAAACAAATAAGAACAAAAATAGCCAAACAAAAACCTAGCCGTGTCTCGTGAACTAACTACAGTATTTACAGATCTTAACTACCAGGCTGAGCAAGCCTACACGTTATCAGCTTCCACATACACAGCTTAAAAACTTTTACCAATCTGTTGCTCTGCTAGACAGAAGTTGTCAGAGCTTCCCAGGCCAAGAGCACTGGCTGTCTGTTTCAGGTGAATTTAACCACTTCACCCCTGGAAGATTTGGCTGCTCAATGCCCTGACCATTTTTTGCGATATGGCACTGCGTCGCTTTAACTGACAATTGTGCAGTCATGCGACACTGTACCCAAACAAAATTTTTTCCCCACAAATAGAGCTTTATTTCTGTGGTATTTGATCACCTCTGTGATTTTTATTTTTTGCGCTATAAACAAAAGAAGAGCGACAATTTTGAAAAAAAGAACCCACAAAGGGGGTTATTTACTAAAAGAAAATCCACTTTGCACTGCAAGTGCACTTGGAAGTAAAGTCACTGTAGATCTGAGGGGGACATTCAAGGAAAATAAAAAACAGCATTTTAGCTTGCACATGATTGGATGATAAAATCAGCAGAGCTTCCACTCATTTCAGATCTACCCCTTAGATTTAGATCGATTGCACTTTCAAGTGCACTTGCAGTGCAAAGTGGATTTGCCTTTCGTAAATAACCCCCAATATCTTTTACTTTTTCCTATAATAAATATCCCACAGTTTAGGCAAATATGTATTCTTCTACATATTTTTGTCTACAAAATAGGGGACATATTTATGGCATTTTTATTATTATTATTTTTTTTTTACCAGTAATGGCGGCGATCTGCGATTTTTATCGGGACTACAATATTGCGACAAACAAATTGGACACTTTTGACACATTTTTGGGACCATTGAATATTATACAGCGATCAGTGCTATAAAAATGCACTGATTACTGTATAAATGTCACTGGCAGGGAAGGGGTTAGCACTAGGGGGCAATCAAGGGGTTAACTGGGACTGTTTAGGAGGAGAGACAGATCTGTCTCTACTCCCCTGAAAGAACTGGGATTTGAGTTTACACACACAGATCCCGGTTCATGTGGCCAAAAGTTAAAGCGACGTACGGTAACGTCGATTTGCCCAGCAGAGCCAACCTGCCGCATGCAAAACTGCGGCGGCTGGTCCAGAAGTGGTAAAACTGGACCATGGATCAGAGATCCCTGAACGTGTATGAGATGAGCCAGCTCTCTCTGGGATGCTCAGCTACACTAGAAACTTGTGACATGTGTCTTTGTTTTGCGTCTTTTAAGGTTCTTTGCAGTAAAAGGAAGGAAACATAGAGACCTCCATAGTGTATTCATATGCTTTACTAAACAAAATATGCTGTACATGCAATTGTAAGAAAGACAACTTCACATACAACAAGCATGCACAATCGATACCTATCTATGCAATAGGAATATGCTAAAAGTTACTTAGCTCTGGTGATAGTGGCTTCACAATCTCCAAAGGCAACCAATGCTCCAGGCTTACTTCACAACTGATTGCAATTAATTGGGAGATAGCATCATCCTCAGGTGTAGTTTCTTCTGGCACAGACCTTCGTTGTTCTTATGTCATTATGGAGCCCCTTGTACGCTTATGCTGCTGACCTTTTATTTGCAAAATTTGTATAGAAAATCCTACATGGACATATCCTTTCTCACTCCTTAGTTTGTATTGGTAAACATTTCCCAATTCAACCTCTAGATGGCAATGTTATATCCTACATGCCACAGGTCATATATGTGAAAAGGTCAAGATATTGTTCACAAATAACAAAAAATGCTATCTGAATGTGTGTGGACAAACTTCAACCAGTTCCTGGCCTGACCTTTTGCATAAGGACACCAATGGGAACCTCCCGCTGATCCGTGTGGACTGATCCCTTTACCGTCCCGCTGCCGGTAGCATGTGACCACTGCAACCAATCACAGCAGGTCACGTGACAGTTGTAAACAATGGATGGCTTCCTTTCAAGCCATCAATTGTATACAATTGTGTTGCTAGCTGTGATTGGTCAGTGACATGGTCCAAACTGGGCCTATCACAGCCATCTGTACCATCTGAAAAAAAATGCTGATCACTTCCCCAGAGTACAATGCTACTATGGAAACATTATATGGCTTTGGTCAAAGTATGTTAAAAAAAAAAAACGCAGTACAGGCAACATTCAGACAGAGTCAGGTACAGAATAGATCGGCAACAGAGGTTTAACACAGGAGCAGATGCACAGGTGCACAGGAGCGTAATAGACCAAACAACACTGACACAGAGGACTAGTGCAGTTTAATAGCCTGCCTGGCACCAATGTGCACTCGCAAACGTGGTTGCGCGTGCTCCTGTTACACGGCCAGGGACAAGGGTTCTTAGGCTTATGTGCCTGCGTGTATACGTCCATGATGGCGGTACAAGATCATAATGAGCTGCAAAGACTTTGGGTGCAAAGAACACAATGCTAGACTTAATGGACTAGTAAGTATGTGGTTTTAATAGTCAGCAGTAGGGACAAGCTTTATGTTCGTGTCGAACATCGGGTGTTCGCCGATTTGGCGATGAACGAACATTATGGGGCATTTGCGGGAAATTTGAGCCCCCACGGAATGCCCCATAATGCACCGTGAGATCGCAGTGCATTGCTGTATGATGATTGGCCAAAGCATGCACCTGACCTGCATGCTTTGGCCAATCCCAGTGCCCTCTGCTAAGAGAGCCATAATTGGCCAAATGCAGGGTGCCTTTGGCCAATCATGGCTCAGGGGGACTAAGTCCATGCCCCACACTACACGGCGACTGTGTAGTGTTGTTGGCGTGGACGGAGAAATAGTGTGATTTAGATTAAGCAGGCAGGTTAGTCAGTTAGTGGCAGTGTATCTGATATATATATATATATATATATATATATATATATATATATATATATATATATATATATACATAGTCTGCCTAGTGTGTATATATACTGTATTTATTGGCGTATAACACGCACTTTTTCCCCCTTAAAATCAGGGGAAAATCATGGGTGCGTGTTATACGCCGATCCCTGACGATCCCCCGCTGATTGTGAGCAGAGGAGCGAGCACCACCGAAATACACATAGCCGAGTGTACTCGGCTAGGCTCGGTTCCTCTCGGCTCCACTCACAGTCATGCCCAGTCTTGCCCTATGATGGAAATAACACAGGGTCTGAGCGTAACTGTGTGCGGAGCCGTGAGGAGCCAAGCCTAGCCGAGTACACTCAGTTCTGTGTATTTTGGCGGCGATTGGCTCCATTCACAGTCATGTCCAGTCCAGTCCTGAGAAGAGCTGAGAGGAGCCGAGATACACAGAACCAGCTCTATGTATCTTGGCGGTGCCATATTTAGACTGCAGTGACACTGACAAGGCTGCAATGTCACTGGCAAGGCTGCAAATGACACTGACGAGGCTGCAAATGACACTGGACAAGGCTGAAAATAACACTGATAAGGCTACAAATGACACTGGACAAGGCTGCAAATGATGCTGGACAAGGCTGCAGATGGACACTGATAAGGCAGCATTGATGGGGATTTAAATGTAATTTTTTTCCTTAAAACGTTTTTTTTTCCTTAAAGTTCCCTCCTAAACTTGGGGTGCGTGTTATACACTGATAAATACGGTATCTATATATATATGTATATATACTCTGAATCTGCAGCATCCAGTCAGTGTAGCCTAGATCTACATTCTACAGTGCATTCTGTGGTGTACAATTTCTAATCTACTTCAGGCAGTGTATTTGATATATATATATACATTCAGTCTAGTATATATATATATATATATATATATATATATATATATATATATATATATCTCCACAGGTGCAGGGAGCTGCTAACGCTGATTTTGAAAAATACCTTGGAGTGGGCCTTTTCTGACACATGTGCAGCAGATCGCACCGTTGCTGTTTGCAACCTATGTCTGAAGCGGATTAAGCATGGCCAGAACAGCAGCTGCCTGGGCACCACATGCTTGACCAGACATATGACAACCTCCCATGCTGTTCTTTGGCAACAGCACTTGAACGATCCACATCAAAGAAAAAGGCAGACTTCTTTGTGCTCCTCATCTGGGATCTCCAACCCCACTATACCTCCAGTCCTCTCAAAAACCTGCACTGAGAGGAATGACGGTATAGCAATAGGTGTCCCAAGTACTTGCAGCCAATCTGCTATCAGTAAACCTCCATCTGAATTTAGCAGGCAAATTTCCCTAGCCCAGTTGCTAAACCGTAAAAAGAAATTCCGTCCCAGCCATCCACATGCACAGCATCTGAATGCTAGCTTAGCCAAATTTCTAGCACTGCAACTGCTGCCTTTTCTGCTGGTAAACTCTGTCCCCTTTCCTGAATTTGTAGAATGTGCTGTACCTCATTGGCAGGTTCCAAAATGCCATTTATTTTCATGGAAGGCCATTCTGGCTCTCTACCGGCATGTGGAAGGCAATGTTTTGCCCTCGTTGGACAGGGCGGTCAGCACTAAGGTGATATCAGGGAATTAGTAGACCAGACTGTGTGGACTGCACAGAGGAAACCCAAAATGCATGTAGGTGAAATAATAATAATAATAGTGTTTATTATAATAAGTGACAAGAAAGTGAAAACAAACAGTACACTACCAGCCACAAACCACAAACAACAAATAATATATACAATGAATGAGAAATACCAGAATTGTAAACAAAAGCCAGGCCGAGGTCTTACACAGGGGGATCAGTAGATGGGTAAGGATGGGGAACAGATGGATGGGCTGCAGAGTGGGGATCCCAGGCAAACAGGAGACAGGAGGGACCGGTCCAGGATGGGATGGAGATCGGGAGGGATCAAGTTGGGTCAGATGCAGGCTCAAGGTCAGAGTACAGGCTACAAGGTCAGGGCACATGGAGAGAGCGATACCAAGGCAAGCATGTGTGGCCTTGCCGGGTATTCATAAGACTGCCGTAATTGTCCTCATATAACACCTGAGCACAGGAAGTGTTGTCTGCTCCATACTGCCAGGATCCATCCGCTGGTGGACGTCAGTACTGCGGCCCAATGATGTCAGTTACAAACTGCCAGGAGACACCTGCTGGTGGACCTCAGTACTGCACACCAAATTATGAATTTTACCAGCGGACGGACCCTTTCCTGACAGGTGCACATTACCACTGACTCATGGTCTAGCAGGCATGGGCAGGGACATTACCTTTCCTTCATGGCGTACTGGGTAACTCTGCTGGCAGCTGGGAAGGATGCAGGACAGGGTTCAGTATTGTTCTGCCACCACGCCTCCAAAATGCTAGTGGTGATTCTGCCACAGCTCTCTCCTCCACTCCTCCTCTTCTTCTTCCTCTATGGCTTCTTCTGCAGATTTCTCCTCTGAACCAGCAGTGCTCTGTAAGCGATCAAGGGCCTACACAAGCACTCAGGCAAAAAGATGTCATGTGGTGCTTGAGTTGGTCTGCTTAGGGGACAGGAGCCACACTGGGGCAGAGATTCTGTCAGCTCTGCAGGGGCAGGCTCAGAGGTGGTTGACGCCACGCCAGCTCCAGCTTGGAATGGTTGTATGTGACAATGGCACCAACCTTCTCTCCACCCTCCGACAGGGACACTTGATCTATGTCCCATGTTTGGCACACTTGGTGGTGCAGCGGTTCTTGATAAGGTACCCAGGCTTACAGGATCTCCCGAGGCAGGCCAGAAAAGTCTGTGGTCATTTCCGCCAGTCATACAATGCCAGTGCTCAGCTGGCTGACATTCAAAGGGAATGCAACCTGCCTACCAACCGCTTGATTTGTGACATGCCCAACAGGTGGAACACAGCATTGGCAATGCTGCATCAGAGGGCCATCAATGAGTACCTGTGTGAGTATGACACCAGGACAGGGTAAGGGGAGTTTGCTTTTTTTCACCACACCAGTGGTTAAGGATCAAGGATGCATGTGCTGTCCTGTCACCATTTGAAGAGGCCACGAGGCTGGTGAGCAGTGACAATGCATGCATCAGTGATACTGTCCCTCTTGTCTTCCTGTTGGAGCACATGCTTCGTGGAATAATGGACAGGGCACTTGAGGCAGAACAACAGATGGAAGAGGAGGACTTCCTTACCTCTCAAGGCCCCCTTTATCAAGATAGCATTCCTGTGGGGCCGCCAAACATACAGAAAGAAGATGAGGAGGAGGTGGAAGATTGTGTCAGCATGGATGTAGAGTATAATACTCAGCAGGAGTCTTCAAGGGATGGTTTTCAGACCACATGGTTTTCAGACCACATAATTTTCAGTCCACAGAAACCCAAGGAGTTGTACGTGGTTGGGATGCAGTAGTTCCTGATAACGTCACCCTTAGTGACCCAGAAGACTCACGATTGAATGCATCTGCAAACTTATGCTGCATAGCCTCCATGATTCAGAAAAGCCTGCAAAAGGACCCTAGGATTCGTGGTATCAAAGAGAGGGATCATTACTGGCTGGCAGACCTTCTTGATCCACGTTACAAGGATAAGGTTGCAGAACTCATCCTGCCTTCGCAGAGGGAGCAGAAGATGAAACATCTTTCATGAAGAAAGGTTTGTGCAATGCGTTTCCAGACCCTAGGAGGTTACAATTTCCTGGTGCTGGACAACGTGATGCTGAGGCTTCATTCAGTCAGAGGAAGAACGGTGGCGAAGGTAGCCTGCTGACTGATGCCTTTAGACAATTTTTCAGTTCTCAGAGCCAAGGTCTGGTCGGTTCAAACACCATCGCCAGCATCTGCAGAGCAGATAATGAAACATCTTTCATGAAGAAAGGTTTGTGCAATGCGTTTCCAGACCCTGGGAGGTTACAATTTCCTGGTGCTGGACAACGTGATGCTGAGGCTTCGTTCAGTCAGAGGAAGAGCAGTGGCAAAGGTGGCCTGCTGACTGATGCCTTTAGACAAATTTTCAGTCCTCAGAGCCAAGGTCTGGTCGGTTCAAACACCATCGCCAGCGTCTGCATTACATGGTTCATGAATATCTTGGGACAAGAGCAGACTTGGAGACCTTTCCAACCGACCATCCACTGGGTTACTGGGTCTTGAGGATGGACCACTGGCCAGAACTTGCTCAATATGCAAATGAGCTACTGGCCTGTTCTGCATCCAGCGTTCTTTCTGAATGCACATTCAGTGCTGCTGGAGGGTTTGTAACGGATCATAGAGTGTGCCTGTCTACAGACTCCGTTGATAGGCTCACATTCATAAAAATGAATCAGTCTTGGATCAGCAGCAGCTATCAAGCACCTGATGCTGATGTAACTGATTGATTTTTCTATGAATGTGGGATCCCTTGACGTCTGCCTATGCTGAGTGACTATCCTATTCCTCCTAAATCTTGATGATGCTAGCTTCCAACAATATTTTTGATTTAGGGCACCATCAGCACTGCCCAAGGCCCAATTTTTCTGCCCCTGTTTAACAGGGGCATGTAATTACAATTTTTGATCAAATATTTCACAGCAGGGCCCATTCCTGCGCTCAACAAGAGTATCTGTGAGGGGTTACAGTGTTGTGGCACTACCACCACTGCCTAAGGCCCAATTTTCCTACCCCTGTTTAATAGGGGCTTGTAATTACAATTATTTTTAAATAATATTTAACAACAGGACCTGTTCCTGTGCACAAAAAGGTTAGTGTTCTGGCACCACCAACAACTAAGGCTCAATTTTCTGCAGAGTATATAGGGCAGGTCATATAGTATGTATACTTCTGTTCAGAATAAATAGTGCCTGGGGGCCCCCCATGCCATTTTTTTATTTGGGTGCAGGCTTCCCCTTAATATCTATACCAGACCCAAAGAACCTAGTAATAGGCTGGGGGGGGAACCCATGCCGTTTTTCTCAATGATTTTCATCTATATTGCCGGGACCTGACAATACATTACAGTCGCAAGCACTGTTAAATGACTTTTTTTTCCTTTAGAAATGTAATTTTGCTGTGGTATTGTTCTAAACACAGGAAAACTGTGCCACTTTACAAGCATACTATAGACACCCCCAGGTATGATATTTAAAGGAATATTTCATTTTTATTCTTTCACTTTAAGCATTCTTAAAATCATTGCTCCCAAAAAAAGTTCAATTTTTAAAACTTTTTTTTGCATTGATACATGTCCCCTGGGGCAGGACCCGGGTCCCCAAACACTTTTTAGGGCAAAAAATTGCATATAAGCTTTTAAAATTAGCACTTTTGATTCTTCACGTTCGTGTCTCATAGACACGGTGTTTGCATGTATGGATTTTCTAGTGCGAACCGAACCGGAGGGTGTTCGGCTCATCTCTAGTCAGCAGCTACCAAACCAAACACTGGTGATGCTGCTCTTTAAATATTAAGGGCTGGAGGAGGAAAAGAGATAAGCTCTCTTTGGAAGTTAGGTGTTAAGTGGGGGTTATGTGCTAAAGTGACCCTGTTGGCATACAAAATTGAATTAATCCAAGACACCCTGTAAAATAAGGCAATAATTGCCTATCTAGTCAGTGGTGAGTGGGATTTCTGCTCTCCATGTCTAGCTGCTGTTCAAGACTTGGGAGTTTCAAATAATGTGCCTCCCATTGGACACTATGGATTCTTCCACCAACCTCTGCATCACTGCAGGACATGATAAGGGCTCTTTTTAAGGGTAATGTGTTACATTTTTGGTTTAAGAATGGAGGATGGGCAGATGATTAAAAGGTCCCCTACATTCATAAATCATAGGCTCAAATCAAGAGTCCCTGACTATGCCTATCCTTTCCACTCAGCTTCTCTATTCATAGAAGCCGGTACTACAACTTCTATGAATAGAGAAGCTGAGTGGAAAGTATAGGCATAGTCAGGGACTCTTGATAAGAGCCTATGGCAGATCCCACAGTTGTATTAGCCCTCGTTGCACCAAAAGATTCCAGTGGCAGGGTGGGGAGCATCGATGGAGGAGACAGAAGAGGTATCACCACAAGAGACCTATTCCACTGACTGTAAGTTATGTTCCTTCTCCTGAATTTTGTGTTTTTTATTTTGACTACACTTTGACCTCATATTATATGGTTTTGTATGTTTTATATGGTATCAGAAAAATCTGATAGTGTGTATGGAGTTTTAGAGTAAGAGGTCCCTATAAATGGAAAATTGCCCATGTAAGAAGGTATCACCCAGAAATGTATTTTTTTTCCACTAATCTAACATCTATGTCTTTATTCCGCTATCATGCTAAATCCTTTTGAAATTTGCATAAATGAAGACAGATCATTCAGTCCCACTTGACCAAATAAAGGTGACAATGCTTCGCTAAAACTTGCTTCTTCAACATTTCTAACTTCTTACTCATCACCATTGTCTGCTGTCCTTTGGCTGTGAACTAACATGTCAAAAAAGCGCTGCAATGTACCCAAAAGATTCCAGACAGTGAAGATGTACGAGTTTGGCAATGCTATAGAGATAAAGCTTCCAGCAACTACTTTCATGGTTTTTAGCTGATTACTGCAGATCTATATCAAAAATTGATCATTCAGTCAGGGGATGCATTCAATACATTCCTAGTATTCTAGTGAATTAGTTCCTACATCTGCAATGGTGGTGTAAGTACACATTAGTTTAGCTTTGTTTCAATGTTTGTGCTAAGCTGTGCCACAGACACAAGATCATTTTAAAGGAATAATGCATCTTGCATTTTATATTGAATTAAAGCTGCCGAATTTAATCTTTCTAAAGTCACTTTTTAGTTTTCATATGTGCTTCTCTCTCTCTCTCACTCTTTCTTTCTCTAAGAAAAACTATGTACATTCAGAAATGTAGTTCAACATCAGATAATGCTAGAATTTCAGCAAGGTGAGAGTCCTGGGCATAGCTTGTTACTGACTTTCTGCTTAAAAAATAAAGTATTCTCTTTGATGTGGTAGAAGATACTGACAATATAGTATATCCTATCAAACCTTCATAATACTTAATGTCTTTTCTAAAAGAAAAAAATTTATTCAGAAAGTATGGATGGTCTCTGATCTAGACCTACCCCTGGGACCTTCCTCCGACTCTAGTTGCACCGTATCATGGTCATGAATTGTGTGTATTTACCAAAGTTATTGAACTCAAACTTGACAGAAACTGAGAAAAGTTTATCTTTAACAATATAATGTATTATCATTTGCATTTATGTTGAATTAATTTCAGTGACTTCAAATGTGCAGTGCTCTTGTGATGCGTTATCTTGCATTAATAAGCTATGTGATTTGTATTGTAATAAATGTCAACCTCATTGCTGTTTTTTTCATTTCATTTTCAGGCTTATTTAGTAAGGTAAACAGCAATATAAAATGTTCAGTTACCAACAGCAACTAATCTCAAATCACCTTTCATTATTTTACTAGTCTAAATTAATTAAATAAGAATTCTGACTCAATGCTAAATGGAGCACTTCATACGTCATCAGTCCGCTGTGTACTGCCTTATTAAATAACCATGCTAATTTGCTAATATGAGCCAGAACGCTTACTAAGATTTGATTATACTGCTTATAAAGATAATGTAGAACTTACTCATTTGTTATTTAGCTTTTCTGATGTAATATCCAGCAGGTCATCCTGCTGATACATTTTTGTCTCATCTTTCTTCTACGGTTGCATATAAGACAGGAGAAGAACACTGTGTTATTTTACTAATAACTACAAATACAATGTTAAGTAACATATAGGAGGCATCTACCATAGACTTTGCCAAGGCCATATAGACATGACATATCAAGTACATTTTTAGATAATGCTATGTTGAAATAACATTGCAGGGGAACTTGCTCTGACATGTTCACACACCAAAGTGTAAAAGACAGCTGTTCTTAAAAATGTATAAACCAATTTAGATTGCAAAATGTGTGTGCTTTAATTGTAAGTTATAAAGCCTAGAATCTACTTCTATCTACATTAGGTTTAACCACTTGAGCTTTAAACATCATTTGAAATGGCTCTGGTATAGCCATTTTCCAGTGCCATTTTAAATGTGTCAGTGACAGTGTCAGTGGCTGTAGTGGGTTTAATGCTGAAGCTTGTGACTGTTAGTGACAGCCAGCTAGTCACAGTCCACTTCATCTATTTGAACACAATTTAATTTTGAATTTTAACTATCACAAAAAAAATAGCAATTTTAACAATTGCAAACCTATTAGAATGTTGCTTTTACACTAATTTCTACTCATGGAAACTAATTTTGATCTCTTCTTAATTGCACATAGATTATTTTTTCCTGTGTGCATGGTGATATTAAGTCAAAAGAGAGAAAGCTCTGCTAAGTTGATTTTTTTTCTTTGGGCTTTATCATTCCACTATGTTACATAAAAATGTATTTATAGAGGCTGATTTAATTAAAGCGGGAGTCCGCCGGGACTACAAATACTGCAGCTGCTGACTTTTAAAATAGTGACACTTACCTGTCCAGCGCGCCCACGATGTCGGCACCCAAAGCCGATCTCTAGATCGTCACTCGGGTGCTGCCGCCGTCATCTTGGGTATGGGAATCAGGAAATGGAGCCTTTCGGCTTCATTTCCCGGTTCCCTACTGCGCATGCGCGAGTCGCGCTGCGCAATAAGGACGGTCCCCGCTGCCTCTGGGATCTGTGTGTTTCCCAGCAGGCAGCGGGGCACTTGCGGAAGGGTGCGGGCACTTGCGGAAAGGGGCGCAATCTACGCCCCTTTCCGCAGAGAGCTATCCCGGAAGTGGGTGCAATTACCTGGATTATCCAGGTAACTGCACCCCCCTCCCCCCTGAAAGGTGCCAATTGTGGCGCCAGAGGGGGGGGGGATTCCGATGAGAGGAAGGTCCATTTTAGGGTGGACCTCCGCTTTAAGGTGCTGAGAATCTTTACTCAAAAACTGTGGAAATATCTGCGTCAATTATCCAATCATATGAAAAGCAGTTCTTATTTACTTGGAATGCCCAATCATGTGCATATGTGTGTTAAATGACTGGATAACTGTGAATAGGTGAATAAGTGAATGTTTATACTATTTTTGAGTGAAGATTCTCAACTGTTTTAGTAAATCAGACCAATAATATCCTTTAAATTTATATTGTGCAAAAACCAATTTGTGCTGGGAAAATTCCTGTTTTTACCTAAATAAAACCCACGAAAAAATTCATGTACCCAACTTACTTAACTAGCTACCACAGCTCTATCTATCTATCTATCTATCTATCTATCTATCTATCTATCTAGAAAAATACTCTAGGGCTTCTGCTTGAGGAGAGGGATAAAGGTTCCAGGACTCAAGCTATTAGGCAATGGTGGTATTGAGGGGATATTAATATGAAATTTTTTGTACATGCTATGAAATGTGCACGCCAGTTGAAATTCAAATTCATAAGCAAATATAGCTTCGGTTTTTCATCCAGGAGCATCAAGTGCAATAGCTCGCTACATTCATGTTTGTTGGTAATTTGGTGATTTGGAAAACCCCTTGTTTGCAATGCTGGAAAAGTAATCCAAAAACTCCCACTTTAGGTTCTTAAGGTTTAAGTATGCCTAACCAAAATAACGATTGATGAAAAACATGACCTAGATGGCATAAGTAATAAAAAACTTAAACAGAGTTTTTAGCCACATCTTTTCAGTGACCTCCCACTCTGTTGCTTGTACTAGCAAGACAGGGAATCACATGACACACCTCTGATACCTTATTTTCACTAGTGCATGCCATGGGAAAGAAGGATGTGATGGACAGCTCTCCTGGTGCAGCTTCAGCTTTATAAATGTTTGAGTCTGATGAAATCTTTATTCATATTTTCTTCACCAGTGTTATGAGAATAAAATGTATTTTTCTGTTTCATCCTGCTCCATTATTATTACACATAGCACACTTCCTAAATGGTTGAAACACCCTGCAGGTTAAAGAACCTACTATTGGGCAGTTAAACCATATTAGGAGCTAAAATGTTCCTTAAATTCAAAACCTTTATATAACTGATGGCCTCTCAGGCAACACCATAGAAAGAGAATACCCCTTAAATAAAATGTCCAAATCCATATTCCTGCACTTTAGGTGTATCCTCTTATAAAACCTTTTATCCGATTTCTCTTTAGCCGCATACACACGTAGCCGTCTGTCCGACATACTTAGTCTGGCGGACTTCCCGCCAGACTGTCCGTCGGACTTTCCGAACGGGCTACTTGCCCACACACGGCACTTTTTCAGCAGACTAATACGGCGTACTAAGTCCGCCGTACTATCCGCCCTACTTTTGAAATGAACGGACTCGCCCACACACGTGGAGGAAAGTCCGCTCATTTCGAGCGTGTCTCCAGGTAGGCGGGGCCCGCGAAGGATACGTCGCTGGCCCCGCCGCCTGGTATGGACTTAAAGGGGAACCCCAACGCCGAAAAAAATCGGCGTGGGGGTCCCCCCCAAGTCCACAACAGACCCTTGTCCGAGCATGCTACCCGGCCGGCCAGGAAAGGAGGGGCGAGCGAGCGCCCCCCCCCTCCTGAGCTGTACCAGGTCGCGTGCCCTCAACATGGGGGGTGCCTTGGGGAAGAGGGGGCGCGCGGACCCCCCACCCCAAAGCACCTTGTCCCCATGTTGATGAGGACAAGGGCCTCTTCCCGACAACCCTGGCCGTTGGTTGTCGGGGTCTGCGGACGGGGGGCTTATCGGAATCCGGGAGCCCCCTTTAATAAGGGGGCCCCCGGATACCGGCCCCCCACCCTATGTGAATGAGTATGGGGTACAATGTACCCCTACCCATTCACCTGTAAAATAAAGTACAAAAAAAAAACACAACACACAAGATAAAATAATTTATTGCACAGCTCCGGGGGTCTTCCGTCTTCAGGGGTCTTCTTGCCGGACTCCTCCGCTACTTGTAGCTCTTTTACTAGAGGAGGAGCCCGGCATTCTTCTTCGTCGCCGTGGCCTCTTCTTCCGACTTCGGGGGTCTTGTCCCCCTCTTCAGTTCTTCTGCCGGGCCACCGCGCCTTCTTATAGCTCTTTTACAGGCGGTGGCCCGGTCTTCTGTCGCCGCCGCCGCCTTCCGTTCTTCTTCTTCTCCTTCTTCTGCTGGAGATGTTGACTCGACGTTCTCTCCGGCTGCAATGCCAGGGACGCACTGCGCTGCGACTTATATAGGGACAAGGGGTGGTGTCACATGGGTTGATGTCACATGGGTTGGTGTCACATGGGTTGATGTCACATGGCGACAGTCCCAGCATCCTCCGGCACTGTGGCATCGTAAGGGGGCGGGGTCACCATGTGACACCAACCCATGTGACATCAACCCATGTGACACCGCCCCTTGTCCCTATATAAGTCGCAGCGCAGCGCGTCCCTGGCATTGCGGCCGGAGAGAACATTGAGTCAACATCTCCAGGAGAAGAAGGAGGAGAAGAAGAAGAAGAAGAACGGAAGGCGGCGGCGGCGGCGACAGAAGACCGGGCCACCGCCTGTAAAAGACCCCCGAAGTCGGAAGAAGAGGCCGCGGTGACGAAGAAGAATGCCGGGCTCCTCCGCTAGTAAAAGAGCTACAAGAAGATAGCGGAGGAGTCCGGCGAGAAGACCCCCGAAGACGGAAGACCCCCGGAGCTGTGCAATAAATTATTTTATCTTGTGTGTTGTGTTTTTTTTTGTACTTTATTTTACAGGTGAATGGGTAGGGGTACATTGTACCCCATACTCATTCACATAGGGTGGGGGGCCGGTATCCGGGGGCACCCTTATTAAAGGAGGCTCCCGGATTCCGATAAGCCCCCTGCCCGCAGACCCCGACAACCAACGGCCAGGGTTGTCGGGAAGAGGCCCTTGTCCGCATCAACATGGGGACAAGGTGCTTTGGGGTGGGGGGCCGCACGGCCCCCCTTCCCAAAGGCACCCCCATGTTGAGGGCACGCGGCCTGGTACAGCTCAGGAGGGGGGGCGCTCGCTCGCCCCTCCTTTCCTGGCCGGCCGGGTAGCGTGCTCGGACAAGGGTCTGTTGTGGACTTGGGGGGACCCCCACGTCGATTTTTTCCGGCGTTGGGGTTCCCCTTTAAGTCCATACTAGGTGGCGGGGCCAGCGGCGTCTCCTTCGCGGGCCCCGCCTACCTGGAGACCCGCTCGAAATGAGCGGACTTTTCTGCGGGCGGGAAAATTCTGCTCATTTCAAAAGTACGGCGGACTGGCGCACACACGGCCGGATTGTCTGCCGAAATGCGATTCCGGCGGGAAGATTGGAGTGTAAAACTACATTCTAAGTCCGCCGTAAAAAAATTCTGTTTTAAACAAGTAAATTATCCCCTATCCAACTGGTGGTGGGGATTGTCACTAGATAGATGAGATCAGAGCTCTTAAAATAAGTACTTTTTCAAATAAACCTTCTTAATTGGAAATTGATCCAAAAAAGTAACCTTCTGTCAACAAAGCTCCTATATCACTTTGGTGTTAAGACGCAAAGATAGTTGGTCCCCCCCAACTGAACAGAATATCATCTATGAATCTTCCCCAATATACAAGGGGGATGGGGCTTGACCATATGAATAGGGAAGTGTTGTAAGAGCTTGGATTGCAAACATAATTTGTTCCAGAAACATGTTTGTAATCCAAAGCCCTTTTACAGTATAGGAATAAGAAATAATGTAAACTGGGGGGGGGGGGCATGGTCTGCCAGCGCCAGAGATGGCTGCCTAGACACAGAGCTCGTCAGCCTGGAGAGAGAAACAGAGCGACACAGGCCCAATCCCACGGACAACCCACGATCATCCTGACTCCCTATCGCCTGGACACTCCAAATAATCGTGTCCCGCAAACAGATGAATGACCATCGTCCACAAAAGCTGACGGCCTTCTTCCTCAAGCCCACACCTAAGGTCACTCAGAGGCAAAATAACACCAGAGCGGATGAGGCCGCAACCCAGGAGGCATATACAGATCTCCCTAATGAGATTAAGGGAGTTCAAGACCCCCAAACCATACCCTTGTCCCCTAATCACAGATCAGAGGCTAATCCCTTCACAGGCAGCCCCGTGAAAGCCCGAATGCGTATGGATCCACAGCTACAACCTGCACAAATTGAGGCCCAGGCTTTCTATCCCTTCCAGTCCAACCAGGCCTTACTGTCAGGAAAGGCTTTCCAGCAAACATTCAAGCACAAGAAAGCTGTTTGGCGCATGCACAATAGCGCACAGGCACGCACGGGAACGCGTGCATGCTCCTTTGACAGCACTTGGTGCCAAGATATGCTATTTAAATAAGACTGATGCCTTGCTGCCTTGCTGTCTGGTCTACGGCATTTCCTGAGACCCCTGCTACCTGTTAATTGATTCTTCTGATCCGTATCTGACTCAGCTTGTTCCTGACACCTCTGCTTGCCGCCTGCCCCGATCCCGGCTTGGACTCTGACTACTCTTTGGATTTTGCTTTGGTACCTGATCTGCCCGTCTGTGTTTTACCCGGCCTGGTATCCTGCCTGCTGTCTGCATCCTGCTGCTGGACTACAAGACACATCGCTGCTGCCTGCTGTGCCCTGCCTGCTGTCTGCATCCTGCTGCTGGACTACAAGACACATCGCTGCTGCCTGCTGTGCCCTGCCTGCTGTCTGTATCCGGCTGCTGGACTACAAGACACATCCCTGCTGTCTGCTGTATCCTGCCTGCTGTCTGCATCCTGCTGCTGGACTACAAGACTCCTCCCTGTTGTCTTCTGTGTCCTGTCTGCTGTGTGCATCCTGCTGCTGGACTACAAGACACCTCCCTGATGTCTGCTGTATCCCGCCTGCTGTCTGCATCCTGCTGCGGAACTACAAGACACCTCCCTGCTTTCTGCTGTTTCCTGCTCTCTACATCAGCTATTCAGTAGGCACCTGTGCCCCTTTGTACTCCCGGGCCCCTGTCAGCTCTACCAGGGGTTCCCAAGTCAGAGGTATACGAGAGGCCACTCCCTGCATTATGGGCTCTACAATCAGGTACATGACACACTCATCCATGGCCTCCTTCCCCACTACAGGACAACCAGTGTTTGACACCACCGTAAAAGAAATGCTACTGTCACTCCAGTCCTCATTATTGACTGATCTATCATCCCTGTTCACAAAGCTATCCACAGACATGCATGTCCTGTATGAGAGAGTGTTACACACAGAAAACAGCATGGGGGAATGCACCACAACTGTCAATGATTTAATTGACACATATGACAAAGTAAAAGATGAACAATCCTGGCTAAGGGCCAAATTGGCAGATTTAGAAGACAGATTCAGGAGGAATAATATAAAACTCAGAGGGGTTCCTGAATCTATCCTGCCAACTGATCTCCCCAAATACGCCAAAGAGCTCATGCATGCAATCCTTCCAGATGCCTCACCAAGAGATCTAATATTCGATCGAATTCACAGAATTGCTAAACCCTCTCACCTAGCCTCTCACCTCTTAATGAGAGTACACTTCTTCCACATAAAAGAAAAACTCCTCACAACAGCCCGAAACAGTTCACAGCTCCTGGCACCATACTGTCAGGGCTGGCTTAGCCCTTCCTCTTCTGGGCTGGCCCCTCAGCTGTCGGCTAATTGCCAGCTCTCTTCTCTTTCCACAGTTACCAGCTGTTCCCGATGATGCTTGTCTGACCTGCCTATTTTTAAAGCCTTCCAGCTCACTCTTTCCTTTGCCTTCGCATTAGTCACATCATAAGGAACCATCTTCTGCTGTTTGTTTCAAGACTGGCTTGCTGAAATCCCTCCTGGCTTCTTATCCTGCTTGCAGTTGCTCTCCTTGGATCCCTGACGTCTGGACTGGCTGATTACCCGATCTGGTTTATGAACTTTGGACTGGCTGACTACCCGATCTGGCTACTGAACTCTGGCTATGCTTGACTACGCTTTTTTCTATTTAACTTTTATTCTTATTAATAAAAAAGTGTGATTTGATTGTACTTCTGTCTCTGTCTGTTTCATGATTCCTGACACATACGATGGTATCCTGCTATTTCCAGGCCTTTCTAAAAACACCCTGCAGTTGAGGAGACAACTCAATCCAGTTACTAAAGGTCTCCATAATCACAAGATTCAATTTAAATTGTGCTACCCAGCAAGAATGCCTATTACAAGAAATGTACGTCACATGTGATCACCACCCACAAGCGGCATGCAATTACTGCATACTTGGGGAGTCATTCCTGATTCACCGCAAGATTCCAACCCACCGTTGGAGCAACATGGACCTCACACATCATGCCACACCCAAGGGAAGCGAAACACCTGATCAGATCCACAATTCTGAATTCCATTGGGCCTATATCATTATACAGTTGAGCCTCTCCCCAGCTATCAGCTTTCTGATTCACTGACCCCCATCAACAATTGATTTTCATTACCCCCCGAAGTGGTTTAGTTGAAACGCAAGATTCTCTACTCTACCTATCATTCTAAACGGTGGTAAAATTCAGTGACGACAAGTTCCAATTCTTTATTGTTCAGTTCTTTCTTTGTTAACTTTGTTGTTTTACAGCTCTAGCTCTACACTCTGCATGTGACCTCAAGCGATATACAGGAACATCAGAGAATCCACCGCAAATAACACCACTTACCTCCTAATACACGGTCAACAGCCTCCTGCAATTAATTTTAAGTGTTTATGACCTTTGAGTTACCCTCACTTCACCACAAATGGAAATTACAGTTCTGCCCCTTAATGCGAATGGGCTTAACCACCCAGCAAAAAGACACTTACTTTGGAAGTCAGCCCAAGACCTGAAATGCATGTCTACACTGCCTCCTTCACCACAAAAAAAGAGTAGTTCTAATAGCGATTAAATACATGGTCCCTTTCCAATTGAAACAAACCACTTTAGACCCTAATGGCCATTATATCATGCTTGTCTGCACCATTAACAAAAAGGACAACACACTAATCAATTTATATGCACCAAATGTCCGCCAAATACAGTTTCTCCGCAAACTTATGAGAATTGTCAAACCTCTACAACAAGGTCACTTAATCCTATGTGGAGACTTTAATCTAGTCCCATAAGTTCAATTGGACTCTACCTCTGCAGCAGGGAGTCCCCACTGAAAAATTTCATCTGCACACAAGAATTATTTGATGTTTGGTTCTGCCACCATGGATCAGAGAGAGATTATATGTACCTCTCTCTCCTCTCCATAAATCCTAATCTAGAATCGATCGCTTTCTCACAGACAAATGGTTACTTCAAAAACTTAGCGCATCTGTATTCCACACCTTGGTCAGACTTGGACTTGGTCAGACCATGCCCCCATCACTATCTCTATTTCAGACTCCCCACAACTAAAAAATACCTTCCTGTGGAGAGCGAACAATTACATTCTAAAACACCCAGCATATTGCCTAGAAATAGCCAAGCAACTATCTGAGTACTTTGAACATAAGGCAGGCTCTGTGTCTGATCCAGGCATTGGTGTGGAACATGCACAAAGCATATATTAGAGGTATACTGATAAAACTGAGCTCCCAATTCAAAATGAAGAGGACGCAGCAGATATACACCCTTATGTTACAAATATCTCATTTAGAAAAACAAATCAAATCAAATCCCCACACATAACATTCAGCACAACTTCTATCCCTTAGACAATAACTCAGGCTACACCTTCTCCAATCATTTGAAAACTCACAGAGAAAACAAAAAGCTACACCTCAAATAAAGCAGGTAAAGCCCTGGCTCGACACATTAAAAGTCGGAGAATCAAACATAAAATAGATCATATCTACCATCCCCACACAAAGGAAAAACTAGGAAACCCCCAGGCAATAGCTGATGCTTTCAGCACATTCTACATTGATTTGTATAACCTCAAACAAGACCCTGACACATACCAACCCATGCCTGAGAATGTTAATGAGTTCCTAAACCAAATTCAACTCCCGACGCTAACGGAACAACTTTCCCTTCTAAATGATCCTTTTGCAGAACAAGAAATCATAACAACTATTAAATCCCTCCCTCCAGATAAATCACCAGGTCCCGATGGACTCTGAGGAGAGTAGTTTAAACAATTTGCCTACCAATTAGTGCCACACCTAACCACCCTATTCAATGATGCTGCCTCCTCTTCATTATTTTCTAGTGAATGCCTGAAAGCATTGATTATAACCCTACCAAAACCAGGGAAGGAACCGGTAGCCCCCCAAAACTTTCGTTCAATCTCTCGCCTAAATTTGGACCTAAACATCTATGCAAAAACAATCGCAACACAGTTCCTTTATGTTATGCCCAAGCTGATCCATAGAGATCAATCCGGCTTTACTATTGGAAGACAAGCATCAGATGCCACTAGGAGAATGATAGTCGTTATACATTATGCTGAGTCCAGCGGAACACCTTCTCTGCTCCTCTCACTGGATGCAGAGAAGGCGTTTGACAGGCTACATTGGGTATACTTTCAGAAAGCCCTCCCAAAATATGGATTTAAAGGACAAATATTAAATGCCATATTAGCACTATCCACCCCCTCAGCCCAAGTATTAGCTGACATGCTATCCCAATCATTCCACATAACCAATGGCACTAAGCAAGGCTGCCCATTATCCCTACTTATTTTTAACTTACTGATGAAACCCCTAGCAGAACATATCATACAAAATCCCCAAATATCTTGATTTGAGATAGGCGAAATGTCCCATGAAATTAGTATGTTTGCGGACAATGTTATTCTCATGATCACTAACACAACTTCTTCCCTGGCAGAGGTGCAAAAAATACTCCATTGGTTCAGTAGAATATCCTACTACAAAGTAAATGCATCAACATCATATGTTCTATACTTAGGTATAGATGCCAGAACCAGAAATTTACTCTAAGCCCAATACCCATACACCTGGGCAGAAAATTATATAACATATCTAGGAGTACAATTAACAAAAACAACAAAAAACCTCTTTGCTTATAATTTCAAACCATTTATTATCCAAAAAGAAATCCAACACCTTGCAAAATATGAACTATCATGGTCAGGCAGATTGGCAGCATTCAAATTGATACACCTATTTACCTATTTAGAACCATCCCTATCCCTATACCAGTATCATACTTTAAATCCCTCCAAACCACACTTAATAAATTATTATGGCAAAGGAAGAAACCCCTAAACTCACAAAACACAAACTTGGAGGGGTGGGATCTATCGATTTCAAAGACTACTACTGGGCATCAATCCTGACCCAATTACAAGACTAGCACTCTACGGGGTCTAATAGAAACAGCAACCTTTAAACACACAAATTTACGACAATGGATATTAGGAACTCCCCTTGGCTACCCTATTTCAATGGCTTTACCTCCAACAATGAGAGCCTCGACTTTAGCTTGAAAAAATGAACTACCCTAGGAACAACACAACACAATTCATTCCCCCCTCTCCCAATAGAAATACCACAACAGCTCTCGCCAGACCTATCTCTGGCACACTGGGCAACAAAGGACATCAGACACATACAATACCTATTCCAGGGAATCAATCTAATGACATTTCCTCAACTACAAAATAAATTCAACCTTACCACCACAGAACTCTTCACCTACTGGTGAGTAAAACATTGCATCTCCCACATAACGACCCATTATACACTTTGCCCCCCAATATATGGACATATCTGACCAATTCCGAAGTGAAAATGAAAGGCATTTCCCTTTTCATTTTGTTTATCAAGTCAAAATTTATAAAAAAATAAATAGCTTGTCTTGCAAGACACTCTCAAACCAAGTTACTCTCAATCCAAGGTTTTACTGTACTCAAATAAAGGGCACAACATTGATCTATTTATTATCCCTCAGATAGAATTGTAATTCATTTACTGAATATTTCAAGAAAAAAAAAACACAATATACTGACCAACCCTAGAATTTATGAAGTATATCCCACTGATAATGGGGAATGGAATGGACTTTGGGCAGATAATATATTATTGGTACTCTAAGTGCAGACTTAAATCCAATATTGATGACTATCCCCCTGCGTTTGTGTGAGGAGCATACTGTATAACACGATCTTCTGTGGCTGTCAGAACTTGTAACTTAACAATAAACCTAGCCTGCCTAGTACAGCTCCCATTTAACCGTTTGATATTTCATAAAACTATTTCCTTAAGTGTTGAAATATACCTGTCACCAGGATTAAAAGGGTTAAACAAAGACCCGTTTTTTTTTAATTCAAGCATGTCACATTTTCCAAGGGCTCATTTCCATAATTTTTTTATAAAATTCTGCCATTCACAATTATTAAAAATATATTCAATTAAAATTAATTTTAATAACATCAGGGATTAGTTAAAAAACCCATAATTTATTGTCGCATTTTGCCCAAAACATAAGTGTATGAGAAGATATGAAGTGACAAAATAAACACAGAGTTGTTACTTTTTTATTGACTTTGGAAGTTCACAGTGCTGCATACCTTTCTAATGGGTACTCCAAATGGAAATGTAATGCAATGTAATATGCCATTTTAATATTTTGAAGATAAAGTGATAATACTCCAAAAAATCTGAGGCATAGCTTAAATAGATTTTGATGGTGCCCCAAAAGTATGTATGTGTATGTGTATGTGTGTGTATATATGTGTATATATATATATATATATATATATATATATATATATATATATATATATATATATATATATATATATATATATATATATATATATATATATATATATATATATATCCAGATATGGCCAGAGAAACTCCCATCATGAAGTGCCCTAAAATCTTTACTGGACCTACTTTGAAATCACTGGGCCACTTACAGGTAGGAATATTCTTTCTCATGATATGTCCATAAAGAGGAAAAATACATTTTTTTTATTGTACTGTGTATATTTTCCATCCTTTGGATCCACATTGAAAATGTTTTTGTTCTTTTTCATATTTGTATGTATTTTATATAGCGTACATCTTTTCCTGACGAAGTGGCCACTAAAGATCCACAAAACATGTTGATGGCATTTAACCTATTTGTATGATCAATACCAACCTTGAATCCAAGAATCCACTTGGAAGCACATTTTTATTGAATGGGCAGCTCTACTGACAACACACTGGTTTCATTTTGGGGTCTTACCCTTTTTATTAATTCCTTATTTTGTTGGTCAATGGTCCTTACCATTCTTGGTATTAATTACATGACTAAACAGGACCAAGGCTTAAACTAGAAAGTTCTTATATTATTGTGAAATTCACATCCTAATGTTAATTGTTCAATTTGAATTTTACTAGAAGCTGTTTTGTTATTTTACTTAAATGCTGGTACAAGCATGAAGCTACCTACCTTAAATTAAATCTGCCTATATTTATAACTTTGTCTGATCTTTCCTCTTTGTATTAGGAAAATGACAATAAAGATGTATTCTGCTCAGTGTTGTGGGAATTGCATATAGCCTATATCAGAGGCAAATTGATAGCCAAGGGTTCAAAATTAAAGTGCCAACTACCAGGTGATGTATATATGAATCACTTGGAAATGCTAAATAGGGAGAACCTAGCTTAGAGCAATTTCTCTGACCTGACATAGCTTAGTCTCTTACTGAAAAAAAACATTTAGATGTGGAAAAAAAGTCTCTTTCAACATATAAAACAAACATTCTAATGGGGAGGGGGGCTCTTGTCAAGTGCCCTCTGAAGATGACAAACTCAGTCATGCACATCAAGATTTAAATATGGCAAATTTCAGCAGGATTCATTTGAAATAGCAAAAATATTAGCTCATTATTACAGTATCAATATAGGTACATTACAGTATCAGACCTGCAAAATCATATCTGTGCACCTTTAACAGAATGGCAGCCATAACTAGGTACTGTATCTTGTTGTCACAAATGTCATGTCTACCTCAATGCAGGTGGTCACACACTATAGCTAGCTACTGTGTGCTTCACCTATAGCAACCCCTTTCCCCTAAAGACAAGCAGGCCTACCGGTACTTGGTTGCCCCAGGATACACAATGCTATAATGCCTGGCCACCACACTAAGGAAAATGCGAGCAGAGCAAACAACAGACTACTTTCAGTTTAGCAGACATATAGCGTGGTTCTAGGATGGTCCACGTAAAAAAGCAGGCTGAGTTCAGGGAATAATCCAATATCCGGTCCAATGATAGTCTAGGTAATAAGGCAGGATGAGTTCAGGGAATAGTCCAATATCCGATCCGGGCCATACACAGGGCAATCAAACAGCAAGCAAGGCAGACAAATGGGAGGCTTGATTAAGAACAATACAGGTAACTGTAACAAGCAAGGGATAGAGTGTTTGGCTTTGTTATAGCAGGTGGCTGATTAGAGCAATCACCTTGCAGGTGAACCCAGACAGGGGAAAAGCAACACCCGGTTGCTGGAATGAGCAACAGGGGTAATAAATGTGATCATGACACTTGTGAACTCTGGCATTGAATATTACACTTTACTTGAAGAAGTTTTGCCCATTTTTCTTAAAACGTTCTCCATCAATTACTATGCGCATACCCTTCCAACCAGAATGCCAAATAGCACATGTTACAATAATCTCCAAAGAGGGAAAAGACCCTCTTGTTTGTCAAAGTTACAGCGATTTCCCTTATAAACATAGATATAAACATTTTTGGAAAAATCTTGGCTCTGTGCCTTAAACCTCTGCTCTTCTCATAGAACCATGTGAACCAAGCAAGTTTTGCTCATGGTATGGAAGTTAAGGACAACTCTCTAAATTCTACACTATTTTTCGCACTCATTAAAAAACACTGCATTCAATGCCTTTTCTCTTCCTATTCACCAATACCAGAAAGGCATTTGACTGTGTAGACTTTTTTTCCTGCTTATGATTTTACAACTCATGTGTTTAAATCCTAACATGCTTTTCCCGGATCATGGTCTTGGCCCACAGCCAAGGTATGAAAAAAATGGTACCACCTTCCCTCCTATCACCCTATATAATGGTACCCACTCTCCCTCCATGTTTGTTATCTCCTTTAAGCCATTTTTAATACTGATATAAAAGGTGTAAAATTGAGAAACACTGAACACAAACTTGCCTTCATAACCTGGAAACATCAAATCCATAACCTTTTATACGAATTTCATCAATAGAGCTTGCTATCAAATTTTAAATTAGTACCTCTAAGACTGAGATATTTATTCGGACAAAGTCCCCTTACAGAGAGAATTTATTAAAAACTCAATTCTTGCTCACCAGAATTGCACTTTGCACTTTGCATTGGGCACTTAAGCATATCTAAACCCAAAACAAAAGTTTAATATGTGTAGCTTAGCAATCCTTAGATGTGTTGCATTAATTTTCTTTTTTTAGGTTTTCTTCCCTTTATTTTCACCTGGTGATCTGGCCAGTAGCACACTTGCTGTCATTGTGTGACTGAGTGTCGTGAGGCTTACATGCTATTCTCTTAACTTCCTTTTGTGAGTACATTTACTGAATACAATGCAATTGTTTCATTGGTACTGTACTTTGACCTCTTCCTTGTCTACTGGCTTCTGATAACATCAAAGCCTGGGGAATGCCCAGGAAAAACCCAAGCCTACTTACCAACCAGCTCGCAAACAACCGAATGAACCTGTCTAACAGTGCGTTAAAAACAGGGGATTAGTCCGCACGCATTTGCAAACGCATGTGTAAGCCACAGAGCCTCATCACGGCACCCTGTTATCTGTGGTCCTAGCACTAAAATATGAGTGTCCCCACAGTGGAGGCACATGCATTCTGATGGATAAATGAAGGCAGGTGGACTGAAGGAGAGCCCATTCCTTCTTAAAGGTATGAGTCCACCTGCCCTCATTCATCCATCAGAATCCCACTGTGGGGACACTCATATTTCAGTGTTAGGACTACAGATACCAGGGTGTCATGGTGAGGCTCTGTTAGACAGGTTCATTCGGTTGTCTGCGAGCTGGTTGGTAAGTAGGCTTGGGTTTTTTCCCTTGGCATTTCCCAGGCTTTGTTGTTACCTGCTTCAGCCATCCAGTAATGCTTACTGTGATAGCCAGCTATAGATGAGGGCGGTGGCGAGTTTTTTGTTATCACGTTGGTGTTTGTATTGGTCCAGAAGCGCACCAACACCTTTGCAGCCATTGTGCTACTTGCTGGGTGCTTGGGGTGCTCCTGTACCTTTAAGAAGGGGTGGGCTCTCCCTCAGTCCACCTGCCCTCATTTATCCAACAGAATGCATGTCACTCCACTGTGGGGACACTCATATTTTAGTGTTAGGACCACAGATACCAGGGTGCCGTAACAAAGCTCTGTGGCTTACGCATGCATTTGCAAATGTGTGCGGACTAAACCCCTGTTTTTAACGCACTGTTAGACAGGCTCATTCAGTTGTCTGCGAGCTGGTTGGTAAGTAGGCTTGGATTTTTTTCCTGGGCATTACCCAGGCTTTGTTGTTGCTTGTTTCAGCCTTCCAATGCCACTTACTGCGATAGCCAGCTATAGATGAGGGCAGTGGCAAGTTTTTTGTTATCACATTGGTGTTTGTTTTGGTCCAGCAGCACATCATCACCTTTGCAGCCATTGTGCTACTTGCTGGGTGCTTGGTGTGCTCCTGTACCTTTAAGAAGGGGTGGGCTCTCCTTCAGTCCACCTGCCCTCATTTATCCATCAGAATGCATGCGCCTCCACTGTGGGGACACTCATATTTTAGTGTTAGGACCACAGATACCAGGGTGCCGTGACAAGGCTCTGTGGCTTACGCATGCGTTTGCAAATGCGTGCAGACTAAACCCCTGTTTTTAGCGCACTGTTAGACAGGTTCATTCGGTTCTCTGTGATCTAGTTGGTAATTAGGCTTGGGTTTTTTCCTGGGCATTCCCCAGGCTTTGTTTTTACCTGTTTCAGCCTTCCAATGCCACTTACTGCGATAGCCAGCTATAGATGAGGGCAGTGGTGAGTTTTTTGTTATCGCTACTGGCTTCTGAGCCTGACTCCTGATTGTGACAGAATAATTTGGTTTAAACAAAGAGACCACTGCAGCAACTGCTGTAGCTCCTTTCATGCAGCAAATTGCAGAGCTGCAATTTTGATGTTACCTACCAAGAAACAAAATTCAAACTGGGAAGTATGGTGAAAGCACAACAGGAGAAAATTCATGATCTGCAGAGACAATTGCTGGACTTACAACACCAACAACACATGTATGCCTCTTCCACTCAATTCAATGGAGACCACTATCATTACAGAGGTTTCCTTAACCACTTGACCTCCGGAAGGTTTTAAAAATTAAATTTTTATATTTTTTCCCACAAATAGAGCTTTCTTTTGGTGATATTTATTCACCATTGTTTTCTATTTTTTTGCTATATAAATGAAAAAATGCCAACATTCTTGAAAAAAAAAACATGTTTTTCTTAGTTTTTGCCTTATTTTTCTCCATAAATTTAGGAAAATATATTTTACTACATTTCTTTGGTTAAAATAACCCAAATTGGAGTATATTATTTAGTCTGTGCAAAAGTTATAGAGTCTACAAACTATGATATTTGAAAATGTATCAACCCCGATGTGCTGACAGTCTATTTCATTCAATTTTTTGAGGTTCTTAAAAATGCCAGGACTGTTCGAATACCCCTCAAATGACACCATTTTGGAAAGTAGACAGTCCAAAATACTTATTAAGAGGCATGGCAAGTTTTTTGAAGTTGTAATCTTTTGTCACATTTTTTTGAAAAATTAAGAAATTAAAAAATATATATATATTTTTCACATTTCTTTCTTTTACATACTGTCACCAGTGCAGTACAGCATCATCATATGACCGGTGTGGTGGTGATCAGAAACACTGACTGGTGACAGTATGTAACCAAATGGGGCGGAGGGGGTGAGGTTGATGATTGGGAATATATTTTGTTTACACTGTTATTGCTTATAACAATGATATTCACTGTTTTATAGGCAATAATTAACTGTCATGAATTAATTTCTATTTATGATAGCTCGATTGCTATTGTGATCTGAGATTAGCTACAGCTAATCACATCGTACAGGGTGATGTGATTTGCCAAGGTACCATGTGATAACTGTGGGCCAATCACAGCATCACAATACTGAGCACAGATGTTATGAATGAAACACTTTAATAACAGCCTTGTTAAATTGTGATCATGTAATTGCATATCAATCATGTGATACTCCAGTCGCTCAATGTGGCTGGGTACCGAGAGCTGCAATCCACTGTGTCCCGTGGATACAGAGGTCCCAGGAACGAGGCACTGTGCGCCCACATGCCAGAGACAAACAGGTGTGGGATTGTGCCTGGCTACCCAGCTGCAAAAAACAACTGTCAGTGGAACAGCAAGAAGTTAACCAATGTCGCATATATTTCCAAATGCAACGTACTGCATTTTCATCTGAGAAAAGGTGTGTAATGTTTGTTATCAACCTCCTGACTGAGGAGACTCTAGCTTGAGGTGAATTAATCTCTTCCTCTCAGGGATAATCGGATGCCTTTCTAAAATATCAAAAAGAAGACTTGCAATAGTATCTATACAATGGTATCAAAAATGATACCATTTTTGATACCATTGTATAGATACTATTGCAAGTCTTCGTTTTGATATTTCAGAAAGGCATCTGATTATCTCTGAGAAAGATTAATTAATACATGTAGAAATGTGTTTGATGCATGATGCCCAAGCAAACTATCTGCTGAATACCAAACCTTAAAAAAAGAATTATGTAACATTACAAAAGTATCAACTGCATATTAATGTTTACAATGAATTCTGGTCTGCATATGGCCATGTGTTTTTTTTAACAAGGCTATGGCTTTTTAGAGTTCTGTAATAAATAAGTTGTTTTATATATAAATGGAAAAAAAATCAAAAGCTGCGCCAAAAACCATATGTACTACTTGCACAAATAATAAAAAAATAAATAAATGTAAATGGATTATTATAGATCACATTACATACAAAATAAATGAGTGAAATAGCATAAATTATAATTCATCAACTTAAAAGGAAGGAGCAAACAAAGTTCATAAAAAGTCATCTGTCACAATTCTTTCCAGGACACCACGGTGAGTCTTCACAAAAACAGCAAACAAGTGCCCGCCACCAAGAAGTGAGTGCGCTTACCAGATGGAAGCTTAATCAAAGCCTTGTATGCAAATCATCTGTGTCCTTCCCCTTATAGCTTGCGCTCATAGATCAGCTAACCCCAATGAATGGCAGCGTTCAGATAAACAAATGCCTCGTTCAGCGATTCCAAATAATGCTAACAGTGGCTCCAAAGAGAAGAGGAAACCCACATAGTATAACACCGTTTGGATAATTTTATTTAAAACGTGAATATTAAACTTACATTAACATCCATTCGAATACAGCATAAAAAATAGAAAGCCGGCCAGCATTCGGGAGCCCGTCCTCCCTTCGTACAATGTGATGGCGTCACTGCGTATATAAATGGTTATGCATTTTTCTTTTTTAGTTGCCGTCAAAATCACATAAGAGAGTCCCTTTACCCATTTTAAGTTGCATAGTCTGTGGCAGGGTGGAAGCTCTGTTACGGAGTAAACAGCTGTTTTCTGGCATCTGAAACGCCAAATTCCTGTAACAGCTTGTTAACGCATGTAAACGCATTTAGCCATGTTTTGTTTACAGGCGTTTTTAATGGAGATTCATTTTTGACTATTTAAAAGAAAAAAAAAACTATAAATGCAAACTTGGCTAAAAACGACAAGACAGACGTTTTAAGCGTTGGTTACTATCTGTCAAGTTAAATCGTTCAGGAGAGGTTTTAAAATGTCCCATGTACATTAAGCCTAACACTCACTTGTGCATGAAGAAATACAAGCAAAATGCCGAACCAGAAGTTTGCATCAGCATGTGTCTCACCAGCGAGAAATTATGTCACCACCCATGGAATTCTGACCTGTTTCACTCCTTCCACAGGGCGTTATCAAAGGCTATGTTGAGTGGTGTGATGTACTTATTTATATACTATAAATTCCTCCTTCTACATCCATTTTTTTTTACGTCTCTAATCCTTTACTACTTAACCACTTAAGGACCGCCGTATTGCCATTGTACGTCAGCACAATGGCACAGGCAGGCACAATCACGTACATCTACGTGATTGCCTTCCAGCGGGTGGGGGGTCCGATCGGACCCCCTCCCGCTGTTTACGGCGGTCTGATTCGGTCCAGGAGCGCTCCGTGATGAGGGGATGGCCGTTGGTTTTCGGCCACCCCCTCTGGATCGCTCCTGGCCAATGAGAAGCTTCCTCCCCTGTGTATTGTTTACACAGGAAGGAGGAAGTGATGTCATTCTCCTCGGGGCGGTCTTTTTGACCGGACTACGAGGAGAAGACTAATAGTAAGTGTGCACCAACACTACACTGACATGTAGGTACACACAGGCACACAACCCCCCCCCCCCCCGATCCCCCCCCCGATCGCCCCCCCTCCCCCCCCAGTCACAGTGTCACTGATTGCATTGATCATTTCTTTACTGATCAATGCATTCAGTGTCAGTTGTGACAGTAAAAACTGTCAGGACAGTTAGTGTTAGGTCCAGGGTAGCCCCCTATCACCCCCCAATAAAGATTTAACCCCCTGATTGCCCCTAGAGTTAACCCTTTCACCCCCTTTTGCCAGTGTCACTAAGCGATCATTTTTCTGATCGCTGCATGTGTCGCTAGGTAGCTAGTTATTTTTTTAGGTTCACCGCCAGGTTTTTATATCGCTAGGTACCCCGATATACTACCAAATAATGGTTTTAACCCCCTGATTGCCGCTAGTTAACCCTTTCACCCCCTTTTGCCAGTGTCACTAAGCGATCGTTTTTCTGATCGCTGCATTAGTGTCGCTACAGTCGCTAGGTAGCTAGTTATTTTTTTAGGTTCACCGCCAGGTTTTTATAGCGCTAGGTCCCCCCGATATACTACCCAATAATGGTTTTAACCCCCTGATTGCCGCTAGTTAACCCTTTCACCCCCTTTTGCCAGTGTCACTAAGCGATCATTTTTCTGATCGCTGCATGTGTCGCTAGGTAGCTAGTTATTTTTTTAGGTTCACCGCCAGGTTTTTATATCGCTAGGTACCCCGATATACTACCCAATAATGGTTTTAACCCCCTGATTGCCGCTAGTTAACCCTTTCACCCCCTTTTGCCAGTGTCACTAAGCGATCGTTTTTCTGATCGCTGCATTAGTGTCGCTACAGTCGCTAGGTAGCTAGTTATTTTTTTAGGTTCACCGCCAGGTTTTTATAGCGCTAGGTACCCCGATATACTACCCAATAATGGTTTTAACCCCCTGATTTCCGCTAGTTAACCCTTTCACCCCCTTTTGCCAGTGTCACTAAGCGATAATTTTTCTGAACGCTGCATCAGTGTCGCTAGTGTCGCTAGGTAGCTAGTTATTTTTTTAGGTTCACCGCCAGGTTTTTATAGCGCTAGGTCCCCCGATATACTACCCAATAATGGTTTTAACCCTCTGATTGCTGCTAGTTAACCCTTTCACCCCCTTTCACCAGCGATCACAGTATAAGTGTCACTGGTGACGCTGGTTAGCCAGTTAGTTATTTAGGTTCCCCGTCAGGTTTTTATATAGCGCCAGGGACCCCCATATACTACCTAATAAAAATTTGAACCCCCTGATTGCCCCTAGTTAACCCTTTCACCACTGATCACCGTATAAGTGTTACGGGTGACTCTGGTTAGTTTGTTTTTTATAGCATTTTATATTCAAATCCGGAAGGCAGTGCTTGGTTTTCGGGGTCCCGTACGTGGCTAGGCTCCCAAAACATGTGGTATCCCCGTACTCGGGAGAAGCAGCAGAATTTATTTTGGGGTGTAATTTGACTTCTGCCCATAGCATGTGTGAGCAATATATCATTTAGTGACAACTTTGTGCAAAAAAAAAAAGTTTGTAATATTCCCGCAACTTTTGGCAAAATATAAAATATTCCATGGACTCAACATGCCTCTCAGTAAATAGCTTGGGGTGTCTACTTTCCAAAATGGGGTCATTTGGGGGGGTTTTGTGCTATTTTGGCATTTTATGGCCTTCGAAACTGTGATAGGTAGTGAGGAGTTAAATCAAAAATTTGCACCCTTAGAAATCCTGAAGGTGGTGATTGGTTTTCGGGGTGCCGTGCGCGACTAGACTCCCAAAAAGTCCCACACATGTGGTATCCCCGTACTCGGGAGAAGCAGCAGAATGTATTTTGGGGTGTCATTTCACATATGCCCATAGCATGTGTGAGCAATATATCATTTAGTGACAACTTGGTGCAAAAAAAAAAGTTTGTAATATTCCCGCAACTTGTGGCAAAATATAAAATATTCCATGGACTCAACATGCCTCTCAGTAAATATCTTGGGGTGTCTACTTTCCAAAATGGGGTCATTTTGGGGGGTTTTGTGCTATTTTGGCATTTTATGGCCTTCGAAACTGTGATAGGTAGTGAGGAGTTAAATCAAAAATTTGCACCCTTAGAAATCCTGAAGGTGGTGATTGGTTTTCGGGGTGCCGTGCGCGACTAGACTCCCAAAAAGTCCCACACATGTGGTATCCCCATACTCGGGAGAAGTAGCGGAATATATTTTGGGGTGCAATTCCACATATAACCATGGCATGTGTGAGCAATATATCATTTAGTGACAACTTTTTGTAAAAAAATTTTTTTTTTTTTTTTTGTTGTCATTATTCAATCCCTTAGGACAAAAAAAATAAATATTCAATGGGCTCAACATACCCATCAGCAATTTCCTTGGGGTGTCTACTTTCCAAAATGGGGTCATTTGGGGGGGGTTTGTACTGCCCTGCCATTTTAGCACCTCAAGAAATGAGATCGGCAGTCATAAATTAAAAGCTGTGTAAATTCCAGAAAATGTACTCTAGTTTGTAGACGCTATAACTTTTGCGCAAACCAAAAAATATACGCTTATTGACATTTTTTTTACTAAAGACATGTGGCTGAATAAATTTTGCCCTCAATGTATGACTAAAATTTAGTTTATTCGATTTTTCTTATAACAAAAAGAAGAAAATATCTTTTTTTTTCAAAATTTTCGCTCTTTTTCCATTTATATCGCAAAAAAAAAAATCGCAGAGACAATCAAATACCATCAAAAGAAAGCTCTATTTGTGGGAAGAAAAGGACGCAAATTTCGTTTGGATGCAATATTGCATGACCGCGCAATTACCAGTTAAAGCAGCGCAGTGCGAAATTGCAAAAAGACCTCTGGTCCTTAAGGTGTTTATTGGTCCGGAGCTGAAGTGGTTAAGGTTGCTTTTACACCAAGGTGGTTTTCAGGTGTATTAGTGCCAGAAATAGCCTCTAACGCCCGAAACCCGCCTCTCCATTCATTTCAGTTTTACTTTTCACACTGGGGCGGTGTGCTTGTGTGACGTTCTGAAAAGTCCTGCAAGCAGCATCTTTGTGGCAGTTTGGGGGCGGTGTATACACTGCTTCCAAAATGCTCTGTCTATTGAAATTAATGGGCAGCGCTTCCGAAGCACCTGCAAATTGCTTTGACAGAGCCGCAACACAGGCGCTTTTAACCCTTTCTTCAGCCGCTAGAAGGGTTAAAAGCGCCCCGCTAGCGGCTAAAAAGCGGCAATAAAATTATGGTAAATCGGAGAGGCTACAGTGTGAAAGTAGCCTAACACGTCCTGTACCTGTCATGTATTTCTGCTTCCTCCTTCGGTCAGCCATGAGTGTAGTTAGTATCATCTTCCATGTATCCCCATACCCTCCATATTAGCACAACCAAAATCATTTGCTAACCAAATATACATTATTGGTTGCTTTCTTCTTGTATATAAATCCATATAATACAATCTAACTTCTTAACATTAACATTTTAAAACAATACACTACTTAAATTGAAAAATAAAATAAAATATATGAGATGCATAGATTGTGCATGTCGATATACTAGGCGATGTCTATTTGTAAGGACTACTGCCATCTAGTGGCAAAAAAATATATTACAAGCAATCTGTCTCTATATTCAGATGTACAATGTATGCAAGTGTCCTAAATATGTAACAAAATGCATAAATTAGTGCCCATTGGTTAAACATAAATCTAAATTTATATCACTAAACAGACAGAATTACTCTATAGTTATAATTCATACATGGACAAGGTCCTATAAAGCTATGGTATAACTGTTACATTTCATACTACTATTATGGAGACAAATCTTAAAAATTTGAAATTAAGCAGTTTACATCAATTTCAACATTCAGTCCTCTAGGGGCCGTAGTGGCCAACTGATAAATCCACCTGGATTCTTTTGAGAGATGGATCTTGTCATATGTGATCCCCTCCAATGTTTTTCTATCTTGTCTATACCACAAAATTTGAGTTAGCTTGGAACACTATTGTGTTCTAAAATGATTGGATAGGCTGTGTTGGCGAAAAAGCCTTTCTTTTTATTAACATGTTCCCTCAATCTGGTCTTTGGTTCCCTTGTTCTACCTAGGTATTGTAGTCCACAACTATATTCTAAAAGGTACCTAACGTGTGTACTATTACACGTGATACATTTATTTATTGCATATTGTTGTACTGTACTATTAGATTGAAAATATGTGGCTTTCCTATTTCTGAGGCATGTTCTACATGTTAGGCATCTTCTGCAACTATAGAACCCTTCCCTATCCAAGAATGTAATTGTCTTTTTTGATGGTTCTGGTAAATTTTTTACAAAATTATTTCTCAAAGTAGGCGGTCGCCTGTAGACAAATTTGGGCTGTTTAGGAAGTATATTAGCTAACATTTGATCTTTCTGTAATATATTCAATTTTTGTGGCTTTTTCTATTAGTTTCTATTATCTATTAAATTGCATATTAAAAGTAAGCCATAGTCTTTTTGTTCTCTATATTTAGTTTCCAGTACCTCTTCCCTTTGCATGTTTGTAACCTGTTCTTTTACACTCCTTTTTCTTTTATATCCTTTCTTAAAGAATCTCTATATGCTAATATATCTGACTTTCAAAATCGTGGTTGCAATTTTTATTTATAATTATCACCTGTCCTTTATAGATGGCATTCAGCCATTTAGGGTGATGTCCGCTCTTGACTGGAAAGTAATGATTCCGGTTTGTTTCCTTGAAATTTGCACATGTATATAAGCTACTACCATGCACATAGATCTCCAGGCCACCAATTGTTCACTGTAACTAGAAAGTAATATCATATTTAATAATTATTTACATACATTAATTTTTTACAGAAACTGTTTTAACGTTTTCTTAGATCCTTCCCATCATATGAACACATCATCAATATACCTCCTATAAATTTTTAACTTTTTTCTGGGTTTGGTGTAAATGTCTTCTGCCTCCCACTTGTTCATAAATATATTTACAACTGTGGGGGCCCTGATAGCAACTCCCTTTTTCTGTGCATAAAATTGTCTATCATGCCAGAAATAGTTATAGTTAGAATTGCTAATTCTAATGTTTGTAATATAAACTCTATTTGTTTATTTTTCATTATTATTTTTCCTTTTAAGACCCATTTTTGTTTGATGTTCGCATAGAGATACTTAACATCTACACTAGATACTTAGCATTATACCCCAAAACACACTGTGATACTGCTCTCGAACATGGTGATACCACATGTGCAAGACTTTTTCATGGCCTAACCACATAGAAAGGCCCAAAATTCAAGGAGCACCCTAGGGCTTTTTAGGGCAGTGGTCGTCAGATTACAAGGTGTATGGATCCTCAATTTTGGCTCTTGAAAGGAAGGCTACCAGAAACCTCAGACATATTAGAGAAGACAGTCAGAGACTGCAGACATGCAATAGGGGTGGTTAGAGGCTGAAGACACACTGCATGATACATTCAAAGATTGTGGATATGCTATATAAGATTTCTAGAAACTATTGTCAATGTAGTCTCTTTACAAAGGCATAATTACATTATTGGCTGCTGGGGGATGCAAAGTGCCACAAAACAAGTACCAAAAGGCAGCATGTGGCCATGAGGTCTCAGGTTGGGCACCAAGGTTCTAGGGGCATAAATCACTTATTTCATTTTTTGGGTACCTATCACACTTTTGGAAGCCCTGGAGCATCAGGAGAGTGTAAACATCCCAAAAAGACCAACTTTAGGAAAGCAAATGCCTAAGGTATCTTCTGCCACAAGTTTTTGAAAAATGCAGAATGAAAAATTTTTTTTTTTTTACATAGAATTGTCAATTAACCACTTCAATACAGAGCACTTTTACCCCCTTCCTGCCCAAGACAATTTTCAGCTTTCAGCACTCTCACACTTTAAGTGACAATTGCGCGGTCATGCAACACTGTACCCAAACTAAATTTTTATAATTTTATTCACACAACTAGTGCTTTCTTTTGGTGGTATTTGATCACCACTGGGTTTTTAATTTTTTGCTAAATAAATTAAGAAAAAACATATTTTTCTTTGTTTCTGTTATGAGTTTTTACAAATAAATAATTGTTTTTAACAGATTTAGGCCAAAATGTATTCAGCAATATTTCTTTGAGTTAAAACAACCCAGATCAGTGTATATTATTTAGTCCACAAATTATAGAGTCCACAAACTATGGTATATATCTGGTATATATCTGAAAATTGATCAAACCTGGGGACCTATCAAATTTCTTGAGGCAAACATGTCAGGAAAGTACAATTATCCCCCAAATTACCCCTTTTTGGAAAGTAGACAGTCCAAGAGGCTTGGCAAGTTTTTTGAAGTTGTTATTTCTTATTATAATTTTTTGTAAAATTAAGTTCGCCAGTGCAGTACAGCTTCATAATATAACTGGTGTGGTGGTGATCAGGAACACTGACGGACAGTATGGGGAAAAAAAGTTAATCTTGTTTTTTTCTTTTTTAATTTTAATTTATTTTATTTTTTTAATTCCCTTTTTTTCACATTTGTTTAACACACTGTGACCAGAGCAATATCATGTTACCATAGTAACATTGTAATACTCTGTGGGGAAGTGATCAGGATTTTTTTTTTTTACATTGTATGATTGTTTATAGTAGTGAATTTCATTGCTTTAATTGCCGACTGTCCACAGTACATATCCATCACTACTTTCACATTAAATACTGTTGGTAAGGCCATAACCCCAGTATCATTTTGTTCGGTGGGTGATCTGTTACAAGGGATGTTTACATTTCTTGTAAAGGGAATAAAAGTGATAAAAAAATAATTCAATTAAGAGACAGTATAAATATAAAAAGAAAGCTAAATAATAAAACATTTTTTTTTAAAGCGCCTCTTCCCTCAGTGAATACATAAGTCACATCCGCATATATAAACGATGTTCAAACCACACATGTGAGGTATCGTCACATTTTTTAGAGCAAGATCAATATATATAATATTTGAAGGTTCTAAGGAATTTTCTAGCAAAAAATACTAATTTAAACTTGTAATGAAAAAGTTACAGAAAAGGCCTGGTCAGCAAGTGGATAAAAAAACATTTTACTGAATGAAATTGATTTGCTCAGTTTATTTTGTTGTGATTAGCTGTGATTGGCCAGAGCTAATAGCATGTTATGTCTGTACCTTGTGATCACATTGACCAATCACAGTTGTACACAATGGATAGCATGAAACAGAGCCATCCATTGTTTACAACTGTCATATTCACTTTGGACCTGAAAAAGAAAGATAATTTAAAATCATAGGTAGATTTTTGCACCTTTGAATATAGACAAATTGGCCAGTACACCTTGCTATTTACAGATTTATAAATGTTGATTTAATAAACCGAAATTCTTTAAAAAAATATATTTTTCTTTTAAAAAAAAAATCCTTAAAAAAAAGTAACTCCGTTGACAGCTGATAACTCATCGTTTGTTAAGGACGTGACGATTACCAGCTTTTTATTTTTTTATGGATTGACTTTTGCTCCTGCTTTATACAGTATTTACTGAGCATTTCTGCTTTAATGCTCCGGATTGCATGCAGTATTTGGAAAAACACCTAAATACCGCATGCAATCTGGTTCTGTGAATGGAGCCCATGGTCAGTTGGTGGGTTATAATGATTGGCAAAAGATACATCACTGAAGGACATTATTGATGATGGATTTACATTGGAAGGCATTATTTATATTTTTTGACAATGAAATAACTTTTTCACGGTGTTGGTGCCCTTATTGACTTTTCAGATTCCTAAAATAGTCCTCCCCTCCACCCAAACACACAGGGAAGAGGCCCTTGCCTCTCAATATTGGGACAAAGTGCTTAGCAAGGAGGAAATTTGCCACCCCCCTTGAAAGGTATTTCTCCGTTGTTGAAAGGCATGTGACCCAGTGTGCTTCAGGAGGCTTTCCTGGCCACCCAGGCTTCATGTCTGGATAAGGGTCTGGTGTTAATTTTAGGGGGAACCCCATGACCTTTTTTCCCTTTTTTTATAACCAGTACATATTTGTTTAATAAATGAAAAATAATAGAATGGAGACATCCCTAAAATTCCAACTAGACCCTTCCCTAGGTATGCATGGGTGGCCAGTAAAAGGAGGGCAGAGAGCATGTGCCCCCTCCTGAAAAACACCAGACCACATGCTTTTCAACACTGAAGAGGTACCATGCAAGAGGGACTTTTCCCAATGTTGAGGGGCATAAGAGATGCAGGTTTTGTCAGGGAGACATATAAAAATCTGGTAACTCCTTTAGAATAAGGAGGCCCCTAGGTATCCTGACCTTCGTCTCAGGAAATAATTAAGTGTATAAGTACCCTTATTACTTACTCCTCCAAAAAAGTAAAAAGTGAACTGACGCTGTAAAAAAGAGAAAATGCTATTACAAATTGTAAACAGTGTCCCCTGATGTAAATGCATGGTCAATCACATCATCCAGCAATGCAGATCCATCTTCATTCATGACAACCTGCCACCCAATGATGTTTCCCTGCTGCCAAGACAACCTGAAGATGTTGCCCCACCACATTATCATGAGAGATCCCCAATGCTGCTGGAATGTAAACAAAGCAGTATGAATCCAGGGTGATGTAATTGGCCAAATATGGTCATGAACAAATTTCTCTAATGACGTGGCCCAGGATCCACCTTGCATGGTACCTGGTGTGGTTTAGGAAAGAGGGGTGAAGGCTCACTGACCCTCCACCTCTTGTCCACCCAGGCTGCATGACTGGATATGGGCCTAGAAGGAATTTTAAGGAAACACATTTAATAAAAGCCCAGATGAAACACAGCTCCGCTTAAAATACAAAGCAGAACAGGTTCAATTTAAAACAGAGTCATCATCAAATCCCAATAAAACAGTCTAAGCTAGAAGGAAAACAGGATGTCATAAACGTCTATTATACAGAGTCCTCAGAGGCTATTGGTTTTTAGATTGTGAAACCTTATCTCATGGATATATGAATGTATTTCTTAAGAATTGGAAGTAAAATGGTTTCTACTGGAGCACAGTAAAATACTCTTCAGCCTCTTTCAGCACACCCATTTAGACCCTTTTAGGTTTGACACTTTCTCCAGGACCAGCAGTGATGGCCACAATTGGCAGCCTTCACTTTTGCTTACCATCCAAATTATGATGGAATGCTAAGAGTCTACAACTCAGATATATCAGATTGGAACATTCGGCAAGTGAATTGGACTCTGCATACTGTAGAGCATAGATAGACTATTCAAGTATAATGCATTTTTTTTACTGGTGCTTATTGTCTCTTTTGTAATATTTTCCTTCTGCAAATATTTTATGTCTTCCGTTAAATAGTATTTGCTAAACAATGTCAACAAATTGTGTCCATTCTGTAATTGCTGTGCTATTTGCTTGATCACCCTAGTTATAACTTGCTCTAAATGTTTCCTAATATTCACAGTTTAAGTTGGTTGTCCTTTCAATCCTCTAAATTTGGAGATGCACCATGCTTTATTACATATCTGCAGCATTCTATTAAAAATATGTGTTAAGGTTCAAAAAAGGTTGGGGATGTGTACAAACTAATATATTTTGATACAAAAACCTGCTTTACTTGTCTCCTAGCAACTTTTTCTTTGTGTGCACTGCCTGCAGTATGTGCGCAATGCAGTGAACACTTCTCCCCACTACTGGTATCTATAAGATCCTGAGAATAGGGTTGACTTCCAGGAAGATGTGACTACAGCATGAATGGCCAAAGAAAGAACACACCAGGGCAAAAGAAGAGCAAGAGAAGACGGAAGGGTTGGCAGATTATTTAAGAGGGGGTCATTAACCTGTCAGTATTAATAAATGTTGATACTGTTGGTGGGGGGTGGGGTTACAATGTTCAAATATGTGCATCCTTGCATATTATGGCAATTTATCGAGGGACCTATGGCAGATTTAATTCCCCTTTAATCTCAAAGTAGTCTGCATAGAAATTTCCAGCTAAAACAATCCTTATATATGTATTTAGACTGTATATTTACATGTATTTTTTAAGTGTCAAATGTAGTATGTATAATGAATGTGATACTTATGATAAAAGAGTATAACAGGAAAATGACAAAACACCTCCAGGGATATTGTGCTTTATTTTATATATAAATATGAGTTTTTTCTTCTTCAAAAACAGTAGGACTTTCTATATAATAGAGGAAGAATTTTATTAATTTTACCTCTGATAATAAAGGTTTAACATAAGATTTAGGGCATATGCTTGGCTGGCCTGGGGGAGAGGTTGTCCCTGCAGAGTTAGCATTGCTTCAGTGGGCCTACGGCATAATGTGGAATGCCAGAAGGGTGGTTTAGGGGCTATCATTAGCCCCAAAGGATGCCCCTTATGACTAATTGAAACATTGATAGCACATAAAGAACTGAATGAGACAAGATCAAGATGAAACATATTCAGATAAGTATAAGAAGATGTTTTTCAATCATTTAAAAAAAAGGTATTCAAGTCAATAGAATCAAAGGGTGGTTAGTATCAGCTCTTAAAATGTTTTCTATAGTTTGAATTTATTTAATTTAGTTGTATTTACAACTCCAAATGCTTTTTTTATTACAAAACTAGTAAGAAAAGTAAAAAAACGATGAATGCATATACTGAATACTGTTGGTATAGTTTTTTTTTACTCAGGTAGTTGCTTTCTATTCAATACAACATTTATAAATTCCAGACTAAATTGAAACACTACAAGCTTTGAAAATGCAAAACAAACAAAACAAAAAAGCAAAAAAAAAACACAAGGTGCATGATTTATTAAACCTTGAGCCAATATTGTTGCCCATAGTGACTAATGAAAACACTTTAATAAATTTTTAACATTCAGAACAAACTCACCTATCCATCCAAGTCTCAGTTCTTTTTTTGGTGATAAATCACTTTGAAAAACACCTCTTAACATTTATAGCCACATCCATCTTGACCAACGGCAGATGACTGATGTAGCAATTACTTCATGGAACCCATCTGCCCTTAGCTCGGGTATGCAAGCAGGAAGGTGTGCTTAGCTGAGAAAAGCCCTCCTCCTCTCTTCCAGATGAAAGAAAGAACTGCTCATGAAGACTCATGGGATGTATGATGTCATTATGGCATAGGATAGAAACCAGGAAGTGATGTTAAAAAAAAAAAAAGTTTAAAACAAGGAAATATAATATACCTTTCTATCTATTTACTAAAGCTAGCAGCAAGGATTACAAATAGTTAATGTTTATCGCAGAGCAGTGTGGACTGTTAAGCATACACCAGATTCACTTGGTTGTGACATGGTTACCTCACCTCAGCCCCAGGGGAGATGATTATTCCTGCCCCTTGTCTTCCCTTGGACATTGGTTTGGCGCCACCATTGGGCCATATTGTAAGTTACACACCTTTTATTTTGAGAGATTGTGTTCCGCTTAAAGCATATCCTATATTTATAGATATTACTGATTTAATTTCAGAGCATTTTACTCCTGATGATTGACATGCGCCATGAAATGTGCGCCAAGTTACATCAAACTGATGCCTAGACAAGTTTGGCTCACCATGAGCAATCGATCATGTTCATTGAACTTTCATGAATGGATGAGTGTTTTTATGTAACTGTAATGCTAATTATGTTGTATTTTATTTTGTATAATAACTATATATTCATGAAAGTGTATCATAGTACATTGTGTCCAGTATTGCAGATTGACACTCTCTATAACGTGATTTGTTATTAATACATTTTATGAATGATTTGAATAAGGTATCCTTTCAGTGACATGCCTCACACAAAGTCCAATTCCTTTCTTCTTTCTGTTGTTTAAAGTCTTACCTGCTCTGTGTAATGGTTTTGCACAGAGCAGCCCAGATCCTCCTATTCTTAAGTCCTACATTGGCACTCATGGCCCCTTCTGCCGGGTGTCCCCACAGCAAGCAGCTTGCTATAGGGTCACCTGAGCCGAGTCGCTGCTCTGTGTGTCCATTCACACATGGAGCAGTGACTCAACCCTGCCCCATCTGTCTCTTGATTGGCTCACTGGCTGTGATTGACAGCAGCAGGAGCCAATGGCTCCTGCTGCTGCCAAAGGCCAATCAGCAATGTGAGTCCCTGGAAAGGCAAGGGTCTCCTGGATATTGCTGGAACGAGAGGGGGCTCAGCTAAATATTAGGGGGCCTGGGGGGGCTGCTGCACACAGAATGTTTTTTACCTCACTTTTTATGCATTAAGGTGAAAAAAAACATCGTCCTGCACGTGACCACTCTCACCCCCCTTATATTTACCTGAGCCTGATCCCAATCCAGCGATATGCATGGGAGCAGGGAACCTCCCAGCTCATCCCCTTTTACGCACAGATTGATAACCACTGGCTCCTACTGCTGTCAGTCAAATTCAATGACACAGGAGGGGGGGGGGGGGTGCTGGGCTGCCTTGTCTGTGTCAATGGAAACAGACAAGGTGTCATAGGAACAAGCCTGAATGAGTGCCTCTATAGGAAGCAGCTTCCTATGGGGGAACTTGCCAAAGAGGAGGAGCCAGGAATGCCAGCAGGGGACCCAGAAGAGGGAGATTGGGGGTGATGTGTGCAAAACCATTGTACAGAGCAGGTAAGTATAAAATGTTTGTTATTTTAAAATAAAAATTAACCTTTGATGTTACGATCCATTGAATGACATTGGTGAAACCAGTCAGGGACCAGCACTTCTGCAGCTGAGGGACTCCCCTAGCTGCCAGGGGAAGAACTGCTCCAGTGAGAGTGGGGGGATGAAGGGAAAGGAAAGACAGATTCTGGTAGTAGGGGACTCAATTCTTAGAAGGACAGAGAGGGCAATCTGTCACAAAGACTTGAAGTGCCAAACTGTATGCAGTCTACCTGGCACTCGGGTTCGGTACATCATGGATCCGGTGGACAGATTACTGGGAGGGGCTGGGGAAGACCCAGCTGTCTTGTGCACATTGGCACCAATGACAAAGTTAGAGACAGATGGAGTGTCCTAAAGAACGATTTTAGGAACTTAGGAAAGGAATTGAGGAAAAAGACCTCCAAGGTAGTATTCTCAGAAATAATACTGGTACCTTGAGCCGCATCACAAAGGCAGAGGAAGTAAACCAGTGGCTGAGGAGCTGGTGTAGTAAGGAGGGGTTTGGGTTCCTGGACAAAGGGGCCAATTTCTCGTCGGTCACCAGTTCTATAGAAGGGATGGACTGCACCTAAATGGGGAGGGTGCAGATCTGCTGGGAATGAAGATGGCCGAAATGTTAGAGGGGCTTTTAATCTAAGCGATGGGGGAGAGGGTCCAGAGGTAGAACTAGTCAGTGCGGAACATATTGCAGAGGGTAGTATTGGGGGCATTAGTGGTAGTTTGACTAAAGCGCATAAGTATAGTAACAAGTCCTATTTGCAATCTTGGAACACCCAATAAGAGAACAGTATGCGACTGGTCTAAACAATGTGTCATGTTCACCAATGCCAGGAGCCTGGTGGATAAGTTGGAAGAATTACAGATACTGTTGTACGAGGAAGATTTCGATTTTGTGGGAATTTCAGAGACTTGGTTAAAATCGCAGGGATAGAGAGGGTAAAAAAGGGGAAGGTATGCCTGTATATCAAGAATAATGTACAAGTGAATGTGAGAGAAGACATCACTAAAGGGGCTAGGGAGGAGGTGGAATCCTTATGGGTAGAGCTCCAACAGGATGAAACTAAGGGGAAAATAATGCTGGGAGTATGCTATAGGCCCCCTAACCTGAGGTAGGAAAACCTCTTATAACAATTTGGATTTGCAGCAAGGATGGGAAGTGTCATCATAATGGAGGATTTTAATTATCCAGACATAGACTGGGTGGAAGGAACCACACATTTGTCTGAAGCTTACCAGTTCCTAAATGTCTTGCAGGACAATTTTATGGGTCAGATGGTAGACGCTCCAACTAGAAACAAAGCGTTACTAGACCTACTGATTACCAACAATACAGACCTGATCACGGATGTGGAATTAAGGGGCAATTTAGGAAACAGTGGTCAAATGCCAATTAGCTTCAGTATAAATCACACAAATAGGAAACATAAGGGGAATACGTAGATATACACTGAGTTTCAAAAGAGCCAACTTCGCTAAACAATGAACCTTGCTAGAAGATATAATTTGGGATAAAATCTTAGGAACAAAGAACACGGAGAGATGGGTTTGCATATTAGCAATGTAAGGGCATGAGCCAGTGCATCCCACTGGGAAATACATTTAAGAGTGAACAAAAGTCCTGGATGGCTTAAGGCCAATGTAAAAATGCATATAAAAGCAAGGAGAAGTATGCTGTCCAGTTCTGGGCACCAGCATTCAGGAAGGATTCGATGGAAATGGAGCGAGTACAGAGAAGGGCAACAAAGCTAATAAAGAGACTGGAGGATATTAGTTATGAAGAAAGGTTGTGAGCACTGAACTAATTCTCTCTAGAGAAGAGACGCTTGAGAGGGGATATGATTTAAATTTACAAATACCATACTGGTGACACAATAGGGATAAAACTTTTCCGTGGAAGGGAGTTTAATAAGACACATGGCCACTCATTAAAATTAGAAATAAAGAGGTTTAACCTTAAACTGCGTAGATTGTTATTTACTGTAAGAGCAGCAAAGATGTGGAATTCCCTTCCACAGTCGGTGCTTTCAGCATGGAGCATCAATAGTTTAAAAAAAATATTAGCTAAGCACCTGAATGATCACAACATACAGGGATATACAAGGTAATACTGACATATAATCAGACACATAGGTTGGACTTGATGGACTTGTGTCTTTTTTTAAACCTCACCTACTATGTAACTATGTATGTATGTTTATAAACTTCAGAAAATTCAGTTTGTAAATAGGTAGAGTACTGACATAAAGACCATTTCAGAGAGTAGTGAATAACGATTCATAGTCTGAATGGCCTAGGGTTATTAGTGGTGTACGCCAAGGTTCAGTGTTGTTACCCTTACCTTTAACCTATTTATAAATTATATAACGTTTGGGATTAAAAATACAATTCCTGTGTTTGCAGATGACATCAAGCTATGTAGTTGAGTTCTAAAGTCCTATAAAAGTGTCTCTAAGTTGCAAGCAATCCTAAATATAGCACTTGATTTGGCAACTATGTGGCAAATGAGGTTTAGCCCTGGTTCACATAGCAGCAATTTGGAATACGATTTTACATGTCAAATCATCAGCTATTGCTGGTAATGGCACTGTTTGAATATGTGCAATGCTGCATTTGCAGCGCCGCACCGACTCCCAAAAGTAGTTTATGTGCTTCTTTTGGCAACTTCAGGGTGCGATTTCAATAAACATATTTGCAGAAACCCACACAGCTGTCTCTGAAATTGTCCCCGAAGTCGGGACTGACATGCAGGATTGAAATCGCGCAAGGTTCAGCTGAACTCGCACAATTTCATTCCCACTGTCAGTGTGATCCTAGGCTCTAATGTTGATAAATGTAACGTTATGCACTTGGGGGCTAAACATATGCATATATCATGCACTCTAGGGAAGAGCCTGTGTTCTTTTGAATGACAGCAGCTGGACACAAGGCAAAAACACAAGACAGCAGCTACTACACTTAAATAAAAATAAAATAAAATGAAACAAAATAATAAATAATCATATGTGGCCCTTTATTTGAAATCCCCAGCATGATTTAAATGGGACCAAGTACTATGTGCACTGGGTCCCCTGGAGGTTTAACAAGCATTTTCATCCTCTAGCGAGACTTCTTCTTTAATGAATCAGTCCTCAATGTTCTAAAACACAAGGCTGGCAACTAATTCCTTGAAGTACCAACATTAGTGGAATTATACAGCGTTTGTGGTTAATAGGCTTCAGTCAGGGTGTATTTATATGAATCAGCAACTGGACATTATCAATATTTAAATAAAGGGATGAGTTGAATATATTTTGCACATTAAAAAAACATTCTGAAGGAAAGAGCATTGTAGTAAATAACCAGATTGAGCTATTATGTTACTAAGGGATCAGGGAAAATGAAGAAGATAAAGATGGTAAATTTTGTGAACCAATGTTAAATTTAAAAGAAAAATGTATATGTGCTAGCACATAACTAGGTATTCAAAGTGAACAGAGGTTCACTTTATGTATTAACATTCTCATTGCAATGTGGACATACGCTTTGCTAAGTGAACAGCCTCACTTTATCATTCCCTGAATTATTCCTTATCCATCTTATTTCACACACAGTCATAAAGGAGACTAAAGCATAAAAACATAATGTAATATGCTGCAGTCTACCAGTCCTTCAATGCAGTGGCTGCATTCGTTTTCCTTTTTTCTGTCTTTTTTATCTTTAGCTTCACCTTTATTTTATTTTCACCTGGTAACCCTGCTAGTGACACACTTACTGTCCTGGAGTGACAGTGCTCACCCACTCTAATGTATGTATGGAGGAGTCATTCTCCCTACACAGTTTGGGTTTAATCAGTCGTCATTATCATCACAACTAGATTATAAGCAGTGGGGACATTTACCATTTCCTCAATCAAGAGCAGAGTTTTTAACCTCAGGTAGACTGTACAGTGGTGAGAAAAGAAACAGTTGCAGAGGGTGTCCTTATTGTCATTTTCATTGATTCATAAGTCTTTTCAAAGAGTCCCTGGCCACACCTAGTCCAACCAACTGCTTTCTGGGCTGGCAGTACCACCTCTGTTGAGAAAACCCTCCCATTGTGAGTTACTGTGTCTTGGAGCACGTGAGGCACAAATGAAGGAGGATTTAGCTCAGTCAGAGCAAATAAAACTGGGTTCACATATGTGCGAATTGGATGCGAGTTTCCCTGCATCCAATTCGCATGACAGGCATGTGTGCCCGGCTTTCAATGGAGCCAGTTCATACAGGCCCGGGGCGACCACGGTCCACATTCCTAAAGGGCCTGCACATCTTTGGGTCCAGTTCAGGTGGGAATTCAGGCAAAAATAAACATATACTGATTTGCACTTAAACCGGTGAACAAGAATGCACCTGACCCCATGCCAGGAACCGCGGCTGAACGTATGTGAACCCGGCCCAAAGGATGTTTTTTGTTTACCTTTTGAGGCTCGATCATTACATAGTAACTGGCACTTGTTTAGATTGTGACTCAGGAACCTTTTGTTGTAATTTAAGTTATAACCCTTAAGAAAAAGCATGTTACAGCTCTTGAAGTTTTGTTTGTATTAGTTAGGTGTCGCTTACAGTTATGTTCCAGTGCTACTCTATAGCGGGCACCAATAGAGCTATTTTGTGCTCGGCACCATCCTTTTGCAAGCTATCATGTACCATACAACATCCCAATGGTGCTTTATAGTTCAAGAAAGGGCAACTGGAGAATTATTGATTTTTATTTGTTCACTTGATCTTCAAGGATTTTATTATTTTTTCATTACAGTCCTTACTTGCTAGTAGTACAGAACAGATATCTTCTTAGTTTGGGGAGTTGGAAAACTGCAACTGAGTGGCATTTCTATACAGAACAGCTACCATGGAAGGGCCTGTACACCCTGCCTTTGTAGCCTTTCTTTCTTTTATCCCACTTCCTAATGAAAGAGATGGGATGTAATGCTTACTGTTAAAAAGAGTGCTATGTGAATTCTAGTTAAGAAGAAGAAGTACTCCATGAGGCTGTTGAAAGTGCCCCCTGGTGGTACCACTAGATGAGATCTTGTGGCATAAAGAACAATGGTCTCTGCAAAAATCCATTCTTTGTCTACACTGATCTTGGGCTGTACAGAGAGCAGAGAATGGGTAGGAAAAATGCTCTGCAAACTGCACTTTTCAAAGATGGTTCTTCATTACCCAGTCAGCCTGAGGTCAGTGGAGAGGCCAAATTCATACATATGTCCATTTTCCTGGATCTGTTACAGCATATGCAACATGTCAGTGCTGTGAATTCCATGGCTGATGAAATACGATGCTACTAGTTTTAACAATATATTCATCAGTTCATATTTCACAGAATAACACATGGAGGTAAAAGGCATAGAAATTGTGTTTTCAATAAGCAGAAAATAAGAGAAGGCTGAATGTAATGTCTTGTGAAAAAAAAGCAATATTTTATTTAAAAGTCTTACTCCTTAGTAGACGCATCAAGTAAATAAGTGCATCCAGTAAACGTGTACACTGTAGCATTTCCTTTGGGCAAAGAACAACCATATGCTTTTAAAACCGTACACACATAATATGATTCCTGTCTTTGATAATAATGCAAGCGGAAAAATGCTCAGCCGCAATCATACAGACTTTGTATTAGCCTATCGTTGTGACAAAAATCTCACTTGACATCTTCTAAAGACATAATATTCTCTGCTCTTTAGTGTTTACTAAAGGTAGCAGCAGTTTCATAAATACTTCAACAAGCATAGAACAATGTGTAAACATCTATGTGCGTGCATGCATGAGTGGCTTGTACTTTTTCGTTTTAGAAGCACAACAACTGGGTATTTACTGATAATCTATTTTTTTTAAGAAACAGAAAGTGTTTTGCAATAATAATACTCAATGCAATTAAAATAGTTAACCTATTAAAAAAAAAAAAAAAAAGCTCAAAGTTTTTCTACTTTATCCTAAATATAAATGTTGAAAAAATTCTATAATTTTAAATATCTATTATATCAACTTGGTAGGTCAACGAACCTTTTGCCAAGATGTTCATAATGAAATGAACCCTATTGTAAAAGAATGTGAAAATCATGTATCATTATGGGGTATAGGCGCAAAAAGAAAATCTGGAAAAAATCTAGCTTCCATTACACTTATTTGATATCTTCACCTTTTGGGAAATTGGAAAAACTCTCTTTATATGCAGTATTGCTATGAGCTATTTGAAATAATTACATAAAGAGGTAACCTAGTGTTTCTTAATTTAATACGGTTGTATCATTTTGTTTGACCTTTCTAAAGTTATTTTTGATCTACTTTCTAGGAAAGAAGACAGAAAAAAAGACAATGGCAAGTTTCTGACCTACTTCACCTATATGTACAAGTGTTTGGCCTACTTAAGCTATATGTGATGATTTATGGAACATTACTCTTAACGTACTGATAAATATTGTGAAAAAGGGAAATCAAATGAACACCAAGATTTTGAAGGGGTAAAGCAATTTAAAAAAAAGGAACAATGGCTTCAAACTGCTGTGCAGGAGTAGACTGGGGAAAAAAAACATTAACTTTCAACTATCAATCTCTAATTCCAGGGATCCTTTATGAGTCCTGTGTGTATATATGAGATAGGTGGTATAACCACTGAGAATCCGGTGTGTACACAGGAGGACTCATTTGTATTTTGACATATGAAAATGCTGCTGTTCTTTTCAACGCCCATATGGACAGCACAGAGGCCCAGTAGTTAATACAGTTTGTTTGTAGTACTGGGGTTTTTAGTTTAATTATCAGCAGTACATAAGCTGAATATTGTATGCTTCTTCCACTATCCAAAATAATGTATGCTGGTAGATTAATTGATCCTGGCATGTGTGCTTATAACAGCAGCAGGGATGTTATGTAGTAAGATCTTTTCAGAAACCTGTAAAAATGGTTTAGTATTATCTGAAAAGCCATGGTTGCAAAAATAAAAAAAATATTTCAAAATCTTGATTACTTTTAACAAATACAATGAAATATGCACACATAATCAGGCAATCAAACTGTCTTTAAGAACAGTTTTTGTTCTTCATTGGAGCCAGTCAAAATATTACTTTTATTATTGTTCTGTACATATTGTAAAATGATGAATCTGGTTGGTTGCTAACCTATTAAATGAACATCAGTTTTACTTTTGGCAACTTTGATAAATGAAGTGTATTTCGTAATTTTTGTGTTTACCGTTTCACTTAAACAAAGTCTGGAAACATTGAGGAGGTTCAGAGTCAGGGACAGATAAGATTACCACTGCCCATTGTGTAAATCTTTTATGATCCAACAAATATTTTTTATTTTTTTACCTTCAACATTAAGTTTTTTTCACATTTAAAATAACTTATAATGTTGTTGCCAATTAAACTGTTTACAGGTTAGAATGTTTTATAGTGTGTGCTTTGAAGGAACCCTTGTAAATACATGGTACTACACCGCTTTTTGCATCTTTATTCTTCTAACATATGCCCCAGGCATGCCTACAATTCTTGTGTGTAGTTTAAATGTAGCTTTGTTTTATTACCTTTACCTTGACTGCAGGGCAACTGGAGTTACTAGAAAATAGAAATACAGAAGCTGATAAATATTTGCTTTGTTCAATAAAAATGATGCTAACTCTCGTAAAATAAAAACCAGAAACAATGTTATTTTTATTTCAGTCTTTACAATATAAAATAAGTATGTGTTAAAATATAAAAAAAAGTAATAATTATTGATTGAGGGATATACAAAACTGGTGTGCAGAAAAAAAGAATACAGCAACCAGCAATTATTAGTGATTTTATTTCTAATCTGCCTTTAGACCAGGGTGAAAATCATGTATCCCATTAGAAATGAAGGAAAAACACAGCACTTCAGCAGCTTAGGCAAAATGATATTATCACATAGAACTGCAGTATGGGAATCAAACTGCAGCACCACAGTCCCAGTATGTTCTACTATAGCTTTAGTTATGCTATGGACTCAGAAATGTAAATAAACTTTTTGGGTCATGACACTAAATGAAAAAACAAGTCCTTTGTACCTCACATAACATATTTAAATCATTTATTTATATTTAAATATTTTAGTAATTTTATCATCTTAACTAGGCCTAATAAATCATCCATAAACTCAAACAGCAGGTTATAGAATAGCTAAAAGCATGTGACAGTGGGAGATATGGTGCCCAATGTATATAGTTAATAAAAACGTGCCCAAGCTCCTACGACCAAGGCTGTGTCCATGTCGAAAAAAGGGGAGCAACCAAGTGCCCATAAGACATGTATGGCTGGCACAATTCCAAAATACCAGGAAGTATCCTGGCATGCAGCCCTTCACTGACTTCTTGGATGATGTGTTGGTTTTCCAGTTTTTCCTGGAGTCCCAACCAAATCCACAGAAGCTACTCTCCCTGGAAGGAGAGTGGAAAATATTATTGAACCGTGGGGCTCCTTAAACTAAACAGACATTTATCTTGAGGCAGGAAGCCATACTAACCAGATCTTTGCTGTCAATATAAGCTTCACCTTTTAAGATCAAGAACAATGAAGCGATTGAGTACTTCCTTGAAGGAAACAGCATCTTCAAATGGTAAAGTCATGTATCTGGCCAATCTCATAGATCAGGATACACCATCTAAAAGGGGTGACTTCTTAAGCTGGACACCTTCCTCTTCAAAAGGGCATAATTTTGACATCCTGCTGTGAAAAAACATACTATTTTGCTGTATTTTTCTAGAATGAGTTTTTAGGGAAATTGCACATGCATCTATTGGAGGCACTTTAAATATTTCCACTGCACTGCTTCTATTTTAAGGCAGACTGCAGGCTGCACAAGGACCCCCCCTAGTAAAAAAACAAATCCCTGACAAACAGGGATACTGAGCAAGTCTAAAGAAGAACTTTGTTAAGTATAATAAAATAACATGTACAATTGCTGCTCAATCAAGTAACATAAAGATAGTAAAAGTTACCTATCTACTTTGAACTGCAGCCACTGCAGCAATGTTACACCAAAACAAAATTGACGTCCTTTTTTTTCCCACAAATAGAGCTTTCTTTTGGTGGTATTTGATCACCTCTGCAGGTTTTTATTTTTTGCGCTATAAGCAAAAAAAGAGCGACAATCTTGAAAAAAAAGCAATATCTTTTTACTTTTTGCTATAATAAATATCCCCCAAAAATATATAAAAACATTTTTTTCCCTCAAGTTAGGCTGATATGTATTCTTCTACATATTTTTGGTAAAAAAATTGCAATAAGCGTATATTGATTGGTTTGTGCAAAAGTTATAGCGTCTACAAAATAGGGGATAGATTTATGGCATTTTTATTAATTTTGTAATTAGTAATGGCGGCGATCTGCAATTTTTTTCTTGACTGCGACATTATGGCGGACACATCGAACACTTTTGACACTATTTTGAGACCATTGCCATTTATACAGTGATCAGTGCTATAAAAATGCACTGATTACTGTGTAAACTGTGGGAGGGATGGGCTACCACTGACATGACATTGATCACTGCTCCCGATGACAGGGAGCAGTAGATCCCTGTCATGTCACTAGGCAGAACAGGTAAATGCCTTGTTTAGATAGGCATCTCCCAGTTCTGCCTCTCTGTGACATGATCATGGGACAACGGCGGACATTGAGTCCACGGGACCCGCGGGGTCAGTCACGATGTACTAGCCCTGCCAATTAATGGGGACTTACAGGTAGGACAGGACCATTACAGGTACAGGACCATTTGCCCACCACTGCCATTGTGCCAATATACATCGGCAAGTGGTTAAATTACAGTTGCCACCTCATCCCTTAAAAAACTGGACACATATTAATTACACAGGCTCTGAGACAAATATATTGCATATAAGGCCCTAAATGAGTTTAATTACTACCTTAATCAACCACAGTACCTGTCTAATTAATATGCTTCCAGGCAGGTGCCTTCATTCTTCATCCCAAGCTTGTGGAGAACACAAAGTATTCCAGATGCCATAAAGAGATCCATTAGATCTAGATATGCATAATTGATGGAAAACAAGATGCATAATGCATGCTCAGAAGAAAATAAAAAAGGCATTAACATCAGACAAAATCTACATACCAGACAGCTGCACAGCCATAGTGTCACCCTTGGGAACAGACCTGCATTTAGCAAGGTAACTGATCCCAAATGCCAGCCCATAACACACAAATAGACTATTTAAGGACTATAAAGTGGGGTCTGCACCTTGGGAGCAACAGGTGGTTGGCCACAAGTTTATTGCAGTCAGGTTAAGAAAAGCTGCTTATTTGGTCCTACGAGGTGAGGAAGACAAAAAAGGAACATGCGGACTGGATCAACCTAAAAAATGGATGGGAGAGGGGTCCTATGAGTTAGGACTTAATAGGAAGCAAGGACAGAGCCTACCCATTTGTATGCTGCCATGGATTTAGTCAGGAAAGTATGGTTGTAAATTTGTATCACTGCTATTTATGCACCATTGTTGAGGCCAAAAGCAAAATATTGTTTTATTAAACCTTGCCAAATGAAGAGAAGCAGTTTATAGAAAAACTGTAAATGATAAAATTGCCAGATTGTCAGAACATGTCTGTATAATTCTAGCATTGATATTCATAAGTGCTAGTGAGCAGTGAGTTGGAAAGATAACAGAGTGGACAGGTAAAACAACAATTAAAGAAAATGGTAAGTCATTTTCCTTCACCTGTTTTCTACTAATGGAACCTGCTCATTTCACCTACCAGCTATTGCTTTTACACCTAACTCTCCCCAAAACCTTACCTTTAAGCACTGGCATGGTAACATGTACAACCTAGTATTTGAAAAGGCCCACAGACAACTTTTAAAATACCTCAAATTATTGTATTATTTAAAGTATTAATGGCTGTGACTGCTTTCCTTGTAGTCCTACCCTACAGTAATATGTCTACAACTAAATGATAGGTACACTTTAAAATTCAACATTCGTTTTCATTTTTTTTTTAAAGCACAGCTTGTATGCCTGATTTCTAATCATTTAAAAACTAAAATGTAAATGTTGTTCCACTGCTGATGAAAAGATTTAATGACATTTGAATACAAGTAACACATTCAAGTAGCTGAATTACCATGTAACAGTACCTTGCCAGTTGGAGATATGTTGATGCATTGTTGGATGCAAAACACTTGTCTGACTGTATCATTAAACTTGGGTGATACACTTAGTAAATTACATATATTAGTTTAGCAAATTGTGAGGTGCAAAATTCATCCACAGTGGTTTTTGTTTTTGAGTATGAAAACATTAAACTTGGAGAAATAATTGTTCATTACTATATGAATTAATAAGTCAGTTTCTGATTCTAAATACAGCAAAGACACTTGGTTTAGTTTCTACAGCATTAGGAGATGCAACTTGTTTTATATGTACTATGGCCACCTAGTGGCTTTGTTTTGTATAAGACTTTGATCGTGCATTAGAAAAGCCACATATTACAGTAAATAGGCTTAAGGTTTAACAACAGTAAAACATCTCTATTTGCTAATAGTGCATTGGAATCCAGCTATCCTGTGCTGCAAGCTGAAAAAGGTTATCTTTATCATTCTGTTGGCATGAAGAGCAGTGCAAGAATGTCAACATGCATAAAGTTCCATGCAAGGTTTCATAAATGTGAAAGTGAGGGATCTAAATCTGACACTTTCATACAATTGCCTCAGTGTGATGTATTTAGAATATTTTTCCACAAAGTTCTCTTTCTTCCATTTAAGTTGTCTCTTTAAAATTTAAAAGTAACCCCTCAACAAAGGTTTCTGTTTTGCTATTTTCAGAGCTGTGTTCTTCATTAACATTTTGTTATTTTCTGACTTCGCTGACAGGAATCTGAGACGTTCACAAAAACACAGTGAAACAGGGCAGTCTGCAAGTGCACCATGGAGACACTGTCAAAGTACCATTTTCTCTTCTCTCAAGAGACAGGTGTGCATTTTTTTTCTTTCCAGTTGTATTAATGATGCAGTAACAAAAATATGATGTTGCGCAGTTGAACACATTACAATTATGTGCTTCATAGGCATATTTTATTGCACCTCTAATGATCACATGTCTTTGCCTACACCAAAATAACAGAATGATGTGTAATCTACAGCTGCTGAAATGTTAGAACCCTAATATTTTCTTTCTGAAAGATTTACGTAAGAAAGATGCATGGAAATTAGATGAAGAAAGGGGAATTTTGACAGCCCCCTAAATTCATGCCAATCTGATCACAGATTCATATTGGTCTGTAGGCATATACGTTCATAGATTAGCAGATATCTGCAGCTGCTTTTCTGCTGCAAGATCTATTTTCATAGATACATTGGAGATACAGTACCAGTAAAACAGTCTGTAAACAAACCAACTTTTTATACATTGCAAAATAAAAAAGATAACCTCTGGGCTTACCCTACCTTGCAAAATGGCCTGAGGTGCTTAGTGCAGGCATCTCCATATCACATCTTCTAAGCATCCAAACCATGCAAAATCAAAGCATTCTATTATGCAAATCTCTACTACAGTTTCTATGACTGTTTAGGCTCACCTTCTCCAAATACCCTGCCCTCCAAGGGGCCAGGAGCCTCTATTGCATTGTGTGGCCTATAGAAAGGCTCAGGAAGTGGAGCAGAGCTTGACAACAGAAGTCTCAGTCAATGCTTAAATTGTTTTCCTGTTCTCTGCATATAACATTCATACGATTTCCCATATGCAAAGTAAACAGTATTTTGTTCTACTCAGCTAAACATTTTTCTTGTCCCAGAAATATCTTGTTCCCATTGGAATATGGTTAGCTGTGTTATGTACTCCACTAATTTTGTTGTAGACCCTAGTGTCTTTCTTACACTTCCTTATGCAGGTCACGAATCCAGGTTGACAGATTGGACAGATCATTGACACTTTTGTGGAACTCTAAATCTATCTGTTGTTATCCCTACACTCCTAGGGGAATGTCTTACCTTTGCTTAATTTGCTTTGCTGGTGTCTGGCAGTTATTTTACCTTGATCTGCCTGTCGTGGGAACATGAACTGCACCTCAGAAAGCTTTGCGAATAATTTTTTTTTGTAGGATATTCTACATTTACCTGTGTGCTCTACTATTATCTTTTCAAATCACATGGGGCAATGCCTCACACAAAACTACCATGCCATCTACCTCTATGTTGACATATGGTTTATATTGTGTTTAATAAATTATTATTGATAGCATTTTCTCTATGTAATGGTAAGGATTTCAGCTTCTAACCCCAACCACCTAACTAGGTGAATTGAGTGATCGCTCCTCCTATATGTGTAATGCTCAAGTCTTCCAATGCAGGGTTATCTGTACTTTACTCAAACTTAGTTATATATAAATATTTGTAAATGGGGTGAGATTACTGAATTTACCAAAATCATATAATGCAAACAGCTAACACAATATTTGACAAAAATGAAAACAGATTATAACACATGGTGTAGCGCTAAAGAATCAATGACATATATCATGTGGAAAATATATCATACAGTGCATAACTTAAACAACCGTGCTGAAATTTAAAGTGCTAAGTGCAAAAGTGCAAAATTCACTGGACAAAACCAGATAAAAAAGTGAAATCACTGAATAGTGAATAAAGTTCGTATCAAGATAAATTGATGCCACAATATGCTCGAAACAGGGTGATGTGGACTTGCATGCTAGCAGCAGTGGGTCAATCAAGCTGGAGAAACCAAGCAAAGGAACTCCAAGGTTGGACACTGGAACTCCCACATAGAGAGATGGAGCTGGAACTCAGGCAGAAGTCGCCCAAAGTGTAGGAAATGTAGGCCAGCACTTACATCCAGTGAAAAGTATGGGGTTCATGAAAGAAAAATGCCTTCATATGGTGTAGCTCAAACGGGTTGGTTCATTAAAAAGTTACAAACATCAGATAAGATGTGTACATATACTAGTGATCATGAATTAAAAGCAATGTGAGAAGCTGAGCTAGCAAACCTGACTTGTTTCGTCCCACTGGACTTCAACTCCTTTTGTCCTTTCTTACTCCCCCCATTTCTAGTACCTGAACTGGTTCTGGTTGATCAACAGGGCCTCATACATTACCTTAACCCATTTATCTGCCCCTTGACATAATAAATGCTTGAATTTCCATGGATCAAATAGGGGACACCTCACTAATCCAGACATTGGAATATTTATGGCTTACCCCCTGCTTTAAGATCACAACCCCATATTGAAGCTCAAACACAACGTTTTATATAATGATGAGCATACCAAGCAAAGTTCTGTTTGCTGGATTTTCATCAAACCCTGGAAAAAATCACCTAAATCCAAACATAGTGGCAAACTCCTTTGAAGTCTATAGCAGGTGAATCTTGTCATTTTTTCTGGCTTTTTTTAAGACCAGTTTGCAAGCTTTTGTTAAAAAAAGACATGGTAGCTATGGATTGGCATAGGGGACATATACCACCACCAAATTGTCTTTAACCATTTAAGAACTTCTCCATAGCACATTTTTTGCTATAGGGTGGCCCTCCTGTGCAGAGTTACATATACACTATATTATCAAAAGTATTGGGACACCTGCCTTTACATTCACATGGACTTTAATGACATACCAGTCTTAGTCCGTAGGGTTCAATATTGAGTCGCCACCATTACTAGTATAAAAAATTAATAAATACATAAAAATTCCAGTATATATACCATAGTTTCTAGACGCGATAACTTTTGCACAAACCAATCAATATACGCTTTTTAGAATTTAGTTTTTACCAAAACTTTGTAGCAGAATATATATTGGCTTAAATTTATGAAGAAATAAAAAAAAATTTTTATTGCATATGCTTTATAGCAGAAAGTAAATATTTTTTTCAAAATTATCGGCCTTTTTTGTTTATAGTGCAGAAAAATAAAAAACAGCGGTGTGGGAAAAAATTATATAAATTTTATTTGGGCACAGTGGTGCATAGCCACACGATTGCCAGTTAAAGTAACGCAGTGCGGTATCGCAAAAAATGGCCTGGTCATGAAGGGGGATAAATCTTCCAGAGGTCAAGTGGTAAAAAGTACCATTCATAAGGAAGCTGGGCTTTTAATGCAGCTTACTATCAGTGGCGACTCCAGCTATACACACACACAGCACCTTGAAAAAGTATTCATACCTTGTGGACAGCTGGACAGCCTTGTGGTTCCTCCTCTCCTCTCTCGGTCCTCTCTCTCCTCTTCTTCCCCCTCCCGGGAGATTGTGCTAAAAATGGGAGGGCCTTAAAGGGGCATGGTTATCTAAACCAAAAGCTTTCTTGTATCCATAAAATAAGCTTAGATTGCTGTGCCACAAGTAGGAGTCTCACAGACATGTATAGATGAGCTGAAGTGTATTGGAAGCCCGCTTACAATGCACGGAGTGCCTAAATGCACAAAAACACCTTCACTTCCACACACAGCTGTGCACATGACTTGTGAACTCCTTTAGACCCCTTTCACAGGGGCGCCTTCGTGACGTGGAATCTGCTTGCTCAGTGAGGGATCTGTCTGCTGATCCCCTCTAAGCTGGTGGAAGACAGATCTGTGTCTGCTCTGCTATTTAAAGTGGACACAGAGACAGTCCTGCTCTAATCTATAGGGCAATCGAATGTAAATGGACCTCCTCCCTGTTTTCATCTAATGCCAACCTATCCACCAGATGGATGGAAATTAGGAGATTTGCAGACAGGATCAGATTGGATAGCGGTAGGTGTCAGTGGACATCCGTCACTCTATAGGAGAGACTGCTGTGTCCAATCAGGTCTGCCTAAAAAACTGATAGGACATGAGCCTGATTGGATCCCATGTGTGAAAAGGGTCATAGAGAACTTGTGATAAGAGGAAGAAGCTGAGGAAACTTCCTAGAATAACCATATAATAACTAAAAGGCCAGCTCAGACCATCCCAAGAACATGTCAGGGGAAGTCTGGGCAGAGGAAACCTGGGAATTGACAACAGAAGCCAGCCCGGAGAATCCCCCCTGCATATGTTCCCACTATTCCTGACACCTGAATAGCCTGAAGTAATATGGAGTCCATCCTCCACCCCAGGGACACAACAAAGCCAGACACTATGCACATGTACATTTAGATTAGATCATATCATCAGTGAAACTTGCTGACCTCTTTGCTGCCATTTTAGCTGTGCTCCAGACTGCCTGTGCCACAGGAAGCAAAGCAAAGTGTAATCTGAGCCAGCTGGTGTTGTCCTCTGTTATCAGGCACTGTCCTTACTATGGAGCCCAGGAATCCATCATGTCAGAGACACAGGCAGCCCTGCCTCTGCTCTCTGCTGGAGGTTGGCGCGTTATCTCATTCTCATTAGGCAGCATTGCTGGGGGCACATCAGGTAATTGAGGAGCCAAAATTTGGGCTTAAGAAGGAGAAGGAGGGGTGAAAATCTCCTTCAGCTGCAGCTCTGCCTGTGTCACTCCCTACACAGAGCCTGTTAGTTTTGGCTCTGCTACTCTGTGTCCTGCTGAAGGAATGTTTGGGGGGTTGGCATTAGCCCCCGCTACACATATAGAAAAAGGCATTTTAATTAGGGGGCACATGGAGGGGCACAGTATAATGTTGGTGGGGCCTCTGCCCCCTCTGGCCCCCCCTTAGTGATGCCACTGCGTACCATTAAAATCCGCAACTCCTTCAAATAACATGTTCAGCTATGCCACAACACGTCAGTTGCTTGTCAGCTTCTTTATGATTGTAAATAAAGCAGCCTAGGGATTTTGGATAACATAATTACCCAAATATGGTCATGAACATGTTTGCACAGAATGCATCATACATTTTCCCTAACGATAATCAACTGGATACAGTGTTTGGTAACATACTATAGAGTTTGACCCTACATTTAAACCTATTAAGCTTTGTATAGGCTTTGATATACAGTATGCACAACTAATCCAGAGAAAATATTTCTAGAATTCTGAAGACATATGGCAAAAGTCTTTTTTTCCCACTGAATTTCACACTTCTGATACGTACAGTCTCTTATCCCAACTCAACCAACCTGCAATCCCTCAAAGTCTACAGGAAAAAAAAACTATTTGAAACAAATAAACAGCCAAATGATTTCATGGCCACACATTACAAGGAATATTTTGGTCAATTTGCCCTCATTCTTACGAATGCCTTACTTTACCTCATTCTCTTGAATGCCTAATTGGATCACTTTACCTCTAAAAATCAGCTACCATATTTATAATTATTTTACCAAATACACCACCCATTAGGGCAATTATAGACCCTTTTCTTTGCTTAATTTACAAATTAAACTTCTAACCAAACTTTAAATGACTAGGCTAAATACAGGTATACATCATCTCATACAGAACTGTACCGTATAGGACTGTAGGTTTAGTGCCTATGAGACAAGCAAGTGACAGCATATCTAAATAAATGTTGCCTCTTTGTATAACAAGGAAACGTAACATCCCTTCTATATTACACTCCGTTGACTTACGAAAGGCATTTGATATTGTCTCATGGACATGTTTTACATCCCAGAGGAATGGGGAATGGTCTCTTTGCAGACAAATCACTAAAACGTATCACAAACCTAACTACTATACCTAACCTCATAAAAACTGTCAAAGAAGATCTTTGGCTTTGAAACACATAACAGTAGATTTAGAGATCTGAACATTGCACTACCTGGCTACACTATATCACCTTAGATGCAGTCTTTTGTGAAATTCATTGGGAACCCTTTAAACTTTGTTACTTGGGAGTCTTCTTTATGACTCTTTGTATCTTCCAAAGACCCCTGCACTTTTAAAGAAAATGGGAACTACTCACAACCTGGAAATCATTTAATCTATCCTGTTTGGCTGCATAGCGGCAGTCAAATTGTTATATCCCTTCAGGGTCCTCCCAGTTTGGGTCTTCGATCGTGTTCTACAAGTAACATTAAAAAAAAAATATATATATATATATATATATATATATATTTATCTGGAAAAAACCTAGACCCCCTAACAACAATAAATATACCACAATTATCCAGTGGCCAAGGACTGCATCATAGCATTAGTGATAAGGCATAGCACTAAACCCAACCCACAAAAAACTATTCCACTTTTTTTTTTTTTTTTCCATAAGTTTTTATTTATTTATGAGAAATTGAGTGGTACACAAAACATTACAGTACATGGTAAATAGTTACGTAAATACATCTGAAAATAAACTTGACAATAGGACCCTTAAACATCAAGAGAAAGGTGTTTCAAAATTGTAACACAGTGTTATATCAGAAGACGCTAATCATAAGCAGATATTGATTAACAAATAGATTACCATGCACTTAAACTGGTATGTAACTTGCGATTAACTTAAAATGTTGTGGAAAGCAAGAGCGTATCTAAAATCTAGTCTGCGACATCTGTGAACAAGATTCAGAGGGTTTATTCAGAAATTGTAGAGAGAACTGTATAAATCGACTCCCAACCCAAGCACCCCTAATGGAAACAAACTGTGCCAGGGGGAGGATTTTAGACACTTAAAGTAAAACGTTAGTAAGGTTGGTCTGGGAAGGGTGAAAGAGTTCCCTCTGGTCCCTGAATGACGTTCAGGTCTAATTATGACTATTAGAGCATGTCTAGGTCCTTATGAGTAGAGAGTATTTAGATGGGGGGGTGCTTCATGAGTGTTGTATGATATATGTCTAGAGTTAGAGGTACAATTATTGATGAGTAGGAGGATCCCATGGGGATGTATAAGCTATGTCATAGAGCGAAGACAGAATGTTTGAGCACCAGCACTTATGAGTCACTCTGTGTTAAAGGGGTTGTAAACCCTCGTGTTTTTTCACCTTAATGCATCCTATCCATTAAGATGAAAAAACTTCTGACACTGACCGGCCCCTAGCCCCCTCATTTTACTTACCTGAGCCTGTACATTCCCTCGGCAGAGCCATGCTCTTCCTCTATGTCCATTGTCTCAGCTCTTGATTGGAACGATTGATAGCAGCACAGCCATTGGCTCCCACTGCTGTCAATCAAATCCAATAACGTGGGCGCTGGGGGGTCGGGCCGACGCAGATGCAGGACTCAGGAGCATGCCCTCACCGGTGTCTACCTTAGGAGAGCCTTCTCCTACGTGGAAACTCGATGCGGGGAGGAGCTACCAGTACCAGAAGTTAAGGATCACTCTGTGCAAGACAAACTGTACAGTGGAAGTAAGTATGACATGTTTGCTATTTAAAAAAACAAAAAAGAGGATTCACAACCTGCCACTGACTATCTAATTTGGATTTTACCTAACAATAGACAGAATATAATTAATCCTATAATGGGCAATGCCCTAAAAGTCTTGGATAGTGTTAAGGATATGAATGCTCTTATAGCCTTCTCATCTATCTTTGCAATCCATCCTATACAAACTCTTTTTTGCTCCAGGTGTTGACATTCTAAGCCCTTGTACACACGGTCGGAGATTCCGACGGAATGTGTCCGATCGGACCGTTTTGTTGGATATTTTGACTGTGTGTGGTCTACACCGGACTGTTTCCGTTGGAGTATCCGACGGACCAAGTTTTCCAACTTGTTGGTAAAATTTTCTGACAAAATGCTCCGATCGGATATACTCCGTTTATGTGTAGAGAATTCCGATCGGACAAAGTGCCACGCATGCTCAGATCAAATTCCTACACCAAAGCTATTGGCTACTAACCTGAACATAGTCCAGTTGTAATGAAATAACGCCATCACGTTGGATTTTCCGACAACTTTGTCCGACCGTGTTTATGCAACAGTTTCGGACAAAATCAGACGGATTGGGTTGTCGGAACTTCCGACCGTGTGTACAAGGGCTAAGACATTTCAAAAATTGGGTTATTCTAGCTAGCACCTAAATACTATGCATTGGAACTGGAATTAAAAGTTTTCATGCCCCCTTTAAGTGGAATACTGTTTTCCCTGTTCTGAACTCCTTGTTGTAGTGAAATACTACTTACTGTATATACCCACAATCACTCTCACACATTCTCAGTTTAAGTTTATAACATTTATCCTTACAGTGACTAAACAGACTGTAGCAAAAGCATAGCAATCTACCACCCTTAGCCCTCAGGAGGTCAAAACATGGCTATCTAGGATGATGCATAATAAAAAGATGCCCCCAATACTGAATGAGAAGATTTATTTTGAAAAAATGTGGTCCCTATGGATATGACACTATCTAACTCAAGACTTTGATCATTAACTTTTACCTTGCACACTGAACGAGCATGTCCAACTTGACAATTTATATTGTCTTTCCAGCTGCAAATTCTCTGCCCTCCAATTTGTCCTTTTACCTTTACTCTACACCCTTTTCTTTCTCTTACTGCCCAGCCTGTACTTTGAGGAATACCTTTACTGAAAGTGTATCCAGATTATTGTACATTAATACAATGTGTATACGGTGCTCAGCCACTCCTCTCTGTTGTCTTACTATAATTTCTTATATCACTCAATAAAAAATAATACATAGAAAAAATGGTTTGGTACTGAAATATCTGCCCTGGTAGTGTTTGCACTACTAGATACTAGGTTTTAAAAATATGAAAAATGTTAGATGCATGCCATGACTGCGAACCTTAGCTTAACCCATAGTCTCACCATAACATGTAAATCTCCTACATTAAAGCATACATTCTCAAACCCCCAAAATTTGTTTTTCTAAAGCTGAGCTCCAGTCAATCATAAACTATTTGTAATATTTATATTTTCCCTCCCAGACCCCCACCCTTGGGTGGCAAGGTTTAAAGGTTAATTTAACTGGGGGAAGTTTAAAATAGAGAATAACTTACCTCTCCCTCACTTAATGGAAGCCAGAGCTCACCTACACTACTCCAGTGTGGGTGGTCCCATATCATGCTCACAAACAATGCAGGCCTGATGATGATATCAACAAGGGGGCAGCTGCATTACCTGCGAAGAGTATAGGCTTTGAGGAACTGACTGTACACTAGGGTGGTAGCTCTTGGGGGAGCAAAGAATAATATGTACATGCCTATGCTTTAACCCTTACAGCCCGTTCACACCTGAACGTTTTGTAGCCCTACGCCTGAAGCTACAAAACGCTGGAGGGGAAAAAATCCATTATTCTCAATGGAGATGGTTCACATCTCCACTCCATGTTGCCTGAAGCCCTACGCCTGAAGCTCAAACAAGTTCCGGACCCTTTTTTGTCACGCGAATTGGGCTGATTTGGGCGTTTTCATTCCCATAGAAACTAATGGAAACGCTCGATTCGAGCGTTTAGCGTGACAACGAGCGTTTCTACGGGCGTTTCGACGCTGTATCTGCTCAAGAAAAAATAAGCAGATGAAAAATATTTTTCCTATTGGCTGAAAAAAAACGCCGAAGTTAAAAAACGCTCGTTGTCGCGTGTTGTAGTGTGACAAAACGCTCGTTGTCGCGCGTTGTAGTGTGACAAAACGCTCGTTGTCACGCGACAAAACGCCGGTAAAAACGGTCAAACGCGCTACGCTCAGGTGTGAATGCAGCCTTAGGGAGAGGAAGGACAAATACTACTAATTTTAAAAATGACTGATTAGAGTTCAGCTTTAACACCTAATCTCTCTCTAACATTTAACCCTTAACCTCACACTGAAACTAAACTCTTAAATTGACCCTAATATTTTACCTCTTAGCCCAATAAAAAAAAAAAATGGCTTGACTGTTTTTGTGCTTTTATCTTGTCTTTCTTTCTCTCCATTGGGTCACTTTGTGTTGCTTTGCCCATACAAGAAATGAGGGGTGTAGTAGTGACCAGGACAGAAAAGCATGGGCAGCAATAAAAACATTGCCATACGTTCACTCAATCACTCTATTAAAAATGTAATAGCATGGAACCACTCATTTTCATCTTTCATTCTTTGGTTGTTTTAAATATGGAGGTTTTGCATCACATTAAAGCATTACCTATGATGGTCTGTATGCAAATGCAGAATGTCTAGGAACCAATAAGACATTTTGATATTTGTATAACTCCTCCCAAGATCCAGCCCACTGCTTCCACCAGGTTGTAGATAGACTCTTGAAAAGAGTACAAAAAGAAAATTCCCTGTGCTGCAACAATTATAAACAAAACAAACTCAAAATATTGATTGCTGCCCGCACTTACATGCGTTCCCACATCAAGAGTATAACATTTTCAACAAAAGTACTGCACAATAAGCACTGTGTACAATCAAATGTGACTACATATGCCACTCTCTAGCTCCCTTGCTACCTCCTCTCACATTCACTTCCAGGACTTCTCTAGAGCCTCTCTCATCCTCTGGTACTCCATGCTCCAGTATGTCCAGTTAGCTCATACCCTGTCCACCTTTAGGCAGTCCTTGAAAACTAATTTATTCAGTGAAACCTATCCCACCTCCACCTAAGAACTGTATTCAAGTTACTGCCATCAGATCATCCCCTGCAGCTATTACCTTTTGTACCACCTCCCCTTCTCTTTAGATTGTAAGGTCCACTAACAGGGTCCTCCTATTCCTTCTGTATTGAACTGGATTGTAATTGTACTGTCCCCCTTTATATTTCAAAGCACTGCGTAAACTGTTAGTGCTATATACAACCTGTATTATAATAATAATAACATATAATAAGTAAAGCCAAAAAAAGGCAATAAATTGTGATGTATGATATTCACGTCATATAAAATAGAATGCTTAACATAAAATGTGCACAATAGGTAATACATTTCCCAACGACATGCATACACATCTACCACTTAAAGTGCATAAAGTTCATTACATTCTGATGGCGTGCGTGTATATTCAATGTCCTAAATTTATCAATAAATAAGTCAAGCTGTGTCTAGCCCTTTATTTAGAGCTAAAATCTCCCCAGGATTCCCCGGATGTATCAAACAGGACTCATCTATCTTGCTCAACTTCCAGAGACACCATCCAGCCACCTCTGATTTACATTGCTCAGGTGAAACACAGAGCCATCATTGTGCAGTATGTTTAACCAATTAAGAACCGGAAGGGTTTCCCCCTTAACGACCAAGCAATTTTTTGCGATACAGCACTGCGTTGCTTTAACTGACAATTGTGTGGTCGTACGACGCTGTACCCAAACAAAATTTATGTCCTGTTTTTCCCACAAATAGAGCTTTCTTTTGGTTGTATTCGATCACCTCTGCAGTTTTTTTTTTTTTTTTGCGCTAAAAACAAAAAAATTTACATTTTGAAAAAAAAAACAATATTTTTAACTTTTTGCTATAATAAATACCCCCCCAAAAAACCTTTCTTCCTCAGTGTAGGCCGATATGTATTGTACTACATATTTTTGGTTAAAAAATCACAATAAGCGTATATTGAAAAAGTTAGAGCGTCTACAAAATAGGGGATAGATTTATGGAATTTGTATTATTATTTATTTTTTTACTAGTAATTTTAGCGGGATTGCAACATTGCAATGGACAGATCGGACACCTTTGACACTTTTTTGGAACCGTTGACAGTTATACAGCGATCAGAGCTAAAAAATAGCCACTGATTACTGTATAAATGTAATTGGCAGTGAAGGGGTTAATGCTAGGGGGCGATCAAGGGGTTAAATGTGTGTCCTAGGGAGTGTTTCTAACTGTGGAGGGATGGGACTGCCTGGAGGAGGAGACCGATCGCTGTTAATAATCAGTATGAACAGCAGATGTGTCTCCTCTCTCCTGACAGCTCTGTCTATTTACATTGACAGATCTCCATTCTGTCTCTCTCTGGAGTGATCGTGTGTGCTCGGAAGATATTGCCGGACACGCACATTGGCTCTGTTGTCACGCCATGGGAGCATGCATGTCCCCTAGTGGTCTTAAAGCAGCCAACATACAGCTATGGCGATTTGCCCAGGGGAGTCAACCTGCCACAGTATAACTGCGGTTGCTGGTCCTTAAGACCCCTTTCACACTGGGGCGTTTTTCAGGCGTTTTTCAATCGCTTTAGCGTTAAAAAAAGCGCCTGTAAAGCGCTTGAAAGAAGCCTCATCTGCAGTCCCAATGTGAAATGTCAGCGCCCGAAAAACGCTCGTAAAGCGCCGCTTAAATTAGCAGCGCTTTACCAGCGTTTTTCGAGCGTTATTGGGGCGCTTTTAACCCCTGCTAGTGGCCAAATAAAGGGTTAAAAGCGCCCACAAAACGCTGCTGCCAATAGCGTTTTTCAGGCGTTTTTCGGGCGTTTTACAAGCGCTTCCCATTGATTTCAATGGAAAGGGGCATTTTAGGAGCGTTGTATTCACTGCTCCAAAAGCGGCGAAAGAAGCTGCTTGCAGGACTTTTTTTGACGCTCTGCCAGCGCAGCGCCTCAGTGTGAAAGCACTCGGGCTTTTACATTGGGATTGCAGTTGCAGCTTCTTTCAGGCGCTTTTTTTAACGCTAAAGCGCCTGAAAAACGCCCCAGTGTGAAAGGGATCTTGGTGTGAAAGCACTCGGGCTTTTACATTGGGATTGCAGTTGCAGCTTCTTTCAGGCGCTTTTTTTAACGCTAAAGCGCATGAAAAACGCCTGAAAAACGCCCCAGTGTGAAAGGGGTCTAACTGTTTAAGAAGCATAACCAAGCAGTATACAACAAGAAATACATTCACAAATACAGTGCAAAACTCTCCTGTGCACTGGAAATAATTTGCCATTTTAAAAATAAATTGTCCACATAAGAAATAGTATCAGCAGCATTTCCACATAGATAGAAACCATTATTCCCTCCCTCTTCTAAGATGGTAGGTGAAAATGTTGGCAACCTTGTAAACAATTAGCAGTAATATATATATATAGGCTCAGAAATCATGGCTCCTTTTTTCCCCTAAGACACAAGTAGTGTTGGGCGGTTTTGCCCGAGCATGATTTCATGCCAAACACTGGCTGTTCAGCGCGTTTGTCCAAAACCTAAATTTGCAGGGTGTTCAGCGGGTGTTTGCCTTGTCGAACGCCCTGCAATGCTCTGAGCACTGCACAGTGCATTTTGTGGCCTGATTGGGTAAAGCTCTGCCCAATCAGGGCACAATATAAGCTGGTTGTAATGAGTCATGCGCTGTAAATGGGTTTCCCCACTGATAGCTGAATAAAAATAGAAAAAAACCCAGCCAACATTAGAAAAAAAATGGCGTGGGGTCCCCTACAATCCATACCAGACCCTTATCCAAGCAAGCAACCTGGCAGGTCAGGAAAGGGGGCGAAAGCGAGTGCCCCCCCTGAACCATACCAGGCCACATGCCCTCAAAATGGGGAGTGGGTGCTTTGGGGTGTGGGGTTCTGCCCCCCAAAGCACCTTGTACCCTTGTTGATGGGGACATGGGCTTCATCCCCACAACGTGACATTGCTGACCCAGTATGCACCAGTCCATGATATCAGAAGTGCCACCAGGTGAAGTAGCCACATTTTTTTTTTCTTTATTGTTTTCAATAGCTGGGTGCCGGCTATGTGATTTTTTTTCTTTAGAAATTAAATTTTTCTGTAGCATGTTCTAAATGTGCCACAGATGCACCACTTTGCAGATGGACTAAGGGGACCCCCCAGACACTATATTTAATCACTTGCCGACCAACAACCATCGTTATACTGCGGCAGGTTGGCGCAATCCTGCGAACTGTCGTAGCTATATGTAGGTTCCTTTAAGTGGGATAGCAGGCACACATGCACCACTGGAGGTGCGTGTGCATGCCCACCTGCTGCACGGTGGGGTGCCGATGCTCATGACTGGCCACAAGTGATCATGGTCACGAGGGGCAGAACAGGGACGTGTGTGTGCAAACACGTGTCCCAGTTCTGTAAGAAGAGAAGAGAGAGATTGTGAGTTCCTACGAGCTGGGAACCACAATCTCTATCTCCTATGGAAAAAAGGACATCAATTTTGATTGGGTACAGCATTGCATGACCACGTAATTATCAGTTAAAGAGACGCAGTGCCGTATCACAAAAAATGGCCTGGTCATTGAGCAGTCAATTCTTCCAGGGCTGAAGTGGTTAAAGGAATTTTTCATTTTTATTGTTGCACATTAATCATTAAAATCACTGCTCCTGAAAAAAAAACTATTGTTTTTAAAATAACAATAAATGTCCCCCAGGCCAGTACCCAGACCCCCATACCCCTTTCATGTCCAATTACTTCTATATTAGCTTCCAAAATGGCCACTTCAGATTTTTCCTGTTTTTCTCCCATAGACTTCAATAGGGTTCGCTGTTCTGGTTAGGACTTTTCCCCTGTTCGGGAGTTCTGCTGCGAACTGGACAGGGGGGTGTTTGGCACAGCTCTAGTCATGGGGGGCATGATGAAACGTGTCGGGGCGGAACTACATGAGGTCATCACGCACGACCAGAAGTCTGTATGTTATATGTGTATGCATGTCATTGGGAAAGTCATGAACTATTGTGCACATTTTATGTTAAGCACACCATTTTATATGAAGTGAATATCATACATCACAATTTATTGTCATATTATATGTAGTCTCTTTTGATTGTACACAGTGGTTTAGATTGTTCAGCACTCTTCTTGAAAGGAGTACTGAAACGGAGTGCTGTGATGTTTACAAGAAGCTTCATCTTTAAGCCCCTATCAAGTGCCATTGCAAAATACAGGCCAAAGGTAACATTTCCTCCAGGCGGTCACTCACACTGCTCTAACTGCAGCTAGTTCAAAAAAATGAGAGGCTAAAACTAGGGGCTGATCTGTGTTAGACATTTGCAATCACAGCCAAGAAATACACAGACCCTAGAATTTACACAGCTTCTCTGAGCCAGTATCTTTGTCCAAAAGTACTGACCCTCATAAACATAAACATTAAGGTCAAAAAGGCAGTTTATTTTGCCAGGGAATTTTCTCTTCACTTAGTAAAGGTGTAAAGCTCTGCTGGCTCCCATCATCCATTCATGTGCAAGAAAAAATGCTATTTTTTTTCCTTGCAAGGTATTGCGTATTCGTTACAAATTTTCATCACATTCACTTTTTTTTTAACCAGATGATCCTGCCAGTAACATTCTTCTTGTCATAGGGTGACAATGTTCACTGAATGTATCTAAGGAGACTTGTCCCCCTACTGATTCTATTAAATAGAGAGGAGATGTTTTGTAGTTCACAGTGGATAGCTGGGTAATTTGCAGTATTAGGTCAGTGAACTGGAAGTTACAAGGACACTGTAATTGAAAGAAATATACTTAGGCAGAAAAAAATGAATGCAGCCACCACATATAAGGACTGGTAAGGTGTAATTTATAAATTTCGTTTTGTTTTTTTACATTTTAAATTTTTTATTTTTTTTGATATTCTTTAAATGTGGGTTACACTGATGAAAAAACAAAACAATAAAAGGACAGCAGTCACGCAAACTCTGGAGTATGAGCTCTGAAAGTTACTCCATTAGTACCTAATAGAGAATAGAGTGGTTCTAAAGGTTCTACTGTATATATTAAATACAAAATAAAGTGAAAAAAAAATAGGATTAGATTCCGTTAGATAAATACACTAGTACAGAGTCATATAAATTGATTTGCATATCACATGCATACAATTAGAAAGGAACATCTTCCTATATCTATATTTTATTTCATGTATATCAATAACTGCTCTTATATCAAAATTAATTTATCCAATGCACCCACGGCCCTGCAAAAAGGAAGAGAAAACTTCTTTCCATTGCATTAAGTGTTGGATGATTGGATAATGTGTACATCAAAGGATCTGTTCATTTAATTTTAAGCTGTAAAGTTGTCTTTTACTTTATTAACTTCCAATCAATAAACAAGCAGTTTGCAAATGTAATCAGGAAATGCTTCCAATTGGCTAACAATGTATCAAAGCCAATGCTTCAAGGCAACAGCAAGCTGTAACAAGCAGTTTATTACCAGTAGCTGTTACTGACATTAGTCAAAACCAAGAAAGATAAAATGGAATAAGAAATGTAATGCTGGAAGAGCCTTGGGCGCTGTGTTCTCTTCTTCCTTTTGAAAACTGCAAGCCTGTCTTTGATATGATAACAAATATAAACTGTTTAAAAACACGACATGCAGAAAAACTGAGACTAGACGGTTATAGAGTTAAATCCATCTAAAGTGACACACAAACACTGGTAACATCCAACGGATATATGTTATGGAAATATTGTGAATTGGATTTACATGCCAGTAGAAAATCCAAACTTTTGATTTTCTGATATAGTAAATTGCAATAGTTATGGTCACAAATTAAGTGAGTTTAATCCAAAGTACACCACTGAATACACCAAAATGCCATTGTGCACGCAATTATATGTTTCAGAATTTTATTCTAATTTCAATTACAATTTTTAGCTTATTATTTACTCATTTTAAGTAAATACTTAACATTGTGCAGTTTATTTAAAAGCCTCTTTTTATCAAACACATTATTTTTTTTTAAATACTTTCAGATTGAACAAATTATTATCAAGTAAACAGTTTTTTGTAAATGTTTTTTATTATTATTTTTGTTACTTCTTTTGGCTTCTTTAGAAACTGCCATCTCTGCTCTGCTAAATAGCCAGAACAAAGGCAAACATTTATTGCTACTATTAAAAAAAAAAAAGAAAAGAAATATGCTTTTTTAGATATAATTTTTTTTTAACATTTCTAACATTTTTAAGTTGCCTTAAGAAATTGTACAGCAGGCAGCAGCAGCTTCTTCTCAGCTCTCCTTCATTTCTTCACTAGTCTGTTCACAACTGGGAATGAAGAAGATTATCTGGTATAAGTATAGGGGGTCTATAACGCACTGCTTGGCAAATGGTGGCATACGCGGCAGGAAGGCAGGAAGAGAGAGAGTCCTAAACCCTATATAACCTCCCTCTATGATCAACTTGGAGCTGCACAGGGCTTTTTTTCCTTCTCAATCCTGGTGAGAAAAACACAGACAGGGGAGCAAGAGGAAAACCATTATAAGATTGATTTAAAGAGAACCTGTTGCTTTGTCCACTTATCATTTTGCTCCCACCCCCTGGCTGAGATAAAATATCACACCCTGCCATTCCTTAGATGTATCCTTATGGAGAAATTACAGCCGTGGCCTACAGAGTTAAGCATGGTACACATGAGCCAAATATCGGGTAGTTCAAGCAGAAACAAATGGCCTGTGTGTACAGCAGCCTGAGTTGGTGATGCCACAAAGGGGCAGGGCCACCTGGGGACATCCATGGATGACTCCTCCCCTTAGCTATTTAAGAACTGTCAGAAGGAGGAGTAGGCAGCCGGCGGGAGCCTTCGCCAGGGCCAGAGGTTTTTTTTCTTCTTCTTTTTTGGCGCCGGCAATGTGGCAGCCTTCAGGATTGACATTGGATCTACTTTGGGGGGACATTTTTTTTATTATAAAGGAATGTATTTCTTTTTGACACCTTTTTTGGTTAATGAGTAGGAGTACAATGTACTCTCATTCACATGGGTGGCTGGGATCTTCCAGATAAGCCTGCCACCCGTAGACCCCCAGAACCCTGGGCTGTGGCAGTGGGGGTCTGTGGTCTGGGGGGCTTATCAGAATCTGGAAGATCCCAGCCCCCCCATATGAATGAGAGTACATTGTACCCCTAATCATTAATCACAAAAAGTGTCAAAAAAGAATAAAAACACAAACACCGTTTTGACAATTCCTATATTGCATCAACCTGGGGACAAGACGCTTTGGGTGGGGGGACAGAGCCCCCCCGCCCCAAAGCACCCCTCATGTTGAGGGCATGTGGCCTGGTACGGTTCGGGGGGAGCACTTGCTCATCCCCTCCCTTTCCTGACCTGCCAGGCTACATGCTCGTATTAGGGCCTGGTATGGATTTTAGGGGGGCATGGCATTCTTTCCATTTTGGGTTGGGTTCCCCTTAAAGTTCATACCAAACCCAAAGGCAGACAGACAGATGTCTCCCTAAGCTGTTTTTTCCATCATTTTTAGTTGCCAGCATGCTTTCTTCAACTTCAGCTGATGAGCCATCTGTTGTTAAGGATGCGGCAGCTGGCTTCCTGGCCCACTCCTTAGCAACCAGCCCAATGTGAAAAATTACTGTGTGAAAATATTAGATAATTACTGCATTATCAAAATTTTGCCACAGTAGTTATTTACCGCACAATTCTTAGTGAATTGCACTTTCAAAACTGATTTAACACAAGAGCTATTTTACCACATTTTATTTGCCCTCTTAGCAAACTCTTTAACTCTTAGTGAATCGACCCCATTCTTCTGACTTTTTTCTCTTTTTTTTCTCTTTTTATGTTGCTGACAATTCTACAATACAGTATACAGTAGATTTTTTTGACAACTAACATAAAAAAGTTTATCTGAAATAACAAATGCAATGTGCAAAGATGTTGTGCAACCAAACATCTTTAAATCTATAATAAATTCATTCTACTTGGTTTCTATAAGTTACTGAACATTTGAACTTATTTGAATTCCTTTTGACATCAAATTAGCCAGGTAGTGTTGGAAATGTGAGACTGAAATTTGCTGTTAGCCTGTAAAAGGAGTGTAAGGAATGTTTCAGGTTTAAGGAATGTTTCAGGTTTGATCATAAATAGCAACTTTTTCTACAAAAGTACATTTTATACATTAGTGCTAATGTATATAATTTTACAAATCTTAGGTTGGCCATAGACAGAAAGAATGACATATGGGTAGTCATCTGCTCATCTTTAAACAATGCAGGGGGTCCTTTTACATATCTTATGAACTGCCCGATGAGAAGTATTGCACGTACCTTTTACCATTTCCTTCCCTCTTCTGCAAGTGAGATAACAGGGCTTCCAACATTAATACTGTTCATTATTATCCCCCTAATTAGCACTAATAAGCCAGATCTTTTCCCCTGACAAAGATAAAGTAACACTGTTTTCATCAAGGCTCACAGGGTCAGAGTTCATTTTAAAATATGTTCTGCCATTTTGAAAATATTTCAGAAGTATCCAAACACAGAGCCAAACTTGATAAATGGTTGATGTTTTTATGTCTATGTGTCCTCCCAAATGCCACAGCTAAATTACATTAAGTAGAACAAATTATGAAGCCTGTTAGAAAGTGTTATAATTATAGGCAACAGTACGTTGCTCCATTTTTACCCTCTCCATTTACACAAATGTATTAGACTGGCAGGGCTATATTTCTGGATGTCTTTTAAATGATTGATATATATATATATATATATATATATATATATATATATATATATATATAGATAGATAGATAGATAGATATATCTATATATACATATATATTATACAGATATATATTTTTTTTACAGATTGGAATATTGGCATGTTTATAGTGGAGTAAGATTTGGGAAGACTGGATGGTTCTTGCATAGGGAACAAAAAAGGTTAGAATCGGTGTACAGTGAAGGTGTATTATTGGAGAGAGATAAAATATCTGTGGGTGAAATAACACACAACTAGAAACTTCTATATTATGCTAAAATTCACAAAAAGCAGATGACCCCCCTATTGTCTCAGGGGGTGGGACCAAACAGAATAAGTAAGTAGATTTCTGGATTAAAAACTCCAGACAATTGTAAAATGGAAGAACAAGTGTTAGAGAAATTTCAGAATGTGGATATAAAAGGTGATTTCATTCTTACAGGGTTAGAGACTGGAAGCTTCTAAAACATGATGATGAAGTATGTGTAGATATGGAGGAATATAATTACTACACCAAAGTTCTTCCCTGTGGGGGTAGGTTTTACAATCAAAATAGAATGTAGTAATGGGGTTAGCATGTGCCCTGCCTATTTATTTATTTTATACATTTAGGTTGGTGGGAAGAGACAGTGGTGTTTCTATCAGAGAGATTTTGTGCACACGGTGTTCTATTGTTACAGTATGTATAGTGGCTGGGAGGAGGAAAGTTACCCAATTTGAAGAATTTGTTGATGAACTGAATGTGAATGAAAGCACTATTTTTCTAACATTAGGAGGGGATCCAGTTCCTGGATTTGGAAATGTTTCGACAATAGGGAAAATTGTTAACAAAAAACATTCATTTAAACATTTGGAAACTGCCTCCTCCATGCCAACAGTTTTTATCTACAGAGCGAGAAAGGCGTGATCCCTATTGCACAGTTTTTTTTTCATTGCAAGGAATTGCTCTAAATTGGTGGATCTTCTAGAGGAGGCAAAAGATCTTTCAAAAATATTTAAATGGAGGGATTATTCACAAAGGAGCTGCTGTAAGTAAAGCAACATGAACATCAGGGGGAGAGGTGCAGAATCATTACCCCTTTTATTTCTCAATGGCATGGAATTAAAGAAATTCTGCAAAGACACATTCTTGGGATCAAATTCAACATTAACAGTTAGAAGGGGAATGAACTTACATGATATGTTCATAAAAAGTGAACTTTAAGCTTCTGGTAATAAAAAAGTGAGTGGTGCAAAAGTTATGTTTAGTTGTAGAGGTTGTTTGATTTGCAGGTATGTGGAGGTCGAGTCAGTCCAAACAGTTTAAATTTATTAGCTTAATGAATTATTTTGCCATGTGGTTGATCAATTAAGCTGACAAACTGTGTAAGTTGAAATACATGAGAAAAATCCTGTAGCATCACATTTTAAAACATTTCATGGCATGCCCATGAAGGAATTTAATGTACAAGGGATTTATCAGTTAATGATTAGTTCAAGAAGAGAAAACCCCAGTGCAATGCTCTGCACCCTGGGCCCAACCTTTTTCAAGCCAATTGGAGCCTCAGGCTCTAATCCTGTGGCTTAAAAAAACCTCATACAAACGTATGAGTACGGCGCCCTGCAGGGGGGCGGCACCCCTAATGGACCAGCCACTCCTGGTAAGATCCCTTTCACATGGAGCGGACTCTGTCAAGCAGATCCGCCTGCTCAGCGAAAGCTTTGCTTTTTTTATTTTTCACTTATAGCTTTCAAAGTTTTTAAAATACCCCCCAAACCATATATTTTCTGAAAGTACATGACCACTAGAAAAAAAGAAGGTACTACTGATTTCTAAGGTCCCACGATATTTGCGCAAATGTTTATCAAAACAATAATTTTGCTAAAAAGCCACTAAAATCATGATTAGCAGATAAATACACAGCACATTTTACAAAATTTCCGCTAAATCCCTACTAAATATAAAACCTTAACCTGTATGGAGTTACTAAATAACAACAAATTTTTACATTGCGCCTTTTTGCAAAATGGTGAAAATCAAACATACCCAAATATTTCTCTAAAAAACTGGAGGTTTTCATTTTTCACTTACAGCTTTCAGAGTTTGTAAAATACCCCCAAACCATATATTTTCTGAAAGAATATGACCTCTGGAATAAAAAGAAGGTGCTACTGCAGTATTTGCGCAAATGTTTATCAGAACCATATTTTTGCTAAAAATACACTAAAACAATTATTAGGAGATAAAAACACAGCTAATTTCACTACATTTCTGCTAAATTCCAACTATATATAAAAGCTTAACCTGAATGGAATTAATACAACAAACATTTGTAATTTTTACATTGCACCTTTTGTGCTAGCTCCCATCATGAGGGATCAATGGAAATGTTTCACGGGTGCAACCCCTTCCTCTCACCTACTTTAGTTTGGAGGAAGAGGTTGCACTCACAAAACGCATACATTGATATCCCACAATGGCAGATGGCACATGTTGACACACTGGGGGTTATTTACTGCAAGTATACTTGAAAGTGCACTGAAAGTGCACTTGGAAGTGCAGTCGCGCTAAACCAAAGGGGTAGATCTGAAATGAGTGGAAGCTATGCTGATTTTATCATCCAGTCATGTGCAAGCTAAAATGCATTTTTTTATTTTCCTTGCATGTCCCCCTCGGGTCTACAGTGACTTTACTTCCAATTGTACTTTCAGTGCACTTTCAAGTGCACTTGCAGTGCAAAGTGGATTTTCCTTTAGTAAATAACTCCCACTGGCTGCATCTTCAAAATTTAGCTTTGCAATTACTTTAAAACTTTTAAAAAACATACAATAACAACAACATTTACATTTTTGGGGGTTTAGATTTAGCCTAAAACATTAATGATGTTGCTCAAACTTTTTTGAACATCATTGATATTTTGTTTGACCTTTTCTAAATCCCAATTGCACACCATGATCTTACTGATGAGTACTTGTGCACTTGCACTGTTGAAGTGAGTTTCTTCCTCCACAACATCCACATCACCTAAAAATAAAAAAATGCACCATGTATTATAAATATGCAGGCATCCATCTATTACCTGAAGCTGTGGTCTCAGACACTGACCTGTTGTCGACACCATTTCGACCACTTCCTGAACCTCTGCCTCCACATTCTCAGGTTCTGCATCCACATCCTCAGGCTGTGTGCTGAGTCCCCCTTCTTCGGGAGTGTGGGGCTACTGGTGTCCTCAGATGTCACGATTCTTTTCTCCCGAATACAAAAAAGGTATACTTAGCAGACAGATATTCAAGGCTAGAAATAGTAATATGAAACGTTGCTTGGGAGTGTTGTCCAATTGTCTGTTTTGGCAGAGTTTCAAGCTGAAGACATGATTTTTTCTCTTTCAAAAGCTGGAATACTTACCTGTTTTGTGCAAGTTTAACACATGGAGAGACCCCTAGTATCTACTGGAGCACCTGCGTGGGACACCTTAAAAAGGTTGTTATGGTGTCCCACACTAGTGCTTCTGTGTCCAGATGTGTAAACAGCTGCTGAGTGTCCTCTCCTTACACTGTATCAAGTTGTCATTTCATTATAGTTTTAAACACATCTAGACAACAATGTAAAAACTTATTTTAATCAAAATAGTGTAAATGTAGTTAACCTGCATCTGCCAAAAACGTTGTATTAGTGGTGGAACAAACGATGTTTAATATGAATGATTACTGTGCCCACGAACCTCAAACTTGGCATTTTAAACTGTACAACAGTAAAGAAAAGCGCATGGACCAGCACAAAAGCAATAATAATAGGAGCACATGAAAAATACGTTCTGTGCAGACCTCTCACAAATTTGGTCATGACCTTGGTTTTTCTCACATTTGGGTTTCTGTATGTTCCATGATTCCCATCATAGTCTGTCCTCTTCAAGATGTCCACCATCTCCACCATCTCTTCAAAGGACATATTTGAGGCCTTATATCTCATCTCTCCTGGATATGGAACTGCCTTGCTCTGGGTTTTCCTCAATGTTGCTGCTGTCCGCAGGCACCTGCTGGGTCTCTGCCATGTGCTCCCCCTCTGCCCCAAAAGAGAAGAGGCGGGGGATACACTAGAAAGGAGGACAGGGGCCAAGTTTCACGCATGCGCAGTGTACATAAGCAGAAAACGTGACGTACGTACGTACTATCTGTGAGTGGAGGACGAAGGATCGTTAGCACAGATCGTTCAAATGAAGGTACAATTGTAACTTGGGGCATCAGTAGTTAGTGGCCTGTACTGCTTATTATAGTTTGAAGCCTATATTGGGACAAGCTTAGGAGAGTTTAGCCTGACATTAGGGTTTGTCTTGTGTTGTGTCTTGCAGATAAAATGGTGGATAAATTCACAGCCCCTGACTTCCTGCCCAACTTCATAGACAAGTACAGGGAGCTGCCATGTCTTTGGCAAGTCCAATGCAGGGACTATTCGAAGAAGCAAAAGAGGAAGGCAGCACTGGATAAACTGTTGGAATTGGTGAAGCCTGGGTATCCCTCTGCAGACATCAACTATTTGAAGGCCAAAATTGGTAGCCTGAGGAGCACATATAATAGGGAGCACAAGAAGGTCCAAGATTCCATGAGATCCGGAGCAGTAGCAGATGACGTATATATGTCCCCAGGCTGTGGTACTATGACAGCCTGCGTTTTTTTGCCTGACCAGATGGAACCCAGGCCATTGCTATCAACACTTCCTTCAACACTTCCTTCCACATCAGCTGAGGCTCCTGAAGTCCAACCTGAGCCTTCCACCCAAGAAGAAGATGTGGAGGAGCCCAGCTTGAGCCAGGTATAGCATTGTTGAAGATATTTCTTGTCAAAAATGTAATGATGTTAAAGCGGTAGTAAACCAGCAGTTTTTTTTAAACCTGTAAGGCAAAAGGCATAATGAGCTAGTATGCACTGCATACAAGCTCATTATGAAATACTTACCTTAGCACGAGGTGTCGGCAGGTGATCTCGGTCCATGCTAAGGGAGCTGACATTTTCCCTTGGGGTTTCTTCTGAGTATCGTGGCTCCAGCGCTGTAAGTGTCCGGAGCCGCAATGTTGTCACTCATTCCACGCATGCGTGTGGAAGACTTCTTTCCAACAAGGTCCGGCATCTGATGGACCTTTCAGTCGGGAAATTGAGAGTGCATGCGCCGCTGAAGTCAGCGGCTGCATGCAAGGGGAATATCTCCTTGTATTCTGGAGATCACGAGAAAAAGAAATTATGGAGATCACGAAAAAAAGAGGACTTCCAACTCGTACTTGATTCTGAGCATGCATGAACTTTTGTGTGACAAACTTGTGTACACACGATCGGAAAGTCCGACAACAACGTTTTGTTGTCGGAAAAATTGAGAACCTGCTAGCCAACATTTGTTAGCGGAAAGTCTGACAACAAATGTTCGATGGAGCATACACATGGCCATAGACTGAGTATAGCCTCGAATACAAAATATACGTAATACATATAACAGTACCATCATCCCAATTGATAATTGTCAAGAATTGGGAATTCTAAGGATATTGGGGCAGTTGCTGAGGCTGCTCCCTTGATATCCACACCCAAAAATGTTTGTTGAGGGGACTATTGCGGTACTAAATAAATCATAAAAGACTTTGTTATAAAAAAATTACAAGTAATTTAATAAGGACAAAAAAATGAAATCCATCAAAACTTTCATATTGCTAAAATCATATACACCACAATTTAATAAACTACCGACGGGTAAGCCCGTAAGGTTTCTATTGAAGAGGGGTACAGAAACGTTTCCTCTACCGGTTTCGCGGCGAACCGCTTCTTCAGGAGGATTGTCTACAGAGTAAATAAAAATATTTGCAAATAATCAAATAGCAGCGAATCATATAATGACATAACAGAAGAGTTACAGTAATTTAAATAGCGAGGGGATCAGCTCACCCACAAAGGAGGAAGCAGTAGATCACAGGACCCATCGGTTTCCTCCCACGGCAGATGCGGGGGGTTGTAAAGGACTCTTCAAATTTAAACAGATATATATGATATGAGAGTTAAAGTGAGATGAGACATTAACCTATACACACCTAAAGAGCGATATATAGGTGAAAAGGGATGGAAAATAAACTGTGTATAGGGGCTGTAAAAAGAGCCTATAAAAAGGAAGTACTTAATTGTGCATCCTAAGGTGTCCTACGCAAGCAAAAAATTACCAAAGAAATGTGACCAAATTGGGAAGAAAAGGAAAAAGAAATGTGGAAAAGGGCAAACCACCACAAAAAATAGGGTAAAAAGGATATAAGTGAAACAAGTGTGAAAGTAAAAGCCAAACATACCGTTTGTGCTATATTATCCAGTGCATACCACCCATGTTCATAGAGGGAGATCGAACAGGGCAACACCATAGTAGCCAAGGAATACAAATGTATAGTGTGCAGGGCAGGTATCACCTACTATATATATATAATACACTCCCCAAAGGGAGGAACTGGTAAGCATGTATGCACAGGTTGCTGTTGTAGATGGACACCACAGGTGTATTGCAGGTTAGCACACCAGGTAATCATGATAATTAATATGGTAATTCATTAGCCAGGAAACAAACATGAACCTGGGTATTGATCGCCATCTGTGGGGGTACACACAGAGCAATCACTTTAAGCACATATGAAAAAAGGCATAAAGTAAGATAAGACCAGGAGACCTAGGGTACTAGAGGTCCTAGTCATCGGGTACAAAAACAGCAATACTCTAACCTGTATAGACATGTCCAACAGCGCAACCCGGCATGTGGAGTCCTGAAAACTGCTCAACAGTGGTCTAACACAGACCACTATTTAAGCCCCCAACCCTTCCGGCATCAGCGTACGCCGCTAAACGGCGGCGTCTGATGTCACGGGGGTCCGCCCACCCACACCGCGCACTCGCACGGCCATGCAACCATCGCGCACGCTGATGCGGACGCACTGTGCATGGATGTGCGCACAGCGCATGTGCGCGCCGGAGGGGCCCATGGACCAAAAGGTCTGGGCGCATCCAGCACAAGAAGGACCCAAAATAAGGGACCCACCAGGGCGAGCGCACATCTGCCAGACAGGAGAACACAACAAAGGATCCAAGAAAAGACCCAAGCTTCCCCCTGGGGGGAGCGGATCTCCTTTACAGCAACACTATTCACAAAATACAAAAATAATATATAAACAATAATACTACAAACATCGTATAATCAAGGTAATAATGTAATAAACAAAGCATGGGAACAACCATACTTCAGTGTCACCAACGGCATAAGGAATGACAATCCCACTAGCTATCGTGGTGAAAAAATAAATAAAGTAAAGTAATGTATATCTAGATACAAAAAATAGAGGCACTCAAAAGAGACACCCACCACTGTTGCTGTTCAGAGGTTGGTGCCTCTAAAAAACGGGTGTGTTATCCACCCTGGGTGTATTATCCACCCCATGAATATAGCCATAGACTGAGTATAGCCTCGAATACAAAATATACGTAATACATATAACAGTACCATCATCCCAATTGATAATTGTCAAGAATTGGGAATTCTAAGGATATTGGGGCAGTTGCTGAGGCTGCTCCCTTGATATCCACACCCAAAAATGTTTGTTGAGGGGACTATTGCGGTACTAAATAAATCATAAAAGACTTTGTTATAAAAAAATTACAAGTAATTTAATAAGGACAAAAAAATGAAATCCATCAAAACTTTCATATTGCTAAAATCATATACACCACAATTTAATAAACTACCGACGGGTAAGCCCGTAAGGTTTCTATTGAAGAGGGGTACAGAAACGTTTCCTCTACCGGTTTCGCGGCGAACCGCTTCTTCAGGAGGATAGTCTACAGAGTAAATAAAAATATTTGCAAATAATCAAATAGCAGCGAATCATATAATGACATAACAGAAGAGAAGAGCATACACATGGTCGGACTTTCAGTCAACAAGCTTACATCCAACATTTCCCATTGGAAAATCCGACCGTGTGTTGATTTTGCAGCAAAAGTATAATAATGGTGATTCTCGTATGCTGAATGCTATACAAATATTATATAATTGTTCTACTGTGACAAATGAACAACTTCCTTAAAAAATGAAGGAAAAAAATGAAGGAGTATTTTTAAAAGCACTGAATTAAATACAGAATAACTGTATTGTTGATTTATGTACATATGCTTCTTGAGAACTACTTGGGATATCCTTGCTCCAACATAGCAAATAGCTTGTGTTCCCTGTGACTCATGATAAATGCTTAACCACTACAATACAGGGCACTTTCACCCCCTTCCTTCCCAGCCCAATTTTCAGCTTTCAGCGCTCTAGCGCTTTCAGTGACAATTGCGCGGTCATGCTACACTGTACCCAAATGAAATTGTTATCATTTTGTTCGCACAAATAGAGCTTTATTTTGGTGTTATTTATTCACGACTCCGTTTTTTTTTTTTGCGATATAAGCGCAAAAAAAGCGGAAATTTGGAAAAAAAACAATATTTTCTTTTTTCTATTTGAAAAGAAATCCAATAAAATCAAATTTTGTCATAAATTTAAGCCAAAATGTATTCTGCTACATGTTTTTGGTAAAAAAAATTCCGTTAGGTGTATAATAATTGGTTTGTGTGATCACGGACATATGTACGCAAATGATCATGTACATATGTGTGCAGGTGATCACATACATATGTGTGCAGATAATCATTGGGACATGTGATTTTAGTGGGACATATGTGGGGGACATGTTTTTATTATTAGGGACATGTGTTTTTATTATTTGGGGACATGTATGTTTTGGGGACATGTGTGTTTTGGGGACATATGTGGGGACTGTGTTTGTACTGTGTGGTGTGTTGTGTGTTTACACTACACTGATGATCAGTGAGTAAAAAGCTGTAAAAAGCAGCCCATACTCACTGATCATCAGCCGGCTGCAGCGTTCTGCTCTCCTCTCCTCAGCGGTGACTTCCGTGTGAGGAGAGGAGAGCCGATTGCCTAGCAACCGGCTGTTTGTTTACATCACATGACGGCCGTGATTGGACACGGCCGTCATGTGATCAGGAGGGCCAATCACAGAGCCCTCCTGCCGATCTGAGATGTGCCGTGTCCGGGTGACACGAGCACATCGGGATCGCGCCGCTGCGCGGGCACGCGCGCGCGCGATCCCGCTACTCCTGAATGACGTTCCTGAACGTCCTATCAGGAGTAGACGGCTCCCACCCAGCCGTATATATGCATTGGCCGGGTGGGAAGTGGTTAAAGATCCCCTCTCAGGTTATCAAGGTCTGATGAGTTGGATGCTGTTAACTGGTGAGGGTACAGGCTGAGGTCTGTTCAGACCCAAAGTACGCTGCAGAAATAGAAAGGGATAACCTTGCCGTCGCACACATCAGCCTAGCCCGAGTGGTTAACAGATACAAAGCAGCCTCAGCTTGATTCATCCAGACCACATGTCCAACATATTTTGCCATGCCCCGGACTTAATCATGGAGATGAGGGTCTACTGGTGGCAGTGGAATAAATACCATCCTCAGCTGCCTAAATACAGATGTCAGTAAATAACTCAAAAAATGTAAAGGGACAAGTGAGTGAAAAATGCACCATGTTGCATAGTTACATAGTAGGTGAGGTTGAAAAAAGATACAAGTCCATCAAGTCCAACCTATGTGTGTGATTATATGTCAGTATTACATTGTATATCCCTGTATGTTATGGTCGTTCAGGTGCTTATCTAATAGTTTCTTGAAACTATCAATGCCCCTCGCTGAGACCACTGCCTGTGGAAGGGAATTCCACATCCTTAGTAAAGAACCCTCTACGTAGTTTAAGGTTAAACCTCTTTTCTTCTAATTTTAATGAGTGGCCACAAGTCTTGTTAAACTCCCTTTTGCGAAAAAGTTGTATCTCTATTGTGGGGTCACCAGTATGGTATTTGTATATTGAAATCATATCCCCTCTCAAGCATCTCCAGAGAGAATAAGTTCAGTGCTTGCAACCTTTCCTCATAGCTAATATCATCCAGACCCTTCTTTGTACTTGCTACATTTTCAGTACATCCTTCCTGAGGACTGGTGCCAGAACTGGACAGCATACTCCAGGTGCGGCCGGACTAGAGTCTTGCAGAGCGGGAGAATGATTGTTTTATCTCTGCAGTTGATCCTTTTTTAATGCATGCCAATATTCTGTTTGTTTTGTTAGCAGCAGCTTGCCATTGCATGCCATTGCTGAGCCTATCATCTACTAGGACCCCCAGGACCCCCTAGGATTGCCCCAGAGGTTTTCCCCCCAGTGTATAGATTGTTTTCCTATTTTTGCCACCCAAATGGATTATTTTACATTTTTCTACATTTAACCTCATTTGCCATGTAGTTGCCCACCCCATTCATTTGTTCTGATCTTTTAGCAAGGTTTCCACATCCTGCAGAGAAGTTATTGCCCTGCTTAGCTTAGTATCATCCGCAAATACAGAGATTGAACTGTTTATCCCATACTCCAGGTCGTTTATGAACAAATTAAATAGGATTGGTCCCAGCACAGAACCCTGGAGCACCCCACTACCCACCCCTTACCATTCCGAGTACTCCCCATTTATCACCATCCTCTGAACTCGCCCTTGTAGCCAGTTTTCAATCCATGTACTCAGTCTATGCTCCATGCCAACAGACCTTATGTTGTACAGTAAACGTTTATGGGGAACTGTGTCAAATGCTTTTGCAGATACACCACGTCTACGGGCCTTCCTTTATCTAGCTGGCAATTCACCTCCTCATAGAAGGTTAGTAGATGGTTTGGCAAGAACGATCCTTCATGAATCCATGCTGATTACTGCTAATAATACCGTTCTCATTACTAAAATACTGTTTATAGTCCCTTATCATCCCCTATAAAAGTTTACATGCTATTGATGTTAGGCAAACTGGTCTGTAATTCCCAGGGATGTATTTTGGGCCCTTTTTAAATATTGGTGCTACATTGGCTTTTCTCCAATCAGCTGGTACCATTCCAGTCAGTAGACTGTGAGTAAAAATTAGGAACAATGGTCTGGCAATTACTTGACTGAGTTCCCTAAGTACCCTCGGGTGCCAGCCACCTTTTCCCAGTGATTTATTAATGTTAAGTTTCCCAAGTCTAATTTTAACCACTTCGCATCCAGGCCAATTCTGACATTTCTCTCCTACATGTAAAATTCATAATTTATTTGCTAGAAAATTACATAGAACCCCAAACATTATATATTTTTTTTTAGCAAAGACCCTAGAGAATACAATGGCGGTCGTTTCAACTTTTTATATTGCACGGTATTTGCGCAGCAATTTTTCAAACATGTTTTTTTCCGAAAAAAAACAGTTTCATGCTTTAAAAAAAACCACAGTAAAGTTAGCCCAATTTTGGCATAATGTGAAAGATGAAGATACGCCGAGTAAATAGATACCCAACATGTCAAGCTTCAAAATTGCACACGCTCGTGGAATGGCGCCAAACTTTGGTATTTAAAAATCCCCATAGGCAACGGTTTAAATTTTTTTACTGGTTACATGTTTTGAGTTACAGAGGAGGTCTAGAGCTAGAATTATTGCTCTCGCTCTAACGTTCGCGGCGATACCTCACATGTATGGTTTGAACACTGTTTTCATATGTGGGCGGGACTTACGTATGCGTTCACTTCTGCGTACGAGCTCACGGAGACAGGGGAGCTTTAAATTTTTTTTAAAATTAATTTTACTTTTATTTTTTTTGTTTGACACTTTAAAAAAAATTGATTACTTTTATTCCTATTACAAGGAATGTAAACATCCCTTGTAATAGGAATATGGTATGATCGAAACTATTTACAGTGAGATATGAGGTCAATAAGACCCCACATCTCACCTCTAGGCCTAAAAAAAATAAGAAAACGATCACGGCTTCCCAGCTAAAGTGGCGCCGTTATTTTGAATGCAGAGGCCGGGCGTGATGTTATAACATTGTGCCCGGCTTCCGAACGATCATAGAGACTCCGGGGACCATCTGGTCCTCCGGAAATCTCTATGATACCATCAGGGGGCCGGCGGATCTTGTGACCGACTCGCAGATGGAAGCGTGCTTTGGTTACTAAAGCCCCCCGATTCCCTCATGAAGACTGAGGAGAAGAATAAATTCAATACCTTTGCCATCTCCCTATCCTTTGTAACCAGATGCCCTTCCTCATTCTTTATGGGGCCAATATGGTCTGTCCTCCCTTTTTTTCTATTTACATACTTAAAGAGTTTTTTTGGGATTTTTTTTTTTGCTCTCCTCTGCTATGTGTCTTTCATGTTCTATCTTAGCCATCCTTATTGCACCCTTACATTTCTTGTTGCATTCTTTATAAAGTCTGATTGCTGATGATGATCCCTCAACCTTGTATTTTTTGAAGGCCTTCTCCTTTGCTTTTATATGCATTTTTACATTGGAGTTAAGCCATCCAGGACTTTTGTTCACTCTTTTAAATTGTATTACCCAATGGAATGTATTGGTTAATGCCTTTATTTAATATTCTCTTAAAGCAAACCCATCTCTCCTCTGCGTTCTTTGTTCCTAAGATTTTATCCCAATTTATGCCTTCTAGTAAGGTTCATAGTTTAGGGAAGTTGACTCTTGAAATTAAGTGTCTGTATTCCCCTTATGTTTCCTATTTGTGTGATTTATACAGAAGCCAATTGACTTGTGGTCGCTGTTCCCTAAATTGCTCCGTATTTCCACATCCGTGATCAGGTCTGTATTGTTGGTAATCAGTAGATCCAGTAATTCTTTATTTCTAGTTGGTGCGTCTACCATCTGACCCATAAAATTGTCCTGCAAGACATTTAGGAACTGGCGAGCCTTAGATGAATGCGCAGTTCTTTCCGCCCAGTCTATGTTTTGATAATTAAAATCCCCCATTATGATAACACTTCCCATTATTGCTGCTAATTCAAATTGTGATAGCAGATCAGTCTCCCCTTCTTCCCTCAGGTTAGGGGGCCTATAGCATACTCCCAGTATTATTTTCCCCTTAGCTTTATCCCTTTGCAACTCTACCCATAAGGATTCCACCTTCTCCCTAGCTCCTTTAGTGATGTCATCTCTCTCACATTCACTTGTATATTATTCTTGATATATAGCCATACCCCTCCCCTTTTTACCCTCTCTATCCTTGCAATAAAGAGTATACCCTTGAATGTTTGCCAGTCAATCATGAGAGCTGTTTAACCAGATCTCTGAAATTCCCACAAAATCCAAACCCTCCTCGTACAATAGTATCTATAGTTCACCCATCTTGTCCGCCAGGCTCCTGGCATTGGTGAACATTCCATGTAGTTTAGACTGGTCACATATTATCCTCTTATTGGGTGTTCCGAGATTGCAACTAGGACTTGCTACTATACTTACCTTGGGTTTATGTGCTCTGGCCAACCTACCACTAATACCCCCAATACTCCCAATACTACCTTCTGGAATATGTTCCATGCTGACTATCTCTACCTCTGCACCCCCCCCATCTCCTAGTTTAAAAACCCTCTAACTTTTCAGCCATCTTTATTCCCAGCTGATCTGCACCCTCCTCATTTAGGTGCAGTCTGTCCCTTCTATAGTACTGGTCATCAACTGAGAAGTCAGCCCAGTCCTCCAGGAACCCAAACCCCTCCTTACTACACCAGCTCTTCAGCCACTTGTTTACTTCCCTAATCTCCCTCTGCCTTGCTGGTGTGGCTCGATGTACCGGTAGTATTCCTGAGAATACTACCTTGGAGGTCCTTTTCCTCAATTTAGCTCCTAAGTCTCTAAAATCATTCTTTAGGACATTCCATCTGCCTCTGACTTTGTCATTGGTGCCAACATGCACCGTGACAGCTGGCTCTTCCCCAGCCCCTCCCAGTAATTTGTCCACCAGATCCGTGATGTGCTGAAATTCGAGCGCCCGATAGACAACATACTGTTTGACGCTTCAGGTCTATGTTACAGATTGGCCTCTCTGCCCTTCTAAGCCCTTGTACACACGGTCGGACATTCTGACAACCAAATCCGTTGGATTTTGTCCGATGGATTTTGTCCGAAACTGTTGCATACACACGGTCGGACAAAGTTGTCGGAAAATACGATTGCACATAACGTGATGACGTTATTTCGTTACGACGGGACTACGTTCAGGCTACTAGCCAATAGCTTTGGTCTAGGAATTTGATCTGAGCATGTGTGGCACTTTGTCCATTGGAGTAGGCTACACATGATCGGAGTATGTCCGATCGGAGCATTTTGTCAGAAAATTTTACGGACAAGTTGGAAAACTTGGTCCATCGGATACTCCGACGGAAACAGTCCGATGGAGACCACACACAGCCGGATTATCCGAAAAAAAGGTCCGATAGGACACATTCCATCGGAATCTCTGACCGTGTGTACAAGGGCTAAGATCTGAGTCCTCTACCACCAGAATCTGTCTTTCCTTTCCCTTCACTTCCCGCCCACTCTCACTGGAGGGGTTCTTCCCCCAGCAGCTAAGAGAGTCCCTCAGCTCCAGCAGTGCTGATCCCTGACTAGGATAACCAATGTCACTCAATGGAGCATACTTATTGGGATGCCCCAGCCCTGGATCAGCCTCCTTGGAACTTGCCCCTCTACCCTTCCTGACTGTCATCCATCTACTTTTTGCTAGTGCCTGCACCTCTTTGTCTCCACCCACCTCTGTGCTGGCCCCTGCCGCCACCTGCCATGTACGTTCCTGGCTCTCTTTTAGTATGGAGGGACTTCTCAGTGCTGACAGTTGCTTCCCCAGATTCAGAACCCGGGCTTCCAGGGAAACAATGTGATTACATTTTGCACAGCAGTATTCACCCTCGATCGGATGATCAAGGAACACATACATGCTGCAAGATGTACAACAAGTCGCCTCTCCACACCCGCCAGGCATCGTACCTATTCAATTTAATGAGGATTGGGGATTATACCCTGTCCAAATTACCAAACAACTAGCTTCCTGACACTAATACTCAAGATAATACACAGGTACTCGCAGACCTACATGCACTTGCAGAACACTCGCAGACCTATGTGCCCCCGCAGACCTACGTGCACTATGTAGCATATGAGTCGAGGACCCTGAAAAGCAACCGCAGTCAAGAACTTCACATGTGGTATGATTTTAATGACAATTGATAGACAATTTAGATGTGTGCATATACAGGCCCAGGTGTTAAATAAGGACTAAAAACAATAAGTGAAAATATAAAAAATTGTAAGTATTGTATATTGAATACAAAAAAAAAAGGGGGGGGAAGAAAAATTACAAACTAACACAAGCAATCTTACAAAAGCCTAATCCCCTGGTTAAAAAAATTAAAAAAATTATTTATTTAGCTATTGTTCACTATAAAAGTATAAATGTGTGATATGAAAAAAGTTAAAAAAGGATGGAGATTGTGCCAAGAAAATGGACCTGTCTGGTAAATCGTAAAAACCAAAATTGCAAAAAAAAAAGTTCAGCACTCAATTGATTCTTGTAAACCTACATTTTCATATATACATCATCTTTGCTGGATCCCCTGATATCTCTTGAGCCTACACAGACTATCTATATTACTCTCTTATAGTTTTTTTTTTTCAGTTGGAGACCATTTCTTTACAAAAGTGAATCCTGTAGACTCATCCCAGTTTTTATATCCCTATAGGTTTCTTCATCAGCTCACTTAGATTGCATTAGTTTTGATCCCCTATCTCACACAATATTTCTCTTAAACGTTGTTTATGCGTTGATTATTGTTCGGAATGAGATACATTTTTATTTTTTGCAATTTTTGATATTACGCTTTACCAGTCAGGTCAATTCTCATGGCACAATCTCCATCCTTGCCACTTAAGCTTTTCTCCTGTCTTTTAAGACATGTTTTTTTTAGCTTTTTTAATATCACGCATTTTTATAGTAAACACTAATAACTAAATAAAACTCATTTTTATTTTATTTTTAACCAGAGGATTAGGCTTTTGCAGGATTGCTCATAGCAGTTTGTTATTTTTCTTCCCTTTTCTTTTTTGCATTCAATAAACAATACTTTATTTTCCATTTTTTCGCTTATTATTTTTTAGTCCTTATTTAATGTGTGCACCTGTGTATGCATACCTCTAAATTTTCTATCCATACTCATTATTATTATACCACAGGCAAAGTTTTTGACTACACTTGCTTTTCAGGGGCTTGGACTACAAAATGCATTTTTCACTCACCTGTCCCTTTAAATTTATTGAGTGGTTTACCCACATCATTTAGCTGTGACCAGCAGACCCTCATCTCCATGATTAAGCCCCGGGGCAGGGCGAAACATGTTGGGTATGTGGTCTGGATTAATAAACCTGAGGCTGTTTTTACCTGCTAACCACTCAGCTGCTTTGTAAGGTCTGCGGTGGATGGGCTATCTCTTCCTATTTCTGCAGCAATCTTGTGTTCCCTATCGTACATCAGTAAAAAATATATAAAATGTATTTTATTATATATATATTTTTGTGGATTTCCTTTCATCTTTGAATATATGAGGTAATTGTGTGCATTTTGGTAACATCAAGCTAGCAGAAAATTGTCCAAACATTAATTAATGTTGTGGTTATTGATTGTTTTTTCATTATTGACCTTTGTAATCAGTATAATCAATTACCTTTTAAATGAACATTTTATGTTCCTTGTTTTTCTTGAGGAAATATTTTGTTAAGAAAACACTTTAATGAACAAGCTTATAATTATAAAACAATTAAGATCTAATTAAACAGGCTGGAAACTTGTACACTCTTCCTTCATATTCTTAATTAAGATCCAACACAAAGGACATGTGAGCCTCCAATTGTCTGGAATAATTAGGGATTCTGTTGGAACAGATTTCCAACATTTTCACTGTAGACAGATGAGGATGGAAAGGTCCTGACCACCTCAGAGTAGTAGCCCGGATTTAGTTATTCTCCACTATAGAACTCTTGTTAAAATGTGATAGCAAATAAACAGTTACTGATATTTGTTTCATGCAATGAAATTGTAAACTGTAAACGTTTACCAATTACATGTACAAGACAGATAAGAAAACTTGTCTCACTTTTTAATGAGTTTACATGCATGGTCTTGTGCAGGAATTTGTGAGATTATTAACTTTCTCTTTATGTAACCTATGAGAAATGAAAGTAGATGGACTCCTGATGTTGGCATAATTGGGCATATTACACAGTATGCAATAATGGACACTGAAAGGAAATTCCCAGAATTTAAACTTTTCCAAACAATTATGTAAAGTAACGGAACCGAAACTATTCAATCCAGTATATTAGGTGGGACTCAAGAATATTTATATTTGTTTACTCTGGTAAATATTGAAGTAACTTTATGCTTGATGGCTTCTTGGATAATATCTAATTGTAAATCCAGTTGTTTAATATTTCAAGCTTGGTGTTTGCTTGACATGACATGGTATAACTCATAATGGCTATATTACAAGACTGCTATCTGTGTGGCCAAATAATGGTATTTTCAGTAATGTTCATGAGTGGTAAGACAACAGGATTTACTACTCTAAAGACATCTAACTTCATTGTACTCTAACCAGTTTCTTTCTTTCTGATATTTTAAGACCACCAATACTATTATTCTTTTTATTTT